>NC_085930.1:77169500-78384000 GCF_028885625.2 Pongo pygmaeus
CACTCATTCTAATTATCTTTTCAGCAACTCATCATTTCTCTAAGATTTCATATTACTAGTTCAGATACAAATGACATATTTTATTCATGCCCACCAGCATTAATAATTTCATAGCAAAATATGACAAAAAACAAGTGTACTTTATATGATAGATGATGAAATTCGAAAGTGGAAACACATTCTGATTTAACTTATTCTACCATCTATGGCAATACCTCTAGCAGTGAAGGGAGCAAGGGTATAAAATGGTAAATGTATGATTTCTAAGCAAGGAATAATTAGTCAATATTAGTATTTTATGGGAGTATTCATGCTTCATCTAAATCAATCTTTGCAAACACATTAGATGTTTCAGAGGTACCCTTAAGGCAGCTATGAAATGATATATCTGATTTTGAAGGAGTTAATGTGTATCTCTTAGAAAGTACTTTATCTGGAGGAGGAGCCAAGATGGCCGAATAGGAACAGCTCCGGTCTACAGCTCCCAGCGCGAGTAACGCAGAAGATGGGAGATTTCTGCATTTCCATCTGAGGTACCGTGTTCATCTCACTAGGGAGTGCCAGACAGTGGGCGCAGGTCAGTGGGTGAGCACACCGTGCGCCAGCCAAAGCAGGGGCGAGGCATTGCCTCACTCGGGAAGCGCAAGGGGTCAGGGAGTTCCCTTTCCAGGGGTGACAGATGGCACCTGGACAATCGGGCCACTCCCACCCGAATACTGTGCTTTTCCGACGGGCTTAGGAAATGGTGCCCCAGGAGAGTATAGCCCGCACCTGGCTCAGAGGGTCCTACGCCCACGGAGTCTCGCTGATTGCTAGCACAGCAGTCTGAGATCAAACAGCAAGTCGGCAGCGAGGCTGGGGGAGGGGCGCCCGCCATTGCCCAGGCTCGCTTAGGTAAACAAAGCAGCCAGGAAGCTTGAACTGGGTGGAGCCCACCACAGCTCAAGGAGGCCTGTCTGCCTCTGTAGGCTCCATCTCTGGGGGCAGGGCACAGACAAATAAAAAGACAGCAGTAACCTCTGCAGACTTAAATGTCCCTGTCTGACAGCAGTGAGGAGAGCAGTGGTTCTCCCAGCACGCAGCTGGAGATCTGAGAACGGGCTGACTGCCTCCTCAAGTGGGTCCCTGACCCCTGACCCCTGAGCAGCCTAACTGGGAGGCACCCCCCAGCATGGGCAGACTGACACCTCACACGGCCGGCCAGGTACTCCAACAGACCTGCAGCTGAGGGTTCTGTCTGTTAGAAGGAAAACTAACAAAGGACATCCACACCAAAAACCCATCTGTACATCACCATCATCAAAGACCAAAAGTAGATAAAACCACAAAGATGGGGAAAAAACAGAGCAGAAAAACTGGAAACTCTAAAAACCAGAGTACCTCTCCTCCTCCAAAGGAACACAGTTCCTCACCAGCAACGGAACAAAGCTGGACGGAGAATGACTTTGATGAGCTGAGAGAAGAAGGCTTCAGACGATCAAATTACTCCGAGCTACGGGAGGAGATTCAAACCAAAGGCAAAGAAGTTGAAAACTTTGAAAACAATTTAGAAGAATGTATAACTAGAATAACCAATACAGAGAAGTGCTTAAAGGAGCTGATGGAGCTGAAAACCAAGGCTCGAGAACTACGTGAAGAATGCAGAAGCCTCAGGAGCCGATGCGATCAAATGGAAGAAAGGGTATCAGCCCTGGAAGATGAAATGAATGAAATGAAGTGAGAAGGGAAGTTTAGAGAAACAAGAATAAAAAGAAACGAACAAAGCCTCCAAGAAATGTGGGACTATGTGAAAAGACCAAATCTACGTCTGATTGGTGTACCTGAAAGTGACGGGGAGAATGGAAACAAGTTGGAAAACACTCTGCAGGATATTATCCGGGAGAACTTCCCCAATCTAGCAAGGCAGGCCAACATTCAGATTCAGGAAATACAGAGAACGCCACAAAGATACTCCTCGAGAAGAGCAACTCCAAGACACATAATTGTCAGATTCACCAAAGTTGAAATGAAGGAAAAAATGTTAAGGGCAGCCAGAGAGAAAGGTCTGGTTACCATCAAAGGGAAGCCCATCAGACTAACAGTGGATCTCTCGGCAGAAACCCTACAAGCCAGAAGAGAGTGGGGGCCAATATTCAACATTCTTAAAGAAAAGAATTTTCAAGCCAGAATTTCATATCCTGCCAAACTAAGCTTCATAAGTGAAGGAGAAATAAAATACTTTACAGAGAAGCAAATGCTGAGAGATTTTGTCACCACCAGGCCTGCCCTAAAAGAGCTCCTGAAGGAATCGCTAAACATGGAAAGGCACAACCAGTACCAGCCACTGCAAAATCATACTGAAATGTAAAGAACATCGAGACTAGGAAGAGACTGCATCAACTAACGAGCAAAATATCCAGCTAACATCATAATGACAGGATCAAATTCACACATAACAATATTAACTTTAAATGTAAATGGACTAAATGCCCCAATTAAAAGACACAGACTGGCAAACTGGATAAAGAAGACTCAAGACCCATCAGTGTGCTGTATTCAGGAAACCCATCTCACGTGCAGAGACACACATAGGCTCAAAATAAAAGGATGGAGGAAGATCTACCAAGCAAATGGAAAACAAAAAAAGGCAGGGGTTGCAATCCTAGTCTCTGATAAAACAGACTTTAAACCAACAAAGATCAAAAGAGACAAAGAAGGCCATTACATAATGGTAAAGGGATTAATTCAACAAGAAGAGCTAACTATCCTAAATATATATGTACCCAATACAGGAGCACCCAGATTCATAAAGCAAGTCCTGAGTGACCTACAAAGAGACTTAGACTCCCACACATTAATAATGGGAGACTTTAACACCCCACTATCAACATTAGACAGATCAACGAGACAGGAAGTCAACAAGGATACCCAGGAATTGAACTCAGCTCTGCACCAAGCGGACCTAATAGACATCTACAGAACTCTCCACCCCAAATCAACAGAATATACACTTTTTTCAGCACCACACCACACCTATTCCAAAATTGACCATATACTTGGAAGTAAAGCTCTCCTCAATAAATGTAAAAGAACAGAAATTGTAACAAACTATCTCTCAGATCACAGTGCAATCAAGCTAGAACTCAGGATTAAGAATCTCACTCAAAACCGCTCAACTACGTGGAAACTGAACAACCTGCTCCTGAATGACTACTGGGTACATAATGAAATGAAGGCAGAAATAAAGATGTTCTTTGAAACCAACGAGAACAAAGACACAACATACCAGAATCTCTGGGATGCATTCAAAGCAGTGTGTAGAGGGAAATTTATAGCACTAAATGCCCACAAGAGAAAGCAGGAAAGATCCAAAATTGACACCCTAACATCACAATTAAAAGAACTAGAAAAGCAAGAGCAAACACATTCAAAAGCTAGCAGAAGGCAAGAAATAACTAAGATCAGAGCAGAACTGAAGGAAATAGAGACACAAAAAACCCTTCCAAAAATAAATGAATCCAGGAGCTGGTTTTTTGAAAGGATCAACAAAATTGATAGACCGCTAGCAAGATTAATAAAGAAAAAAAGAGAGAAGAATCAAATAGATACAATAAAAAATGATAAAGGGGATATCACCACCGATCCCACAGAAATACAAACTACCATCAGAGAATATTACAAACACCTCTATGCAAATAAACTAGAAAATCTAGAAGAAATGGATAAATTCCTCAACACATACACCCTCCCAAGACTAAACCAGGAAGAAGTTGAATCTCTGAATAGACCAATAACAGGAGCTGAAATTGTGGCAATAATCAATAGCTTACCAACCAAAAAAAGTCCAGGACCAGATGGGTTCACAGCCGAATTCTACCAGAGGTACAAGGAGGAGCTGGTACCATTCCTTCTGAAACTATTCCAATCAATAGAAAAAGAGGGAATCCTCCCTAACTCATTTTATGAGGCCAGCATCACCCTGATACCAAAGCCTGGCAGAGACACAACAAAAAAAGAGAATTTTAGACCAATATCCTTGATGAACATCGATGCAAAAATCCTCAATAAAATACTGGCAAACCGAATCCAGCAGCACATCAAAAAGCTTATCCACCATGATCAAGTGGGCTTCATCCCTGGGATGCAAGGCTGGTTCAATATATGCAAATCAATAAATGTAATCCAGCATATAAACAGAACCAAAGACAAAAACCACATGATTATCTCAATAGATGCAGAAAAGGCCTTTGACAAAATTCAACAACCCTTCATGCTAAAAACTCTCAATAAATTAGGAATTGATGGGACGTATCTCAAAATAATAAGAGCTATTTATGACAAACCCACAGCCAATATCATACTGAATGGGCAAAAACTGGAAGCATTCCCTTTGAAAACTGGCACAAGACAGGGATGCCCTCTCTCACCACTTCTATTCAACATAGTGTTGGAAGTTCTGGCCAGGGCAATTAGGCAGGAGAAGGAAATCAAGGGTATTCAATTAGGAAAAGAGGAAGTCAAATTGTCCCTGTTTGCAGATGACATGATAGTATATCTAGAAAACCCCATTGTCTCAGCCCAAAATCTCCTTAAGCTGATAAGCAACTTCAGCAAAGTCTCAGGATACAAAATCAATGTGCAAAAATCACAAGCATTCTTATACATCAATAACAGACAAACAGAGAGCCAAATCATGAGTGAACTCCCATTCACAACTGCTTCAAAGAGAATAAAATACCTAGGAATCCAACTTACAAGGGATATGAAAGACCTCTTCAAGGAGAACTACAAACCACTGCTCAACGAAATAAAAGAGGATACAAACAAATGGAAGAACATTCCATGCTCATGGGTAGGAAGAATCAATATCATGAAAATGGCCATCCTTCCCAAGGTAATTTACAGATTCAATGCCATCCCCATCAAGCTACCAATGACTTTCTTCACAGAATTGGAAAAAACGACTTTAAAGTTCATATGGAACCAAAAAAGAGCCCGCATCGCCAAGTCAATCCCAAGCCAAAAGAACAAAGCTGGAGGCATCACACTACCTGACTTCAAACTATACTACAAGGCTACAGTAACCAAAACAGCATGGTACTGGTACCAAAACAGAGATGTAGATCAATGGAACAGAACAGAGCCATCAGAAATAATGCCACATATCTACAACTATCTGATCTTTGACAAACCTGACAAAAACAAGAAATGGGGAAAGGATTCCCTATTTAATAAATGGTGCTGGGAAAACTGGCTAGCCATATGTAGAAAGCTGAAACTGGATCCCTTCCTTACACCTTATACAAAAATCAATTCAAGATGGATTAAAGACTTAAATGTTAGACCTAAAACCATAAAAACCCTAGAAGAAAACCTAGGCGTTACCATTCAGGACATAGGCATGGGCAAGGACTTCATGTCTAAAACACCAAAAGCAATGGCAACAAAAGCCAAAATTGACAAATTGGATCTAATTAAACTCAAGAGCTTCTGCACAGCAAAAGAAACTACCATCAGAGTGAACAGGCAACCTACAAAATGGGAGAAAATTTTCGCAACCTACTCATCTGACAAAGGGCTAATATCCAGAATCTACAATGAACTCCAACAAATTTACAAGAAAAAAACAAACAACCCCATCAAAAAGTGGGCAAAGGACATGAACAGACACTTCTCAAAAGAAGACATTTATGCAGCCAGAAAACACATGAAAAAATGCTCACCATCACTGGCCATCAGAGAAATGCAAATCAAAACCACAATGAGATACCATCTCACACCAGTTAGAATGGCCATCATTAAAAAGTCAGGAAACAACAGGCGCTGGAGAGGATGTGGAGAAATAGGAACACTTTTACACTGTTGGTGGGACTGTAAACTAGTTCAACCCTTGTGGAAGTCAGTGTGGCGATTCCTCAGGGATCTAGAACTAGAAATTCCATTAGACCCAGCCATCCCATTACTGGGTATATACCCAAAGGACTATAAATCATGCTGCTATAAAGACACATGCACACGTATGTTTATTGCGGCATTATTCACAATAGCAAAGACTTGGAACCAACCCAAATGTCCAACAATGATAGACTGGATTAAGAAAATGTGGCACATATACACCATGGAATACTGTGCAGCCATAAAAAATGATGAGTTCACGTCCTTTGTAGGGACATGGATGAAATTGGAAATCATCATTCTCAGTAAACTATCGCAAGAACAAAAAACCAAACACAGCATATTCTCACTCATAGGTGGGAATTGAACAATGAGAACACATGGACACAGGAAGGGGAACATCACACTCTGGGGACTGTTGTGCGGTGGGGGGAGGGGGGAGGGATAGCATTGGGAGATATACCTAATGCTAGATGACGAGTTGGTGGGTGCAGCGCACCAGCATGGCACATGTATACATATGTAACTTACCTGCACATTGCGCACATGTACCATAAAACCTAAAGTATAATAATAATAATAATAATAATTAAAAAAAATAAAAAAAAATAAATAAATAAAAATAGTTCAAATAGCAAAAAAAAAAAAAGTACTTTATCTGAAGGTCACTGAGGTATTTAAGAAAACATTGCTCTAAAATACAATAAATATAAATAATGACTAATTGGGACATTTAATTCTCCACCCAGATAAAGGAATAAATTAAGTATTATTTAGTGGATTCCAAATCTATACTACTTTCCCTCTAGGGAAAAAAAATCAGGTAAGATTTAGAAAATAGCTAACCATTTTTGTAATTTCAAAGAGCTTTGAAAAATAAGTGAACACTTTAACAACTAATAGGAAATTAAGTTTAAAACAGAAACAATAAATATAGGAGCCAGAATGAATAGTTGTTTCAAAGTTTACCCTACAGTGCTCCCAGAGTCTTATGTCTCATGTTCAAAGTGAACAACATATCTGTGAGCTCTGTAGGGGATCAGAAATAATGCACAGAAGATGCTAATTGTATGGTCATTATAGAATCTACAACATGTTGATTGATTACTAGACACTAAATGTCTATGCAAATAAGAAACCAAGGGCCAGAAGTTATGAAACACAAGAATGTAAATGATGTCAAGAATTCCACATGAGTCTCCTCAATTCTGACTCTTGAACCAGTAAGTGGAGAGATTATGGAGTTTAGTTGAGTTTCCTTTTGGAGTTCATGCTAAATACAAAATGCAACTAAAATGGCATCAAACTGTTTCTCCCATATTATATGGAATACTGTATTTAAGTATAACAAGTATTTAGAAAGCATTTAGTGGTGCTGTGGGACTATGTCTTTGTCATCAGCCAATCCCTGTAACTTCTATGTTTCTCTAGAAGAAATCTATAATTTCTACCATCAACTGCAAAGTGTGTTCTATTTCCAAATAGGTAGAGGATTTCCAAGCATACATTGCTTATATTCTTTTAGAAAGTCCAAATGCAGTCATATTTATACAGTGTTTGTACAGAATCATTCATCTTTCATAATATAACTACTTAATGTTGAGAAATATATAGGTAACTGACAGTGTCGACCTCCTGATGCATAATGAGGTTAACATTTCAGCTTTAAAAATGTAGGTCAATTTATCAATACTTTGATGTGCAGTGTAGATCCAATTCACCTCACAGACTATGCCTGCTAGCTATAACAGAAGTTTCTTGTTTCAAGTCTCATGCATGAAGTTGAAATGATATATCGTATTAGTATATATCTTTCCACCATTTGAATGAAACACAAACCTAAGGGTATGCAATGATCAATGCTTCCAGCCTACAAGGAATTTAGTAACACCACTGGAGCCAACCACTTTATAATTTATTTGGGCCTCAGTTGTGTGAGTACTCAGAATAAATCAGGGGAGTAGATTGCTATTTATGCCTTCTCCAATCTTCTGCCAAGCTCAGGAGAACAGCCATTTTTACTCATACCATTTTTTGAGTTGTTATTGCCCTTATAAAGCAGGACCCCCCTCCCCAAAAAAAATACAGAGCCCAAATAAGCACCACTTTGCAAGAGCATTTTCTAAAAGAGAATCATATTTAAGTAAAAATGTATTTTGCAAAGTACAGGTTCTCAGATATTCACATTTTTCACCATTGCTTATCAGTATTTCGATTAAATAAAATAGCTATGTTACTAATAGGGCAGGAATTCTGTGAAAAATCATACAAGAGAAAGTGAGGTGTACTTGTTGGAGAAAATGAAGAGCAGTGGGTCTCCTAGTTTCAATGTGGGATGACTCACAGGCTCCTGAACACTCCTCTACTGAAATTCTTGGATATTTTCTATAGAAGCTAACAATTTACAAACAATTTGATGAAGCAATTAAGCATATACTCTCTGGAGAAAGACAGTTTGGATTTTCTACCACTTAATAGGAGTGTAACCTTATGCTATAAATATATATAATAACTCTATGTCCTTGTGGAACTGTTGAGATTAAATGAGTTAACAAACATGGAGTGTTTAAAAGAGTGCTTGGCACATATTAAACACTCAATAATATTAGCTATTAATATTGATAGAAGCAGAAACATAGCAACTTTAAGAAAATAGATGCTGCAGTCAACAGCTAATTGCCACATTGATGCTAGAAGATTTTTTTGGTTTTTCATATCTATTTTATTGAGAAATTACAACCTGTCTACCTTTGAAGGGACTTCAGGCAAGTTACAAAATAAAATGTAATAAAGGATAGAATCAATTTGAGTAAAATCATGTTCAACTATTCCTTATTTTCCCCTTTACCAAGTACAAAGCTCTGCACATAATTGCCATTCAAGAAATGCTTGATGAATAAGTAAATAAAGGAATGGAAAGGTGAGTGGAAGTATGCATGCATAAATGAAAAGGATTCCAGATCATCTGAAAGATACAGAAGGATTATATTTTCAACAGTTGATGAGCAGACTGCCACATTCTGGCAATGATTCCAAAAGTAAAGGACAGTAGGACAGAAATATTTAGGTGATCTGTTTTTACTTTTCTGCTAAGGGAAAGTAAACTTTTTTGTTGTTTTTTTTGTTTTTGCCCTTCTGGCATTAAACAAAGGCAAAATTTGAGAGGGCATGTGATTCAGAGGAAAATGATTCCGGTTTCTCCTCCTGGTTTTGTTATTACCTAGCTATGTAACTTTAATCTCCCTAGAACTCTGGATTCCTCAGTTGAAAAATGAAGAGGTGGGACAAGAGTATTGCTAAATTCCTTCTACCTTCAAATTTTGGTGAGTAATTTAGATAAAAGTAACTGTCTATAGCTACTGTATCAAGCAGTAGGAATGAATTATCTTGTTAAAAATGCAACCTTAATGAGTAAAATCCAGTCTGCTCTAGTGGGATATAACTTGTGATTCTGGGATCTGGGTCATTGCCAATGAAAAAGAATCATTTACTCCTTCATTAGCTGAGAATCAATGGAACTCAGACTCTATATACAGACCCACTGGCTTTAAATCCTGGCTCTACTACTTATTAACGGTGGCCAGACAACCTCCCAGTTTCTTCTCACCTTCATTTTGTAATAAGGAAATAATCAGAGTATAAATGCTCTCAAAGCTTGTTATAAGGGTTCAGTTATTGTTATTTCTTTAAGAGTGTAGCATAGTTAGTGCTGATAAATGCCCACAATTAATATTGAAGCTCAGAGTTGATCTGAGGAATTTTCTAGCGGACAGATGGTCAACTGGTTTGTGTCTTTAAGCCTATCCTACTAGACACACATACCTTGATTGCAGAGGCCATGCATTTATTTACTATTCAGCACTAATTTACCACAAGTATTTGCTAAACTCTATGTCCCAGCCAATGTTTTCAACCACAGATGATGCATTAGTGAGCACATTTGTACATGGATCCAGTCCTCAAAGAGTTTATCAGGGCAACTAATAAAATAATTGCATAAGTAAACATCTTAATTTGATTAATTTATGGTAATTGTTTTGGCTTTAGTGCATAAAAGTAGCAAATATAAGAGTTTATAACGAATGTCACACTTATTTATATTTAAGAAAAATACAATAAAAATAAATTAATTCTTTTATAGGGATACTTACATTACTTAAATTAATAGAATAGATTGCTCTGCCTTCTGCCTTCATATGTAGTCTAAGAAAATTAACCTGGCCCACATTCTTCAAGACAACCTTGAGAAACCTCTCTGGAATATGATAGCTGAGTATTCATCCATTCAACCAATATTGTTCAGCATTGTCCTAAATACTATGGATGCTTCAATGAACAAGACAGAAATGATTCCCATTCTTGGAGAATTTATATTCTATTTTGAAGAGACAGAAAAATCACCAGCAAACAAATAAATACAAAAATAAGTAAACAGAAGATCTATCTTATAGTTAAAATGCTTTGAAGAACATTAAAAACTAGGTAAGTGATAATATGATATATACTTGTATGACTCTGTTAGAATGAATTATTAAGAAGAAGCTTCTTGAAAGAAGTGACATTTGAACTGAAACCTGATTGATGAGAAGGAGACATTCATGAAAGGCGTTCATGAGAGAATTCCAGGCAAAGAACCCAGCTAGCTCAAAGGGCCAGAACTGAAAAATTAGCATGTTGGAGTAAGAGAAAGCTCAGTGCAGCTGGAGTTCAGTGGGCCAAGAGCGAAAAGAGAACTGGTAGGTGGAGGAGTAAGAATCCAGATTATGCAGAACTTTGTAAGTGAAGGTAGGGAGTTGAGAAAATTCTAAGAGAAATACATACCCATTGGATGATTTTAAGCAAGGAAAAGACTATCTGATATGTGATTTAAGAAGAATTTTCTATAACTTAAGAAGACTATAAAGTTGTAAAAGGGTAAAAAAAAATTGGCAAGGAAATCATTAGGAAGTTGTTTCAATGCTTCAAGCAACATTGGTGGTTTCAGTGGACATTTTGAAACTAGATTTAGGGTTTATTTTCAAGGTAAAGCCCATATGAACTGCTGATGTGTTGGGTGTAGTAGGTAAGAAAAAGATGAACATTAAAGACAATTATGAGAATTTTGACTTGAGATATAAATCTTAAGGTAGTGTTATGAACTCAGATAAATACCTACTTCAAGAAGAGCAAATTTGGTATATAGGTCAGCTGTTGGCCAACTTTCTATAAAGAGCCAGATAATAAATGTTTTAGTATTTGCAGACTAAAGGGGTCTCTGTTGCAGTGTGAAATAAGCTATAGACAAATGCAAACAATTGGTGTGGTTGAGTTCCAATAAAATTTTATTGAACAAAATTATGTGACCCAGATTTGACTCACAGCTATAGTTTGCCAGCACCTGGAATAGACCAAAAATGTTGTTCAGGACATGTTAAATTTGAAATGTTTATCAGACATCCAAATGGAAATATCCAATAGACATTTGGATATATAATTCTGGAATTCTGAGGAGAAATCAAGACTTGAGATTGAGATTTGGGACTTTTCAACACTTTGTATTGAATGAAATCACCAGTCTTGAGTGTGTAGCCAAAAAAAAGGAAAGGAGACCCAAGGATAATGTCTTGAAACATTCCAAGATTTGGAATTCTGAGTTCAAGAAGGAGAGGTCAGAAAGAAAAACCAACATTGTTTAGTGTCAATGAAACCAAGGATAAAATAGCTCCCAGAAGAAGGGTGTAGTGATCCATGTCTAAAGCTAATAAAAGATTGAGATAGAAGTAAAAATGACACTATTTAATTTGGCAATCTAGAGATTATTGGTGGCTAAGAGTCAAGTCTCTGTGGAATGTAAGTAGAAGTGATGAGAACAATAAAAGAATTATTTTACCAAGTTTTGCTGGGAAGCAGAGTAGAAAATTTAGGTTGCCATTATGTGTGGGGTCAAGGTGTGGCTTTTTATTAAGAATGTCTGATGGCAGAACCTGTTTATTAGCTATTGAAAATGTGTCAGCTGAGAGAGAAGATCCAATATAGCAGAAAATAAAGATAATACATATAAGAGTGAATTTCCGAACAAAGAAAGACCGGGTTCAAATTCAGTGCACAAAAGAAGGAGATTGACCTCATCTCATAATCTGGAGATCTTGGAAAAGTTAATTTCCTTCCTTATTCTAGAAGGTTTGTATAACCAGCAGTGATGAGCCAGAGCCTGTTTGAATCAGTTAGAGAACACCAATGTGAAGAATTCAGGAATTTTAACTTTTTGGTAACTTGAAACTGGCCATGCTGTGAGTATTTACAACAGAAAAAAATAGGCAAATTGTACAAATTAACGCGTCTTTTTCTTTGAGAAACTGAAGTCTTTGCAGAACTCTTTCTTTCTTTTTTTTTTTTTTTTTTGAGATGGAGTCTTGCCCTGTCACCCGGGCTGGAGTGCAATGGTGCCATCTGGGCTCACTGAAACCTCCGTCTTCAAGGTTCAAGCAATTCTCCTGTCTCAGCCTCCTGAATAGCTGGGATTACAGGTGTGTACCACCACACCCAGCTAGTTTTTTGTATCTTTAGTAGAGACGGGTTTCACCATGTTGGACAGGCTGGTCTTGAACTCCTGACTTCGTGATCCACATGCCTTGGCCTTTCAAAGTACTGGGATTACAGGAGTGAGCCACCGTGCCTGGCCTTTGGCGGGACTCTCAGTGACCTGAACCTGTTATGGTATCAAGAAACTGTTATAGGAATCCTTTCAAGATATGTTAGTAATGTAATTTCCTTGTCAAAATCTCACAAAATTCCATGTGCTACTACTGCTGGTACAGAAGGGAACCCTGAAACCAACATTAGAATTAATTAGATCTCAGAGCAGTGATTCCTTGTAGTTAATTGGGGTGCATCAATAGAAACGGACCTTGAGACTTAAAAAGTGTTGGAACTGTCCGTCTAGAATGAAGATGAATCAGACACTGACTTTCACAGCAAAATCTTATCCTAATTCCAAACCTGGGCTTTTGACCTCCAATTGGCCAATGAATTCTGAGTTCCTTGCTTATATTGTTTAAATATTGCCATTCCTTATTGGCGGCTGACGCAGACCACTTCACCCTCTGTATTTTAATTTGACTTCCCAAGCCGAGTTTGGGGAGCTTGGTCATGTTTCTTATCAGCTATCCCTATTCTAATCTCTAATTGGGCTTTGCAACTCTCATCTTGTTGATAACCTATACTGACGGTGTTTGAGACACAATTTCCCCAGGGAGCTGCAGGAGAAGTTCTAAACAATTATGTTCAGATTTGCTCATACCTTCTGTTTTACACATGGGAATGTTGATTACGTATGTGATACCAATAGAAAGAAAGCTTATTTTTATTTTTTTACTAATGGGAAGTAAACTAAAAACTAAGTGCTACCAAGTCTTCAAATGTCATAGAGGATCTCATGCCAGAATAAACAGATGGCCTCCAAGTATCCTGCAAGAAGCACATCCCACCATAGGCAGTATTCTATGGCATCCAAATACGTGGCATAAGGAAACTTAAAAGAAGCCATTTAGATCTGTGATCCTGCACATTATGGGCTCTCAGGTTTAATGAGGTTGGCATGTCCCGTGTGTCTAAGTCAATTATGCCTCTAATCGGATAGTGGGAAGAAGCAGTAGCAGGTAAATTAATTCTCCAGAAAGAGTGTCATTCCTCTAGTTTTTCATAGATTTTCCTAAGATTTCTCCCTGAATAAATAACTGGATAACAGAGAACATTGGAATTTATGAAGACCAATGTCTTATCTGTTTTTTTTCTCAATAAGAACTTTATATTTTAGATTAAAAAAAAACTGTGAAGCAATATAAGTAATTACTATTAGATATTAATAAGCCATTGACCAGATGTTGTGATTGGACAATGAATATAATTTCACTGCCCAGGGTCAACTATATTGTTCTATTAACTAACAACAGTCTTCAGAAGTGGTAAAAGAAATTGTCTTCCTTACTTGTATTTTTTACTCATTCCATAAATTTCCTCATTAACTAAATTTACCAAGTTTATTATTATAATTGTATATTACACAAACCATTGGAGAAATAAAGAATGGCAATAAAGGCTTTGCTAAACTAGGGGTAAAAAGAGGATTGGAAATAGGAAATCAAAAAGGGTCACAGATATTTTATTTTATTGCATTTACTCTATATCTTTTGTGCTTTATTGATGAAAAACTAGAAGTCTATAAGGAAATGTGAGGATCCATGGAATTAGCTGCTTTTAAAATACATTATTATTATAATAATACCATCTTATATTTTTACATGTTTTACATTATATAGTGTGTTTATATTAATTATATCTCTGTTATTTATAATTTACAAATAAGAATCAAAATCCAAAATCCAAAAATGTGGAACAACTTGGCTAAAGTAAAAGAGACACAATGGCAAAACCAAGAATAATGTAAGGTCTTCTCAACACAGTGTCCCTGCTCTTTCCTTGAAGTAAGCTAGTAGTTAAAGATCCTAAACCCTTACATTATGTATTCATTCATTTATACTGAAGTAATTGTTAAGACCCCTCATGTGCCCACCCTGTACTTGTAGTAGACATACAGTGGTGAATAAAGCACCAATGCTCCTTTCTTCATTGGGATTTAGAGCCTATTTGGCTATAGAGAAACCTCCAATAAGTAAATGTCTAAACATAGCAAAATAATTAAGATAAACATTATATAAGATGAGCAGGGTGCTATGAGACAATGAATAGGAGTAGGTCCCCTTTGCAGTGGTAAATAATAAGTGTAGTTATTTCTGATGATGTGAAAATTAAGCAGAAATCTGGAAAATGAAAACAGCCAAGTATGTGAAAAGTGGAAGTAAAAATATTTCAGGCAGAGAGAACTAGTGGCAAAGAAAGAGTTCAGTATGTTTGAAAGACTGAAAGTTGTCAAGTGGACCAGAAAGTAAAGAATAAGTGGGACAATGTAATGGAGAGAAGCTAGAAAGGTGATCAAGGCTATTAGAAGGTTAAGTATTGCAGGAAATGGTAAGGAGGTTACATTTTATTCTAGATTCAGTGGGAAGTCAATGCATTGTTTCCAGCAGACGATGACATGATTATTTTATGTGATCTTCTGGTTCACATAATAATAATTATATGATATATATGTATATATAATTATACCTATTTAACATATACCACATATAATACCTATATAATGTATACCATATATAATAATACCACATATAAAAATATACCACATATAATATACACATGGTTAAGTAGGAGAGGCGTTATACCTGTGGACTATAGCACAAACAGATAAGGAGAGCTTTTGGTAACTTGTTAAAATTATGCGTTTAACCACAAACATCTCACCCAAGTTTCCCTACCTAGCCTGGAAGAAATACTCAAGCGTTAAGATGAGAATGAGCATCTCATGGTTTAAAAATAGCTAAACAGTTTCTACAACTCTACTGTCAAAATCCATATGTCCCAAGCAACAGAGAAAAAGTCAACTTTCAGCAGCAGGTTGTACTCTGAGCTTTACAGAGTTCAAAAATCAAAATAGGCTGATTTTTGTTAATGGACACACTGTTTATGAGGATTGCCATTTTTTTTTAAAAGAACATGCATGTTTAATACATGAACTTTACTAAAGGCTTAGTTTCATGAGGATGAACATGCTGAGGATATAGAGTGCTAACACATTAATATATCACGTTCTTGCTGCTCTAAATCAGATGCCTGAAGATTGGAATTTGTTTAGAATGTTTCCCTTCCCTGAAATACAATTTTAAGTTTTCTGCCTCTGTGCCTATAAGAATGCCTGACATAAAATACATTCAATAAACTTGTGTTTCATAAATAAATTATCTTTGTAAAAACCCTTTGAAAAAGTTACATTATTAAGATACTGATTATTTTGAATTTAATTGCTTTTCTCTATCACTGTTTATGTCATTTACACTGTTCTCTGCATACAGAGTGGTGAAAATTAACTGAATATATATGGAAGTGTTTGCATGTGTTTAATTTACTCTGCACATTGTGAAACAGTGGTGGGGGGAGGAGTATCAAGATGTCAGTGTCCTATTTATTGCACTGGCTTTCCACACATTGATTTGTTTTCTTCAGGGCAATGATGTAAGTTATAACTGAATTTTCTGTCTACTTTCTGTCTGCCCCAGCAGAGCGTAAGCTCCATGAGGACAAGAGCCTTGGTCTACTTATATTTGCTTCATTTTTAGAGCCTTGAATAGTGCCTAGGCACAAGGTACTCCCCAAATATGTGGAGAATGAGCCAATAAATGAAATAATGAGTAACTAGGTTTAGATGCATAACTAAGGATTCTCTTGTTTCATGTATCCTCACACCACTTCTGTTAATTATTTAAACCATTCATTCTTCAACGAATATTTTAAAAAGTTTCATGTATCAGATATATATTAGGCTTAGCGCAACAAGATGGATATAAGCATGGACCTTGGGGAGACAGTTTAAAATAAAAAAACACATATAAATAAAATGATCTTAAATTATAACTCTCATAATACATGTGTCTTTTTCACAATCTATTTGTTATTGTGTTTGCTTTTTGCATTTGTGCTTTTTAAATGCAGTTCTTTCTAAATGCAAGAAGACGGTGCTACATCTTATGAAGAAAATAATGTGTGCTAGAAAACCTTCATTCAGGAATGAGTTATGATACTGTTGGCTGTGAGTTCAACCATTAATGAATTAATACTATAATAGTGTTAAATACACTATGTATAAAATAAAGTGTATTTAAACAGAAACATGCATAACACAAGGTTGTGTATTGATTGATTTATGAAAATGTTTTAAGTAGAGGTTCTCAGTAACGTAACTATTTCCTCTAGGGGCAGTGATTCTGTGTTCCTTAATTCAGTGCTGTCAGTAACTTTATAGAATATGAGTGCTGCAAATAATGATAATCAACTCTGTGTGTGTGTATGTATAGATAATTAAATGTATATATTTATATGTATACTTTATAAATGTATAAAAGGTAACATTTTATAATACTTATGAATACATATGTACTATGTATATATTTTGCTTGATTTGGCAATCTGCAGTATGAGCCTGTAGATCATGGTAAAGAGTTCAGATGTATTCTACATTTCTATGCTTGATAAAAAAAACCATTGAATGTTTATCAATACAAACCTAAATTCGTATATGTTGGGGGAGGGCAAGTTTGCAAGTAGAGAGGACAATCAAATGTATATTATGATAGCCAAGGGTAAGACTGATGACAAACTACTTTAAATATAAATCACTGTTGCTGGAAATATAAAACTATATATATATATATATATGTAATACTTTATTTTGCAGGTAGAATAAGCTATGGGCAAGCAACCCCATAACCCTGATGAATGTAAACCACCAAATGCATACATATGAGTAAGCTGATAGGAGAGAAAGTTAGAGATGGAAGTAGCATTGGCCATCATTTTAGTGGATTGCTTTGAGAACAAAAGGAGACAGTAATGTGTTTAAAAGGTGGTATAATTTGCACTCATGGGAAATGCACAAGAAATGTTAAATGCAGTCTCTCACTGGTTTCATCATTCCCCAGATGATCTTATACTTTGGACAATTATTGAGATAATTGAGAGAGAATTTTAGATTCACAAAAAGTGAATTTCCTGGACTCTTATTTTTAAACAGCTCATATGACATCTTTTTAACATTAGTATATTTTTCCCATCTATGAGAAATTATTTGCACATGATTTGGATGCAATCTTAGGCTTAGTGGTATAGGCACATATTTGTCAAATGTCTAGATTTCTTAGAATTCCACAGGCATAAACATGTAAATATTCAGATGTTCCTCTTCTTGGCCAGCATCAGCAGCATAAGGCATCAAAGAAGTCTGCCATGTGATCCAAACCTTGTAGTCTTTAATTCAATACTAATAGTTGAAATATAAGAGCAAACACTTGTTCAGGTTCCAGAGTCATCTGCTATTAAATCCACTTGGCAGGTCAAGTTTGGAAAAATGTTGACACACAAAATGTTAAATAAAGGTTTGCTTTAAACCTCCATACTTCACAGGGTTCAAATTGAGTTTCTGATTTATGAGTGATAAATACACAGGATCAGATATTATAAAAACCTTCTCATTTCTAGCAGGCAAATGTTGGAAGAGTCTAAAGAATATAATGGAACCCTTTTCAGGTACAAATATAGGGGATAAAATGTTAGAAGGCAGTTTGGTTTAAGATTAGCTCTATGTTATGCTGGGCTTCACACCTAGGTGATGGGTTAATAGGTGCAGCAAACCACTATGGCACACGTTTACCTTTATAACAAATTTCACATCCTGCACATGTACCTTGGAACTTAAAAACAAAAATTGAAAAAAAGAATATATTTGAAGAAAAAATTAGTTCTATGTTAAATGAAATTATTTTGCTGAACCAATTCAGTCATTCCACAATTAAATGCACACACACACACACACACAAACACTAATCCAAATCATTTTATGTATGTGATGAGTAGCTTAATGTAAAACAATTTTGAAACATTCAAGTGGGAACAGAGAGAAAAAGACAGATGGAAAAGAAAACTTTATTCTTTACATGTCTGCTCAAAGTTCTCTCAATGAGGAATCTCTAACAACTCAGGGGGAAAAGAAACCATCAGAGCCAGCACTGTGGCTGACACCTGTAATCCCAGCACTTTGGGAGGCTGAGGCAGCCAGATCACCTGAGGTCAAGGGTTTGAGACCAACCTGGCCAACATCATGAAACCCCATCTCTACTGAAAATACAAAAATTAGCCAGGTGTGGTGGTGCCTGCCTGTAATCCCAGCTACTTGGGACGCTGAGACAGGAGAATTGCCTGAACTCAGGAGGCAGAGGCTGCAGTGAGTCGAGATTGCACCACTGCACTCCACCCCGGCTGGCAAACAAACAAACAAACAAACAAAAAAAAAGAAAAAACCCAAAACATCAGTTATGTCTACCAATTCAATTATTTACACAATCAGTAGAGTCAGAGGGAAAAAGTAAAATTTAGTTTGTTGTGTGCATGAATGTGCATGCACCTGAACATACATAGAAATTGAACAAATGTCAATGATTGCTGTTCCAAATAAATTTATGAAATCCTTGTTTTAGAGTAAGTGCCTATACTTGGCCTTGTGAACTCCGAATATCTCAGACAGGTCTCAGTTAATTTAGAAAGTTTATTTTGCCAAGGTGGAGGACGT
Source organism: Pongo pygmaeus (assembly GCF_028885625.2). Lineage (NCBI taxonomy): Eukaryota > Metazoa > Chordata > Mammalia > Primates > Hominidae > Pongo > Pongo pygmaeus. Next base: position 77,188,588 of record NC_085930.1, read on the forward strand.
ATCCCCATGACACAGCCTCAGCAGATCCTGACAACATGTGCCCAAGGTGGTCGGAGCACAGTTTGGTTTTATACATGTTAGGGAGACATGAAACTTCAATCAACATATGTAAGATGAACATTGGTTTGGTCCTGAAAGGTGAGACAACTAGAAGCAAAGGTGGGAAAACCGAAGTGGGGAGGAGCTTCCAGGTCATAGGTAGGTAAGAGACAAATGATTGCATTCTTTTGAGTTTCTGATTAGCCTTTCCAAAGCAGACAATCAGATATGCTTTTATCTCAGTGAGTAGAGGGATGACTTTGAATAGAATGGGAGGCAGGTTTGCCCTAAGCAGTTCCCAGCTTGACTTTTCCCTTTTGCTTAGTCATTTGGGGACCCTAAGATTTAGTTTCCTTTCACAGCCCCAACAGACTAGACCAAACCAGAACTGATTCACTCATGCTAGGTGCCACATAATCAAACTGAACTTTGAAACAAGCCACCATTAAAAAACAAAAACAAACAAACCAAAAAACCCACATTATTCACAGGAAACAATCAGGGGCAGCCCAGTTTATCTGAACCAGTGTAATAAGGAATTCCCTATGTTTTAACTCTGTAAGAATAGTAACTTTGAAATGACTAATCTGCTTTTTGTTCTGTTTTCTTCAACTCTTTTCTGCCTACAAAGCCAACCTCCTCTGCTCAGCTTGTTAGTAACAAATGCTTGTTCTTCGATGCCGAAAAGACGAACTAGTGCTCAAACAAATAATTTTCTCTCAGCAGGGTAATTTTACTTCTGTAGTAGGGTGCGACTTGTGGTTGGAGCGATGGCGAGAGCACACCTGAACAAGGGAGGGGAAGGGGTTCTTATTCCTGACACAGGTAGCCCCTACTGCTGTGTCGTTCCCCTATTGGCTAGGGTTGGACTGCACAGTCTAAGCTAATTCTGATTGGGTATTTTAAAGAGAGCAGGGATATGAGCCAGAGTGGCGGGGTGAGCAGTTTTGTGGGAAAGACGGTTACAGAACCGGTGACTAAAAAACTGACTTAGGTCAGAGCAGGTGACTGGGATGACTCAGGTCAAAGCAGGTGACCAGGGGAACAGATGTGAACTACTGATTAAAACTGGTGAAAAAGGTTGTTTACTGAAACTACGAGGAAGTTAAACTTTAAAATGGAGGACAAAGAACTGAACATACTGACATACTGATTCTTTGAAGCGAAATTTAGAACTCACTGTATCCAACAAGCTCATCGGAGTTCTTATTCTATTTTATAAAATGAGATGCTGCCCACATTCATGAATTGTAAATAAAAGCCAATTAAATATCTAACCTAAATGTGTTGTAATTTTGTTTTTTTGTTTTAAATGGGTTGACAGGTTACATTTCAATTTGAGACATGGAATGTTGCTTTTGTTGGCAGTGTTACAATCTCACATTCAAGTCCAGATAAAACCTTACACAGAGAGAATCTACCTTCTTGAACATAAAGACGTCACTACATATAGAAGGGCAATGATAGTCCCTTCAAGCTTTTTTCAAGAATGTTCAACATTTTATTTGACAAAAAAAGACATCATCAGTGGATGGACTGTCACCGTGAGTAAGTTTGTGTGTGGAGCAGAGAGGGAAGAGGCAAAAGATAAAACTTTTGTTAGGTATAGATATTCACAGATATTTGTGCACAGACTAGAAGCATTTTAGCTTCTTTTGATTCTCCTTCTCAAAATGTTTATACACAAAGAACTATTTTCTTCTCATTAAGCCTTATTATCTTTAAAATTATCACATTTAAACAGAATTTTTGAGGTTTCCAAGGAATTCTGTTGTACATTGGCTCATGTTATTTTTCTGCTCCAAATTCACACCACTAAGCAATACCCAACTTCTGCTTTATCTCTCCTTTGCCTTGCTTCATACTAATTGTCAGGCCTCTGAGCCCAAGCTAAGCCATCATATCCCCTGTGACCTGCACGTACACATCCAGATGGCCGGTTCCTGCCTTAACTGATGATATTCCACCACAAAAGAAGTGAAAATGGCCTGTTCCTGCCTTAACTGATGACATTATCTTGTGAAATTCCTACTCCTGGCTCATCCTGGCTCAAAAGCTCCCCTACTGAGCACCTTGTGACCCCCACACCTGCCCGCCAGAGAACAACCCCCCTTTGACTGTAATTTTCCTTTACCTACCCTAATCCTATTAAAGGCCCCACCCCTATCTCCCTTCGCTGACTCTCTTTTCAGGACTCAGCCCGCCTGCACCCCGGTGAAATAAACAGCCGTGTTGCTCACATAAAGCCCGTTTGGTGGTCTCTTCACAAGGACGCGCATGAAACTAATAGTATTTAATCCTCCACTCAACCTGCTTTCTTTCCCAGTGTTTCTTTCCCAATGTTCTTTTCCATCTAACTCTGGTTCGAAGAGTGATCCCTCTGTGTCACCAGCACCTAGGAACCTGTTAGAGATGCAAATGATATGGCTCTAGCTTAGACCTCAGAATCAGAAACTCTGGATGGTCCAGTATTTCATGTTTTAGCAAGCCTTCCTGTTAATTCTCGCACACAGTCAACTTTCAGAACCACAGATCTCTTTTTCTGAGACCCACCTCTTTTTCCGAGACCCAACTCATGTGTTACCCTCTGCAGGAATGTATTTACAAATCCATTTCCCTCTTTCTTGTACCCCCATTAACCTGAGTACATCTACACACCAATCTTTATCGTTGTTATTGAAATTATTCTCTTGCATTTCTATAGTAGGGATCATGGTGCATTTGCTACAATTCATATGTGTAACAACAAAACATGACCACCAAAACTTTATTTTCAGTCACTGGGTTTATTACGCCTTAGGTAGGCAACATAGCATAGTGCCTGGCCAGGCTCAGTGGCTCACAGCTGTAGTTTCAGCCACTCAGGAGACTGAGGCAGGAGGATTGTTTGAGCCCAGGAGTTTGAGGCTACAGTGAGCCATGATTATACCAAGGCACTTCAGCCTGGGCAACAGAGTGAGACCATGTTTCTAAATAAAATAAAAAGAAACGAAGTTTAAAAATAGCATTGTGCCTAAGAGCCTGAATTAAATTCTGGCTCTGAAACTTACTAGCTGGATAACTTTGTGTAATTTGCTTAATCTCTGTGGGTCTCATTTGTGAAATGGGTATAATAATTTCACAGGGCTCTTGTAAGAATTAAATAGGTTAATATATTTGAAACACACAGAATAGTTCCTGATAGTAAATGTTGCCTAAGTATTTGTTATTATTTTTTCTTGCTCAGTACTGGGGAGAAAGACAAAAATCCTGAATGGATCTCTTCAAGATATTTCTGTTGCTTCCAGTATAAAACAGTTTATTTCAGGTAACTTCAGCATCATTTGGATAACTGCTTGGTATTTCAGGTTTCTCCCCCTTCTACCTCCTCTTTGACCTTTTCCTGGGTGTTATGGTATTCAAGGTAAGTTTACTCATTCTCATAGAAGAAGCAAGGATCTCTGTGTTAGGCTGTTCTTGCATTGCTATAAATAATACCTGAGATGGGATAATTTATAAAGAAAAGAGGTTTAATTGGTTCATAGTTCTGTATGCTGTACAGGAAGCATGGCACTGGCATCTACTCAGCTTCTGCAGAGGCCTCAGGAAGCTTCCAATCATGGCAGAAGGCCGGGGGGACAGGCATCTTACATGGTGAGAGTAAGAACAAGAGTGAGATTGGAGGGGAGGTGCCACACTTTACAACACCTAGATCTCTCAAGAACTCCTTATTAAGAGGACAGCACCAAGCCATGAGGGATTCACTCCATAACTCAAATACCTACCACCAGGCCCTATCTCCAATATTGAAGATTATATTTCAATATGAGATTTGGATGGGGACAAATATCCAAACTCTATCAACCTCCGTGTTCATTTTGGCTTGCTTCTGTGACCTCTGATTGGAGGACACCATATGTCACTTGGGTTATGGACTTAAGTTCTGTTCTCTCTGGGTCTGGACTGATGTGTCTGTAGCTACTATCATGTGTTGATTGTTTCTGAGATCCGCAAGGGTGTGGATACACAATAATAGTGTTCATGGAGCTTAGCCAGATGGCCCAATGACTAGGCTTCCATCTTGAATCTTGCTGATTCTGCTGGCTTTCTGGGACTCATTAGTCTCCCACATTGGTAATGTCCACCAGCAGCCTCTGCCGTAGTACTTTTGCCCTGAGCCTTATTCTTTTCTTACCTTTTTTTTTTTTCTGAGACATGATCTTACTAACTCTGTCACCCAGTTTGGAGTATAAAGGCATGATCACGCTCACTGCAGCCTCGACCTCCTGGGCTTAAGTGATCCTCCCACCTCAGCCTCCTGAGTAGCTGGAACCACAGTCACACACCACCACCCTCAGCTATTTTTGTTTTTGTTTTTTTATAGAGAAGGGGTCTCACTATGTCGCCCAAGTTGGTCTCAAACTTTTGGGCTCAAGCATTCCTCCCGCCTTGGCGTCCCAAAGTGCTGGGATTACAGGAATGAACCACTGTCCCCAGTGAGCCCTATTCTTCATTCCCCACTACCTTTTATATATTGACCCTGTCCTTTCTGGGTTTCTACCATATGTCTGCTGACTGTTTCTGCCATATACCTGCTGAGGAGAGCTAACACTGACCAATGTCTATATAGACCATCTTCATCTACCATCTATGGCACTACAGACTCATACTATATATTTCTGCGAGTGAGAAAAAAGGTGCCCCTCTTGGACATGGCAAGTGGACTGAGCCTCTCTCTGACTTAGAATAAGATGCTGCTTTCCCAGGTGTTGCTGGTTGCAGAACCCATGGCACCTATGAGAAATGAACCTCTCCACAAGTTATAGAGGAGCTCTTCCCATTCCATTGCTTCTCTTCTGCTGCTCTCTGCTGGTGGAGTAATGGGAGGCAGGGCTCAAGCAACCAGAGCCCTGACAGTATTTTCATGCATTTTCCTTCAGCCCTTTCCTGTCAACTCACCACCTTGCTGCCTCCTCGCCCCTTCTTCTGTGGCTGAGAGCCTGGGGAAGGGAAATCTTGGGTAACGAAAGCCTTCTCTAGCACGATAAACTTTAAATCTCTCTCAAATCCTGGACAACTCCTCCTCAAAGCAGAGGCATTTCACAGTGCCTCCAAACCCCCACTCCAGATGGCACGTTCTCCCTTCACACTATGGTTTGACCTAATGCCCCATATATATTAATAATATGTGAAAGACTTCTTGTGGATTTAAAAAATTACTATTCTCCCATATATAAAAGCCTGGAATTAAAGACTTACTTTATGGTGAAGACCTGGTTCTGCCATCCCAATGAAGCAACATAGGCCATTGATTCAACAAGTGGAAGTATTGGAATAATACGGTTGTAGAAAAGGAAAAAAAAATACCCATGTGAACTGTCCATTAAAACAACAATGAAATGTAAACCTATTAGAATGGATATATCACATCCCAATACATTGCCAACACCAAATATTGACAAGGATGCACAGCAACAAGAACACTTATTTATTATTTCTGATAAGATTACAAAATGATACAACCATTGTGGAAAACAATTTGGCAGGTTTTTATAACATAACTTATTCTTACCATATGACTTAGCAATTATGCTTTTAGGTATTTACTTGAGTAAGGTGAAAACCTAACATCCACACAAAAACCTGTTTACAGTGGCTTTGTTTATAATCACCAAAACCTAGAAACAACCAAGATGCCCTTCAGTAAGCAAATGGATAAGCAAACCATGATACATCAGTGTAATGGCATATCAAGAAGACAAAATGAACTATCAAGCCATGAAAAGACACAGGGGAACATCAAATGCATTTTGCTAAGTGAAAGAAGCCCATCTGAAAAGTCTATATAGTGTATGAGTTTAACTATATGGGATTTTAGAAAGAGAAAAACTACAGAGACTGTAAAAAAAAAAAAAAGAAAATCAGTCATTGCCAGAGGCTTGTGAGGAGGAAGAGAAAGGATAAATAAGTGAATCACAGGTGAAACTATTTTTCATGAAACTGTAGGTGTATGCAGTTTGTATATCAACACCCATAGAACTGTATGATAAAAGGAACAAAAATTAATGTAAGCCACAGACTATAGTTAAAATAATATGTGACTATTGGTTCTTTAATTATAACAAATGTACCACACTAATGCAAGATCTTAGTAATAGATTTCTCATTGGCCATTTTGTCTCTTATGCAGGTCAGTTTAATTGCATTAGTAGAGAATTTATACATGTCAAGCTAGTCTAGCTTGAAGAGAGATGATTAAAACAAACACCTATGTTGTGAGGAGACATCTGGTCAAATATGAATAGAATTGTACTAGTTTATATTTCTTAGAAATAAATGTATACACTTTTTCAATAGGTATATATTTATTAACATGTTATATTTCATAATGTAGTATATGTATTTACATATCAATTAATAACTTACAAGTCTTGATACACTGAATTTTAAGTCATTCATATCTCTTTCAAAGTAAATTATGCAATTTATAAACATTTGAAAATAAGTTTAGTAGAGATTGTTTTCCTAAAATGCCATCTTCTTAGAAGATACATTTCTTCCCAAGTTCTATTTTTTCCTTTTTCTAAATTGTCACATTATATTTGTACATATTTATGGGGTACCATTTGATTTTCAATACATGTATACATTGCATAAATATCAAATCAGGGTAGTTAGCATATTCATTACCTCATGCATTTATCATTTCTTTGTGATGAGACTGTTCAAAGACATCACTCCTAGCTGTTTTGCAATGTTAAAAGAAAAATCCTAGCCAAATTCAATTTAATAAAGTTTAATTGAGCAAAGAATGATTCACAAAACAGGGAGCCTTCTGAGCCAGAGTAGGCTCAGGGACTCCAGTGCAGCCATGTAGAAGATTTATGGACAGAAAAACAAAAATGAAGTATTGAAAACAGAAGTGAGGCATAGAAACAGCCAGATTGGTTACAGCTTGGTGTTTGCCTTATTTGAACACGATTTGAACAACTGGTTGCTTTGATTAGCCGAAACTCAGTGATTGGCACAAGGTTGAATTATAATCTGGTTACACATCCATTTAGGTTACAGTTCACTATGTAGGAAGAGACTTTTAGGCTCAACTTAAAATATGTAAGAATGCAGCTTTAGGTTAAATTTCATTTAATGTCCAGACATGGTGGCTCACACCTGTAATCCCAGCATTTTGGGAGGCCTAGGTGGGTAGATCACCTGAGGTCAGGAGTTTGAGACCAGCCTGGCCAACATGGTGAAACCCCATCTCTACTAAAAATACGAAAAATTAGCTGGGTGTTGTGGCATGCGCCTGTAGTCCCAGCTACTCAGGAGGCTGAGGCAGAAGAATCACTTGTACTGGGGAGGCGGAGGTTGCAGTGAGCTGAGATTGCACCTCTGCACTTCAGCCTGGGTGACAGAGTAAAGCTCCATCTCAAAAAAACAACAAAAATTCATTTAACAACAACTTACTGTTAACCTTAGTAACCCTACCATGCAATCGAAAAACAGAACTATACGTATGTAACTTACCTGCACATTGCGCACATGTACCATAAAACCTAAAGTATAATAATAATAATAATAATAATAATAAAAAAAAAAAGATTTGGCATGTAGAAAAAAAAAAAAAAAAACAAAAAAAAAAAAAGAAAAACAGAACTTATTTCTTCTATTTAATTGTAACTTTGTACCCATTGACAAACGTCTCTCCATTTTCCCCTTCCACATCATCTCTGGTAAACAGTGTTCTACTATCTACTTCTGTAAGAGCAACATATTTATTTAGATTCCACATATGAATGAGATCGTTTGGTGTTTGTCGTTCTGTGTCTTACTTATTTCACTTAACATAATATCATATGGTTAGGCTGTGTCCTCACCCAAATCTCATCTTGAATTGTAGTTCCCATAATCCCCTGTGTTGTAAGAGGAACCAGTGGAGATAATTGAATCATGGGGGGTGGTTCCCCCCATCCTGTCTGGTGATAGTGAGTTAGTTCTTACAAGATTTGACAGTTTTGTAAAGGGCTTCTCCCTTCACTGGGCATTCATTCTTCTCCTTGCTGTTGCCATGCGAAGAAGTACGTGTTTGCTTCCCCTTCTGCCATGATTGTAAGTTTCTTGAGGCCTCCCCAGCCATGCTGAATGGTGAGTCAATAAAACCCCTTTCCTTTATAAATTACCCAGTCCTGGGTATATCTTTATTAACAGCCTAAGAACAGATGAATACATATAAGGTCCTCTGTATTCAACCATTTTGTCAGAAATGACACAGTTTCATTTCTTTATTGCTGAATAATATTCAATTGTGTAAATATTTATACGTTTACTATTCGTTGAACATTCAGGTTGATTCCAAGTCTTGGCTATTATAAATATTGTTGCAATAAACACAGAAGTGCAGATGTCTCTGACATATTGATTTTATTTCGTTTGTATGTATACATTCAGTAGAATTTGTGGATCATATGGTCCTACATTTAACTTTTTTTAGGAACCTGCATCCTGTTTTTTGTAATTGCTTTACTACTTTATATTACCACCAAGAGTTCTCTTTTCTCCACATCCTCACCAACTTTGTTTTCTTTTGTCTTTTTAATCATAGCCATTGTAATGGGAGTTAGGTGATGTCTTTTGAAGTCAAGTAATGTGATGCCTCTAGCTTTGTTCTTTTTGTTTAGGATTGCTGTGGAAATTTTGGGTCTTTTGTGGTTCCACATAAGTTTTAGAGATTTTTAAAAAATTATTTCTGTGAAGCATGTCATTGATATTTTGATATAGATTGCATTAAATCTGTAGACAGTTTTGGGTAATATGGCCATTTAAACAATATTAATACTTTCAACCCATGAACACAGAGTTTATCTTTTTATTTCTTTATGTTCTCTTCAATTTCTTTCATCGATGTTTTATAGTTTTTAGTGTAAATACCTAGCAAGCCTTTGGTTAAGTTTATTCCAAGGTATCTTTCTGTTCTGTTGCTATTGTAAATGAAATTATTTTCTTGATTTCTTTTTCAAATAGTTAACTCTTTGCCTATAAAAGCACCACTAATTTTTGTATGTTGATTTTCTGTCCTGTAATGTTACTAAATTTGTTTATTAGTTCTAACAGTTTTCTGGTATAATCTTTAGTGTTTTCCTTCTGTAACATCATGTCACTTGTAAAAAGAGAGCTATTTTGCGTTTCTCCTTTCTAATCTAGATTTATTTATTTATTATTTTATTTCTGTTGCCTAATTGCTCTAGTTAGAACTTCCAGTACTATATTGAATAGAAGTAGTGAAAATGAACATCCTTGTCTTATTTCTAATCTTAAGGGAAAATCTTTTGGGTTTTCCCCATTAAATGTGATCTTAGCTGGGAGTCTATCTTTTGTATGGCCTTTATTGGGTCGAGGTACACTCCTTCTGAACCTAATTTGTTGAGAGTTTTATTATGAAAGGATGTTAAATTTTGTCAAATCCATTTTCTGTGTCTATTGAAATGATCATATTGTTTTTGTCTTTCTTTCTGTTAATGTGGTGTGCCACATTTATTGATTTGTGTATGTTGAAACATCCTTCCATCCCTAGGATGAATCCCGCTTGATCATAGTGAATGATCTTTTTAATGTGCTGTTGAATTTAGTTTGCTATCATTTTGTTAAGAATTTTTGCATCTATGTTTATTAGGTGTATTGACCTGCAGTTTATTTATTTTTTTTCTTGTGTCTTTGTCCTGTTTTTACATCAATGTAATGCTGGCTTTGTAAAATGAATTTGAAAATATTCTCCCCTCTTTAATTTTCTAAAGTAATTCAAAAAAACCTGTTTTTAGTCTTCTTAAAATGTTTGGTAGAACTCATCAGTAAAGCCACCAGATCCTGGGCTTTTCTTTGATGGAAGACTTTTTACTAATTCAATTTTCTTGATCATTGTTGGTCTATTACGATTTTCAGTTTAATTTCGGTAGGTTTTATGTGTCCAGTAATTTATCTTTTCTTTTTTAGGTTACCAAATTTGTTGGTGTAAAATTCTTCACAATAGTCTTTTGTGAACTCTTGTATGTCTATAGTATCAGTTATATTGTCTCTTTTTTATCTCTGATTTTACTAATTTGAGTTTTCTCTTTTTTCTTAGTCTGGCTGAAGGTTTGTAAATTTTGTTTATTTTTTCCAAAATAATCAACAATTCTCTTCAATGATCTTTTGAACTGTTTTTCTTGTCTCCATTTATTTATGTTCTAGGCTTTATTAATTTCCTCCTTCTACCAGTTTATATATTTTTTTCTTGCTTTCCTATTTCTTTGAGGTTCATCATTAGGTTGTTTATTAGAAACCTTTCTCTTTCTATGTTGTAGGTGTTTATTACTATAAACTTACCTTGTTTGAACTGCTTTCATTTTATATCATAGGATTTGGAATGATGTGCTTTCATTCTCTTTTGTCTCAAGGAATTTGTTAAATTTCTTTTTAATTTACTCCTTGATCCATTGGTGACATAAAAGCAATTTGTTTAATTTCCACATATTTGTAAAGTTTCTAAAATTTTCTTCTTGTTCATTTCTAGCTTTATACCATTGTGTTCAAAAAAGATACTTGATATACTCTCTACCTTAAATATGTTGAAACATGTTTTGTGTCCCTGAGAATGTTTCATGTGCAATTGAAAAGAAGGTATATTCTGCAATTATTGGAGGGAATGTTCCGTAAGTATATGTTAGATTCATTTTGACTATGGTGGAGCTTAAGTTTGATGTTTCTTTGCTGATTTTATATCTAGACAACCTATCTATTGTTAAAAGTGGGATGTTGAAATTTCCTGTGATTATTGCATTGTAGTCTATCTCTCCCTTTAGATCTGATATTTGCTTTATGTATTTAGACACTCTGGTGTTGTGTGCATATATATTTATCATTGGTATATCCTTTTGTTGAATTTCTCCCTTTATTAAATATAATGACCTTCTTTGTCTCTTTTTACAGTTTTTGACTTAAAGTGTATTTTATCTAACATAAATATGGCTACTCCTTTTGCTTTTGGTTTTCTTTTCCATGGAGTGTCTTTGTTCATCCTCTCATTTTCAGTCTGGGTTTGTCTTTAATAGTGAGTGTCTTGTACACAACATACAGTTGGTTCTTAGTTTTTCAAAATCCTTTCAACAATGCTATCTTTAAATTGAAGAATTTAATCCATTTACATTTAAGGTTATTATTGAGAGGTAATGAATTGCCCTTGACATTTTGTTAATTGTTTTCTGATTGTTGTATAGACTCTTTGTTCTTTTTTTCTCTTTTATTATTTACCACTATGGCTGGGTGGTTTTCTGCTGTGCTAAGCTTTGCTTCCTTTCCCTTTCTCATTTGTGTATCTGTTGTAATTTCTTTCTTTGTGGATACCATGAAGCTAAAATAAAGGTTCTTGTAGTTACAATCGACTATTCTAAGATGAGAGCAACTTAATTTTGGTCACGTAAAAATACTCTAGACATTTTTTCCTGACCCCTCCCCATAATTTATATATTTGTTGCCTTAATTTGTGTCTTTATCTATTGTTTTTCTTAATGACTAATTGTAGAAATTGTTTTTTGACCCCTTTGGTTTTTAAACTTTATATCAGAAGATTAAAAGATTGACATAGCACTATTATAGCACTGGGATATTCTGATTTTGGTTATGAATTGCCCTCTACTGGTGAGTTTTATATTTTCATGTGTTTCCATAATAGTAACTATCTTCACTTTCAGTTGTAGCACTATCATCTTAAGCATTTCTGTAAACACTAGTGTAGTGGTGATGAATTCCCTCAGATTTTGCTTATTTGGGAAGGTTTTTATTTCTCCTTCATTGCTGAAGGATAGCTTCACTGATATAGTATTCTTGGCTGCCAGTATTTTTTTTTCTTTCAGCACTTTGAATATATCATACCATTCTCTACTGGCCTGCAAGATTTCTGATGATTGATCTGCTGACAGTATAACAGAATTATCTTATATGTGACTTGACACTATTCTGTTTCAGTTTTCAGAATTCTTGCCTTGTCTTTGACTTTTGATAGACTGATTATAATGTACCTTGGAGTAGATCATTTTTGTTGTAATCTAATTGGGGATCTTAGAGTTTCTAAATCTGGATGTTCATATGTTTGCTAAGACTTGGAAGTTTCCACATATTATTTCAATATTTCTGCCTTTCTTTATATCTTCTCCCTCTGGCATTCTTATAATGCAAATATTTTTTCACTTAATGGTGTCCCATAAGTAGACTTTCTTTATTGCTTTTTATTTTTGTTTACTTTTTCTCCTCTCTAATTGGGTTACTTTAAAAGAACTGTCTTCAAGTTTAGAAACTGTTTCTTCTATACAAATCATAAATACATATGCTGCCAAAATGGCTAGTATGTTGTTAAAGCTCTCAGTTATACTTCTTTTATTCATTGAATTCTTCAGCTCCAAGGTATCTGTTTTGTTCTTTTTTATATCTGTCCCTCTGTTGAATTTCTCATTCAGATAATAAATTATTTTTCTTATTTCATTGAATTGTCTATATCCTCTTATATCTCATAGTCTAAAAAGAATAATTATTTTAAATTCCAGGAATTACATAAATTTTTTTGTGGGGTGCTGTTAATGTAGAATTATTATTTTCCTTTGGAAATGTCATGTTTCCTTATTTTTTCTTGTTTCTTATGTCTCTGCATTGATATCTGTGTATCTGGTGGAACAGTTATCTTTTCCAACTTTATGGGTTAACTTTTGTAAGGAGAGACTGTTTCCTGTAGGTGTATCTAGGATGTCAGTTGAGTATGATCCATTAGCTTTGGTTCTCTGCAGTTTCATTAGCTATAATTCTCATCAATGATGTCTGCAATTTCATCAGTGGCCTATGCTACAGGAGTTTGTGATGGTAATGGCTCAGTTTTGTTAGGGGCAATGCTACCAGCCTCACTGTTTAGATAGACTCACATGGTGGGCCAGCTGGCTGTGTAATGGACTCTCCAGGGCTGCAGGGCCACCTCTAGTTTCGCTGTCAGGCAGTCAGGCATGGCTTACATAGGCATGGTGGGCTGGCCAACTCTGAGGTGGGTTCTTCAATGGGTGGGGCTGCTGCCATCCTTCCTGTTGGGTCAGGCACACAGGCACCACAGGCCATCAGCTGTGTGTTGGCTTTCTTGCTGTTCAGATATGCCTGTTTCCCAGGGAGGAGGGGATGTTGCATGGATTTGGGCCATTCCACTGGGCCTAAGCTTAAAGTAGCTGAGGTTGTGGTTCTGTGGCCTTCGTTGTGAGCATGGTGGAATGATGCTGGGGCCTCAGGGATGGAGAGATACAGTGGCTACTGGCCCCCAGAGTAGGACATACTCTAGCAGTCAGTCTGGTTTCAGGATTGTACTATGCAGTTCCAACTTAGGTCATGGGAGTTGGTGGGTATACAAAATGGGCTCCTAGTATAGGGCAACACAGCTATGAGAACTCCAGAAAGCTCCCCAGATTGAATTTATTGACTGTGAGGCTTGCAGGACCCTCCCATAGCAGCCTGCAGGCATCTGCAGTAGTAATGGGGACCACTGGTGCCTCCAGCTTACCTTTTCTCCATAACCAGTAGCCCCTCCTGGCTATGAGCTGATCCCAGTGAGGGAACAATTTGGTAGAGTTGGTGTGTCTCCCTCTTCTTTTGTAGTTCTATCCTGAGTTTCTGTGCTTCACAGGGATTTTTATCACTCCCCTTATGTTCCCCAGCATACCTCCTCAGTAACTTCCACCGAAATATAGTTGTTCATTTGTTATGTTGGAAGGGAACCCCACAACCCTTTTTGTGGGGATGAGTGCCAAACAACTCAGATTGACCATCTTGCTAACATTACTGTCCCTGTTCTATTTCTAAATTAAATTTAAAATGTATAGAAATAAATGCAAGATTTAGAAACTGCATATTGGCAAATCTGCCTTGTCACTGCCAATAAGACACACACACAAATTTAGTCTTCAGCAAGGGTGTAATATACAAAGGGCTAGACCTTAGAGCATATGCATTTGAGTCCTAATTCTGGCCCCAATTTTAAAATCAATGATCCTTAGAACTTAATCTTTCTGAGCTTCTTTTTTTCTCCTGTGGTATGTAAAATGAATGTGAAGTTGATGACTATTAAATTATAAATTTCATTTATTCTATGCTAACCCTATTTTAAAAATCAATAAAAATGTTACCTATGATTCAGCAAAGAACACTAGTATCAGTCACTTTAATGTATTAAAGGATTCTTAAGTCTTTCATATATTAAAACTTATTTTCATTCTACAATGGTTATTGTTTTGTGTTTTTCTCACTAAATAAACTATATCTTAATTTTATATCATGTAATTGCATTAATTTTTATCAAAAATAATTACTGCAGAAAAAGTTACTATAATTTTAACATAATAATTATTAAACTTCAGCTTACTATTTTAAAAACTACTTATTTATTTTGCTGTCAGACAAAATAGCACTTCTTATTTTTAGGCCTTAGTTTTTAATTTTTTTAATTTTATTATCATTATACTTTAAGTTTTAGAGTACATGTACACAACGTGCAGGTTTGTTACATATGTATACATGTGCCATGCTGGTGTGCTGTACCCATTAACTCGTCATTTAGCATTAGGTATATCTCCTAATGCTAGGCCTTAGTTTTAAACAGGTTAAAATAATATTTTTTAAGTAGTAAAAGAATAGATAGATAGATAGATAGATAGATAGATAGATATCTATATATATTCAGAAAGTAATTAGTATAGAAGTAAAAAAAAAAGTGACAGTGTAGTGTTATACCTTTCTTGGCCCATTAGAAAAAGAATAACATAATCTAAGTTTTCATATTTGCAAAATTGGCAAAATCATTCTAAGCTTTGGGGTCAGGTGATACTAAGGGGTATTCTGAATGATGTAAATTCTAAAAATGTGACATGTTGTTGCTTGTAATGTTTACATTATGCTTCATTCACATTCCAAGATAGACCGTATTACCATGAGGCTTAAAAATTATATAGGAATAGAGATCAATGTCTCTAAAAGAGGGCTTGTTAACCTTTGCACTATTGATATTTTGGGGCAGTTACATGTTTTGTTTTGTTTTGTTTTGCTTTGGTTGGGAGCTGTCTTGCCTACTGTAAGATTTTTACTAGTATTTCTGTCTTCTACCTAGTTAATGGAAATACCCACTCCACCTCTACTGTTACAATCAAATACACCTTCAGACATTACAAATGTTCCTTGTGAGACAAAGTTAGGCTTGGTTGAAAACCACTGCTCTAGAATATACTGAACTGAAAATAATTTTAATGCCATTTACAAGTGGATGAGATCCAATGCAAGTTTTATTTAAAAAATCATTTTTGCAGTTTTATGGATAAATAATTTATAATTTATCAAATAAAGTGTATAATTCAGTAGTTTTTATTATATTCACACATTTGTGCAACCATCATCAAACTCTGGAACATTTATATCACTTTAAAAAGAAACCCTTGTCCTTATCAGCAGTCATTCTCATTATTCCCCCACCTTCATCTATCAGCCCCAGGCAAGCACCAAACTACTTTCTATCTCCATGAACTTGCTTATTACATACATTTTATAAAAATGGAATTTTACAATGTCTTTTTGTAAGTTTTTGTCTAGGGTGTGACTAGATTTTTTTCACTTAGTTTTCAAGTTGAATTTATATTTAATGTAATATGTATCAATACTTCATTTATTTTTATTGAAAAATTATATTTCATTATATGTATATAACATATTCAATTTATCCAATCATCTTTTGCTTATTCTTTAGTTACTGAGAAAAATTGCATTAAATTATTCAACTATGATTGTAAATGTAGCTATTCATTATTTTTCTTCTATTGTTTATTTATTTTGTAATTTTTTGCTTTATTCATTTTGAGATTAGGTTATTAAATGCTTACAAAGTTATTTTTGTCATCTTTTTCTGTTGTTTTATCTTTTTATCATTATAAAATATCAAACTTTATGTATAAATATTTCTTGCTTTTCAGTATAGTTTCTTTAAAATTACAAGCTTTGTTTTGATTAGGTTTATCATGTTCCGTAATTCTACTTTCAGTCTTTCTTATTTTTATATTAAAGATACATCTCTTATCAGCAGAATGTAGTTAAATTTTGTTTTAGTATTCAATTTTAAATTGTTTGCCTACGAATTGCAGGATTTTGTCCATATTAACTTAATGTAATAGCTGAACTATTTGAGTTTAAATGGACTAGTCTATGAATTTTTACAAAAATCTGTCCTATCTGCATAGGCATGGCAAAGACTTCATGACTAAAACACCAAAAGCAATTGCAACAAAAGCCAAAATTGACAAATGGGATCTAATCAAACTAAAGAGCTTCTGCACAGCAAGAGAAACTATCATCAGAGTGAACAGGCATCTAACAGAATGGGAGAAAATTTCTGCAAGCCACCAATCTGACAAAAGTCTAATATCCAGAATCTATAAGGAACTTAAACAAGTTTACAAGAAAAATCAAGCAACCTCATCCAAAAGTGGGCCAAGGATATGAACAGACACTTCTCAAAAGAAGACATTTATGCAGCCAACAAACATACGAATAAAAGCTCATCATCACTGGTCATTAGAGAAATGCAAATCAAAACCTCAATGAATACCATCTCACACCAGTTTAAATGGTGATTAAAAAGTCAGGAAACAACAGATACTGGAGAGGATGTGGAGAAACAGGAAATTTTTTCACTGTTGGTGGGAGTGTAAATTAGTTCAACCATTGTGGAAGACAGTGTGGTGATTCCTCAAGGATCCAGAACCAGAAATACCATTTGACCAGGCAATCCCATTACTGGGTATATAGCCAAAGGATTATAAATCATTGTACTATAAAGACACATGCACACATATGTTTATTGCAACACTATTTACAATAGCAAACACTTGGAACCAACCCAAATGCCCATCAATGATAGACTGGATAAAGAACAATGTGGCACATATACACTATGGAATACTATGTAGCCATAAAAAAAATGAGTTCATGTCCTTTGCCAGGACATGGATGAAGCTGGATGCCATCATTCTCTGAAAACTAATACAGGCACAGAAAACAAAACACTGCATGTTCTCACTCATAAGTGGGAGTTGAACAATTGGAACACATGGACACAGGTAGGGGAACATCACACACCAGGGCCTTTTAGGGGGTGGGGGGCAATTGGAGGGAGAGCATTAGGACAAACACCTAATGCATGTGGGGCTTAAAACGTAGATGACATGTTTATAGGCACAGCAAACCACCATGGCACATGTATACCTATGTAACAAACCTGCACATTCTGCACATATATCCCAGAACTTAAAGTAAAATAAAATGAAATAAATTGTCCTATCTGTTTTATATTGTCCTACTTATTTCTTTTATATTGAGAGTAGTTCATTATTATATTCTTCATTAGTTTACTATTATATAGTACATCCTTTTTGTTTTCTATGGTGAATTTCCTTAAACATACTGTATATATCCTTATTCATTTCTAATATAAGATAGTAGTTTAAAACTTCCGCAAAAATGTAAGGCACTTAGATGTTAACTCAATTTCACTCCATCTATTATGCTATTGTTGCCATGTATTCTTATTCTCTCCATATTTATAATCCTATGTGTCAGGCCTCTGAGCCCAAACTAAGACATCATATCCCCTGTGACCTGCACACATCCAGATGGCCAGTTCCTACCTTAACTGATGACATTCCACCACAAAAGAAGTGAAAATGGCCTGTTCCTGCCTTAACTGATGACATTGTCTTGTGAAATTCCTTCTCCTGGCTCATCCTGGCTTGAAAGCTCCCCTACTGAGAACCTTGTGACTCCCACTCCTGCCTGCCACAGAACAACCCCCCTTTGACTGTAGTTTTCCTTTACCTACCCAAATCTTATAAAATGGCCCCATCCCTATCTCTCTTCACTGACTCTCTTTTTGGACTCAGCCCACCTGCACCCCCAGGTGAAATAAACAGCTTTATTGCTCACACAAAGCCTGCTTGGTGGTCTCTTCACATGGATGCACATGAAATTTGGTGCCATGACTTGGATTGGGGGACCTCCCTTGGGAGATCAATCCCCTGTCCTCCTGTTCTTTGCTCCATGAGAAAGATCCACCTATGACCTGAGGTCCTCAGACCGACCAGCCCAAGAAACATCTCACCAATTTCAAATCCGGTAAGCAGCCTCTTTTTACTCTCTTCTCCAACCTCCCTCACTATCCCTCAACCTCTTTCTCCTTTCAATCTTGGCACCACACTTCAATCTCTCCCTTCCCTTAATTTCAATTCCTTTCATTTTCTGGTAAAGACAAAGGAGACACATTTTATCCATGGACCCAAAACTCCGGTGCCGGTCACAGACTGGGAAGGCAGCCTTCCCTTGGTGTTTAATCATTGCAGGGATGCCTCTCTGATTATTCACCCACGTTTCAGTGGTGTCAGACCACGCAGGGACACCTGCCTTGGTCCTTCGCTCTTAGCAGCAAGTCCCGCTTTTCTAGGGGAAGGGCAATTACCCCAACCCCTTCTCTCCATGTCTCTACCCCTTCACTGCCTTTCTGGGGGGCAAGAAACCCCCAAATCCCTTCTCCTTCACTCTTAGTGGCAAGTCCCACTTTTCTGGAGGAGGGGCAAGTACCCCAACCTCTTATATCTCTGTGCCCCAATCCCTTATTTCCACACCCTGACCTCTTATATCTCTGCACCATGATCCCTTATTTCCATGCCCCAACCTTGTATCTCTGCATCCCAACCCCTTCTCTGCTTTTCTGGAGGGCAAGAACCCCCCACCCCTTCTCTGTGTCTCTACTCTTTTCTCTGGGCTTGACTCCTTCACTATGGGCAAGTTTCCACCTTCCATTCCTCCTTCTTCTCCCTTAGCCTGTGTTCTTAAGAACTTAAAACCTCTTCAACTCTCACCTGACCTAAAATCTAAGCATCTTATTTTCTTCTGCAATGCTGGTTGACCCCGATACAAACTTGAAAGTAGTTCCAAATAGCCAGAAAATGGCACTTTCAATTTTTCCATCCTGCAAGATCTAAATTATTCTTGTCATAAAATGGGCAAATGGTCTGAGGTGCCTGATGTTCCAGGCATTCTTTTACACATCGGTCCATCCCTAGTCTCTGTGCCTAGTGCAACTCACCCCAAATCTTCCTTCTTTCCCTCCCACCTGTCCCCTCTGTCCCAACCCCAAGTGTCACTGAGTCTTTCTAATCTTCCTTTTCTACAGACCTATCTGACATCTCCGCTCCTCCCCAGGCTGCTCCTCGCCAGGCTGAGCTACATCCCAATTCTTCCTCAGCCTCTGCTCCTCCATCCTATAATCCTTTTATCACATCCTCTCCTCACACCTGGTCTGGCTTACAGTTTCCTTCCGCATCTAGTCCTCCCCCACCTGCCCAGCAATTTACTCTTAAAAAGGTGGCTGAAGCTAAAGGCATAGTCAAGGTTAATGCTCCTTTTTCTTTATCAGACCTCTCCCAAATCAGTGTGCATTTAGGCTCTTTCATCAAATATGAAAAACCCAGCCCAGTTCATGACTCGTTTGGCAGCAACCCTGAGACATTTTACAGCCATAGACTCTCAAAAGTCAAAAGGCTGTCTTATTCTCAAAATACATTTTATTACCCAATCTGCTCCTGACATTAAATAAAACTCCAAAAATTAAATTCCAGACCTCAAACCCCACAACAGGATTTAATTAACCTCACCTTCAAGGTGTACAATAATAGGAAAAAGTTGCAATTCCTTGCCTCCACTGTGAGACAAACCCCAGCCACATCTCCAGCACACAAGAACTTCCAAACGCCTGAACCACAGCAGCCAGGCCTTCCTCCAGAACCTCCTCCCCCAGGAGCTTGCTACAAGTGCCAGAAATCTGGCCACCAGGCCAAGGAATGCCTGAAGCCCAGGATTCCTCCTAAGCCATGTCCCATCTGTGCGGGACCCCACTGGCATTCAGACTGTCCAACTCACCTGGCAGCCACTCCCAGAGCCCCTGGAACTCTGGCCCAAGGCTCTCTGACTCCTTCCCAGATCTTCTTGGCTTAGCAGCTGAAGACTGATGCTGCCTGATTGCCTCAGAAGCCCCCTAGACCATCACAGATGCTGAGCTTTGGGTAACTCTCACAGTGGAAGGTAAGTCCGTCCCCTTCTTAATCAATATGGAGGCTACCCACTTCACATTACCTTATTTTCAAGGGCCTGTTTCCCTTGCCTCCATAACTGTTGTGGGTATTGACAGCCAGGTTTCTAAACCTCTTAAAACTCCCCAAATCTGGTGCCAACTTAGACAATACTCTTTTAAGCACTCCTTTTAGTTATCCCCACCTGCCCAGTTCCCTTATTAGGCTGAGATACTTTAACTAAATTATCTGCTTCCCTGACTATTCATGGATTACAGCTACATTTCATTGCTGCCCTTCTTCCCAATCCAAAGCCTCCTTTGCATCCTCCTCTTGTATTCCCCCACCTTAACCCACAAGTATAAGATACTTCTACTCCCTCCTTGGCAACCGATCATGCACCCCTTACCATCTCATTAAAACCTAATCACCCTTACCCTGCTCAATGCCAATATCCCATCCCACAGCATGTTTGAAAGGATTAAGCCTGCTATCACTCGCCTGCTACAGCATGGCCTTTTAAAGCCTATAAACTCTCCTTACCATTCCCCCATTTTACCTGTCCTAAAACCAGACAAGCCTTACAAGTTAGTTCAGGATCTGCGCCTTATCAACCAAATTGTTTTGCCTATCCACCCCATGGTGCCAAACCCATATACTCTCCTATCCTCAATACCTCCCTCCACAATCCATTATTCTGTTCTGGATCTCAAACATGCTTTCTTTACTATTCCTTTGCACCCGTCATCCCAGCCTCTCTTCACTTTCACTTGGACTGACCCTGACACCCATCAGGCTCAGCAAATTACCTGGGCCGTACTGCCGCAAAGCTTCACAGACAGCCCCCATTACTTCAGTCAAGCCCAAATTTCTTCCTCATCTGTTACCTATCTCAGCATAATTCTCATAAAAACACACGTGCTGTCCCTGCTGATCGTGTCTGATTAATCTCCCAAACCTCAATCCCTTACAAAACAACAACTCCTTTCCTTCCTAGGCATGGTTAGTGTGGTCAGAATTCTTACACAAGAGCCAGAACCTCACCCTGTAGCTTTTCTGTCCAAACAACTTGATCTTACTGTTTTAGCCTAGCCGTCATGTCTCCGTGCAGTGGCTGCTGCCACCCTAATACTTTCAGAGGCCCTCAAAATCACAAACTATGCTCAACTTACTCTCTACATTTCTCATAACTTCCAAAATCTATTTTCTTCCTCATACCTGATGCATATACTTTCTGCTCCCTGGCTCCTTCAGCTGTACTCACTCTTTGTTAAGTCCCACAATTACCATTGTTCCTAGCCCGGACTTCAATCCAGCCTCCCACATTATTCCTGATACCACACGTGACCCCCATGACTGTATCTCTCTGATCCACCTGACATTCACCCCATTTCCCCATATTTCCTTCTTTCCTGTTCCTCACCCTGATCACACTTGATTTATTGATGGCAGTTCCACCAGGCCTAATCGCCACGCACCAGCAAAGGCAGGCTATGCTATAGTATAAGCCACTAGCCTGCCTCTTAGAACCTCTGATTTCCTTTCCATCATGGAAATCTATCCTCAAAGAAATAACCTCTCAGTGTTCCATCTGCTATTCTACTACTCCTCAGGGATTATTCAGGCCCCCTCCCTTCCCTACACATCAAGCTCAAGGATTTGCCCCTACCCAGGACTGGCAAATTAGCTTTACTCAACATGCTCTGAGTAAGATAACTAAAATACCTCTTAGTCTAGGTAGACACTTTCGCTGGAGAGGTAGAGGCCTTTCCTACAGGGTCTGAGAAGGCCACCGCAGTTGTTTCTTCCCTTCTGTCAGACATAATTCTTCAGTTTAGCCATGTCATTTCTTCCCTTCTGTCAGACATAATTCCTCAGTTGAGCCTTCCCACCTCTATACAGTCTGATAACAGACCAGCCTTTATTAGTAAAATCAGCCAAGCAGTGTTTCAGGCTCTTAGTATTCAGTGAAACCTTTATATCCCTTACAGACCTCCGTCTTCAGGAAAAGTAAAACAGACTAAAGGTCTTTTTAAAACACACCTCACCAAGCTCAGCCACCAACTTAAAAAGGACTGGACAATACTTTTACCACTTTCCCTTCTCAGAAGTCAGACCTATCCTCAGAATGCTACAAAGTACAGCCCATTTGAGCTCCTGTATAGACGCTCCTTTTTATTAGGCCCCAGTCTCATTCCAGACACCAGACCAACTTAGACTGTGCCCCAAATAACTTGTCATCCCTACGATCTTCTGTCTAGTCATACTCCTATTCACCGTTCTCTACTACTCATACATGCCCTGCTCTTGTTTACACTGCCGGTTTACACTGTTTCTCCAAGCCATCACAGCTGATATCTCCTGGTGCTATACCCAAACAGCCACTCTTAACTCTTGAAGTAAATAAATAATCTTTGTTGGCAGGACTATGCTGAATCTCCTTAGGCACTCTCTAATCAGATGTCCTGAGTCATCCCAATTCTTAGACCTTTTATACCTGTTTTTCTCCTTCTCTTATTCCATTTAGTTTTTCAATTCATACAAAACTGTATCCAGGCCATCACCAATAATTCTAAATGACAAATATTTCTTCTAACAGTCCCACAATATCACCCCTTACCACAAAATCTTCCTTCAGCTTAATCTCTCCCACTCTGGGTTCCCACGCCGCCCCTAATCCCGCTAGAAGCAGCCCTGAGAAACATCGCCAATTATCTCTCTATACCATCCCCTAAAATTTTCGCTGTCCCAGTTCTTTACTACTATTTCATTTTATTTTTCTTATTAATATAAGAAGACAAGAATGTCAGGCCTCTGAGCCCAAGCTAAGTCATCATATCCCCTGTGACCTGCACATACACATCCAGATGGCCAGTTCCTACCTTAACTGATGACGTTCCACCACAAAAGAAGTGAAAATGGCCTGTTCCTGCCTTAACTGATGACGTTGTCTTGTGAAATTCCTTCTCCTGGCTCATCCTGGCTCAAAAGCTCCCCTACTGAGCACCCCTACTGAGCACCTTGTGACCCCCCACTCCTGCCTGCGAGAGAACAACCCCCCTTTGACTGTAATTTTCCTTTACCTACCCAAATCTTATAAAATGGCCCCACCCCTATCTCTCTTCACTGACTCTCTTTTCGGACTCAGCCCACCTGCACCAGGTGAAATAAACAGCTTTATTGCTCACACAAAGCCTGCTTGGTGGTCTCTTCCCACGGACGCACATGAAACTATGTAATTAATAATGTTGCTTTATGTGGGAAGTATTCTTTCAGATGTTCCCACATAATATCCTTTTCACTGGTTTTTATTCCTTTCTGCTTATATTTCAAAACATTTTCATGATGGCTGAAGAACTCTTTAGTGTAGTTCTGCTAGTGATAAATCCTATGACTTTTACTTTAAATGAAAACATCTTAATTTTGCCTTCACTTTTTCAAGTAGATATAAGCTGCTTTATTTTTTATAATAAAACTTAATTGGCTGTTGAGCTCATCTGGAAATAGGGGAAAAAATCTTTGTAATTCT
Organism: Pongo pygmaeus; assembly: GCF_028885625.2. Lineage (NCBI taxonomy): Eukaryota > Metazoa > Chordata > Mammalia > Primates > Hominidae > Pongo > Pongo pygmaeus. Next base: position 77,212,294 of record NC_085930.1, read on the forward strand.
AAACACTTCAGTTTCAAGTTCATTCTCCATTATTTGTCTTTTCATTTTAAAGAATGTTTTTGCCAGGAATAAAATTCTAGTTTGGCAATGTGGTACCTGCCCCCTAAGAAAAATTCAAAGATCACAGTTTTTGACTTCTAGTTTCCAATGTTTCATATAGTAAATCAATTAAACATGTTATAATATTGTTGCAACTTTAAAGGTAGTATGACACTTTCTTATCTAGCTTATTTAGGATTTTCTTTTCATTTTACTATTTTCCATGATGTGGTAGGTATGGCTTATTTGAATTTATCCTTCTTAATAAATGCAGTGTTGTATGAATCTATTACCTGTTGCCTTTTGTCAGTTTTAGAATATCCCTAGCCATCATTTCTTTAAATAATACTTTTTCTCCATTCTTTTTCTGTTCTGAACCACAATAAATATTTTTGACATTTATTCACCATGTCATATGTGTTTCTTATGCTCTTTTCTGAATCTTCCATTTTTTTCTCTCTGTTTTTCAGTATATGTCTTCTCTGACCTACTTAGCACTCTACTAATCCTCTTGTCAATTATATGTAGTCATATCTAGTCTGTTGTGCTTTGAAACTCTTGAGTCTTTAATTGTATTTGTCATATTTTAAGGTTCAAAAATTTTATTTGACAGTTTACAGTTAGTGTTGTCAAATAAAGGGCACCCAGTTGAACCTGAATTTCAGTAACAATAAACTTTTAGTATACATATATCCCAAATATTTCATGACATATATTGTATAAAGTATTTGCTATCTACTTGATATTTAAAATTAACTTGGAATGCTATATGTTTATTTGGTAAGTCTAGCAATCCTAATTTCTGTTCTCTAATGAACATTTCCATGGCCATCTAATTTTTTGAATATTTAAAACATTTAAAATACTTAACATATTAAATATTTATTTAGAAATTACTTATGATAACCCCAATATCTGGATTTCCCATGAACTATATTTTTTTTCTTTTTGTTTCTCCTGGTTTTGGTTATGTAGACTTTATGGTAGGCAGAATTCTAAGATGACTCCCAAGATGTCTGGCTCCATGTGCATAAACCCTGTATAATCACCTCCCTTTGAGCGTAAGAGGAACCTGTGAATATGAGGGGATATTACTGCCAAGATTGTTATTTTATATAGCAAAGCAGTTTACAGATGTAATTAGCATCTTACTCACTTGACTTTAAATTAACCAATAGAAAGCTTATCTTTATTAATCTTATGTTTAGGTCAGTGTGAATATGATCTAACTAATTTATCTTTTATTAAAGGCTGTCAAGAGGTTAGGGACAAGATAAGTCAGATTTAATGTGAGAAAGATGCTCTTCTGCTCGCCTTGAAGACAAAGCAATCTTCTATGTTGTAAGAAGTGCTATGAAGGAGGACACATGGCATGGGATTGTGAGCATAATTTAGAAGCTTGACACATCCTCCAGCCAATGGCCAGAAAGAAAAGAACTTTGGTCAGTCCTGTAGCCACAAGGAATTATAACCTGAACATGTGTAGGAGAGGACCTCAAGCTTCAGATGAGACCACAGTCCCAATGACACCCTGAATTCAGCAAAACTCAGCTAACCTCTGCTGAAACATGGATATTTTGAGATAAGAAGTTTGTGTCTTTTTTTCTAGAGATTTTTGGTGTGAAAGTTGGTCTGCAGCAAACTAGCCTATCAGTACCAGAAGCAAAGCAAATGTCAAATACTATTTTAACAATTCTAATTTTAAAAATACACTCAATCCCAATAGATTGACTCTAAGTACATCATCATTTTAAAAAATTATTTTTGATGCTACAAATGTAAAAGTATCTAAATTTGTCAGTTTAGAAAACACAAGAAATTAAAAATTTGCAAATAAATATAAAAAGAAAATATCAAGAGGATTTGTAGATTTATAGACAGTTATCTTTCAGGATTTATTTAAAAAATCATACTCTCTATGTTGAATTCAATATGGTAACTAGGCATATATGTTTGCTTCATTACTGAGATCCCACGGAAGTAAAAGTAATAATATAAATAAATGTAGAAGTGCTAATGCAAAAAAAGTTTACAAAAAAAGTCAACAAATTTCTAAAAATTGGAAAATAGATGAAAGAGGTAAAACAAAATACTCCAGTTCAAAGTGGGAGAGTCTGCTAAGCAGAACCTCTGCCATCCTGTGACTTCAGATTGAGGAGCTGCTGATCATTTTGAGAAGACAATGAGGGTCAAAAACTGAAATAAATTGAAGTGCTCTGTGTGGACCAATTTCAGAGCTTGACAGAAATTTCTCTCTCAAAGCAGTAGAGAGTGTAAATTGCAACCATGTTTATCATGAGGGAAATAACATCCCAAAAGTAATTAATTTTTTTCTAAAAGCACTGCATTTTGTCTTTGGGGAAAATGAAGATCTTTGATAAGTATGCTGGTTCTCACCTAACCTTAGCATTTGGGGAATCTGTGACCAACATCACTGTCCTTCTACAACATGAATTGACAGCTGGAGATCACTAAAGAGAGTGAACAAGAAAAAGAAATGGAAAAGCTTGTTCCAAAACAAACAGACCCAATTTATGGAAAGAAAACAATTTTAAAAGGGATGCTCTGTAAATAAACATTCAAAAATGTATGACAACCATTAAAATGTAGACTATGCTATAAAAAGTTAAATACAAGAATTGTCACTTAGAGAATAAAAATAGGACTTTAAAATAAAGCTGAATAATTCTTCTAAAATATGAAGAAAGAAAAAAATACAAAAAAGGAACAAATTCAGATGATCCGGTATCTCAGTAAGAACACAGATGAAGAATAGATAGTACAAGAAATAATTGAAGATAATTTTGCAGAAATGAAGAAGGACATAAAGCTTCCGATTTGAAACCTGAGTATCCAGCAGAAGGAATTTAAAAAGAACCCAGGCATACTGTCTTGAAATTTGAGAACACTTAAGATAAAAAGAAACTCCCAAAAGCTTTCTCATTTTTGAGAGAAAAACAGCAAGTTCACTATTAATGAGAAGACCATCAGATTCCTTATTATCTATACTGTATGACAAAGATAATGGACAGATGATTTTAAATTTGGGAGGAGTGATAAGAGAAGAAGGAAGTGAAAAAGAAAAGAAGGAAAGAAGGAGGGAAGGAAGAAAGGAGTGAGGGAGGGAGGGAAAGAAGAAGGAAAGAAGGAAAGAAGGAGGGAAAGAAAAGATACTTTCAGATGCACAAGTAGAAAAAATAATTTCTTCTAGTTTACATTTTTATATAAGTAGCTCTCATAAAAAATAAAATTATAAACAGATTTTGCTTTTGGGAGAAAAAGAGATTGAGGAAACATCACTGTTACTGTCATTTTGTTATAAATCTTTTTGCATCCTTAGATTTTTAATCAGTATTAATCCTAAGCATGCACTGATGTAAGGCAATTACATTTATTATTTAATTAATTTGATATGACATCAATTTTACCTGAAAAATTTCAGTCCAATAGAAACTACTATTTTTTATTATTGTATAAACAAATAGACTAGTTATGATTGATCATTTAATTGTACTACTCTCTCCTCATTTTCTCTTACCCTAGCCCTGATGTAAATTATTCATAGTAGTCAGCCTGGCTCATAATTATCCACCAACATAAATCCTTACTTTGGAATACATTCTTTGTTATAAAACTCGATTCTAAAGAAATTCTCTTCATCATGCTTGGCATGTGATGTCCATTGTTAACGTTACAAGACAACAAAGAAAACATGCATAATAAAGGTTGCTAGAAATTTTTTTTGAAAAAAGTCTATTTTATCATCACAGGTGGCTGGTTATTGCATCTTGTCATAAAATCTGAATGATGGGTCCAGTGCTATTATAGAATGTATTTGCAGCAATACAGGGCTGGTACTGTCATCAAATACCATGTTTCGCTTTCACACTTAATTGACTTCCAAAGTCACTGATAATCTTAATCCAAATAAACATGTTAAAACACTGTTGTTATACAAAAGTACTTTAAATGGGGTATGATTATAGTTTGTTTTATTGTTTAATCTTTGAGAGACCACTGGGATTATCTAATTCAATTAATCTATGTTTTTCTTGTCTGAACAACTGATTATATAACCATATTTAGATCTTCACAAAAGAGCCTATATATAATGCAGACTCTGCTAAAAATAACCGGTTTCATTATTACTTGTTCTCATATGCAAAGCATTTTTTTACCCCATAATATAGAAGTGAAGAAAGTAGATAAAGTATCTTCACTGATGGAGCCTCCATTATGTAATAGTAATTGTGGTTTTGCAATAAAACAACAAAAACCAGCAAAATAATAGGCAAAAGTAGCCCCATGTTAAAATAAAAGTACAACCTATTTGCATTTCTGAAATAGAGCATTAATCTGGTTAGTAAAATAAAAAGCTCAATTTCTGATTTTACTTGTGGAACATATTCAAATTTGCCCTCTCAAACACAAGGATCTTCTAGTGACTATAGAATTTCTCTGAATGATGTAGTCAGTCAAAAAACTTCTTTCACTTCTAGAGGAGAATATAATTGTGTGAAAAATTCTTTCTTCATATTTTATTCCACTGTACTCAGAAATGAAAAAATGTGTAAGAAAACCTTGAGAAGATGGAGAATATGTCATGAGGAATAAGCATATTTGGAGATGCCCTGAAAAGCTAAACAAAAGTATATCTAACAAGACAAAAATGAGAGCCAAAAGTATTTACTGTAGATATTCAAGTTCAACATGAGAGAAACATGGAACTTATGAAAGTACCTAGAAACAATTAAACTCATTAATCCTTGATGCTGTGAGGCCATGCATGCCCCATCATAACTACTGACCTTAACCTCACTTTTCTTTTGGATATTACCCAGAGCTAAAGCACTTTTATTTCCTTCTCTACTTCCTTTAATGGTTACCAAACTATTCTAATCATCAGAGTGATTTTGTCAACTTTTTTGTTCATGCCCTTTCCTCTGCTATGACTGCCTAGCTGAAATCTGAACTAGTTGAAAGCCCAAATATTCTTCAGTTCTGAATCAAATTCAACTCTTCCTTGACAGCACCTTTGATCTTTCTAGATGAAGAACTTGTCCCTCATCTTCGTCCTTACATCTTGTCTCTCATATAGAAAATATTACATACAGCAACATCCATTAGAAATTAGTAATGATACTCAATTTCGTCAAATGTAGTCAAATTTCCTTGAAATTCCGATGTATGTTCTCAAACTGAAATAGGCCAATTGATATGGTTTGGCTGTGTCCTCACCCAAATCTCATCTTGAATTGTAGCTCCCATAATTCCTTCATGTCGTGAGAGGGACCCAGTGAGAGGTAATTGAATCATGGGGGTGGGTTTTTCCTGTGCTTTTCTTGTGATAGTGGATAAGCCTCACAAGATCTGATGGTTTTATAAAAGGTAGTTCCCCTGCATGTGCTCTCTTGCCTGCTGCCATGTAAGATGTGACTTTGCTTCTCCTTTGCCTTCTGCCATGATTATGAGGCCTCCCCAGCCATGTGGAACCATGAGTCCATTAAACCTCTTTCCTTTATAAATTACCCATTCTTGGGTAGGTCTTTATTAGCAGTATGAGAACAGACTAATACACCAATAGAGTGGCAGATACAGTTTAATAAGCCCTAGACTCAACTCTGTATTCTATCACTAACAATCCCTGTGATGACATTTAAAACCATAATGATTCAGAATCTCAATTTCCCTTCTATAAAGTAGAGATGCTTCATTAAGATAATCATGGGATTATATTTCTATTTCATAGCAGCTAACATAATACTTTTACTATAGTCAACTTTTGTAAACATTTGTTAAATACTAAATGAATTTACTTCAGGAGTAAATGATTTGGGGTGATAAAATGAAAAAGATATAAAATATGCTCTGAGGGGAGTGTGTCTCCAGGTCTGGTCCTGACTTTTACTGGTTCTATAGGTTTGATCAAGTTTCAATTTGTGTGTAAAGTGGGCATAAAACCTAGACCTAATTCAGATTCCTCTGTGTACATCAAATAAAGAAATTTACAGTGGAACTTTCCTTTGAGATATATGTCTCATTTTGCTCTCTTTGCATATTGCCCTTTTCCATTTAATGAGCTTGTGCTTATTGGATCATATATTGGATAGATATAGCAGAGAACACACTTGAAACAGTCAGAGGCTTCCTGGTTCTTTCCCAGCCTCTGTGTATAAAGAAAATGCACTGGGCATAAACAACGTGCTTGACTCAGAAATAGGCATGTAGGTGGAATACTATGCAGCCATAAAAAGAATGAGTTCATACCCTTTTCAGGGACATGGATGAAGCTGGAAGCCATCATTCTCAGCAAACTAACACAAGAATAGAAAACCAAATGCCGCATGTTCTCACTCATAAGTAGTAGTTGAACAATGAGAGCACATGGATACAGGGAGGGGAACATCATACACTGGGGCCCGATGGAGGGTTGGGGGACAAGGGGAGAGAGAGCATTAGGACAAATACCTAAGGCATGCGGGCCTTAAAACCTAGATGACAGGTTGATGGATGCAGGTAATCACCATTGCACATGTATACCTATGTAACAAACCTGCACATTCTGCACATGTATCCCAGAACTTAAAGTAAAATAAAAAGGCATGTAGAAAAAACAAGGGAAGCAGTGAAAACAGGATGGCAGGCCCAGGGCTGAGCTGTGAAAGAGGCATTGAGCCTTGAAAAAAAGGCTATGTGCTATGTAGAGACAGAGAAACAGAGGCTGTAAGAAAATCCAAATAGAGAATTGTGACCCTTCACGTTATATCTATTAACTTATGCAGTCAGATGACTCACTGAGCAGGGCCTGTGCCCCTTCTTGGCACTGTATATAATTTCATGTGCATCCACAACAGGTTTTAAGTTTAAAGAACCCCTACACACACACCCACACACACACCCACACACACACCCTTAAGATTAAGCTTTCCATATGCTTGGTGGGATTAAAATATAAGTGGTCTAAACATGTATATAACTGATTTTTTTTGCATACCAATATATTTACACTGAGATTCATATCTTCAAATGTGAAAGATATCTATAAACTGCACATTGCTACTGAGTAGGAGTTACTATTTTAAAATGATGATTAAATGGGCACATTGGATGTAATTTAAACAGTTTCTGCAGTATGGTATGTAATGTTATTATTCTTACCATTATTGTCACTGTACAAACAATAGAGATGCACTGTAGTTGTAGAGGCTGCACACATGAAATAGTAAGCATCAAGAAGCTGCACACATCGTGAAATAGTAAGCATTAAGAGGCTGCACATACATGAAATAGTAAGAATTAAGAGTGAGTCTCTTGTGCATTCTCATGAAGAGCTAAAACACAGCCACATTTACTTATATATTATCTACCATTCTATCTTTGTCTACAAAGAGCTAATGAGATCTGGATTGACACAAAGGTGACAATGCATGTGGGGAATGAGGCAGATGGGGACAATTGACAACCTGTACATCACTTCTAAAATAATTGTGAGTTTACAGGGGTGAACACCTGTACCAAATTTGCAAAAGTAGTTCATTCACAAAATGCCTTACAGAATGTTGTAGCTTTATTTAGGCAAACTGCATGCCATTTACACCTTCAAGACAATATTAGTGGAGACTAAGAGATTCAGCAAAAATGACTTGCTGATTAAACTAATTTAATAGGCAGTGACTCAATACATGTAGAAGACTTTCTATAGAAAATGTCATACTACTGTTTAGTATAATTTACCTCCAAATTAAAACACTGAACCAACAAATTAATGTCACAGTCTAAGTTTCTGATCATTTTATTTAAAAACAGTTTCTCCCTTACCATCTGTGCCCCAGTAGGGATACTATAAAACCATAAATGAGTCTACCTAGGCATTTTTAATTTTGTTTTTATTTTCCACCGAGTTAATATCATCTTACATCAAAGAGTCACAGATACTCTAGCTCTTTAGTGTGCAAAGCTCGCTATACAGATCTGATGGTGGGATCTTTTGAACTTTGTTAATCTGAACTGCTTCTCTACATACCTAACATGACTCTAAGGTAATTGAAAGACTTCCTATCTCTTGACTCATTCAATTCTTTGTTTTTTTTTCTATTGCTTTTCTAACAGCAATCTCATGGGAAAACAATGCCACTTCTCCATGAATCATGCTTACTAATCTTTGGATATAATTATAAAATATCACATTGTCATGCTCGCTTCCCATGTAGCATTGTTATTGTTTTTTGTTTTTGTTTTAGGTGCGGCAGGTTCTTGCTCTATCACCCAGATTGGAGTGCAGTGATGTGATCATAGCTCTCAATGCAGTCTCAAATTTCTGGGCTCAAGCGATCCTCTCACCTTAGCCTCCCTAGTATCTAGGACTACAGGCATGCACCACCACACTTAACTCCATTTGCTTTTAAAAATGGTGTATTGCAAGAACCAATGGAAAGAACTCCCAGTGATCAAAGTAAGAACAATGTGAGTAACAAAATAAGTATTGGATTGTAACCCAAACTATACTATAGATATTCACGTGTCTATAATAATATCAATAAATAGTGATTTATTTACATTTCATCAAGACAAATATATAAATAAATGAAATAAATATCCTTTGTATAAGAATATGAAATAATTTATGTAGCTACTACTTCACTCCCTCAAGGAGGTGGAAGATAACTCCCCACTTTTTAAGTGTGGATTGCACATAATAACCTATGTCTAAAGTATACAGTATTGTAAACAGGGGAATATAACTTCACAGTGGAGTACCTGAAAAACACTACTTCAGCCCAGTGTCCATGGTCAACATCAACAGCAATAAGTCATGTCAATGGTGTATGCCCTTGAGATGATGTGATAAGAATGGCACTTTATCTCTCTGGTCTTCCTCCCATAAATGTGTATTCCATTTTAATCAAAAGGAAAACATCACCAGACACAAAACGTCAAATATTGCATGTTCTCACTCATAAGTGGGTGTTATAAAATGTGTAAACATGGATGTAGAGTGGATAATAGGCAATAGAGACCCACAAGAGTGAGGGGGGCAGGGGGGTGAAGAGAAATTACTTCAATGTACAATGTACATCATTTAAGTGATGGATACCCTAAAGCCCTGAGTTAACCACTGTGCAATATATGCATGTAAGAAAATTGCACTTGCATGCCACACATGTATACAAATGGGAAAAATATTTTCAAGAAAAACATCAAGCAAGCCACGGTTGATGTGTAGATTACAAAATACCTAACCAATTCTCATCCAAATTGTCAAAATCATCAAAAACAAGGGAAGTGTGAGAAATACTCACAGTAAAGAGAAGACTAAAGAGACATGAAAGCTAAATGTAATGTGGTATCCTGGATGAGATCCTGGAACAGAGAAAGGACACTTCTTAAAAACTAAAGGACTCTAAATGAACTACAGACTTCAGGAAATCATAATCAATGGTATCACTATTGTTTCATTAATTAAAACACTATACAAAACTAATGTACAATGTTAATAGGGGAAACTAGATACAAGTATAGAAACTCTTTGCAATTTATTTGAAAATCTGAAGCTATTATAAAATTTTAAAGAGATCTGAAGGTTTCACACTCTTCTTTCTGTATAATCATCTGCACATTGTCTTTCCATGACTACATCTGCTCTTACTGTCCTAAATAACATTAATTAAATTTTCATTCTTACTTTAATCATTTTCCTTTTTTTTGTTTGTTTTTTTTTTTTTTTTTTCGTTTTTGAGACAGACTTTCACTCTTGTTGCCCAGGCTAGAGTGAAATGGCAAGATCTTGGCTCACCACAACCTCCACCTCCCAGGTTCAAGTGATTCTCCTGCCTCAGCCTCCTGAGTAGCTGGGATTACAGGCACGCGCCACCATGCCCAACTAATTTTTGTACTTTTAGTAGAGACGAGGTTTCACCATGTTGCTCAGGCTGATCTCAAACTCCTGACCTCAGGTGAACCATCTGCCTAGGCCTCCCAAAGTGCTGGGATTACAGGCGTGAGCCACTGTGCCCGGCCTCTTTAATCATTTTTCTTCTGTTTTGTTTGTTTGTTTATTTGTTTTTAATTTCCTTTGGTAGTCATTAAGGCCAAAGAATCAGTTCATTTTTCAAAAGGTGATGTTGATCTGAGAAAAAGAGGACTTAGATTTGAGACCCATCTTGTTCTCTTCCCAAGCAGAAAAATGCCAAATCTTGCCAACTACCAAATTCCACAGAGGCTCACCTCCCCACAGAAATAGCAAATCCACTTTAAAGATTTGTTTACAAGGTGGAAACTCAAATCCTCTGCCTTCTAACTGCCCCAGCTGCAGGGAATTACTGCAAAGGTCTTAATCCCCTGAAAACTAATCAATTCCAAACTGAAAACTTCATTTTGCCTTTAAAAGATTAGCACTGCTCAATTATGCTTTCTTTATTCTGCCTACACAGATTTAAAATAGATACTGGCATGTCCATGCAATTCAATTGATTATAACATTAATTCATGTAAAGGGGCAAAGAAAATGAGTTTGATTATAGTTTTTACTTTCTAGAGTATGGGAAAAGACAAAAGCCTAAAGGATTTGGAAATGTATTCAACAGGGCTGATAACAGCACACCGATCTGAGTATTATGACCTCATGAAATGGGAACAGCTTCCTCTTAACACTACATTCAGAACACAGATTTGTTTCTGGGAAGAAACTTCTTGGTATATTCAATGCTAACCTATACTTTAGAAATGCAAATTCCATTTTGAAGTATAATACTAAGTTGACTTCCTTTTAGAATTTTATGGTCAGTGCCAAGTCACTGCCTGCCATCTATAGTTTCGAGGCCCCTGTGATAAACGAGATGTGGAAGAAGGCTAGGCAAGGAGTAGGGTGGGATGGCAGGGAAATTACTCCTGAGAGGAAGTCTTTGACGTCCTCTCACAAGTCAGACTACAAAGATTCAACTGCTGAGAGAAAAATGTCCCTTTAAAGAACAGCTTCTGAATTTTTAAGAATTCTGAAAGAGGGTGAAAGTTCAAGAGCTGCCAGTTCTCTTTTCCTCTGTAGCTGCTTCCATCAGTGTGCTGCTTATGTAAAACTGCTATAATCCAGGCTCTAAGATTCTATATTTTGCCCACAGTCAGGACCTTGAGAGAGAAAATGGTGAGGAGAGTCAACATCACTGTGGCTTAGAACAGGGCTTTGCACTCTGTGGTCTGGCTCAGTGCTCTTCACAGTTTGATGTGTATAGGGATCACCCGGGGTCTTCTGAAAATGTGGATTCTCATTTGTTAAGCAGGGGGTGACACTGCCAGGTCTCTATTTCTATCAAGCTCCAGGATAACCTTGAAGCTTATGCTTTACAAATCACACTGTGGGTAACAAGAGGCTGACTAATTTATTCCTATGCACCATACAAAGGAATAGAGTCTGAATGCCCAAGTCTTGGGAACATCTGGAGGGCACCCTTCATGGACCTAATGTCTTTTTAAATATCAACTCCCTTTCTCCCCCCAGGCCACAAAATTTTTAAAAGTTCTTATTTTCTCAATGTTTCTTTCTCTTCACATATTTATAGCAGTTGACACTCCTAGCTTCTCCTTTTATCTTAGAGGGTTGCTTTCTTTATTTCCTCTGTATGAATATATATGTTCAGAAATGTTACTGAATGATTTTCAGCCTTTTCCAACCACCCTCTCCAGAGTCATTTGAAAGCTTGATTTCATTCCTTTCTCCATCCTTATCCTTAGTATAGTTTTGGTAGTTTATTTTGATAAAACCATATCTATCTTCTATGTAACTTTAGGTTTCTATTACAAAATACTATTCTATTAGCTTAACTTGGAAGGTGTTCTAATTTTTCCTTCCCCCAATTTCTTGAATTCCAGATGACTAACATTGCAACACTGATGTGGTAAGCAAATGAGAATGATTAAAAACTAAAACAAAACCTTTTAGAAAGCACACATATATGAATGGGTCACTAGGTTAGTTTTTACTTGTTTTGTTTCGTATTACAAATAGGTCAGTGAGTATTGTGAAAGTGTAGGCATTCAAATCATTTTGCTATATTATTTTTCTATTAGAAATGAGAATAGGCAAGTATAAGTAAATATGAATTTCCTATTCTTAGTGACTTTATGGTGTGGAAGACTTGAAATGATATAGAAAACATTCATGTTGTTGTTACTATTCTGTTGTTTCTGTCATTATATATTGGAGAAGTTTAGTGTAGAGTTCTGAAGAGGACAGATCAAATTGGTAGACTATGGAATCTGATTAGGACCTCAGAGTTGCTTTTTTTTTTTTTCTAGCACAGCATATTAGGGGTAAGAAATGGATTTTAGCTGGGCACGGTGGCTCATGCCTGGAATTCAAGCACTTTGGAAGGCCTAGGCAGGCGGATCACGAGGTCAAGAAATCGAGACCATCCTGGTTAACACAGTGAAACCCCATCTCTACTAAAAATACAAAAAATTAGCTGGGCGTAGTGGCACACAACTGTAGTTCCAGCTACTCAGTAGGCTGAGGCAGGAGAATCACTTGTACCCAGGAGGCGGAGCTTGCAGTGAGCCAAGATCACACTACTGCACTCCAGCCTGAGTGACAGAGCAAGACTCCATCTCAAAAAGAAAAACAAAAAAAGGATTTTAATGGCTTTAGAAGAGGCTTGCACTTTAGCTCTAAAAGACTTTTTCTCACATGCTCCACTTTCTCATATCCACACATTTTTCCCATTGTTTCAATCCACTCATGTTTATTACCTATTTTGTGTTTAAAGTATTTAAATTTGCATAGCCATTATATAGTTGGGCTCAGTAAAGAACTGGAGTAAACTCCAGTGCATCTGCTGATGGCATCTGCTGTCCCAGCACAATGGGTACTGGGGTTTTTAGTCTTCATTAACTTTCTGCATAAATTTGTCTGTTTTTATTTAAACCAGGCTCTTTAGCCACATAACAACTTTTTCAGTGGGAAACAGACCAGCTAATAATAAAAAACTGATAATTCAGTCCATTCTTTTTCTTGTTAACTTAAAAGCATTCATTTAAAATCCCCTTCACATACCTAAAAGATGAGGGGGACCTCTAAAATATTCTAAACTCACTAGACTTTACTTAACTTATCTTGCCTTTCATCAACATGTATATAAATTAACCATGGTGTACTAATGGCTAGCAAGCCTAACTTTATTAGGAAAATTAGTCCAATAATAGTAATTATGTTCTTTCTCATTTATACTCTGAACTGAGAATTAACTTTTCCATCTGCAAGGAAACTGCTGCAGATTGATCTTAATAATCTTAATAATTATATTCAGAAAAGCAATATGAACAAGGACTCCTCAAAGTTCTTCTAGAGTTTGAGGATAATTATTGAAAAGTTCTACAATATTTTATATGTCCAACTGAACTGTGAGTCATCAGTGGATTATCTATGTGGTAGAGATATTTGCACCAGACTTTACTTTCTATTTGGCTAACAAACTCATTTTAAAATATCTATTATTTTGTTCTGAAAAATGCAATGTGCTGAGTTCTATACAGTGGCTGTCTCCTTTGTTATGAAAGTCCTCTTGTTTTATACATTTTCCTTGTCTTATTTTTGGCAGTTACACCCTATTCAGGCAATGGAAAACAGGTATCAGCTGCAGGAAGTAGTGAGGTGAATAACTGGTCTGTGTGTGGTTTTTCAGTGGTAGATGGAATTTGTTTAAATCCTGGCTCTGTTACTTGTGATACTATGTAAATGACTCAATATGCACAAATTTCTTCATCTGTAAAATGTGAGTTATATTAGCCCCACAGTGTTATCAGTTGAATTGTGTCCCCCCAACAACAAAAAAAGATATATTGAAGTCCAAACACCCAGTGTTTCCTAACCTTCAGTATTACAAAGTGTGACCTTATTTGTAGAAAAGGTTGTTGTGGATGTAAGTGGTTAATATGAGGTCATATCGGAGTAAGGAGAGTCCCTAACCCAATGCGACTGGTGTCTTTGTAAGAAGTGGCCATGAGAAGACCAATATACACACAAGGAAGAAATCATGTGGCAACTAAGAGGCTGGATTTTGCAGCTTGAAGGGACAACAAAGGTGTGCAGAAAACTGCCAAAAGCTATAAAGAGGCAAGGAAGGATTCCTCTATATATACCAGAGGTACCATGGCCCTGTCAACAACTCAAACTTGGACTTCAAGCTTCCAGAATTGTGATCCAACAACATTTCTGTTGTTTTAAGCCACTCAGTCTATGGTACTTTGTTATGACCATCCTAAGACTCTAATATATATATTTAAATGAGATAATGCTTTCAGTGTTCTCAGTAGATCTGATACCAATTCTCAATAGACAATTTCTGCTTCATATTTGTAGCTAGTATTTTTCTTTTCTCTAGTATGTGAAACAAAATGAACCAGAAAAGATATGCCCAAAGATTTGAGGAAATCATATTTTAAATACTTTTTAAAAATCTATTTAAGAAAAGTGAAATTTCCTATTCAACATATGAATGGGGAGAAATCCAGATGTAAAAACAAATAGATTGGGTAATAGCTTTTATTTTCTCCATAGTTCAGTCTTTAAAATGTTAGTTCATTTGTTTTCTCTGAAGAGAATGTACCTTACATGCTGAAAACTGACTGACTGAAGACACAAATTGACACGAAGCTTGTCCATTGTTCTCATCTTTGGAAAAATCCCCTCACTCTCATTTCATGTAATTTGTGTGGGGTTGACTCTACTTCATATACAGTGAAGTCACTAACTTGACCTTACAAATCATAAGTGTTCTTAGAATAAATGACCACTACGATATAGACCTGACTGCAGTCACCTTTTTCAGCCACATGGAGGAAATTGCTTGTAGTTGAAGAGAATGTAGTTAACACAGAGAGAAAAATGAGTCACAAAAAAGGATAGAAAATTCTAATATCAAGGAGGAGCCAAGATGGCCGAATAGGAACAGCTCCAGTCTACAGCTCCCAGCGTAAGCAATGCAGAAGACAGGTGATTTCTGCATTTCCAACTGAGGTACTGGGTTCATCTCACTGGGGAGTGCCAGACAATAGGTGCAGGACAGTGGGTGAAGCGCATCCTGTGTGAGCTGAAGCAGGGTGAGGCATCACCTCACCTGGGAAGTGCAAGGGGTCAGGGAATTCCCTTTCCTAGTCAAAGAAAGGGGTGACAGACAGCAACAGGAAAATTGGGTCACTCCCACCGTAATACTATGCTTTTCCAACAGGCTTAAAATTGGCACACCAGAAGATTATATCCTGCACCTGGCTCGGAGGGTCCTATGCCCATGGAGTCTCACTCATTGCTAGCACAGCAGTCCAAGATCAAACTGCAAGGCAGCAGCGAGGCTGGGGGAGGGGCACCTGCCATTGCCCAGTTAGTTGTTTGATTAGGCAAGCAAAGCCACCTGGAAGCTCGAACTGGGTGGAGCCCACCACAGCTCAAGGAAGCCCGCCTGCCTCTGTAGGCTCCACCTCTGGGGGCAGGGCACAGACAAACAAAAAGACAGCAGTAACCTCTGAAGACTTAAATGTCCCTGTCTGACAGCTTTGAAGAGAGTAGTGGTTATCCCAGCACACAGCTTGAGATCTGAGAATGGGCAGACTGCCTCCTCAAGTGGGTCCATGACCACCAAGTAGCCTAACTGAGAGGCACCCCCCAGTAGGGGTGGACTGACACCTCACATGGCTGGGTACTCCTCTGAGACAAAACATCCAGAGGAACAATCAGGCAGCAGCATTTGCGGCTCAACAATATATACTGTTCTGCAGCCACTGCTGCTGATACCCAGGCAAACAGGGTCTGGAGTGGACCTCTAGCAAACTCCAACAGACCTGCAGATGAGGGTTCTGTCTGTTAGAAGGAAAACTAACAAACAGAAAGGACATCCACACCAAAAACCCATCTGTACATCACCATCATCAAAGATCAAAGGTAGATAAAACCACAAAGGTGGGAAAAAAACAGAGCAGAAAAACTGGAAACTCTAAATATCAGAGCGCCTCTCCTCCTCCAAAGGAACGCAGCTCCTCACCAGCAACAGAACAAAGCTGCATGGAGAATGACTTTGATGAGTTGAGAGAAGAAGGCTTCAAATGATCAAACTATTCTGAGCTAAAGGAGGAAATTCAAACCAATGGCAAAGAAATTAAAAGCTTTGAAAAAAAATTAGACAAATGGATAACTAGAATACCCAATGGAGAGAAGTCCTTAAAGGACCTGATGGAGCTGAAAACCAAGGCACGAGAGCTACGTGATGAATGCAGAAGACTCAGTAGCTGATGCAATCAAAAGGAAGAAAGGGTATCAGTGATGGAAGATGAAATGAATGAAATGAAGCAAGAAGAGAAGTTTAGAGAAAAAAGAATAAAAAGAAATGAAGAAAGCCTCCAAGAAATATGGGACTATGTGAAAAGACCAAATCTACGTCTGATTGGTGTACCTGTAAGTGATGGGGAGAATGGAACCAAGTTGGAAAACACTGCAGGATACTATCCAGGAGAACTTCCCCAGTGTAGAAAGGCAGGCCAACATTCAAATTCAGGAAATACAGAGAATGCCACAAAGACACTCCTCAAGAAGAGCAACTCCAAGACACATGATTGTCAGATTCACCAAAGTTGAAATGAAGGAAAAAATGTTAAGGGCAGCCAGAGAGAAAAGTCGGGTTACCCACAAAGGGAAGCCCATCAGACTAACAGTGGATTTCTCAGCAGAAACTCTACAAGCCAAAAGAGAGTGGGGGCCAATATTCAACATTCTTAAAGAAAAGAATTTTCAACCCAGAATCTCATATCCAGCCAAACTAAGCTTCATAAGTGAAGGAGAAATAAAATCCTTTACAGACAAGCAAATGCTGAGAGATTTGTCACCACCAGGCCTGCCCTACAAGAGCTCCTGAAGGAAGCACTAAACATGGAAAGGAACAATCAGTACCAGCCACTGCAAAAACATGCCAAATTGTAAAGACCGTCAAGGCTAGGAAGAAACTGCATCAACTAATGAGCAAAATAACCAGCTAACATCATAATGACAGGATCAAATTCACAAATAACATATTAACTTTAAATGTAAATGGGCTAAATGCCGCAATTAAAAGACACAGACTGGCAAATTGGATAAAGAGTCAAGACCCATCAGTGTGCTGTATTCAGGAAACCCATCTCACGCATAGAGACACACATAAGCTCAAAATAAAGGGATGGAGGAAGATCTACCAAGCAAAAGGAAAACAAAAAAAGCCAGGGGTTGCAATCCTAGTCTCTGATAAAGCAGACTTTAAACCAACAAAGATCAAAAGAGACAAAGAAGGCCGTTACATAATGTTAAAGGGATCAATTCAACAAGAAGAGCTAACTATCCTAAATATATATGCACCCAATACAGGAGCACCCAGATTCATAAAGCAAGTCCTGAGTGACCTACAAAGAGACTTAGACTCCCACACAATAATAATGGGAGATTTTAACACCCCACTGTCAACATTAGACAGATCAATGAGACAGAAAGTTAACAAGGATATCCAGGAATTGAACTCAGCTCTGCACCAAGCGGACCTAATAGACATCTACAGACTCTCCACCACAAATAAACAGAATATACATTCTTTTCAGCACCACACCACACATACTCCAAAATTGACCACATAGTTGGAAGTAAAGCACTCCTCAGCAAATGTAAAAGAGCAGAAATTATTACAAACTGTCTCTCAGACCACAGTGCAATCAAACTAGAACTCAGGATTAAGAAACACACTCAAATCCACTCAACTACATGGAAACTGAGCTACCTGCTCCTGAATGACTACTGGGTACATAATGAAATGAAGGCAGAAATAAAGATGTTCTTTGAAACCAATGAGAACAAAGACACAACATACGAGAATCTCTGGGACACTTTCAAAGCAGCGTGTAGAGGGAAATTTATAACACTAAATGCCCACAAGAGAAAGCAGGAAAGATCTAAAATTGACACCCTAACATCACAATTAAAACAACTAGAAAAGCAAGAGTAAACACATTCAAAAGCTAGCAGAAGGCAAGAAATAACTAAGATCAGAGCAGAACTGAAGGAAATAGAGACAAAAAATGCTTCAAAAAATTAATGAATCCAGGAGCTGGTTTTTTGAAAAGATCAACAAAATTGATAGACTGCTAGCAAGACTAATAAAGAAGAAAAGAGAGAAGAATCAAATAGATGCAATAAAAATTGATAAAAGGGATATCATCACTGATCCCACAGAAATACAAACTACCATCAGAGGATACTACAAACATCTATATGTAAAGAAACTAGAAAATCTAGAAGAAATGGATAAATTCCTCGACACATTCACCCTCCCAACACTAAACAAGGAAGAAGTTGAATCTCTGAATAGACCAATAACAGGCTCTGAAATTGTGGCAATAATCAATAGATTACCAACCAAAAAAGAGTCCAGGACCAGATGGATTCACAGGTGAATTCTACCAGAGGTACAAAGAGGAGCTGGTACCATTACTTCTGAAACTATTCCAATCAATAGAAAAAGAGGGAATCCTCCCTAATTCATTTTATGAGGCCAGCATCATCCTGATACCAAAGCCTGGCAGAGACACAACCAATAAAAGAGAATTTTAGACCAATATCCTTGATGAACACTGATGCAAAAATCCTCAATAAAATACTGGCACACTGAATCCAGCAGCACATCAAAAAGCTTATCCACCATGATCAAGTGGGCTTCATCCCTGGGATGCAAGGCTGGTTCAACATATGCAAATCAATAAATCTAATCCAGCATATAAACAGAACCAAAGACAAAAACCACATGATTATCTCAATAGATGCAGAAAAGGCCTTTGACAAAATTCAACAACCCTTCATGCTAAAAACTCTCAATAAATTAGGTATTGATGGGACGTATCTCAAAATAGTAAGAGCTATCTATGACAAACCCACAGCCAATATCATACTGAATGGGCAAAAACTAGAAGCATTCCCTTTGAAAACTGGCACAAGACAGGGATGCCCTCTCTCACCACTCCTATTCTACATAGTGTTGGAAGTTCTGGCCAAGGCAATCAGGCAGGAGAAGGAAATCAAGGGTATTCAATTAGGAAAAGAGGAAGTCAAATTGTCCCTGTTTGCAGATGACATGATTGTATATTTAGAAAACCCCATTGTCTCAGCCCAAAATCTCCTTAAGCTGATAAGCAACTTCAGCAAAGTCTCAGGATACAAAATCAATGTACAAAAATCACAAGCATTCTTATACACCAACAACAGACAAACAGAGAGCCAAATCATGAGTGAAGTCCCATTCACAATTGCTTCAAAGAGAATAAAATACCTAGGAATCCAACTTACAAGGGATGTGAAGGACTTCTTCAAGGAGAACTACAAACCACTGCTCAATGAAATAAAAGAGCACACAAACAAATGGAAGAACATTCCATGCTCATGGATAGGAAGAATCAATATCGTGAAAATGGCCATACTGCCCAAGGTAATTTATAGATTCAATGCCATCCCCATCAGGCTACCAATGACTTTCTTCACAGAATTGGAAAAAACTACTTTAAAGTTCATATGGAACCAAAAAAGAGCCCACATCGCCAAGACAATCCTAAGCCAAAAGAACAAAGCTGGAGGCATCACGCTATCTGACTTCAAACTATACTACAAGGCTACGGTAACCAAAACAGCATGGTACTGGTACCAAAACAGAGATATAGACCGAAGGAACAGAACAGAGCCCTCAGAAATAATGCCGCATATCTACAACTGTCTGATCTTTGACAAACCTGACCAAAACAAGCAATGGGGAAAGGATTCCCTATTTAATAAATGGTGCTGGGAAAACTGGCTAGCCATATGTAGAAAGCTAAAACTGGATCCCTTCCTTACACCTTATAGAAAAACTAATTCAAGATGGATTAAAGACTTAAATGTTAGACCTAAAACCATACAAACCCTAGAAGAAAACCTAGGCAATACCATTCAGGACATAGGCATGGGCAAGGACTTCATGTCTGAAACACCAAAAGCAACGGCAACGAAAGCCAAAATTGACAAATGGAATCTAATTAAACTAAAGAGCTTTTGCACAGCAAAAGAAACTACCATCAGAGTGAACAGGCAACCTAAAGAATGGGAGAAAATTTTTGCAACCTACTCATCTGACAAAGGGCTAATATCCAGAATCTACAATGAACTCAAACAAATTTACAAGAAAAAAACAATCCCATCAAAAAGTGGGCAAAGGACATGAACAGACACTTCTCAAAAGAAGACATTTATGCAGCCAAAGGCACATGAAAAAATGCTGATCATCATTGGCCATCAGAGTAGTGCAAATCAAAACCACAATGTGATACCATCTCACACCACTTAGAATGGTGATCATTAAAAAGTCAGGAAACAACAGGTGCTGGAGAGGATGTGGAGAAATAGGAACACTTTTACCTGTTGGTGGGACTGTAAACTAGTTCAACCCTTGTGGAAGTCAGTGTGGTGTTTCCTCAGGGATCTAGAAGTAGAAATACCGTTTGACCCAGCCATCCCATTACTGGGTATATACCCAAAGGATTATAAATCATGCTGCTATAAAGACACATGCACAGATATGTTCATAGTGGCACTATTCACAATAGCAAAGACTTGGAACCAACCCAAATGTCCAACAACGATAGACTGGATTAAGAAAATGTGGCACATATACACCATGGAATACTATGCAGCCATAAAGAAGGATGAGTTCATGTCCTTTGTAGGGACATGGATGAAACTGGAAACCATCATTCTCAGCAAACTATCACAAGGACAAAAATCCAAACACCGCATGTTCTCACTCAAAGGTGGGAACTGAACAATGAGAACACATGGACACAGGAAGGGGAACATCACACACTGGGTACTGTTGTGGGGTAGGGGGAGGGGGGAGGAATAGCATTAGGAGATATACCTAATGCTAAAAGATGAGTTAACAGGTCCAGCACACCAACATGGCACATGTATACATATGTAACAAACCTGTATGTTGGGCACATGTACCCTAAAACTTAAAGTGTAATAATAATAAAATTAAAAAAAATAAAGACTTTAGGGACAAAAAGAAAAGAAAATTCTAATATCTTGTTTGGAGATCTGAATCTAGTTAGGTCTGACACCAACTGGACATATACCTGGACATTTTCGTCATTATGGCAAGAAATACCAATGCAATCCGTTAAGCACAATCGATAGTTGTTTTTCCATCAGAATCACCTGGAATTTATTTCCAGAGTTTGTTTTTTAAATGTTTCGACTTGGGAATCAGTATTTTTAAAAGCTCCCCAGTAATTAAAAAAATGCAACCAGGTTTAAGAATCACTGAGCTAGTTTAAGGAGTGTTGCTATTACTTGTAACCTACAGAACCCTGAATAATAAAACAGCCTGAGCCAGGTGCAGTGGTGCATGTCTATATTCAAGCT
This sequence comes from Pongo pygmaeus, assembly GCF_028885625.2. Lineage (NCBI taxonomy): Eukaryota > Metazoa > Chordata > Mammalia > Primates > Hominidae > Pongo > Pongo pygmaeus. Next base: position 77,233,775 of record NC_085930.1, read on the forward strand.
TCTTGGGAGGCTGAGATGGAAGGATCCCTCAAGTCCATGAGTTTAGGTCCAGCTTCCAACTTCGGGCAACATAGTGACAACCTCATCTCAGCAACAAAACAAAACAAAAGGTAGCCTAACAAACCACCAAATATATGTAATGAAAATTTACCAAACAACACGAAAGCAATATAAAAGGTAGTATTCATCCACCAACCCCAAATATCCCTGCTCCTCACAGAAATTAGGTTCTACAGATAACTTTTGGTGAGAGTGTGTGTTCATCTATGTTGCATTGCTATAAAAGAATACCTGAGACTGGATAATTTATAAAGAAAAGAGGATTATTTGGCTCATGGTTCTGAAGGCTGTACAAGCATGGCACCGCCATCTGCTTGCCATCTGGTGAGGCCTCAGGGAGCTTTACTCATGGTGCAAGGTAGAGGGGAGCTAGAATATTACATGGTGAGAGAGAGCAAGACAGAGAAGGAGGGGTACCAGCCTCTATTAACAACCAGCTCTTGTATAAAGTAATACAGTGAGAATTCATTACCATGAGGATGGCACCAAGCCATTCATGAGGGATTTTCCCCCATGACCCAAACACTTCCCACTAGGCCCCACCTCAAACACTGGGGTCAGATTTCAACATGAGATTTGGAGGGGACATATATACAAATTTTATCAGAAGGGTATTTAGAAATTTTCTAAGATGAAAAAGGCTCTCACTCTAAGTCTTATTCAATTTTAATAGAACTGCAGTTGTGTTTTAGTAAAATGGATTTTAATAAAAATTAAACAAAACATCTATATTTTATCCTACACATGAAGCAGAGAGTGTAATTGCATAGATTTCCTATAGGTTTATATATATGTGTTTGTATATATATATATATATATTTGTGTGTGTGTGTGTGTGACACAGACAGTACAAAAAACATGAAAGACATACAAAAGGAGGAGAAAGAAGGAGATGAGAAGGAGGGGGGAAGAAATAATACAGAGAGATCTTGTGTATCTGTATTATGAGAAGGAAGAAGAGAAGAAGGAGGACAAGGAGAAGAAGAAAAAGAAATGAAAGTTATCTTAGGAAAGTTCAGTACCTAAAAATTTTGGCCAATTTTTAAAAAATTATATATTGTCTTTCATTTGTTTTTATTTGTTGTGTTAGTTTTGTCTGTTCCAGTGAGGCTTCAAACTCCTTGAAAGCAACACATCTTGTATTAAAGATAAATTCCTCTTAGTACTCTGGTACGGATACAGTAAATACTCTCTGTTCTATCAATAAATATTGATTGTCTCACTGACAGATTGATAGGCACAGATGTGAGACTTTCTACCTGTCTCTGTCATATCTGGCGCTTAATAAATATGTGTGAAATTTATTATACTTAGTTGAGTCATAAAGATCAGTTCTGAATCTGGCATTCAGTGGGACAAATCACACTGTCTCTGCATCCATTTTCTAATCTGCAAAATGGAGATTAAAAATGTCTTCCAAACCTACCTAAGAGAGTTACTATGAGGCTTAAATGAGATAATAGGTACAAAAGTGCTCTGAAAAGCTTTGCAGATTTTTATCTCCACTGCATGAATATTAAGGATTATTATAGCTCACATTTCCTTTGACAGTAGTCACAGGGTAAAGTAGGGTTTGGTGTTTATCACACAGAGTGTGTCCCTTTCCAGCCTTTATTAAAGTGGTGGGCCATTCTCAGGGAAACCTGAGTACAACTGGAAAGGTAGGAAGAGAATAAACATCTGGCTTCCAGTTTTCCTGAGAAGGTATCACAGCTATGGAAACTACAAAGGTGGTGAAATTTCTTTTCTTTTCTTCTTCTTCTTCCTTTTTTATTATTATTATACTTTAAGTTTTAGGGTACATGTGCACAACGGGCAAGTTTGTTACACATGTATACATGTGCCATGTTGGTGTGCTGCACCCATTAACTCGTCATTAACATTAGGTATATCTCCTAATGCTATCCCTCCCCACTCTCCCCATCCCAGGACAGGCGCTGGTGTGTGATATTCCCCACCCTGTGTTCAAGTGTTCTCATTGTTCAATTCCCACCTATGAGTGAGAACATGAGGTGTTTGGTTTTCTGTTCTTGTGATAGTTTGCTGAGAATGATGGTTTCCAGCTTCATCCATGTCCCTACAAAGGACATGAACTCATCCTTTTTTATGGCTGCATAGTACTCCATGGTGTATATGTGCCACATTTTCTTAATCCAGCCTATCACTGATGGACATTTGGGATGGTTCCAAGTCTTTTCTATTGTGACTAGTGCTGCAATAAACATACGTGTGCATGTGTCTTTATAGCAGCATGATTTATAATCCTTTGGGTATATACTCAGTAATGGGATGGCTGCGTCAAATGGTATTTCTAGTTCTAGATCCCTGAGAAATTGCCGCACTGTCTTCCACAATGGTAGAACTAGTTTACAGTTCCATCAACAGGTAAAGGTGTTCCTATTTCTCCACTTCCTCTCCAGCACCTGTTGTTTCCTGACTTTTTAATGATTGCCATTCTAACTGGTGTGAGATGGTATCTCATTGTGGATTTGATTTGCATTTCTCTGATGGCCAGTGATGACGAGCATTTTTTCATGTGTCTGTTGGCTGCATAAATGTCTTCTTTTGAGAAGTGTCTGTTCATATCCTTTGTCCACTTGTTGATGGGATTGTTTGTTTTTTTCTTGTAAATTAGTTTGATTTTTTTGTATACTCTGGATATTAGCCCTTTGTCAGATGAGTAGATTGCAAAAATTTTCTCCCATTCTTTAGGTTGCCTGTTCACTCTGATGGTAGTTTCTTTTGCTGTGCAGAAGCTCTTTAGTTTAATTAGATCCCATTTGTCAATTTTGGCTTTTGTTGCCATTGCTTTTGGTGTTTCAGACATGAAGTCCTCGCCCATGCCTATGTCCTGAATGGTATTGCCTAGGTTTTCTTCTAGGGTTTGTATGGTTTTAGGTCTAACATTTAAGTCTTTAATCCATCTTGAATTAATTTTTGTGTAAGTTGTAAGGAAGGGATCCAGTTTTAGCTTTCTACGTATGGCTAGCCAGTTTTCCCAGCACCATTTATTAAATAGGGAATCCTTTCCCCATTGCTTGTTTTGGTCAGGTTTGTCAAAGATCAGATAGTTGTAGATGTGTGGTATTATTTCTGAGGGCTTTGTTCTGTTTCATTGGTCTATATCTCTGTTTTGGTACCAGTACCATGCTGTTTTGATTACTGTAGCCTTGTAGTATAGTTTGAAGTCAGGTAGCATGATGCCTCCAGCTTTGTTCTTTTGGCTTAGGATTGTCTTGGCGATGTGGGCTCTTTTTTGGTTCCATATGAACTTTAAAGTAGTTTTTTCCAATTCTGTGAAGAAAGTCATTGGTAGCTTGATGGGGATGACATTGAATCTATAAATTACCTTGGGCAGTATGGCCATTTTCACGATATTGATTCTTCCTATCCATGAGCATGGAATGATCTTCCATTTGTTTGTATCCTTTTTTATCTCATTGAGCAGTGGTTTGTAGTTCTCCTTGAAGAAGTCCTTCACATCCCTTGTAAGTTGCATTCCCAGGTATTTTATTTTCTTTGAAGCAATTGGGAATAGGAGTTCACTCATGATTTGGCTCTCTGTTTGTCTGTTGTTGGTGTATAAGAATGCTTGTGATTTTTGTACATTGATTTTGTATCCTGAGACTTTGCTGAAGTTGCTTATCAGCTTAAGGAGATTTTGGGCTGAGACAATGGGGTTTTCTAAATATACGATCATGCCATCTGCAAACAGGGACAATTTGACTTCCTCTTTTCCCAATTGAATACATTTATTTCTTTCTCCTGCCTGATTGCCTTGGCCAGAACTTCCAACACTATGTAGAATAGGAGTGGTGAGAGAGGGCATCCCTGTCTTGTGCCAGTTTTCAAAGGGAATGCTTCCAGTTTTTGCCCATTCAGTATGATATTGGCTGTGGGTTTGTCATAGATAGCTCTTATTATTTTGAGATATGTCCCATCAATACCTAATTTATTAATTTATTGAGAATTATTAGAATGAAAGGCTGTTGAATTTTGTCAAAGGCCTGTTCTGCATCTATTGAGATAATCATGTGGTTTTTGTCTTTGATTCTGTTTATATGATGGATTACATTTATGGATTTGCGTATGTTGAACCAACCTTGTGTCCCAGGGATGAAGCCCACTTGATCATGGTGGATAAGCTTTTTGATGTGCTGCTGGATTCAGTGTGCCAGTATTTTATTGAGGATTTTTGCATCAATGTTCATCATGGATATTGGTCTAAAATTCTCTTTTTTTGTTGTGTCTCTGCCAGGCTTTGGTATCAAGATGATGTTGGCCTCATAAAATGAGCTAGGGAAGATTCCCTCTTTTTCTGTTGATTGGAATAGTTTCAGAAGCAATGGTACCAGCTCCTCCTTGTATGTCTGGTAGAATTTGACTGTGAATCCATCTGGTCCTGGACTTTTTTTTGGTTGGTAGGCTATTAATTATTGCCTCAGTTTTAGAGCCTGTTATTGGTCTATTCAGAGATTCACCTTCTTCCTGGTTTAGTCTTGGGAGGGTGTATGTTTTGAGGATATTATCCATTTCTTCTAGATTTTCTAGTTTATTTGGATAGAGGTGTTTATAGTATTCTCTGATGGTAGTTTGTATTTCTGTGGGATCATTGGTGATATCCCCTTTATCATTTTCTATTGCGTCTATTTGATTCTTCTCTCTTTTCTTCTTTATTAGTCTTTCCAGCAGTCTATCAATTTTGTTGATCTTTTCAAAAAACCAGCTCCGGGATTCATTGATTTTTTGAGGGGTTTTTTGTGTCTCTATCTCCTTCAGTTCTGCTCTGATCTTAGTTATTTCTTGCCTTCTGCTAGCTTTTGAATGTGTTTGCTCTTGCTTCCCTAGTTCTTTCAATTGTGATTTTAGGGTGTCAATTTTAGATCTTTCCTGCTTTCTCTTGTGGGCATTTAGTGCTATAAATTTCCCTCTACACACTGCTTTGAAAGTGTCCCAGAGATTCTAGTATGTTGTGTCTTTGTTCTCATTGGTGTCAGAGAACATCTTTATTTCTGCCTTCACTTCATTATGTACCCAGTAGTCACTCAGGAGCAGGTTGTTCAGTTTTCATGTAGTTGAGTTTTGAGTGCATTTCTTAATCCTGAGTTCTAGTTTGATTGCACTGTGGTCTGAGAGACAGTTCATTATAATTTCTGTTCTTTTACATTTGCTGAGGAGTACTTTACTTCCAACGATGTGGTCAATTTTGGAATAAGTGCGATGCAGTGCTGGGAAGAATGTATATTCAGTTGATCTGTGGTGGAGAGTTCTGTAGATGTGTATTAGGTCCTCTTGGTGCAGAGCTGAGTTCAATTCCTGGATATCCTTGTTAACTTTCTGTTTCATTGATCTGTCTAATGTTGACAGTGGCATGTTAAAGACTCCCATTATTATTGTGTGGGGTCTAAGTCTCTTTGTAGGTCACTCAGGACTTGCTTTATGTATCTGGGTGCTACTGTATTGGGTGCATATATATTTAGGATAGTTAGCTCTTCTTGTTGAATTGATCTCTTTACCATTATGTAATGGCCTTCTTTGTCTCTTTTGATCTTTGTTGGTTTAAAGTCTGTTTTATCAGAGACTAGGATTGCAACCCCTGCCTTTTTTTGTTTTCCATTTGCTTGGTAGATCTTCTTCCATCCCTTTATTTTGAGCCTATGTGTGTCTCTGCATGTGAGATGGGTCTCCTGAATACAGCACACTGATGGGTCTTGATTCTTTATCCAGTTTGCCAGTCTGTGTCTTTTATCTGGGGCATTAGGTCATTTACATTTAAGGTTAATATTGTTATTTGTGAATTTGATCCTGTCATTATGATGTTAGCTGGTTATTTTGCTCATTAGTTGATGCAGTTTCTTCCTAGCATCCACGGTCTTTACATTTTGGCATGTTTTTGTAGTGGCTGGTACTGATTGTTCCTTTCCATGTTTAGTGCTTCCTTCAGGAGCTCTTGTAGGGCAGGCATGGTGGTGACAAAATCTCTCAGCATTTGCTTGTCTGTAAAGGATTTATTTCTCCTTCACTTATGAAGCTTAGTTTGGCTGGATATGCAATTCTGGGTTGAAAATTCTTTTCTTTAAGAATGTTGAATATTGGCCCCCACTCTCTTTTGGCTTGTAGGGTTTCTGCCAAGAGATCCACTGTTAGTGTGATGGGCTTCCCTTTGTAGGTAACCCGATCTTTCTCTCTGGCTGCCCTTAACATTTTTTCCTTTATTTCCACTTTGGTGAATCTGTCAATTACGTGTCTTGGAGTTGCTCTTCTCGAGGACTATCTTTGTGGTGTTCTCTGTATTTCCTGAATTTGAATGTTGGCCTGCCTTGCTAGGTTGGGGAAGTTCTCGTGGATAATATCCTGCAGAGTGTTTTCCAACTTGATTCCATTCTCCCTGTCACTTTCAGGTACACCAATGAGACGTAGATTTGGTCTTTTCACATAGTACCATATTTCTTGGAGGCTTTGTTCATTTCTTTTTACTCTTTTTTCTCTAAACTTCTCTTCTCATTTCATTTCATTCATTTGATCTTCAATCAGTGATACCCTTTCTTCCACTTGATTGAATCGCTTAATGAAGCTTGTGCATTCATCAAGTAGTTCTCATGCCATGGTTTTCAGCTCCTTTAGGTCATTTAAGGACTTCTCTACACTGGTTATTCTAGTTAGCCATTCATCTAATCTTTTTTCAAAGTTTTTAGCTCCTTTGTGATGGCTTTGTACTTCCTCCTTTAGCTAGGAATAGTTTGATCATCTGAAGTCTTCTTCTCTCAACTCGTCAAAGTCATTCTCCATCCAGCTTTGTTCCATTGCTGGCGAGGAGGTGCTTTCCTTTGGAGGGAGAAAGGTGCTCTGATTTTTAGAATTTTCAGCTTTTTTGCTCTGTTTTTTCCCCATTTTTGTGGTGTTATCTACCTTTGGTCTTAAATGATGGTGACATACAGATGTGGTTTTGGTGTGGATGTCCTTTCTGTTTATTAGTTTTCCTTCTAACAGTCAGGACCCTCAGCTGCAGGTCTGTTGGAGTTTGATGGAGGTCTGCCCCCGACCCTGTTTGCCTGGATATCAGCAGCAGAGGCTGCAGAACAGTGAATATTGCTGAACAGCAATTGTTGCTGCCTGATCATTCCTCTGGAAGCTTCGCCTCTGTGGAGTACCCAGCCATGTGAGGTGTCAGTCTGCCCCTACTGGGGGGTGCCTCCCATTTAGTCTACTCGGTGGTCAGGGACCCACTTGAGGCGGCAGTCTGTCTGTTCTCAGATCTCAAACTCTGTGCTGGGAGAACCACTACTCTCTTCAAAGCTGTCAGACAGGGACATTTAAGTCTGCAGAGGTTTCTGCTACCTTTTGTTTGGCTATGCCCTGCCCCCAGAGGTGGAGTCTACAGAGGCAGGCAGGCCTCCTTGAGCAGAGGTGGGCTCCACCCAGTTCGAGCTTCCGGAGCCACTTTGTTTACCTACTCAAGCCTCAGCAATTGTAGGCGCACCTCCCCCAGCCTCACTGCCACCTTGCAGTTAGATTTCAGACTGCTGTGCTAGCAATGAGTGAGGCTCCATGGGCGTAGGACCCTCTGATCCAGGCATGTGATATAATCTCCTGGTGTGCCATTTGCTAAGACCCTTGGAAAAGCACAGATGCTGTCTGTCATGGCTCCCCTTGGCTAGGAAAGGGAATTCCTTGACCCCTTGTGCTTCCCAGGTGAGGTGATACCTTGTCCTGCTTTGGCTCTTGCTCATTCGGCTGCACCCACTGTCCTGCACCCACTGTCTGACAAGCCTCAGTGAGATGACCCTGGTACCTCAGTTGGTAATGCAGAAGTCACCTGTCTTCTGCATCACTCACACTGGGAGCTGTAGACTGGAGCTGTTCCTATTCGGCCATCTTGGAACTGCTCTGTTGGCCACTTTTTAAAGACAAGTTCCATTTTGTATTCTGATGACCTTTTAAAATTATGCAAAAACAATCTTCTTTTTTGACTACATTTCTTGTTCATTTGCTTAACAACCATAATTTTATGATTTATGATGAGCCTTCATGGTACTATAAATAAAATGTAGTAAATTTTGCAAAAATTCACATCAGAACACTATGTTTTTTTTAATAAATCCTTGCAAAATATGCAAACCATTTAGGTGAAAAAGAATAAAAAATAATAACTTTTTATTGTGAAACGTCAAATTATATATTGCAAAAATAATAGCTTTTGAACTTAAGAGTCAGATGTAGGTGCATGTTAGGAAGGGTTTTTTTTTTTTATTTTTTAAAAGCACTCATACTTGTTCAGGTTTCTTGATGGCCTTTTAAATATGGTTTTACTCATTTTGGTTATACATACATAAAAAAACCAATCAATATGTATTATGTAATGATAATATTATATATCCTTTATATTTATTTTAATAGCTATCATATAACTAATTTCAGTTACATATATTATATACATTAATATATAACATAATATATTAATATTACATATATAACATTAATTAATATGTATTTTCTATAATATATTGATGTAATATTGTATATATTAATTATATGAAATATATTATGTAATATATTTATATTATATATAGTTGCTTATATATGTGTTTGTGTGTATATAGTATATATAAGATTATAAACTTGTGTCGCTACAGCTAAATGTACTTAGCACTTATTAGAAAAAAACCCCAGCTACCGATGAGAAATAACTACCTATTTGTTTTTACATTACTTATCACTAAGATGCATGATATAATTTCTGAATCCCATTGCAAAATAGAAATATAGGCTATCTTGTTCAAATAATAAGAGTGTAAAGAAAGCAGCAGGAGAGCATAAGACATCACGGAGACCTTCTCAGTGTGGGATGCTGTGTGTGCACAGGTCACACAGCCGTAATACCTAACTGTAACTCACTAAACTTTAAATGTAGGACAAAAATGGAAAAGTGCCCTGGAGAAACTCTATGTATTTTTTCAATTAAACAATTTTCTTTAAGACTATTGTAGATTCATATGTAGTTGTAAGAAATAATACAGAGAGATCATGTACATCTGTATTGATTCAAGTTTTCCAGAGAAACATACATATACACACACACACACGTATATATATGTGTGTCTATATGTAGAGAGGGACACACTTATACACATAAATACATACAATAGGAGATATATATATATATATATAAATCTCTTAATAGAATATATATAATAGAAGAGACATATCTATCTATGAAGAGATTTATTATTTTGAGTTATTGGCTCACACAATTACGAAGGCTGACAATACCCACAATCTGTAATTTGCATGCTGGAGACCCAGGAAAGCCAACATTATATATAGTTCCAGCCTGAGTCCTCAGGCCTGAGCACCAGGAAAGCCAATAATATAGTTTCAGTCTAAAGGCCAATAGGCTTGAGACCCAGGAAGAACTGATGTTCCAGTTCAAGTCCAAAGGCAGGAATAAAATGATGGCCCAGCTCTAAGAGAGTCAGGCGGGAGGAGTTCCCTCTTATTAGTGAGAGTATCAGCCTTTTGTCCTATTCAGGCCTTCAACTGGGTGGATGAGGCCTCACATTATCAAGGAAAATATGCTTTACTTAGTCTAATGATCTAAGTGTTAAACTCATTCAAGAACACCATGACAGAAACACCCAGAATAATGTTTGACCAAATATCTAGGCACCCTGTGGCCCAGTCAAGTTGACACATTAAATTGTCATAATACTCTTTACTCCGTTTTTCTCACTGAGAATATCTTGAGAAACCAGGGTTCAAAATCACAACCAGGAGAAAAATGGATATAGTTCAGATACGGAACATTTACATCAGCACAAATGTCCCTCAAATTGTGTTTCTAGCCAGACTCATTTCCCTTCTGTCCCGCTTCTTCTTTAAAACCTGACAACCACTTTTGTGTTCTCTATTTCAGTACCTTGTCATTTCATAAATGCTATATAAATGGAATTATGCAATATATAATTTCTCGTGATTGGTGGTATTCACTGAGCATAATTCATATTGCTGAATAGTACTCCAAGGTACAGATGTACTGCAGTTTGTTTAATTATTCAACAATTAAAGGATATCTGGACTGTTTCTAGGTTTTGGCTATTATGAATAAAACTACTTTGATTGTTTATGCACACAGTTTAGTGTGAAAATGACTCTTCACTTCTCTTGAACAAATGACCAGAAAAGCAATTGCTGAATTATATGATAGTTACATGTTTACATGAGAAACTACCAAGTTGTTTTCTGGAGTGCCTTTCCTTTTTAAAATTCCAACTATTTATGTAAGAGTGATCCAGTTTCTCCACATCTTTACAAATATTTTGCGTTTTCATACATAATTTATCACAGTCAACCCTTGTTGTGATTTTACCTACTTGAGTCAAGTATAGGAACTTCACCTGCTGTGTGTTCTTTTACCTTTCCATGTTTATAAATAATTTTAAAAAATATTTCCTCTGGGCCAGGCATGGTGGCTCATGCCTGTAATCCCAGCACTTTGTGAGGCCAAGGCAGGTGGATCAAAAGGTCAGGAGGTCGAGACCATCCTGACTAACATGGTGAAACTCCATCTCTACTAAAAATACAAAAAATTAGCTGGGCGTGGTGGTGGGTGCCTGTAGTCCCAACTACTCGGGAGGCTGAGGCAGGAGAATGGCATGAACCTGGGAGGTGGAACTTGCAGTGAGCCAAGATGGCACCACTGCACTCCAGCCTGGGTGACAGAGTGAGACTCCATCTCAAAAAAAAAAAAAAAAAAAAAAAAAAAATTCCTCTGCATGCATTTAGAACCACACCAAAATTATAATTTTTTCTTCTACCATCAAACATATTTTAGAAAACTCAACAAATCCTACTGTATTTACAACAGTTTTGCTTACTGTATTGTTTCTTTCTTTCAGATGTTCCAAGATTTTTGGAATGTCATTTCCTTTGTTTAGAGAACAAATTTCTTTAGCCATTATTTATGGTAGGTTCGATAATAACAAATTAATGTTTTCTCATCTGAGAATGGCTTAATTTCCTCTTCAATCTGGGAGGACATTTTCACTGGGTCTAGGATTCTCAACTGAAAGGCCTTTTCTTTCAGCATTGCATCGCGCCACTTCTTTCAGGATTCCGTGGTTTCTAATAAGAAATCTACTGCCATTTGTATTCTTTATCTCTAAAGGTAAGGTATGGGTTTTCTCTGGCTCTTCAAGATTTGTAAATGTCTCTTGGCATGGAATTCTTTGGTTTATCTTACTTGGAGTTCACTCAACTTATAAGTGAGTGCTGTGTGTGTGTGTGTGTGTGTGTGTGTGTGTGTGTAGCATTGGAAATAGTGCTATTTGAAAAGCTAGGGATAAACCCATGTATCTAACCAACTGAAAATTGCTATATAAGATATATTTAAAGAGCTCATGCAAACTAATAATAGAAGAAATGCCTGCTCAATTGAAAAATGGGTTATATATGGCATAGGCAATTCACAGTAGAAGAAACATAACTGGCAAAATAGTCACATATTACATTATCTATCCTAGCCATAACTAAGTTTCTTTTTTATTCAAAGAAAAAAGTGGAAAAAAGCTTTTGTAAATGAAGGAAGAAAAAGAACAACACTGCCTCATTTAATGCAGGTACATATTTTATGATTATTTGAATGCAATGAATTTGAAAATAAAATAATTTTGAATAAAATCACAGCTCATGAATAAATTGAGCAAGATATGTGAAAGGAAAATAAATCTCAGGATTCCAAACTCCCTCAGTCAAAGGGAAAATTTAAACTGGGAACTGCGTCATGCAACCTGCCTCCCATTTTGTTTCTAAGATGGCTAAAAACATGAAAAAGCTATATACCTCCTTCATAATTTTCCCAAGAGCAAATTCCTTGTGGGACCCAAGATCTTTATCCTGAGACAGTTCTGTTGAGTTTTACCCTGACCATGTACATTGATAGCTTGTCTTCACAGATACAGGACAAAGGACAGAACTCAAAGTCCTCCCTTTGCTCATCTGAGGCAAATGCTTATCTGATTGCTTCTTCAGCCTTAAGTTTATTTTATTTTATGTAAAAAATGCAGATTCACTGAGCTAGATGAATGCATAAGTGACTATTTTTCTACCCTACTCTCACATGTGAATGGCTGATCAAAGACTCAGAAGAATGCAACTGCTTGCCTCCAAAGACTCAGAAGAATGCAACTGCTTGCCTCTTAACTACCCACAGCTTTTAAAAATGTCTTTCTCTCTCTCCAGCATTCACCCTTTCCCCTTTAAATATTGAAGCCCTCAAAATCATCTTTGGAGAAAGGCACAGTCTTGTCTCCCAAGCACTGTCCCTAACTTTGGCAAAATAAATGTCTAAATTAATTGAGACCAGTCTCAGATACTTTTTGGTTTGCAGACAATATAAAACTTTCACATTAACATTGTGTTAAGGGTCATAGAACTTCCAAGCTTCATGGTGGAATAAATTGTAATTGGGTTTAGTGCAACTTCCACATAGGTCTGACTCTTTAAGTAGTGAAAAGTAATAGCTATCATTCTTTATTAGAATTAGTCTTGAATGAGGCAAATGTTGACTTATTGGAGTGTGATATTATGATATAATAAGAACTATCCATTTGCTCTCTGCCCCTCGTTCCCATCACACAGCTCTGAAAACCCTTGGAATTTCTAGAGTGATGTGTCTTTTGCATATTAATGAGATGATTGGTGGCTTGGGACCCTTAGATAGCTTCAGGACTGGGCTGGTCACCAGAAGGACCAAGGCATAATTAGAGTTGGAGTTGTCAGCCCCACCTCCAACCATCCAGGGAAAGGAGGGAGTGATGTTTGAGTTGATCACCAAGGACAAATGATATAATCAATAGTCTCTATGTAATGTTGCCTCTATAAAAAAATCCAAAAGTTGGGGTTCCCTGGAGGTGCCTGGGAGGGTGAACAGCCCTCATACCTTGCCCTGGCTCTTTTAAAAATGCATCTGTTCATCTGTCTTGTTCATCTACATTCTTTGTAATGTATTTTATAGCGAATGGGTGAACATAAGTAAAGTGTTTCCTAAGTTCTTTGAGCTTCTCTAGCAAATTAGCTGAATCTGAGGCAGGGGTGATGGGAACCCAGATTTATAGCCAATCACTCAGAAGCACAGGTCAAAACCCCAGGCTTGCAATTGGCATTTTAAATGGAGGTTAGTCCTATGAGACTGAGTGCTTAACCTGTAGAATCTGATAATAATTCTAGGTAGATAGTGTCAAAATTGAGCTAAGTTATAGTATACCCAGTTGGTATCTGTTAGAGAATTAGCTGCTTGGTGTGTGTCATGGAGAACCAATACATCTGGTTCACAAATTTGAATTGAATATGAGAGCAAGGAAAACGCTTTTTATTTTTCTTATCTCACATAGGGAATGTTTCAGAAAGTATACACACATAGAGAATCAGCTCCGTTATATGACATATGTATTCCTAAAATTCACTGTGCTATGCAAATTTATGAAATAAAAATTACATGGCTTACGGGGAGACTGGTGTTGGGAAACAATAGTCAAAAACTTTTTCAGTGACATACACAGAAGAAAATCATAGGAACCTAATAAAAATAGTAGCATACTTTTATGCATATTAAATGGTAAATATATAGTTTCATAAAAGAAATATAACACTTCCTTTTTGAAAAAAAACTAAGGTTTGCTTGTGGAAGTGAGTACTGAAAGGGTTTCAGCTTGGGAGGAATTGCAAAGTGGTGAAATAAGAATGATCTGAAATCAGACAGAAAGCTGTAACACCAGATATAGACGGGTGGTCTCATCACACCTGTGCTAAGCTGAAGTCGCTGGTAGATGTTTGAGGTTTGTTTATGCTTACATTTTATGTATTGCTACATGGCTTTGTTCTGCCAGGTGCCATTTTGTGCATCCGTCTAGTGTTTCTCAAAGATGAAGTAACAAATAGGCAAACAAGAAATTTGTGTCATGCTCACATTGTTCCTTAATATATAAATAGTTTTGGAACTAATTCATTTTTTAAAAAACAAGCCTTTTAAAAGAACTTACTGCACTGCCTTCTTCTAATCAGATACATTTATTTGCAGGTGCATAAGTTGGCACAGACTTTGTGTAGTTTAATTTAATACAATTCCTTTTAAGTACTGAATAAATCCTATTAAATCTGTAGAACATTTGATCCAATATATCAGCCTTTGGGATTTCACTAAAGAAGTAGAAGTATTTTTATTGCAAAAATATTTAATATGAGTATGTTTCATATACAAAATTTAGATCCTTTTTCAATGTAAAAATATAGGTGTTTGATTAAATAAATTATGTATAGCCATATAATTAACTACCATGCAATTATAAAAATAGTTTTTCAGAAATTATCTTTTGAAATTGAAATATATTAAAGGTGTATTATGAGAGAAAAATATAGATATTAAAATAATATGTACGATAAAATATAAATCACATAATATATTTGTTTTTATATAATAAATGTATCTACAAGAGCATCAATAACTTGTCATCTCTGGCTGAGTGGGATTATATTTATTACTTAAATTCATTGTTTTATTTCAAAATATTTAGTGATTATTTTCTTTAGTTATATATACAATTAGCATAATCATAACAAACATTATAGCTTATGCAACTTAAAATGTAATCTCAAAACAATTCTATGATATATTTTTATTAAATGGTTTACTCATGGTCCAAAATTGGACTAGGTACAATGACTTTGTTAGGCATATGGTCCATGACTCTCCATCTTTTTCCTCCACCAGGGTTGATTCATAATGTCATGCATACCACATGTTTCCACTTGGGCCCCTGGTAGATGTTGCAAATTGATTCCTGATTTATAACTTTTATCAACATGATATTGATATAACTGTAACTGAGCAACCAGAATTGGCAAGTGAGCTGTATCTATTTGCCTCCTCTATTTCATCATGCCAGCAGAGAGCCAGTAACATGTATTCCCACTTGAACACCCATTGTCTGTATCAGTTGTATAAAATTTGGCTTGGTTACTTTTAGAGCTGACTAAAATGCACTATGTATTCACTGCATTGTAGCATGCATATTTTTGAAATGGAGATGTGTCCTACCAAAATATCAAGAAATGATCCATTTTTCCAGCATCTAATACTTAGGTTGCTCTAACATATCCTCAGAGGACTCATTTTCAAATCCCACTCTTGGACAAAATATTGCCTTTCTCTCCTTCACTGGTGACATTGAAATAAAATTGCTATGATCCAAGGACTAGAGAAATAAATACTGTATGCTTTAAAGAAAGGCCAATTTGGCAGCAACTGGGGGATGAGGGAGAACGGAATACTGCTGTGCCAATGTCAGAAACAGCCCTTCCTCAAATTCTATCTATCTTTTTTGCAGTGCAGAGCAACCTTCATAAGTTGTACTTCTCCCACATCCTGAAGCCAAACTTAAAAGTTTAATCCTCATGAGCAAAAAATGAAATCCTTTATAAAAATAGCTCCTGGCTGAAAGACTACAAAAAAAAAAAAAAAAAAAAAGAAGGAGGAAGAAACAAAGAAAGAGCAGACAGCAAATGGGGTAGTAAGCCAACAGAATTTTCCCACAGTAACCCTACCACCTTGCATGCAAGGATCCTGGGCAGCCAAGCGTCAGGCTATGTGAAAAGGAAGCATGAGTCTCTGGTGCTTACAAATTCAATTCCATTAAACAAGTTTTTATTGAGTGTCTTCCATGTGCTCAGCAATGCTGTAGACACTGTGAAAGAAACAAAGGATGTATAAGACAGTTACTACCCTGAAGGACTTTGCAATCTTGTTGAAGAGCTTTCTCTGGAAAACAATTTGATGCTGAATGAGTAAGAAACACACATGATTCAAAACACCCTGTGGACAGAAAAACTATTCACATGTCATCCAGATGTCATTTTAATGGAAGCTCAACCACCTCATTTTTAATTTACCAAAGAAATCAACCCAGGGCATACATATGTATTTAGCCTTGTCCACATTTCAAGAGGATCACTCTAAGCAAACAAACTTTCTTCTAAACCAAGAATGCTGCTGATGAAATGTTCTGGGGCTGCCTGAATTTGCTCCTTGACCTTGTCTGTCAAATATGATAGTCATTTTTTTCTGGGTAATGCATTATCACCGTGTCCCATTTTGATGATGTATTATACTTACACATCATTGAAGAAGCAATTTGCTTTGATGATGTACAGACATGCAATAGATCATGGCTCAGAAAGAGCGAGAGGAGGAGCACCCTGGAGATCTATATTTCAAGCAGTGATGCCATCCATACAAGAACACAGACATCATTAATTTAAATTATCTGGACAGGTGCTGGGCTAATGAAAGGACTTTTGACCCTTCCCAAATGTAAAAATAGATATATTAAAAATGCTTTCTCATGGTTGTCAAACGGTAGCATAGGGAATTCTTGTGGTGATGGAACTTCTCAGTGTCTTGACTGTGATGGTAGATCCATAAACCTACACATTAATAAAAATCTATAGAATTTATACATGTACATATGCACATACACACACAAATGAGTCCAAGCCAAACTGGGGTAACCTGAGTAAGTTGGATGGTTATGATATTACACTATAGTTTAACAAAATATTTTCATTGTGGAAAGCTGGGCAAAGTGTATACAGAATCTCTTTGTATTATTTCTCACAAATGCATGTTGTTCTATAATTATTTTAATAATTATTCACATGTAACCCAGATGTCATTTTAATAGCAATGAAAATATTTTTAAATGGTTTCCCAGATAATAAAAAATTATCAGGCTCAACTTTTATAGTATGACCAAAGTTTTCTTCTTTTTATGACATTATAAAGAAAAAAAGACATTCACACACTTTAATAAAAAATCCTGTTGTAAAGGGAGATATTGGCAAATATTTAATCTTAATCCATGACAATTATATTCACATTAACACTGAATTAATGTCCAATACAAAGAAAGGATTCTGTTTAATGAAAAAACTAAGAGGATTTAAAATATTTTAGAACGTTATTTCAGTTCGCATATATAAATATAAAAAACCTCAGTGTTGGTCTTTGTCATAAAACAAAATAGCTTGAGAGGGTAAGATCTATGAAGACAAATTTAAATAAGTTTAAACTAAGGCCTAAAGGTGAAATCCATACACAGGTTTCTTTAGAATTAGAGTTCTCAAGACAGAAAGTATATCCATTTTACATCAGAAATATCTTTTGATAAGTGTATTCAATAAGTGGACATCTTTATCAATAGTCATATTTACAGGAAGCTGAATTTATTTTGGGGATGCATAGAAACTAGGGGAGTGCTTATTTATGTTATAGTGATGTTAGGCTAAGGGAATGGTTTTGCCTGCTAGGAATAGAATGAAGATGAACTAGTACAAAAGACACAATTATGAAATGCAAATTGAGCAATGTGACGGGATCCAACATATAACATATATTGACAAATGTGTTAACTTCCATGAGATTCCCGTAACCACAAGACATTAAAATAGAGAATAATTCATAAATCTATTAAGAATAGGAGAAAAGGAAGATACCAGGAGACAAAGACATTCCTTGCAGTAGGAAGGCAAATGATATCACATTTAGGAATGAACTGAAATGCTCAGAGACTCAGCAGAAAAAGGACTCAGTGGAGGAGAAAGCTGCTCTTCACAAAAGAGTCCTTGGAAGTTGGTATTTACAGAGATCTCAGATTTGAGAAGATAGGTATATAAATTAGATAAACTATTCTGCCTTCCAAGCCATATTTGCAATGGGGTATTTTCTTTCATGCTGAGTCCAGATTAATGTATTCTAAAGAAACTGATCAATCTGACTGCCCAAAGTTGGGGATCCAAGAGTGGGCATGGAGACATGGAATAGAATCCAAATCATTTTTAACTGAGGATGCATGTAGGCTGGAGATAGGGCATGTCCATTCCTTGCTCACATCTGTGAAAATTAATACTTGCCAATAATTACTGACAGTTATTTCTCATGTTCTGGGGTAGAGGCAAGTATGTGAAGAGGACATACACTCAAGCTGCCTAAATTAGCTTGTTCAATTATTCATTCCCAAATATAAACATAGAACTAAGGAACACAATGTATTTTGGGGAAAAAAGCAGAAAAGAGATGAAAATTTAAGCATGTAAATATTTAAATTAAAAATGTAAAAATTTGAGATTATCAATTCATACATACATATAAAATCGATCTAGTGTTTTAGTTCTAGTAACTGAAGAGATAAAGAATGTAATACATGCTATGCCATCAATGACCTCAAAAATTTGATTTGTTAATAACATCTCCAAAATTCTGAAAGGCAGTATACCATATAAAGAAAATGCAGACCACAGTGGTCTTGATCAGCTTTCATACTGTTGCTTTCTTAAAGCACTTTAACATTTGATTCAGTTTTTTGACATGATAAACATGAATATATCTCCTGTCTTATACAGTGAAAGACAAATTTAAAGAGAACTAAATAAAAACAAAATTATTTGTAATATTAAATATTTTCAAAAAGCATATAAAGGCCAGTTGGCCTGAATTCTATTGTTTTACTTTATTTGGATAAAAACCATTACACTGATAAATAAGCAGAATATTCAAGTTGAGAGAAGTGTAAGTGACTAGTAAAGGGTTCAGTGCAAAGCTGTTTGTGCCATTGTAAGGATGTGAGCACCTAATAATGTGTGTGTGGGTGGGTGTGTCTGTGCATGTAGGAAAAAGTGATTCCAGATCAAAACCACATTTTATTTCACACTGGTTTGGAAAAAATTATCAATGAAAGATGCAAACAATTTCATTCCTAAATCCAAATGCTGTTAGAATTGACTAAAGTGAAAATGTGTTGCTATGAGCTGAAGCCATATGATAATATAACAACAGAGAAAAAATTTCCGTTTTTTGCTAATAGCCAGAAGTCAAGTTTCTTCATGTTAGAAATCATACTCAATTAACCAGGAAGAATGATTTGAGGCAAAACAGGAGAGAAAAGTCAAGTAGGAGGCCATTTCTACTAGGAGCTACTCACAATTTAAGTTTTCCTTATAATGTCACTCTTATATTTTCAAAAAACTAAGGATAAATATAAGAAAGTACGTGAAAGAGAGTAAAATGCTGCCGGGCGCGGTGGCTCGTGCCTGTAATCCCAGAACTTTGTGTGGCCAATGAGGGCGGATCATGAGGTAAAGAGATGGAGACCATCCTGCCAACATGGTAAAACCATGTCTCTACTAAAAATACAAAAACTAGCTGAGAGTGGTGGCATGTGCCTGTAGTCCCAGCTGCTCGGTAGGCTGAGGCAGGAGAATCGCTTGAACCCAGGAGGTGGAGCTTGCAGTAAGCTGAGATCACGCAACTGCACTCCAGCCTGGCTACAGAGTGAGGCTCCATCCCCCTACTCCCATCCCCCATTCCCGCCAAAAAAAAAAAAAAAAAAAAAAAGAGGCAGAAAATGCTTCTGGAATGGGGACCAAAGTGAAAATGGCTAACAGATCATGTCACAGTATGAATGACTTATAAAGAACTCTTGAAAAGCTCAAACTGAGAGACAAATTAGTTAGTTCTTTCATCCAATCCTCCAGTGAAAAAACTCACCTTTTTATCTTGCTGTTAGTTACCTAGTCTCTACTTCTTTCTTCTTTTTTCTTTATTGTTGCTTGTTCCTTGTTTTTTCCCTCTTGCAGTTTTATTTTCAGGATGAAAAAACACATGAAGGAGAAATATGAAGGAGATATATTTGGCCATTTTCTTTCAAATAATTTTCAAATTTACGTAACACATATTTGAGTAGCAAGGAAAGATGGTGGCACAAATTCATTAAGACCACTGACTTCTGAGATATATTGGAAAGATGGTTTCAGAAAGAAAACAGATTTGTTCACTATATTAAACAATATTTGGATTTGGAAACCAAAATTTATACTGAAACCTAAGAAATCCTGAATAGTCAAACCAATCTTGAGCAAGGAAAAAAATGCTGGAGGCATCCTACTTCATGGTTTCAAACTGTATTACACAGCTATAGTAATCAAAACAGTATTGTACTGGCATAAAAGTAGACACACAGACCAATGGAACAGAATAGAGAGCTCATAAATAAATTCACACCTATATGCTCAACTAATCTTTGACATGGGTGCCAAGTATACACAGTGGGGAAGGAATATTGTTTTCAATAAAATATGTTGGGAAATCTGAATACCCACATGCAAAAGAGTGAAACTGAAACCTTATCTTACACCATATACTGAACAAAAACTACCTCAAAACAGGTTAAATGTGCAAATATAAAACATGAAACTGTAAAACTAGTAAAATAAATCGTAGAAAAAAAGTCCTTGACATTGGTCTTCGCCACTCTTTTTATGTGACACCAAATACACAGGCTACAAAAGCAAAAATAGACTAGTGGGGCTACAACAAACTAAAAAGCTTCCGAACATCAAACGAAACAATGAATAGAATAAAAACATACCTGAAAAATGGGAGAAAATATTTTCAAAACATCAAATAAGGGGTTCATATCTAAAATATATAAGGAACACATACAACTCCATAGTGAAAAAAATGAAAAACCCTATTAAAATATGTGCTAAGGACCTGACTAAACATATCTCCAAAGAAGACATACAAATGGCCAACAGGTATAGGAAACAAATGTTTCATATCACTAAGCATTAGGGAAATGTAAATCAAATCCACAAGGAGTTATCATCTCACACTTCTTAGAATGGCTATTAACAAAAAGACAAAAGATAATAAGTGTTAGCAAAGATTTGGAGAAAAGAAAACCCAAGTAAACTATTGGTGGCAATGTAAGTTAATACAGTAAAAGTGGAAAGCAGTATGGAAATTCCTCAAAAAATAAAATTAGAACTCATATAATGTAGCAGTTTCATTTCTGGATATATATCCAAATGAAATAAAGTCACTCCCTCAAAGAGATAACTCCACCCCGATGTGTATTGTAGCATTAGTCACAATAGCCAATTCAGGGAAACCTAAATGTTAATGAAGGAATGGATAAATGACTCCATGAAGGATTATACGTGCGTGCACACACACACACAAATATATTGGAGTATTTTTCAGCCTTGAAAAAGAAGGAAATCCTGCCATTTGTAATAACATGTATGAACCAGAAGGAAATGATACTAAGCTAAATAATCCAACAGAGGAAAAAACACTGCATAATCTCACTTATATGTGAAATCTAAAATAGTCAAATTTATAACAGCACAGAGTAGAAGGGTGGGGTTAGGGGAAAGGAAAACAGGGAGATAATGGCCAATAGGGTAGGTGTTAAATGTTCTCATTACACACACACACACTCACACACACACAGAGTTAACTACATAAAGTAATAGATATGTTAATTAGCTTGATTGTGATAACCATTTCAGAACATATATGAATAGCTACACATCAACTTGTACAGTGTAAACGCATACAATTTCTATTTGTCAATTATACAGCAATAAAGCTAGAAAAAACCAAAATAAACAAAAAAACAAAATCAAAATAACAAAAACTAAACTCCCATTTACAGTAGCAGATACAGTTAAGAACCTGAGAATGTTTAAGATGGAATAGACATAACTCATAAATGAGGTGGGGGAAGGGGAATAGGTCAAATATTAAAGAATCATTATATAAAAGACAGACAAGACTTTGCTATAATCTCAAGTAAAACAACTGGATTCAAGGACAGAAACGCAAAGGAAGCATTCTATGGAAGGTTTATTTCAAAATAAAAAAGATTTCCTCAGGTTTTGGTGAGTTTCTGGCCATGAAGTTTCTTTTCAAAACTGCTTCAAATGTTTCATAGGTTTTCTGTTCCCTTAGAAATCTAAGAGCTCATGATTCAATCACAAGAAATGATAACTTGAAAGAAAATGTTTACAAGAACAAAGATAATACAATTCACTAAAACCGATGGTGATTAATTAAAAGTTTCACAGGATAGCTTGCCAATCTTACCTGCCGAGTTTTAAGTCACATACCTCAGCCAAAATCTTGGTAGCTCTTTTAAGAAGCCAAAGTGCACCTCGAAGAGTCTTTAGTTTGGTCCAGCTTTGCAAACCTGATATTCCTAGGATAATGAATATATGAGTTTTTCTACAGAGAGAAAGGACATGAATTATAGGAATGATGGCTGAAGCAACACTCATGTACTTGGTGAAAGGAAGTGGCTCTAGAGCTTATTGGAAACCACCAACTAAAGCAGTCCTAATTTATTGCTATTTAATTTAATTCTGCCTTAAATTTTCCCTCTTTTAGTTTCTAAAAGTTGAAAATGTGTTTGTCTTAATTGTGGTTTTCTTTCCCTACTGACAATGCATGATAAGCACTAAGGCCATAAAAAGCTTATTCTGTTGAGGGTGAAGTTAAAATGCACTTTTGTCTTAGACTGGTGATATAATAGAAGGTCTGTTCTTTTTTATCTCTACATGATTACTTTGAGTGAAAAATTTAAAGCTCTTCCACATACCATTGGCTTGTCTTCTGGAGAAAGGAACGGCATATATAGAGGAAGAAAAGATAAAAAATCCTTTCTAATTTTGATAGCCAAAAGTGCTCCTTTAAACAATATCATATTAAAAGTCCAATGCCAGGGGTATTTATTCTATTTTCAAGAAGCTCGTCAGTTCAAAGAATACAGGTTCCTATTTGTTATGTTGTTCAATAGTCTAACACAACACAGCATTGGTTTAATAAAACAAAGAAAGTTGGAGCATCTCTTTGCTATTTCTTCAAAATTAGTTAATGCATACTAAAGCAGCCAATTTTCTATATGTACTGGAGGTCATTTTTCTATTTTTTTTTTTTAATTAGGATTTTGTATTGACTAATATGTTAATCATGTTAATCATCCTATACCATTGTTTCATTTTAGATAACTTTATTCACATTTTTATTTCATTCATTTCAAAATAAATTAATTGAAAATCAATATAATGCATATTTTGATGAGTTAAGAAAATGTAGCATAGAAAATTAAAGTTTGGGAGATTGTCTAAATGATTTTTCAATTAAAAATTGTCGATGGAGGAGCCAAGAGGGCCGAATAGGAACAGCTCCGGTCTACACCTCCCAGCGTGAGCAACGCAGAAGATGGGTGATTTCTGCATTTCCATCTGAGGTACCGTGTTCATCTCACTAGGGAGTGCCAGACAGTGGGCGCAGGTCAGTGGGTGAGTGCACTGTGCACCAGCCGAAGCAGGGGCGAGCCATTGCGGGAAGCACAAGGGGTCAGGGAGTTCCCTTTCCAGGGGTGACAGATGGCACCTGGAAAATCGGGCCACTCCCACCCGAATACTGTGCATTTCCGACGGGCTTAGGAAACGGTGCCCCAGGAAAGTATAGCCCGCACCTGGCTCAGAGGGTCCTACGCCCACGGAGTCTTGCTGATGGCTAGCACAGCAGTCTGAGATCAAACAGCAAGTCGGCAGCGAGGCTGGGGGAGGGGCGCCCGCCATTGCCCAGGCTCCCTTAGGTAAACAAAGCAGCCAGGAAGCTTGAACTGGGTGGAGCCCACCACAGCTCAAGGAGGCCTGCCTGCCTCTGTAGGCTCCACCTCTGGGGGCAGGGCACAGACAAACAAAAAGACAGCAGTAACCTCTGCAGACTTAAATGTCCCTGTCTGACAGCTTTGAGGAGAGCAGTGGTTCTCCCAGCATGCAGCTGGAGATCTGAGAATGGGCAGACTGCCTCCTCAAGTGGGTCCCTGACCCCTGACCCCCGAGCAGCCTAACTGGGAGGCACCCCCCAGCAGGGGCAGACTGACACCTCACATGGCCGGCCAGGTACTCCAACAGACCTGCAGCTGAGGGTCCTGTCTGTTAGAAGGAAAACTAACAGAAAGGACATCCACACAAAAACCCATCTGTACATCACCATCATCAAAGACCAAAAGTAGATAAAACCACAAAGATGGGGAAAAAACAGAGCAGAAAAACTGGAAACTCTAAAAACCAGAGTACCTCTCCTCCTCCAAAGGAACGCAGTTCCTCACCAGCAACGGAACAAAGCTGGACGGAGAATGACTATGACAAGCTGAGAGAAGAAGGCTTCAGACGATCAAATTACTCTGAGCTACGGCAGGATATTCAAACCAAAGGCAAAGAAGTTGAAAACTTTGAAAAAAATTTAGAAGAATGTATAACTAGAATAACCAATACAGAGAAGTGCTTAAAGGAGCTGATGGAGCTGAAAACCAAGGCTCGAGAACTACGTGAAGAATGCAGAAGCCTCAGGAGCTGATGCAATCAAATGGAAGAAAGGGTATTAGCCCTGAAAGATGAAATGAATGAAATGAAGCCAGAAGGGAAGTTTAGAGAAAAAAGAATAAAAAGAAACGAGCAAAGCCTCTGAGAAATATGGGACTATGTGAAAAGACCAAATCTACGTCTGACTGGTGTACCTGAAAGTGATGGGGAGAATGGAAACAAGTTAGAAAACACTCTGCAGGATATTATCCAGGAGAACTTCCCCAATCTAGCAAGGCAGGCCAACATTCAGATTCAGGAAATACAGAGAACGCCACAAAGATACTCCTGGAGAAGAGCAACTCCAAGACACATAATTGTCAGATTCACCAAAGTTGAAATGAAGGAAAAAATGTTAAGGGCAGCCAGAGAGAAAGGTCGAGTTACCATCAAAGGAAAGCCCATCAGACTAACAGCAGATCTCTTGGCAGAAACCCTACAAGCCAGAAGAGAGTGGGGGCCAATATTCAACATTCTTAAAGAAAAGAATTTTCAACCCAGAATTTCATTTCCTGCCAAACTAAGCTTCATAAGTGAAGGAGAAATAAAATACTTTACAGACAAGCAAATGCTGAGAGATTTTGTCAAAACCAGGCCTGCCCTAAAAGAGCTCCTGAAGGAAGCACTAAACATGGAAAGGCACAACCGGTACCAGCCACTGCAAAATCATACCAAAATGTAAAGACCATCAAGACTAGGAAGAGACTGCATCAACTAACGAGCAAAATAACCAGCTAACATCATAATGACAGGATCAAATTCACACATAACAATATTCACTTTAAATGTAAATGGACTAAATGCTCCAATTAAAAGACAAAGACTGGCAAATTGGATAAAGACTCAAAACCCATCAGTGTGCTGTACTCAGGACACCCATCTCACGTGCAGAGACACACATAGGCTCAAAATAAAAGGATGGAGGAAGATCTACCAAGCAAATGGAAAACAAAAAAAGGCAGGGGTTGCAATCCTAGTCTCTGATAAAGCAGACTTTAAACCAACAAAGATCAAAAGAGACAAAGAAGGCCATTACATAAGGGTAAAGGGATTAATTCAACAAGAAGAGCTAACTATCCTAAATATATATGCACCCAATACAGGAGCACCCAGATTCATAAAGCAAGTCCTGAGTGACCTACAAAGAGATTTAGACTCCCACACATTAATAATGGGAGACTTTAACACCCCACTGTCAACATTAGACAGATCAACGAGACAGAAAGTCAACAAGGATACCCAGGAATTGAACTCAGCTCTGCACCAAGTGGACCTAATAGACATCTACAGAACTCTCCACCCCAAATCAACAGAATATACATTTTTTTCAGCACCACACCACACCTATTCCAAAATTGACCACATACTTGGAAGTAAAGCTCTCCTCAATAAATGTAAAAGAACAGAAATTATAACAAACTATCTCTCAGATCACAGTGCAATCAAGCTAGAACTCAGGATTAAGAATCTCACTCAAAACCACTCAACTACGTGGAAACTGAAAAACCTGCTCCTGAATGACTACTGGGTACATAACGAAATGGAGGCAGAAATGAAGATGTTCTTTGAAACCAACGAGAACAAAGACACAACATACCAGAATCTCTGGGATGCATTCAAAGCAGTGTGTAGAGGGAAATTTATAGCACTAAATGCCCACAAGAGAAAGCAGGAAAGATCCAAAATTGACACCCTAACATCACAATTAAAAGAACTAGAAAATCAAGAGCAAACACATTCAAAAGCTAGCAGAAGGCAAGAAATAACTAAGATCAGAGCAGAACTGAAGGAAATAGAGACACAAAAAACCCTTCAAAAAATAAATGAATCCAGGAGCTGGTTTTTTGAAAGGATCAACAAAATTGATAGACCGCTAGCAAGATTAATAAAGAAAAAAAGAGAGAAGAATCAAATAGATACAATAAAAAATGATAAAGGGGATATCACCACCGATCCCACAGAAATACAAACTACCATCAGAGAATATTACAAACACCTCTATGCAAATAAACTAGAAAATCTAGAAGAAATGGATAAATTCCTCAACACATACACCCTCCCAAGACTAAACCAGGAAGAAGTTGAATCTCTGAATAGACCAATAACAGGAGCTGAAATTGTGGCAATAATCAATAGCTTACCAACCAAAAAAAGTCCAGGACCAGATGGGTTCACAGCCGAATTCTACCAGAGGTACAAGGAGGAGCTGGTACCATTCCTTCTGAAACTATTCCAATCAATAGAAAAAGAAGGAATCCTCCTTAACTCATTTTATGAGGCCAACATCATCCTGATACCAAAGCCTGGCAGAGACACAACAAAAAAAGAGAATTTTAGACCAATATCCTTGATGAACATTGATGCAAAAATCCTCAATAAAATACTGGCAAACAGAATCCAGCAGCACATCAAAAAGCTTATCCACCATGATCAAGTGGGCTTCATCCCTGGGATGCAAGGCTGGTTCAATATACACAAATCAATAAATGTAATCCAGCATATAAACAGAACCAAAGACAAAAACCACATGATTATCTCAATACATGCAGAAAAGGCCTTTGACAAAATTCAACAACCCTTCATGCTAAAAACTCTCAATAAATTAGGTATTGATGGGATGTATCTCAAAATAATAAGAGCTATCTATGACAAACCCACAGCCAATATCATACTGAATGGGCAAAAACTGGAAGCATTCCCTTTCAAAACTGGCACAAGACAGGGATGCCCTGTCTCACCACTTCTATTCAACATAGTGTTGGAAGTTCTGGCCAGAGCAATTAGGCAGGAAAAGGAAATCAAGGGTATTCAATTAGGAAAAGAGGAAGTCAAATTGTCCCTGTTTGCAGATGACATGATAGTATATCTAGAAAACCCCATTGTCTGAGCCCAAAATCTCCTTAAACTGATAAGCAACTTCAGCAAAGTCTCAGGATACAAAATCAATGTACAAAAATCACAAGCATTCTTATACACTAATAACAGACAAACAGATAGCCAAATCATGAGTGAACTCCCATTCACAATTGCTTCAAAGAGAATAAAATACCTAGGAATCCAACTTACAAGGGATGTGAAGGACCTCTTCAAGGAGAACTACAAACCACTGCTCAAGGAAATAAAAGAGGATACAAATAAATGGAAGAACATTCCATGCTCATGGGTAGGAAGAATCAATATCATGAAAATGGCCATCCTTCCCAAGGTAATTTACAGATTCAATGCCATCCCCATCAAGTTACCAATGACTTTCTTCACAGAATTGGAAAAAACTACTTTAAAGTTCATATGGAACGAAAAAAAGAGCCCGCATCGCCACGTCAATCCTAAGCCAAAAGAACAAAGCTGGAGGCATCACACTACCTGACTTCAAACTATACTACAAGGCTACAGTAACCAAAACAGCATGGTACTGGTACCAAAACAGAGATGTAGATCAATGGAACAGAACAGATCCCTCAGAAATAATGCCACATATCTACAACTATCTGATCTTTGACAAACCTGAGAAAAACAAGAAATGGGGAAAGGATTCCCTATTTAATAAATGGTGCTGGGAAAACTGGCTAGCCATATGGAGAAAGCTGAAACTGGATCCCTTCCTTACACCTTATACAAAAATCAATTCAAGATGGATTAAAGACTTAAATGTTAGACCTAAAACCATAAAAACCCTACAAGAAAACCTAGGCATTACCATTCAGGACATAGGCATAGGCAAAGACTTCATGTCTAAAACACCAAAAGCAATGGCAACAAAAGCCAGAATTGACAAATGGGATCTAATGAAACTAAAGAGCTTCTGCACAGCAAAGGAAACTACCATCAGAGTGAACAGGCAACCTACAAAATGGGAGAAAATTTTCGCAACCTACTCATCTGACAAAGGGCTAATATCCAGAATCTACAATGCACTCCAACAAATTTACAAGAAAAAACAAACAACCCCATCAAAAAGTGGGCAAAGGACATGAACAGATACTTCTCAAAAGAAGACATTTATGCAGCCAGAAAACACATGAAAAAATGCTCACCATCACTGGCCATCAGAGAAATGCAAATCAAAACCACAATGAGATACCATCTCACACCAGTTAGAATGGCAATCATTAAAAAGTCAGGAAACAACAGGTGCTGGAGAGGATGTGGAGAAATAGGAACACTTTTACACTGTTGGTGGGACTGTAAACTAGTTCAACCATTGTGGAAGTCAGTGTGGCAATTCCTCAGGGATCTAGAACTAGAAATTCCATTCGACCCAGCCATCCCATTACTGGGTATATACCCAAAGGACTATAAATCATGCTGCTATAAAGACACATGCACACGTATGTTTATTGCGGCATTATTCACAATAGCAAAGACTTGGAACCAACCCAAATGTCCAACAATGATAGACTGGATTAAGAAAATGTGGCACATATACACCATGGAATACTATGCAGCCATAAAAAATGATGAGTTCATGTCCTTTGTAGGGACATGGATGAAATTGGAAATCATCATTCTCAGTAAACTATCGCAAGAACAAAAAACCAAACACAGCATATTCTCACTCATAGGTGGGAATTGAACAATGAGAACACATGGACACAGGAAGGGGAACATCACACTTTGGGGACTGTTGTGGGGTGGGGGGAGGGGGGAGGGATAGCATTGGGAGATATACCTAATGCTAGATGACGAGTTAGTGGGTGCAGTGCACCAGCATGGCACAAGTATACATATGTACCTTACCTGCACATTGCGCACATGTACCATAAAACCTAAAGTATAATAATAATTTAAAAAAAGACAGTAGACATTAAATAATAATTATGTATTAATAATTTAGCTTCTTCTGACCAATGAACACCTCTGATTCAGACTGCTGTCCAATGACAACAGTTTTTGACTTTTAGTTAATATTAGCAATGTTCCCTTGCATCATGCTAATTATCACATACTGGAAGACCAACTCTTAAAAAAAGGATCCAGTGATATATGGATATCTTTACCTAAGTGAGTATATACTGAAAACTTAACATTAAAAGTGTTCCACTTGAAAAAAAAAAAAAAAAAAGATTGTCTATGGCTAACATAAAAAAACTACCTCAAATAATAATTATATATTCTCAGAAAAGAAGAGGAAATTGGGCCAGAAGTATACAATTTGATATATTAATGTATTTCCTATTATTATTTATAATTTTCCCAGTATGAAAAACTGCTAAATTATGAAAGCAATAAATGAAATTATAACATTAATTCCTACCTATGTTAATTTTTGCCATTGACTTTTGCACTAATTCTCAAATTTATTTTGAAATTAATCATACCCTCTAGTTCAAGGACCTTGATGGATTCTGAATGTAAACGAATCCCAATGATTTTATCTTTTCAAAAAACATAAATATAAATTGTATTCAAATATGCATATTACACAAAGATGCATTACACATATTGCAATAGACATTCATACATATTTTTGGTTGGTGATTTAGCCTGAATTTGCTAACAAGGGCATGGTGTCTACTCTGATTTTGTTTAGCTGGAATAATCATGTATTAGTCCATTCTTGCACTGCTATTAAAGAAATACCTGAGACTGGGTAATTTATAGGGAAAAGAAGATTAATTGGCTCAAGGTTCTGCAGGCTGTATGAGAAGCATAGTGGCTTCTGAGAAAACTTCGGGAAACTTAGAATCATGGTGGTGTAGGAGGACTAGCCACAGACAAAACCCCTCAGACACCAGGTTAAAGAAGGAAGTGGCTTTATTTGGCTGGGAGTGTCAGCAGACTTGCATGCCAAGAACCAAGCTCTCCAAAGAAAGAGTTCCTGGCCCTTTTAAGGGCTTACAACTCTAAGGGGTTCATGCAAAAGGGTTGTGATAGATTGAGATTCAGAGATAGCACATGTGATTAGAGTTGGGGGGGTTAATCTTTAACCTCTTTCCTCATTCCCGTTTGAGAACCTTACTCACTAGTGGGAGGTCTCACTCTCATCTTCACTACCCAGGTCTTTCTGCAAGACAGATGGACAGTGATTCATATAATACACTTGTGCTGAAGTTTTCTGATGAACCAAGGTAGTAACAAAGTTTCTTAGTAGTTGGAGAAATATGGGTAACAAACAAAGGAGCAATAGGTAGGTTCCTAACACTACTATACCTATTATAAGAGTTTTAAATCTTCCTAGAGCTGGAAACCACTTTCCAAACAGGGATCCAGGATCAAACCCATGCCAAACCTGCACAGGTACATGTGCCAGCTTTGTCATGTCTCTAACTATATTTTTGACTACTTGTTCTTGATCATCTATTTGCAGACAGCAATTGGTCAAGTTGAATTTTCCATAGACTCCTTCAGCTGCCAGCAAATAGTCCAAGGCCAATCTATTCTGATAGATGGCATTTCTCATTTGGGTTTCCTGCTGGGCTAAAAGAGTAGATGGGGGTTCAGTATCCCCATGAGCCATCTTGTGCCCATGTGGCAGGCCTATAGTCAAAGCTCTGCCAGTTTCATTTTACAAACAATTTCCTTTTAGAGTCCCGGTACACTCGTAATAACTGTAAAATAATAGGACTGCAGCAACCTTTTGTCCTTCCTCAGTGTATACACTGAGGAACAGTCTTGATGTATACATCCCAGAATTTGATGTATACACTGGGAACAGTCTTTAGTCTGAGGAAGGTCAGTTGAAGTCTTTACTGTAAAAGTCCAAAATTTAAGGAAAATGAGGCCCACAATAAGTTTCCTCATGATTCAGCCATTCACGGACCAGTCAGCTTCCCTGTGTGACTGGAGCAGGGCTTGTCATCTTCTTCAGAGTCACTTTGCAGAGGTTATCTGGGCTTGGTCTCACCTCCCATGTCTCAGGTGCTGCAGGTTTTATGCGGCTGTGGTGGATCCAAGCTGGGATTCCCTCTACCTTTACGGGTGTGGGAGTGGTCAAGATGATGGTCTGGGGTCCTTTCCACTGTGGCCGCAATGGGGCTATGTTCCAATCCTTGATCCACATTTGATAACCTGGGGAGAAAGGGTGAACTGGGGAGAATAAGCTGACGGGACACCTCTCATTTACCCAGGCTGAAATTATGTGTGTAATTTTCTCTAAAGCCTGTCACTGTAACTCAGTTTCACCTAGCTCTCCAGAAATGCCTGGGAGTCCCCATAGTATGGGAGGGGGCCTATGATATAATATCTCATAAGGGGAATATCCTGTTTTTTTAGAGCGGGTGCATTTAAGTTAAACAACTTAAACAAATTAAACAATCTTAAACTCCAAGAATGGATGGTCTTTAGAGAGTAAACCCTGATGGTGAGAGGAGGAGTATTTCCAGCACACAGAAGAGTAGGGGGGCAGGTGGGCACTGGAGGACACCATGTGTTCATCCACCTGTGGGGTGACAAGCAGGCTGGAGCTGAGCAGGTTGAGAGGAGGATGTGGAGCCCAGGAAAGGCACCTCAGGCAGAGGGCACAGCAGGGTAAAGGCCTGGAGTCAGACCTGAGCTTCTGTGGTTTGAGGAACTGACAGAGGCCTGTCTGGCAAGAAGGTAATGGCAGAAGGGAGAGACCTTAGGCCAGAGCAGAGGGCAGGGTAGAGGGCAGGGCCATACTGGGCACTGTGAGCTGTGGATGTGTGCTGGCATTTAAAAGGGGAGACCATAGGCCAGGGCAGAGGGCAGGGCTCTGCTGGGCACTGTGGGCTATGGATGGGAGCTGGCATTTTAGAGGGCAGACCATAGACCATAGCAGAGGGCAGGGCTGTGTGGGTACAGTGGGCTGTGGATGGGAGCTGGCACTTAAGAAGGGAAACTACAAGCCGGGGCAGAGTGCAGGGTCATGCTGGGCACCAGAGTGAAGACCATAGGTCAGGGCAGAGGGAAGGGCCATGCTGGGCACTGTAGGCTGTGGAAGGGAGCTGACATTTAAGGGTATTTAAGAGAGGAGACCATAGACCAAGGCAGAGGGCAGGGCCATGCTGGGCACTATGGGCTGTGGATGGGAGCTGGCATTTAAGAGGGTAGTCCATAGACCAGGGCAGAGGACAGGGCCATGCTAGGCACTGTGGGCTGTGGATGGGAGCTGGCATTTATGCTTGGGTGATGGAAACATGTTAAAAGATTTTAAGGAGGGGAATAACATCTGGGATTAATGTGTATTCTGGGAATCTCAACAAAGTGAATTCATAGTTTGAATTTTCACGAGACTTCTGCACAGGCAGAGAAATACGATCGTGTCTACAGCTGTGTGATGATCATATTAAAAAATATTACTAAGTTTTTAAACGTCATTTCAAATGATGTGTTTCTAACTCACATTGGACATAAGCAGATTGCAAGGTTAATGGAAAATAGAAAAGTTAACTGAGTTGCATGAACATAAAAGACATCGACTTGAAAACAAAACATTTAATCGTTTACTTCTGCTGCAGTTTTCTTGACTGCTGAATTTCATGACAAGGAATTGTTCAGGGAGGGTAGTGGGGCTGAAGACCTGGACAGGAGCTGGTGCTACCGCTATTCAAATCTGAGGGTGGTGGAGATGGAGCCTTGGGGAGGAGCCAGTGCTGCCTTTTACATCTGAGAGACGTTGAACTGGAGGTCCAGGGAGGAGCTGGTGCTGCCACTGATGTCTTAGGTTGTAGAGCTGAAGACCAGTGAAGGAGCCGGTGTTGCTGTTCTTCTGTGAGGGTCGTGGAGCTGGAGACCCAGAGGGGAGAGGTGTTCTAGTTTGAGGGTTGTGCGGCTGCAGACCTGGGAGGAGCTGATGTTTTAACTGGAGACTCATGGAGCTGGAGACTCAGAGGAGCTGGTGTGTTTCTAGTTAGAGGGTCGTGCAGCCGGAGACCCAGGGAGGAGCTGGTGTTGTTCTAGTTTGAGGGTGGTGGAGCTGGATACCCATAAAGGAGCTGGTGTCTTTCTAGTTTGAGGGTCTTGCAGCTGGAGACCTGGGGAGGAGCTGGAAAAAGTTTGAGGGTTTTGCAGCTACAGACCCTGGGAGGAGCAGGAGTTTCTTTAGTTTGAGGGTCGGGCAGCTGCAGAACCCGGGAGAAGCTGATGTTGTTCTGGTTTGAGGGTCATGCAGCTGGAGACCCAGAGAGCAGCTGGTGTTTCTTTAGTTTGAGGGCCGTGCAGCTGTAGAACCCAGGGGGAGCTGGTATTTTTCTAATATGAGTGTCCTGCAGCTGGAGACCTGGAGAAGAGCTGATGTTCTAGTTTGAGGGTCATGCCGCTGAAGACTCAGGGAGAAGCTGGTGTTCTCATTGAGGGTCCTGCAGCTGGAGACCTGGAGAGGAGCTGATGTTATTCTAGTTTGAGGATCATGGAGCTGGAGATCCACAGACGAACAGGTGTTGTTCTAGTTTGAGGGTCGTGCAACTGGA
This sequence comes from Pongo pygmaeus, assembly GCF_028885625.2. Classification (NCBI taxonomy): domain Eukaryota; kingdom Metazoa; phylum Chordata; class Mammalia; order Primates; family Hominidae; genus Pongo; species Pongo pygmaeus. The sequence continues at coordinate 77,267,470 of NC_085930.1, forward strand.
GACCTGGAAAGGAGTGGGTGTTTATTAGTTTGAGGGTCATGCAGCTGTAGAACCTGGGAGGAGCTGGTGTTTTTCTAGTATGAGTGTCCTGCAGCTAGAGACCTGGAGAGGAGCTGATGTTCTAGTTTGAGGGTCGTGCAGCTGAAGACTCGGGGAGGAACTGATGTTGTTCTCATTTCAGGGTCTTTCAGCTGGAGACCCAGAGAGGAGCTGATGTTGTTCTAGTTTGAAGTTCATGCAGCTGGAGACCTGGGGAGCAGTGGGTGTTTTTTAGTTTGAGGGTCATGCAGCTGTAGAACATGGGAGGAGCTGGCGTTTTTCTAGTATGAGTGTCCTGCAGCTGGAGACCTGGAGGAGCTGATGTTGTTCTAGTTTGAGGGTTGTGCAGCTGAAGACTCGGAGGCGAGCTGATGTTGTTTTTGTTGAGGATCTTTCAGTTGGAGACCCGGAGAGGAGCTGATGTGGTTCTAGTTTAAGGGTCACAGAGCTGGAGACCCAGAGAGGAGCTGGTGTTGTTCTGATTTGAGGTTCATGCAGCTGGAGACACAGAGAGGAGCGGGTATTTGTTTAGTTTGAGGTTCATGCAGCTGTAGAACCTGGGAAGAGCTGGTGTTTTTCTAGTATGAGTGTCCTGCAGCTGGAGACCAGGCAAGGAGCTGATATTCTAGTTTGAGGGCCATGCAGCTGGAGACATGAAGAGGAGATGATTTGGTTCTAGTTTGAGGGTCATGGAGCTGGAGACCCAGAGAGGAACTGGTGTTTCTTTAGTTTGAGGGTCATGCAGCTGTAGAACCCATGAGGAGCTTGCATTTTTGTAGTATGAGTGTCCTGCAGCTGAAGACCTGGAGAAGAGCTGATGTTCTCGATTGACGATTGTGCAGCTTAAGACTCAGGGAGGAGCTGATGTTCTAGTTTGAGGGCCACGAGCTTAAGACCTGGGGATGAGCTGATGTTGTTCTGGTTTGAGGTTCATGCAGCTGGAGACCTGAGGAGGGGTGGTTGTTCTTTAGTTTGAGGGTCGTGCAACAGTAGAACCTGGGAGGAGCTTGTGTTTTTCTAGTATGAGTGTCCAGCAGCTAGAGACCCAGAGAGGAGCTGATGTTCTAGGTTGAGGGTGGTGCAGCTGGAGACTCGGGAAGGAGCTAATGTTCTAGTTTGAGGGCTGTGATCTGGGGACCTGGAGAGGAGCTGATGTTGTTCTAGTTTGAGGGTCATGCAACTGAAGACCCGGGGAGGAGCTGATGTTGTTCTAGTTTGAGGTTCATGCAGCTGGAGACCTGGGGAGGAGTGGGTGATTTTAGTTTGATGGTTGTGCAGCAGTAGAACCTGGAAGGAGCTGGCATTTTTCAAGTATGAGTGTCCTGCAGCTGGAGACCAGGAGAGGAGCTGATGTTCTAGTCTGAAGGTCGTGCAGCTGAAGACTGGGGGAGGAGCTGATGTTCTAGTTTGAGGGCCCTGCAGCTGAAGACTTGAGAAGGAGCTGATGTTGTCCTCATTTTACGATCTTTCAGCTAGAGACTCAAGGAGGAGCTGATGTTGTTCTAATTTGAGTGTAATGGAGCTGGAGACCCAGGGTGGAGCTGATGTTGTTCTAGTTTGAGTGTTGTGCAGCTGGAGTTCCAAGAAGGAGGTGGTCTTGTGGTTCAAATCTAAGGGTCCTGGAGCTGGAATCTATGGGAGGAGTCAATGCTGCCACTGATGTCTTAGGTTGTGCAGCAGAAGACCCACAGAGGAGCCGGTGTTGATGTTCCAGTGTGAGGGTTATGGATCTGGAGACCCGTGGAGGAGCTGGTATTGGTGTTCTAATGTGAGGGTGTGGATCTGGAGATCCATGGGGGAGCGGTGTTCTTCTAGTTTGTGGGTTGTGGTGCTGGAGGCCCAGGGAGGAGCTGATGGTGTTCTAGTTGAGGGTCGTGGTGCTGGAGACCCAGGGAGGAGCTGATCCTTCTGTTGTTTAAGTCTGAAGGTCATCGAGCTGGAAATTCAGGGAAGAGCTGGTGCTGCGGTTCAAGTCTGAGGGTCCTGGAGCTTGAGACCCCGAGAGGAGATGGTGCTGCCACGAATGTCTTAGGTTGTAAAGCTGGAGACCTGCGGAGGAGCCGGTGTTGCTGTTTTAGTGTGAGGTTTGTGGAGCTGGAGTCCCAAGGGGAAATGGTGTTTTTCTAGTTTAAGGGTCATGCAGCTGACCCTCAGATGACCTCAAACTATAACAACACTGCTCCACCCTGGATCTTCAGCTCCACAATCCTCACAGTAGAAAAACACCTGCTCCTCCCTGAGTCTCCAGCTCCACAATGCTCAAACTAGATTAAAATCAGCTCCTTCCCGGGTGTCCAGCTGCATGACCCACAAACTAGAAAAATACCAGCTCCTTCCTGGGTGTCCAGCTCCACGACCCTCAAACTAGATTAAAATCAGCTCCTTCCCAGGTGTCCAGCTGCATGACCCTCAAACTAGAAAAACCCAGGGAGGTTTTATTAGTTTGCTGCTGTTTTTCTAGATTGAGGGTTATGCAGCTGGAAACCCCAGGAGGAGCTGATGTTGTTCTAGATTGAGGGTCGTGGAGATGGAGATGTGGGGAGGAGCTGATGTTGTTCTAGTTTGAGGGTCATGGAGCTTGGAGACCCAGGCAGGATTTGGTGTTTTTCTAGTTTGAGGGTTGTGTAGCTGGAGACCCAGGGAGAAGCTGATGTTGTTCTAATTTGAGAGCTGTGGAGCTGGAGACCTGGAGAGGAGCTGATGGTGTTCTAGTTTGATGGTTGTAGAGCTGGAGACCCAGGGAGGAGCTGTTGTTTTTCTAGTTTGAGTTTCGTGCAGCTGAAGACCTTTGGAGGAGCTGATGTTCTAGTTTGAGGGTTGTGCAGCTGGAGATCCAGGGAGAAAGTGGTCTTGCAGTTCAAATATGAGGGTCTTGGAGCTGGAATCTATGGGAGGAGCCAATGCTGCCACTGATATCTTAGGTTGTGGAGCTGAAGACCCGCAGAGGAGCCGGTGTTGGTGTTCCAGTGTGAGGGTCATGGATCTGGAGATCCATGGGGGAGTGGTGTTCTTCTAGTTTGTGGGTTGTGGTGCTGGAGACCCAGGGAGGAGCTGATTCTTTTGTTGTTTAAGTCTGTAGGTCATCAAGCTGGAGATTCAGGGAAAAGCTGGTGCTGCGGTTCAAGTCTGAGGGTCCTGGAGCTTGAGACCCCGGCAGGAGATGGTGCTGCCACTAATGTCTTAGATTGTAAAGCTGGAGATCTGTGGAGGAGCCGGTGTTTCTGTTGTAGTGTGAGGTTTGTGGAGCTGGAGTCCCAGGGGTGAGCAGTGTTGTTCTAGTTTGAGGGTCATGGAGTTGGAGACCCACGGAGCAGCTGATGTTGTAGTTTGAGGGTTGTGCAGCTGGAGACCCAGGGAGGAGCTGGTTTATTTCTAGTTGGAGGGTTGTGGAGCTGGAGATTCACAGATGAGCTGGTGCTGCTGCTGTTTAAGTCTGAGGGTCATGGAGCTGTAGATCCGGGGAAGAGTTGGTGCTGTGGTTCAAGTCTGAGGGTCCTGGAGCTGGAGCCCCTGGGATGAGTTTGTACTACCACTGATGTCTTAGGTTTTGGAGCTGGAGACCTGCAGAGAAGCTGGGCTGGTGTTCTAGTTTGAAGTTCATGGAGCTGGAATCCTGGTCAGGAGCCAGTGATGCTTTTTAAGTCTGAAGTTCGTGGAGCTAAACATGGAGCAGATGTTGGGGAAGTAGAGAGAGACGGAGAGAGTTACAGGACACCACTTGAAACTGTACATGTAGCAGAATCCCAAGCAAGTTAAGCCTGGGAGCTTCTCAGTCCTTGTGATCAATGCATTCTTTTTTGTCTTACACAGTTTGGATTTGTTTTCTGTCTCACAAGACAGAAAGACCCTGATTAATACCCTCAGGAATTGAACAGCTTAAAAAAACTAAATGATATTGGTATAATAATAATAGAAATTAGACTATGATTATCCTTACTGACAGAGACAAAATCACACACGACACACAACATATATATCTTTTCATTCAGTTAGTAAAATAAAATATAAATTGAAAAATCGACCCATGTAAAGCTATAAAAAGTTATTTCATGGAGAAGCGATGGATGACATAGATTAATCTGAGAGTTACTATTAACGGAGAAACTTACAACTTACCATTTTTCCTGTGAGGTTTCGGTGCTGTTACTGATATTCTGTGAGTTCTGGCAGCTGAGTCCATTCGCATAGCCTGGTGACGCAGCAGGTGTCACAGAAGGACCCTGTGCCAGCTGGTCCTGCTCCACTGCTATGATAAGGGCAGCATCTGATCTCTGACTGTGTCTTGAGGGGAGACCAGGCCCTTGTTCACAAGCGTATCCATGGTGAGGTTCTGTGGATGGAACCTCATGGATGTTCCTGATGTTCCTTCCTGATGTTCATCTGCCATCTTGCTATTTAATGCATCTTGTTAATAACTGTCTTCTAAATATTGAATAGAAATAAAGCATTTGTACAATATGGGTAAGGTATAAAGAATATAGACATGTTGGACACAGAGGACCTCCACCAAGCTTAGGGAATAGAATCTGAAGAGACATAACTTTGGAGGCTCCCCGGAGGCCTTGCCTGAGTTCCAGTCCCTTCCCTTCTCCTACAGAGGGAATCACTTCCTGCTTTAGTCTTTATGAGTCCCATACTTTTCTTCATAGTGCATTTCTTCCACCACGTATGTGTACATCCCTAAAAAATATGCTATTTAGTTTTGGAACTTTCCATGGTCTTTTTGAGATAGGGACTTGCTCTGTTGCCTTGGCTGTAGTTTTGAACTTTGATGTGAGAAATTCTCCTGTGTGGCTGCTCCTACACTGCATGGCTCTGAGCATATGCTCGATGTCTATTTTTGTCCTCCATTCTCTTCCTGAGACCCACCCACATTGACATGATTCATTTTCATTGCTGCGTGATCTCTGATCATATGAGAGGAGCATGGGAAATGTCTTCATTTCCCTGTTGGTAAGTGTTCGGCCAGGTTGGGGCCTTTAGGACTCTGTTTTGTTAGGAATGTTCTTGGGCATTTCTTTTGTACAAAAGTGCAATTTTCTTCTGGTCAGTAGCTTCCAATGTTTAAAATTTCATCCCAGGTAAGAAATGTAATTTTCCTCATAACCCACAACACACACCCTTTCAAATAGAAGCATAACAAAAATATATTTCACAACGATTCTTAGCAGTGCCTGGTGTTCCTGCTACTCTCCATTCTCCCCAAAACTTGCGTGGATTGGGTTGTGGGATTTTTGCCAGTCTCCCCCTGTTAGGCTGAGACCCTCTTCATGTTTTTATTAGCCATTCCTTCACATTTCCTCTTCTGTGGAGGGCTTTGCCCAGTTTCTGTTTAGTTGTTTGAATTTTTGCCTTTTTCTTTTATTATTACTATTATTATGTTTTTGTGGCAGAGTCTCACTCTGTCACCCAGGCTGGAGTGCAGTGGCATGATCTCAGCTCACTGCAGCCTTCACCTTCTGGGTTCAAGTGATTCTCCTGACTCAGCCTCCCGAGTAGCTGGGATTACCAGCATACACCACAATAACTAGCTAATTTTTGTGTTTTTATTAGACACAGCATTTCACCATGATGGTCAGGATGTTCTCAAACTCCTGATCTCAGAATATTTTCACTGGATATACTGTTCTAGAATGAAAGGTTTTTTTTTCCTTCAGTTCTTTAAATATGTCATGCCACTCTCTCTTGGCTTATGATGTTTCCACTGAAAAGTCTGCTGCAAGATATACTGGAGCTCCTTACATGTTATTGGTTTCTTTTCTCTTTCTTCCTTCAGAATTCTTTCTTCATCCTTGACTCTTGGGAGTTTGATTATTAAGTGCCTTTGAGGTAGTCTTCTTTGGGTTAAATCTACTTGGTGTTCTATAACCTTCTTGCATTTGAACATTGATATCGTTCTCTAGGTTTGGCAAGTTCTCTGTTACTATCCCTTTGAATAGATTTCCTATGCTGATCTCTCTCTCTACCTCCTCAATGCTTAGATTTGTTCTTTTGAGGCTATTTTCTAGATCTAGTAAGTGTGCCTCATTGTTTTTATTTTATTTCTTGATTTATAGTTTTTAATTCTTTTTTCTTTTGTCTTTGCTGACTGTGTATTTTCAAATATCCTGTCTTTAACCTCACTAATTCTTTCTTCTGCTTGATCAGTTCTGCTGGTAAGAGATCTGCTGCATTCTTCAGTATGTCAATTACATTTTTCAGGTCGAGAATTTTTGCTTGATTTTAAACAATTATTTCAATCTCTTTGTTAAATATATTTGATAGGATTCTGAATTCCTTCTCTGTGTTGTCTTGAGTTTCATTGAGCTTCCTCAAAACAGCTATTTTGAATTTTTTCTCCGAAACATCACATATTTCTGTCACTCTGCGATTGGTCACTCATGCCTTATTTAATTTTGTGAGGTCATGTTTTCCTGCATGCTATTGATGCTTGTGGATATTGGTCAATGTCTGGGAATTAAAGAATTTATTATAATCTCCACAGTCTGTGCTTGTGTGTACCCATCTTTCTTTGTTTGTTTCTTTTTTCTAAGACAGAATCCCACTCTGCCACTCAGGCTGGAGTGGAATGGCATGATCATGGCTCACTGCAGCCTCAGCCTCCTGGGCTCAAGCGATCCTCTCAACTCAGCCTCCCAAGTAGCTGGGACTACAGGCACATGCCACCATGCCCAGCTGATTTTTGTATTTTTTGTAGACACAGGATCTCAGTATGTTGCCCAGGCTGGTCTTGATCTCATGGATTCAAGTGATCCTCCCTCCTCGGCTTCCCAAAGTGTTGGAATTATAGCCATGAGTCACCACATCTGGTCTCCTTCTCCTTGTTCTTCTTCTTCCTCAAGGAATTTCACTCTTGTTGCCCAGGTTGGAGTGCAATGACACAATCTCGGCTCACTGCAACCTTCACCTCCCGGGTTCAGGTGATTTTCCTGCCTCAGCCTCCTAAGTAGCTGGGATTACAGGCATGTGCCACCACGCCTGGCCAATTTTGTATTTTTAGTAGAGATGGGGTTTCTCCATGTTGGTCAGGCTGGTCTTGAACTCCCCACCTCAGGTGGTCTGCCCACCTTGGCCTCCTAAAATGCTGGGATTGCAGGCATGAGCCACCGTGCCCAGCCTCCCATCCTTCTTGAGAAGGCTTTCCCAGTATTTAAATGGAATTGAGGGTTGTGATCTAAGTATTTGGTCACTACAGCCATATCTACTTTAGAGGCATCTCAAGCCCAGTAACACTACGACTCTTGCAAACTCATAGATGTACCACCTTGGTGGTCTTCAGTAAGATCTGGCAGAATTCCCTGGATTGCCAGGCAGAGGCTCCTGTTCTTTTCCTTCACTCTCCCCCAAACAAATGGAGTCTCTCTCTCTCCATGCTGTGCTGTCTGAATTTAGGGGAGGGGTGACACAAGCACTCCTGTGGCCACCAGCACTGGGACTGTAGCAGGATGAGCTGCAGACAAAACCCCTCAGACACCGGATTAAAGAAGGAAGAGGCTTTATTTGGACTGGACTATTGGCCGACTTGCATCTCAAGAATGGAGCTCCCCAAAGAAAGGGTTCCTGGCCCTTTTAAGGGCTTACAACTCTAAGGGGTTCCACGTGAAAGGGTCATGATAGATTGAGATCTATAGATAGCACATGTGCTTAGAGTTGGGGGTTAATCTTTTAACCTCAGCCCTGGTCATCGGCGGCACTGGCTGGTCTTGCCACTGATTTCATTCCTGTTGTTTTTCAGCTTTTACTTCCTCCTTCTCTTCAGAGACAGGAGACAGTAAGAGAAATGGCCTCTCTCCTCATTCCCCCCACTTTGAGAACCTCAGTCACTAGTGGGAGTTCTCACTCTCATAGTCACCACCCAGGTCTTCCTGTGAGACAGATCAATAGGGATTAATGTAATACACTTGTGCTGAGGTCTTTTGATGAACTAAGGTTGTAGAAATATGGGTAATGTACAGGGGAGTAACATGCAGACTCCTAACACTATTATTATTAAAAGGTCTGAAACACTGGTTTGGGAGAGAGCCTGTGGACCTTCCCTTGCACTTAAATATTTACTTGGGGATCCAGTCCGGTTCCATTGATTCCTAGAGTTACATACTGTCCTGTTTTCCAATGGTGATCAGGTAGTTCTAATGAGTTACAGTGACCACTAGTGCAGGAAGAGTTACTCTTTCCTTTTTGAAGGCGGACAGGGTCCTTCTTATCTTTTTTCCAGGTAGCCTAAATGACACAGGACCAGTAACCATGTTCATCACTACACAGTCCTAATTCATTGCAAACATACTTATTTTCTACTATATAGCCACTTTCCCTATCTAGACAGCCACATCTTATTCTATTTCCATACGGGTCACTGTTGATTGCCACACAGGCATCAAATTTTAAGATAATTTGTTTGGGAATTCCTTTCTCTTCTGTTTTAGTTATTACTTTACTCATGTCAGCTTTTCCCCAGTTGCCAGTACTCAATCTTATTTCAAAAACTGTAGTCATAGGGGGCTCAGATGGGTTATAGCACACATCAGGCTGGTCACTTCCTGGGATGCATACCTTGTACTGGGTGGCATTATACAAAAAAGTCCCTTTTAGAGTTCCAGTACATTCATCATAATTATAAAACAGAAAGACTGTTTTAACTTTTTGCCATACCTCAGTAACTTGATGTCATTGGGAACAGTCCTCAGTCTGAGGAAGATCAGTTGAAGTCCTTACTGTACAAGTCTAAAATTTAAGGAAAATGAGACCCACAACGAGTTTCCTTATGCTTCAGCCATGCGTGGACCAGCCAGCTTCTGGGTGTAACAGGAGCAGGGCTTATTGTCTTCTTCAGAGTCACTTTGCAGGGGTTGTCCTGGCTTGGTCTCACCTCCCAGGTCTCAGGTGCTGTAGGTTTTATATGGCTGTGGTGGATCCAGGCTGGGATTCCCTCTACCTTTATGGCTGTGGTCAAGACGATGGTCTGGGGTCCTTTCCACAATGGCTGCAAGGGGGCTACATTCTTATCCTTGATCCACACCCGATCACCTGAGGAGAAAGTGTGAACTGGGGAGAATAAGCTGATGGGGCCCCTCTCATTTACCCAGGCTGAAATTGTTTGTGTAATTTTCCTTAAGGCCTGTAGTTGTCACTGTAACTCAATTTCACCTAGCTCTCGAGGAGTGCCTGGGAGTCCCCGTAGTATGGGAGGGGGCCTATGATATAATAGTTCATAAGGCAAATATCCTGTTCTTTTAGAAGGGATACATCTAATCTTAAACAATACCATAGGGAAAGCTTGTACCCACTTTAATCCTGTTTCTTGACACACTTTCCCTAAACTACTTTTGATAGTCTGATTCATCTGCTCCACTTTTCCAGAACTCTGTGGTCGGTAAGCGGTATTTAGTTTCCATGTGATCCCCAATACCTTTGCTGTCTTCTGTACCAGGTCAGCCACAAATGCCAGCCTGTTGTCTGAGTCTATTTGTAAGGGCAGTCCAAACCTAGGGATGAGATCTCAGAGAAGCACACCAGTTACTTCAAGAGTTTTCTCAGTTCGTGTTGGATAGACCTCCACACACCTCCCCCCCGCAAGAGTATGTCTACACTAGAACTAGCAAATACTTGTTACCTCCACATTTGGGCATCTTGGTGAAGTCTACTTGGAGATCTTCAAAGGGATCTGCTCCACAGGCTTGTATGCCGGGCGGGACATTTGCACCTTGCCTACCATTGTGCTGCTGGTAGGTGACACACTGATGCACCACTGTTTTGGCAAGGGCTGACAGATGTGAGTTGTAGAACCACCAGCCTAACAACTTTTCAAGTGACTCTTGGCTTAGGTGGGTGGTCTCATGAACAGCCAATACGACTGCGGCTCCTAGCGGTTGTGGCATGGCTATTATAACTGGATGCATCCCTCTTCTATCACCTGCCCTCCCTCTGCCTGGAGAAAGTCCTTCTCTTCTTTAGAATAAGTAGGTACAATGTCAGGTGCCTGAGGGAGCAAGGGATGTTGTGACTGATGCCCGGTAGGGGGTGGATGCTGCTTTTGGAGCCTCTGAGTCAGCTTGGGAGTTCCCCAAGGCAATCAAGGTGAAAGATTGTTGGTGTCCTCTGCAGTGCATGACTGCCACCTTTTGGCGCTTTCACACTGCCTCTAATAATTGCAGGATCTCTTGCTGATACTTTGTGTCTTTTCCCCCAGAGCTCAACAGGCCTTTTTCTTTATATAACGGCCCATGCACTTGGAGGGTTGAGAAGGCATACCGAGAGTCAGTATAAATATTTAGTCTTATCTTCATTTAGCTCTATGGCCCGAATTAAAGCAATGAGTTTGGCCTTCTGGGCTGAAGTACCCTGGGGCAACGATTTGGCTTCAATGACAGTGCCCAGCATTACCACTGCATAGCCTGCACACCTCTCTCCTTGTGGGTTGATGAAGCTGCTCCTGTTCATGTACAGCTCCTAGTCTACTGATTTCCAAGAATGGTCTTGGAGGTCAAGCCTGCTAGAATAAACTGAGTCCAACCACTCTACACAGTTAGGTTCAACTGGGCTCTCTGATACCAGGAGTCAGGTGGTGGGGTTCAAGGTGTTGCAAACGTCAATGGTATGCCCCACACAGTGCAGGTCTGGGGCAAACAGAAAGTTTGCTTTGCAAAAACCCTTGTGGCTCCAATTATATCAATAGTCTTTTTGGATAAGGGGGCGACTGGGGTGGTTACTACTGAATATTCAGCATCAATATCGACAGGAAACTAAATGTCCTTGTCCCTGACTGTCATCCTGACCATGGGCTCTTTGGGGGGAAATGAGCCCAGTCCCCCTCAGTCCAGTAACCCTTCTGCCAGATTGAACAAGGCACCTTCGTCCTTGTCTGAGGCCTTCTGCTCAGAGTCACGTTGTTTCCCTTTCAACTGTGGGCACTTGTCCTTCCAATGTCCTATTTCCTTACAGTAAGCACACTGATTACGCTGCAAGCGTGGATGGCCAGACTGGGTATTTTTCCTGGGGCCCTCCTTCTCTGGTCCCTTTGGGAGGACCCCTCTTACAGCTAAGGCTAGCAGGTTGGCATTTCACTGGGCTTGGCGCTCGCTCTCTCTGCAGTTCTCTCTGCAGCTTACTGCATCTCTATTCACAAACATCTGGTTGGCTATCTCCAATAACTGTGAAGTATTCATGCCTGTGGACCCAGCCTGTTCCTGAAATTTTCTTTAACATCTTCTGCACTTTGACTAACTAAAGCCATGTTAATCATGCGCTGATTTTCAGGGTTATTGGGATCATAAGGGTTATACATATGATAGGCCTCAGGTAGTCTCTCATAGAATTGTGCCAAGCTCTCATCTTTTCCTTGAGTGACCTAAGAGGCTTTGTTAACATTTGCGACCTTCTGAGCTCCCTTCCTTAACCCTTCCAGAAGGGCTTTCCTGTACCGGTTTAGCCTTTGCATACCCTGTCTTTCATTTGGGTCCCACTGGGCATCTGTTCCTGGTAATTGGATCCTCACATACTCTTGGGGGTTTTGGTAATCAGCTGGAAAATGTTCTTCCAGCCACTTAGTTGCTGCTTGGAGCACTCTCCTCCTTTCATCTGTGTTAAAGAGGCATATGAGCAACTGGTGGCAATCAGCCCAGGTTGGGTTTGTGGGTCTGGATAATAGTTTGGAGCAAATCAATTAGAGCTTGTGGCTTTTTGGTATAGGATGGGGTATTGTTCTTCCAGCTGAGATCGTCAGAGGTGAAGGGCTGGTACACAAAAACACACGTCTCCACCATATGCCCCTCCTCATCTACACCAGTATACCATTGCTCTCTCAGGGGCATTTGTATCCCGGTCTTAGGTCACAAATGAGCTACCAGTGGAGGGGTCTCTCCCGAGGCTTTCCATCCTTTCTTTTCTACTCTGGGTGGCCTAGGGGTATGTAGGCCTTGTGGAAGCTTGGACGCAGTGGGCTCGGGAGTGGGAGGCCTTTCTTCTTGGTGAAAAGGGGGCCACTGGTGCTGTTTCTTGCCATGAATCCTGTGGTGTCAGATCAGACAGGACTTTAGGAGCTGACTCCCCTAGGCTGGTGGAGTGGGATTCTTCCTTGGCTGTCTGTCCCTTTGCCACTAGTACTGCTGCTGCCTGTCCTCTTAACTACTGTGGTGGCTCTAAAACCAGCTGTAACCAAGTGTCTATGTATGGAAACTGGTCTGGGTGTCCTGGCTTACCAGTTACTTTGTGCCATACCTTTGAAACAAGGGACCCGTCTAGGTTTCCTTCTGATGCCCAACCCACTTCTAATGCTGGCCAGTCTATTTCACACAAAGTCCTAGGTTTTCCTGGTGTCATAGTAACTCCATAGTCTCCATTAAATCCTTTCTTGAAATATTTCAACATAGTTCCTAGCAGAGTGGGCTTACTTTGTGTTCCACCCATTTTCCTCCCAAGACAAAACAACACTCACACCACAAGAAGGAAAGGGTAAAGAGGTCACTCACTCACCTCACGCATCTAAAACTCAAGCAATCACTCACTTTCACTTTCCTTTTTGCAAACAGGTCAAGCCAAATCAAAATCAATACTGAGACCAAAGTGCCGATACGGGCACACCGGGGGTGATCAGGCCACGCTTCCACTCAAATGGAGTGGGCAAGTTCCCAGGATCAGTCCTACTGTATTCCAGATGTCTGGACTCCAAGCACTGGTTCCTTCCCGGTGTTCAGACATTGCATTGATCATCTGTGGGGGCCTGCTATGCACCACTCTGATGAGGAGTTCCACCAGGGCAAATACCTATCCAGGAGCGGTCTCAGGATCCGCATCACTCAAGCTGGCTGGAGTTCCCCGCAGGGATGCTCTGCAGGGCAGGTGTAAGTCACCTAAGGGGCTGCCTCACCTGTCCATTAATCACCTCACTTCCTGGTCAGGGAACCATGAAATGTAGCAGGATGAGCCACAGACAAAACCCCTCAGATGCCCTGTTAAAGAAGGAAGAGGCTTTATTTGGCTGGGAGCGTCAGCAGACTTGCATCTCAAGAATGAAGCTCTCCTAAGAAAGAGCTCCAGGCCCTTTTAAGGGCTTACAACTCCAAGGGGTCCATGTGAAAGGGTCTTGATAGATTGAGATTTATAGATAGTACATGTGATTAGAGTGGGGGCGGGGGGTAATCTTTAACCTCTCTCCTCAGTGGAAGGTGAAGGTGAAAAGAAAGCAGGCAAATCTTACCTGGCCAGAGCAGGAGGAAGAGACAGATGGGAGGTACACATATTTTTAAACAACCAGATCTTCAGAGAACTCTATCATGGAACAGCACTTCGGGGATGGTGTTAAACTATTAGAAACCACTCCCATGATCCAATCACCTCACATCAGTTCCCACCTCCAGTATTGGGGATTACATTTCAACATGAGATTTGGGCAGGAACACAAATCCAAACCCAATCAAATCACCAAGGAGTCAGGTCATTCAGTTTTTCTGTAGCATTATAATCTAAGAGAACTAATTTATTAAAATTCACATCTCTTGCAAAATAGAAAAATATATGTAGAGATAACAGAATCACAAGCATCTACATTATTTGCATCAATTTTAAGCATGACAATTTTAAAGGAATAAAGACAAAATGAAAACTATTTGATGGTGATAAGCAATATGACGAGAGAGACTTCTGATGCATGACATATTACTGGTTGCTGAATGAACTCTCATTTAACTTGGCATACAGATGACTAGATCATATGCCAATGTTGTATATAACATAAAAGACTGTAACTGGAACTAATGATGAAAAGTTCCAAGTGATGCCACGGACTTCCCTGGAACATTTGTGAGTTTGTTGGTTTTTATTTTCTCAAGTTAGAGGTGTTGAAAAGTAGGCAAGATAGCAATTGGCAGGGAACATGTAGAAGAGCTGGCTCTTCTAATTCTTAATATTCATGTTTCCGAGTAAGGATAAAAGTGAAAGATTCCAAGTATAAAACTATTATATATCAAGAGAGTGTGTCATCAAAAGAAAACTTGGCTGCCTGTATATCTAATTTTTAAAAATATATTTTTCACAGCTTTCAGCTAACATATTTGAATATTATAGGTACCTACTGAAGCTTCACAGTGAATTCAGTTCAATATATCACATATTCAAACATAGTGAAGGGTCATACACATATTTTTGTTATTAGTAATAATAAGATAAATAGCATTTTATCGACTAATAATGATATCATGTATGCTGTTCTAAATTCTTTCACCCAATAACTCATTGAATTATTAAAATCAAGGCATTAAAAAGTCAGCTAGCTGCTCAAATGTCATTCAGTAAATTGTAGAATAAAAACTCAAGCTTCGTGGAAGTCATTATCTTCAACAAACTAACACAGGAACAGAAAACCAAACACCATAGGTTCTTATTTACAAGTGGGAGCTGAACAATGAGAACACATGGACACAGAGAGGGAAGAACACACATTGGGGTCTGTTGCAGGGGCAGCGGGAGGGAGCTAATGCATGTAGGGCTTAATACCTAGGTGATAGGTTGATAGGTGCAGCAAACCACCATTTTGGCACATCTTTACCTATGTAAGAAACCTGCACATCCTGCACTTGTATCCTGGAACTTAAAATTAAAATAAAATAAAATTTAAACAACAACAACAACAACAAAAACCCTCAAGCATCAGTTTATCTGAAACACTTGGGTCACTTTTCCATAATTTAATCATTTTAACCATGCTTGTTTTATTTTTTCGCTTATTTTACCGGTAAGATTATTTTAATATCCACTTTCTCTCATATATAATTAATATAAAAGGAGTTTAGATCAGGAATATGTATAATGAATTTCACTAAAGTGGTATAATTAGCACAAAACATGTCTGTAACAGAAAGACTGTGAAGACAAGGAATTGCTATTATATTTCATATAATAAAGGTAACAATAATTGTTGAAGAATAACAAAGAATAATAAAACAAACACTATTTTAGAATTTGGTAAAATATTTATTTTGTTGGCTTTTGTATTTTGGATGGGTCATTTGTGGGTCATGAATATTTTGACAAGATCTGTGATACTTCAACCAGCATGATGAATGAGTCTTTTCAAGATGGGAGGCAACTGGCTCTGATTTTCAGCCCTGGGAAAATCTACGAACCTTGACGTTGTCTGCCTTTTATAGAAAGCAAGATTTTCCTTGAGACCTTTGACTCCAGATAAATTTATTTGCTTACCTTGCCTTGCTCCCTAAAGACTTCTCTGGGCAGCAAACTTAGTTCCTTTCAGTCAAAAAATAAAAGATCACACATGATATAAAAAGTCTGTTATAGTTTAATACATGTGCTGGGTGATCGAGATAATATCATTTTGTGTGCCCTTTACATGAAAAATAAAAGGGGATTATTGAGACCACTCTCTAGGTAACTCAGGCAAAGGCTATTACAATTAGGGCTCTGAATGAGTTACCAGGATTAAAGTGATGATTAACTTTGGTCAGTAGATCATGTAACTATATAAGTGGTATAGTCATAATTTGAATTTTTTATTCCAACCTGATAGATGAAACTAGCCAAAATTTGACACAAAAGAACAAAATCATAAGTTACCAAAAGCAACAATGAATTACTCATTAGCTAGCAGTAAAATGTCAGTGAATTATTAGAAAAATCTGGATAAATTACAGTTTTCTGCAAGGAGAAATAGATACACGCAAGGAGCTGAAATATTTACAGATCAGGCAGCTGATTAGTGTTAGGGCAAAAGTCTGTCTATGTGATTTCTCATGAATTGGGATTCCCAAGGAATAATAGCTCAGTGATTTACTATCCATGGAGAAAAAATGCATATGTTTTTTCCACCCTTTTAAACTTCTTTTGCCTGAGGTCAATAATAAATACTATAATTAGGGTAGTTTGTGAAATATGAACAGAGTGGGATGAAAACAGAGGAATTGCACAGGTGGGAAAATGCCCATTAAGGTTGTACTCCAAGAATGTGCAGCATGACAGCTCGATGTATTGAATCCCAACCACCTGGGCATCTCTGCACTTGCTGAAACACTCTATACACACTAAATGGGTTCTTGGTAATGCTGACAATTTATGATTTGGGCAAAGAATAATTTTAGGCATTATAAATAATTTTATGGAATAATCCTCTTCTATGATTTAAAAGTGACTCAAAGCCAAGATGTTCTCCAGCATCATAAATAGTTTTTCATTAAGTTTTCATGTTTGCCTCCTCTCTTTATCAAGATGACCTAGAAATAGCACCATCTGGCCAAAAGATACAGTTTATTCCACCATATGTTTCTCTGTCCTAATCTATGTGTTAAAATCTAAATACTTTTATTTTAAAAGTGGTTATAAAAAATCTGGTGTACGTACTTAGATATGACCACTGTTAGCTAGCTTCTAAAAAGTCTTGTGTAAGTTGTGTATTATTTATATTGCTATAAAATAGAAGCACTGCTTGTCTGTCTGCTTACTTAAGGGTCAATTATTTTTGTCAAGAGTTAATTTGGTGCCAAGAAAATTCAATGATTAAGAGAAAAACTTTAATAGTTTTGAAACAACTGGGTAACTATACTGAGAAAAAAATGAATCATGACATTGCTTTACAGGCAAAAATAAATTTGGGATGAATTATAGACCTAAGGGTGAAAATTTGAAACATAAACTTGCTAGAAGAAAACCTAAGAGAATTTAGTGACATTGAGGAAGGCAACAGTTTCATAGGACACAAAAATGCTAATCATAAAAAAAGTATACAACTGGAATTCACCAAAGTTAAAAATTAAAAATCAATCAAAAGACAATATTAAGAAAATAAATAGGTAAGCCATAGACTGGAAAAATATCTATAATACTTAAATCTGAAGGAGAACTTGTATCAAGAATACAGGTAACCCTTGAAGAATGCAGGAGTTAGAAGCACTGATCCCCTGCACAGTCAAAATCTGTGTATAACTTCTGACTCCCAAAAAACCTAACTACCAATACCTACTGATCTTTGTGGTTGTTGTTGCTGTTTGTTGTTGTTTTTTGAGACAAGGTCTCACTCTGTCTCCCAGGCAGGAGTGCAGTGCAGTAGTGCAATAATGGCTCATTGTAACCTCCACCTTCTCGGCTCCTATTGTAGGTTCCTGAGCAGCTGGGATTGCAGGCATGCACCACCATGATTAGGTATTTTAATTTTTTGTGGAGATGGGGGTCTCATTATGTTACTCAGGCTGGTCTTGAACTCCTGGGCTCAAGCGATCCTCCACCTCAGCCTCCCAAAATGCTAGGATTACAGCCATGTGTCACAACACCTGACTGTCGCCTGCTGTTGAGTGGAAGCCTTACCTATCACTTAAACAGTAAACTAATACATACTTTGCTTATTATATGTACTATGTACCGTATTCTGGCAATAAAGTAATCAAGAGAAAAGAAAGTGTTATTAAGAAAACGGTAAGGGAAAAATATATTTACTATTCATCAAGTAGAAGTGGATGATCATAAAGGTCTTCATTCTCACCATCTTCAAGTTGAGTAGGCTGAGAAGAAGGAAAAAGAGGAGGTATTGGTCTTGTTGTCTCAAGGGTGGCAGAGGCTGAAGAAAATCCACCAATAAGTGGACTTGTGCAGTTCAGATCCATGTTGTTCAAGTGTCAACTATATATTAAAGCTCCTGATAATCAACAACAGAAGAAACAATAATTCAGTAGAATGATGGTCAAAGCCTTGAAAAGAAATTCTTCACAGGAAAAGATACACAAATGGCCTGATAGAATATGAAAATGTGCTCAACATCATAGGTCATCAAGGAAAAGCAAATTAAAATGACAATGCTAAACCATTTCACACCCACTAGAATGACTAAAACTAAAAAGATCGGCGACAGCAAAAGTTGGCAAGGATGCATATTAGTTTTCTGTTACTGCTAATACACATTTCCACAAACTTAGTGGCTTAAAACAACACAACTTTTAAATATTATGTTATGTGGTCAAAAGTCCTAAAAATCAAGATGTTGGGAGGTCTAGGCTTCTTCTGAAGGCTCTACAGGGATAACCTATTCCCATGCCTTTTCTACCTTCTGGAGGCCACATTCACTCCTTGGTTCATGGCCTCTTCCACCATTTTCAAAGCCAGCAGCAGAGCATCTTCTGCTTTCTCTTCCTCTGCTTCCCCTCTGTGTCTGCCACCATTATCATATCTCTTTGACACTGACTCTCTTATCTTCCTCTTATAAATACCATGATTATACTTGATTCAGCAGATAATCCAGAATAACTTTCCCATCTCAAGATCCTCAAACTAATCCTTGATTCAGCAGATAATCCAGAATAACTTTCCCATCTCAGGATCCTCAAACTAATCCCATCTTCAAAGTTCCTTTTGCCATAGAAAGTAACAAATTCATAGGTTTTTGGGATTAGGACTTCTCTGGGGGACATTATGTTGCCTAACATACAGAACAACTTGCTGGTGGTGACAAAAAATACTACAACACTATTGGAAAACACTTTGGCAATTTCTTATACAGTTAAACTTAGTTAAATACATACAATCTAATGTTATGATCACTCAATTTTGTTCTAGAGTCTTTATCCAAATAAAAATAAAACATATGTCCATAAACATATGTTATATAAAAATGCTTGTAACAGCCTTAGTTACAGTAGATAAAATAGAAACAACTCGAATATCTATCAACAAGAGAATGGATTAATACATTTTGGTATTTTCCTATAATGGTGTACTATTTAGCAATACATTAACAAATTAATGATACATGCAACCACATGCATGGATCTTAACAATATTATGTTGAGTGAAAAAAGTCAGACAAACAGAAGACTACACACTACATGATTCAATTTATAAGAATCCAGGAATATGCAAAACAAACTGATGTGTGTTGGTGGAAATCAGAAAGTAGTTCCCACTTCTAGGTGGAAATTGAATAGAAAGGCATATAATGTAATTCTAGGGTGATACAAATGTTCTATATCTTACTTAGGGTGTTTGTTACAGGAGTGTATAAAATTATCATAACTCATCAAAATGAACATTTAGGATGTGTACACTTTATTGAATGCAAATTATATGGCCATAAAACAAATTTTAAAAGCAAATATGTTTTTAAATACTTCTATTGACACAACTTCAAGACTCTATGTTACATTTTTCTTCTATTGGTCTCAATTTTGCCTAAAGGTGGTACAAATTTCATTACGTTGAATCTGTGTCAAAGCAAAGAACCACTACCACAAATCTTTGTTAATTCTGAATCTACATATGCATAGTCTATTCTCCTTTTTCTTGATTTCTTCTGTCCCTTCTCCTGGATAATTGATTATGATCACTGAAAACAAGCAACTTGACCTGTTAGTAAATGGGAAAATATTTTTCTTAATTTTAATGTACCATGAAAAGCCCTATGGCAAACTATTTTTATTACAGTCAATTCTAACAACATTTGGATTCTTAAATAAAATTTCTTGCATCTTTGATTGATGATTTTCTTTTATATTAAGTTAAATAAAGACATGGTATAGACCTAGAATCAATATTTATCTCTATCTCTGTTCTCTATTGCTATTCTATTTATCTAACCTTTTATATACCTATAAATCTATATACAAAAACATAGTTTATTGAATGCTTATAATTTTTCATTTTGCACCGAGATGTCTGTTAGTTCCTTTCAGAATATTCTTATGATTATTCCCTTTATTTATTAGAATTATTTATTCCACCTAAAGAAAGACAACAATTAGTAAGAACCATACTAACTCTTCCCTAGATCCTTTTTAAAACCACTTGGACATATAAAGAGATTTTGTGATTTTGTTTTCCTTTAATCCACATGGACTTCCTACAGTGAAATGCATTTTGTTCACTGAGTTATGCAGCTGACATATTCATGTTAATCACTTCAACAAAACCAAAGCAAACATTGCAGTTCTCCAAGAATGTCTTACATTGAATGCTGATAAGTTAACCGTGATGTGCAGGTTTTTTTTTTTTTCCTGTGGCCTCTATTTTACTCAATATTGTCAAAATAACAGTAACTTGTGCTTTTCCAAGTTACTCTAGTTAATGATGCTTTCATTGTTTCTGAAATTATCCGTCAAACATGATTTTAGTGACATCTGTATAAGTTCACAGAGCTGAATTGCCTTCTAAATTATATCCACTCATTCCAAGGGATTTAATTATACATCTCAAAAATTGAATAATAAGACCAAAAGACATCTGAAAGTTTATAGTAAGGCGAAAACTTACTTGATGCAGCTGCTCTTATTGTGAGAACAAGGAAGATCACTTAATTGATAACAAGACCTATTCTATTATTATAATTCAATAAAAGATAGAAAAAGGAAGCTAGGTGAGTAAAGGTAACATGTTTGTTACTCAGATGCCTCTTCCGTCTTTTAGATTGAAGAAGTATGGCCTATATGTGCCTAGTGGACTACAAGTATCTTTCAGATGACCAAGTATCTTTCTGCTTACAAGTAGCATTGTGACTACTGCCATTTTTTCATAATAGTACAATTATTTGAAATAATTGTGATGACTTTCTCAGAAATTTATTTTTTAAACTGTAAAATTAAAAAAAAAATCCTAGGCTTTTTATACATTTATAGTGGTCCAGTGATATAAGAATATGATGTATATTGAGTTATCATATTGACACCAAAACATACAGTTTTGTACAAATGAAACTTCGAATCCAAATCAAGCATTTTTTACCAAATAAAATGCCAATAATTGTTCTTATTATTATAGATCACAGAAAAAAAATCATTAAATATAGAATTGCACCAAGAAATGCAAAATACTTCCCAACCTGTATATGTCCCTCTGATTCTCTCTAACTAGATAATGTTATTTTGGATAACTATTTAAAATTAGTTAATACTTATTCAAATTCACCTGTTACTGGAAGTTGTATCTTGTCTGAAAAAATAAACCTTTAGTTTATAAGATATGCATTTTATAACTGATCCAACCCCAAAATTAATTACAATTCAAAGCTAGCTTTCCCAGTTAATAACAGTGAGGGAAAGTCTGGTTTTTGATCTATGCAAGCTTTATTGTTTGCCATAGTATTCTGTAATGTGCATTTAAATTATCTTGCTCTTAAGAGTGCATTCATCAAAGACATTGCCCATGCCATTACCAAGGTATTACCCACTCTGTCTAACTTTCTAATGAGGGCCTTAACTCACAGAGAAACAAGAAGGGAAACTCTGGATAGACTGGCAAAACCCCCTTCACCATTGGTAAGAAAAAGACAACAAAGGTCATTTATTAGGCTGGGTCCAATGTAGCATGTTCATCTCTAGAGGGCATTACATGTGTAACAATACATAGCATAAACTATCATTATCCCTCATTAGAAAATTGAAGTAGTCTTGTCTCTGGCCTATGTAGCTGTAGCTTTTAGCCTTTCAAATTATCATCTTCTCTGAAACACATGCTCTCTTTAATAAAAAAAAATAGAATGTAACTGCCTTGAATTAAAAGATAAACTCTATATTATTATATGCTAAGAGTTTGACTCTGTAGCTTATTCACACAATGCCTAGTTTTATTAGACTTTTTCTTTCCTTCTCATCATTTCTTTCCATATGTTTTTATAACTAATTGTTCCACCTTTTGACAACTCTACATCATTTATTCAGCATGGTATGGAAGTTTCTTGGGACTGCTGCAGTCAGTTCCCACAAACTGGGTGGTTTAAACAGTAGAAATTTATTCTCTCACAGTTTAGAAGCTAAAAGTCTGAAATCCAGGTTTCGGAAGGGTTGGGTGCAACTTGGGGACTCTGAAGGGAAATGTGTTTCATGCCTCTTTCCCAGCTTCTGAGGGTTTTGAACAATCTTGTGTGTTCCTCGGCTGGCAGTTGCCATCACTCACATCTCTGCCACCAAAGTCACATGGCTGTCTTCCTTCTCTGTGTATGTCTGTATTCTGCCATGGTGTTATTTTCTTTCTGTATATGTCTCTTCTCATCCCTTCTCTTTTTTTAGCACATGAGGTGTATTGAATTAAGGGTCTCCAGCATGACTCCATCTATTAAGTTACATCAGAATTATATCTTCAAAGATCCTATTGCCCAATAAGGTCCCATTCACAGGTGCTGGGGTTAAGACTTCGACATATTTTGGGGGAGAACACAATTCAACCCACAACAAATGGGATAGCATTTAAGCTCCCTTCTATTTTTGCTTATTTTCTTTTCTCGTTCTCTCATGTCTTATCTCTATTTCCATTAAGACAAGCTTCTTCTACCTGATCTTTAAATTCCAGATCAAATACCCATTCTTTTTATAGCTTCCCATACCCTTCTTGAGGTAGACCCATTCTTTTATCATATGAATTTTAACATGATAATTTTCACACAATCCTCAGAACAAGAGTTACAGTACCATGCCTAGTACATAGTATGTTCTCAAAAAATGGTTTTTAAATAAATAAATGACACTTATATTTCATTATACTTCAACAATCTATTTGGATTTGTGCCCCCACCCAAATCTCATGTCGAATTGGAGGAGGAGCCTGGTGGGAGGAGATTGGATCATGGGGGCAAATTTCCCCCTTGCTGTTCTCATAATAGTGAGTAAGCTCTCATGAGATATGATGGTTTAAAAGTGTGTGATACTTCCCCCCTTCACTGCCTCTCTCTCCTGGCACCATGTGAAGAAGGTCCTTCCTTCCCTCTCACCTTCCACCATAATTGTAAGTTTCTTAAGGCCTTCCAGTCATGCTTCATGTTAAGTCTGTGTAACTGCATGTCAATTAAATCTCTTTTCTTCATAAATTACCCAGTCTCAGGTAGTTCTTTAGGCAGTGTACAAACTGACTAATACAGCATGTAAGACTATGTCTTATATATATACTTATGACAATTCTTAATAATATTTATCCATTCAAATTAAATAATTGTGTAAAAATTATTATTGAATCATTCACCTGTACATTAAATACTTAAGAATCACCTTTCCTATCTTTTTTCTAGAAATGGACAAAATTATTTCTCACAATTAAAAACATGTGCTTTTAGAGTCTTTACCGTCCTGCCATGTCTTTCACTTTAGTAGATTTGTCTGTTATTTTAATTGAAGATAAACAATGAACATAATGTTTAACTTATGACAAAATATAATCTGGAAAAATGCAAAATATTATTTAAGTATCTGTATTGTATGAAAATCATTATGACCATTGTTAAACAGAGAATTATTAGAGAAGTATAAACCACAAAATATTATTAGGAAGTTATATGATTATGGGTGTGTCATTCACAGACCAAACCAATTGCAAATGCGCCATTAGAAGTGGGCATTAGCAATTTATGAGATGGATGAGAAGGTCCTGGTGACTTTCTTTTTTGGTCAATGACTCTGTTAAATTTAAGTTTCAGTAAACTGAAGTTTAGAGAAACATTTTTCCCCACAAGGTTAGACATTACCATAAAATCACTGATTCTACCTAAAAAGTTATGCTAAGTGTGTGGGCACTGAATAGCCAATTATAATGTTTATTCTAAAACAAATTACATTTGACATAAAAACAACAAGTAGCAATGTTTTCAGCTTATCAGTCTAGTTCACATGAATTATCTTTTTAGTGCCTTAGCTAATTTTCAAAAATAAAGGCACCAGTACTAGTCATATTTTCAGCCTACTAGTATACTACATACTATAAATTTATATGCATTATACTATAAAAGCATATAACTCTGATATTATACTATTATCATATATTTACTTGAATGTTCTGAGTATAACACTGATGACTATCTCTGCCATAAAGTTTTATATTTATATTGTAACTGGTGATTATTCAAAGTGTAGATTTCTCTAAATTTACCCTCCACAGTCCAAGTAGTTTCCTTTCATTTAAATGAAGTGTACTCTATATGTATATAAATATATATGTATGCTTTGTATAAATATGTATATGTATGTATGTGCATGCTGATGTCTGTATGAGTGTATTTTTTCATGAAAATGTCATCTAATTCTTTCAAAAATCTTTAGTCAGCAAACCTATTGTCTTAATAGAACACAAACTTGACTAGATACTTAAGGTCTGGGCTCTCTGATTTACTGGTTAACTTCTCACCATCAATCCGCATTCAGTAAACAAAAGCACTCACTGTTCCCATCTCCTTCATTTTGGGTTTGTGCCCACCAAAGTCTGACTCCCTCTCAGTGGACCCTTTCCAATGCTACTTCTTCCTTGAAATCTTGATTAATCTCCCCAAGTAGACTCAGGGTTTTTCTCCTTTAAATATTCTCCATGCTTCAGTTTAGCTTCATGCATTTGGAACCCTGCTATACTTTATATTAATCATAACAATCAACACATCTCTGCTTTGTAATTGTACACTCCTGCAGGATAGGGATTGTCCTAGTCATCTTTATGTTCCCATATGGTAGCACAGCGCCTCGATTAGAGTGGATATTCAGTAAATATTTGTTGAAATTAACTAGATAGAAAGACTTAATGCAAATTCTAAAACCACCATCTATTAGTAAGGACCTGTGCCACAGGGAATCAGCCTCAAGTTACTTACGCAGAACTTTCTATGTATGTCTAATATTGAAACAAAGAAGTTACAATTAGAAATTAGAACAGACCTAAATGACAAGTTATCATGGGTGCAGCACACCAGCATGGCACATGTATACATATGTAACTAACCTGCACATTGTGCACATATACCCTAAAACTTAAAGTATAATAATAATAAAATAAAATAAAATAAAGATCCCACAGATAAACAAACAAACAAACAACAACAAAAAAATTAGAACAGACCATTTAATAATGTGTATCAGTAAATAGTATTTACCTTTCCTTACTTTACGTGACAGGACAGAGTCTGCATTTTAATATTCTGCATTCTGAATCATTCTTATTGTTAGGATTAATAATTATGGAATCTTAGAGACTATGCTTACAGTGTGTGGGTATTGGTGAGAATGCACAGAGGAAGAAAGTACTGCTGGGTCTTAGACGTTAGATTCACACAAGGAATGTAACGTTGTCTTAGATTATAACTCTATTTATTCACCCACTACTTTCTCAGAGTTAATTCTTAAATTATAAATCCAGAGGCCTCAAAAAGGTGTTTCTGATCTATTTTCATTTTAGCAACAAAGAAAATAGGCCAAAGCATTGAAAGTAGTTATACCGACTAATCTTAGGATTTAACAAAGGCATAAAATCTGTCATAATTCTACAGAAAACAGACTTAGTGCATTAATTCTCCTTCGTGGAAAAATTTACCTTTAGTCATCCAGGTTATTTTTACCTCAATCAAAGAGGATTATAATATTAGCAGAGAATCTACAGAGAGCAATTCTGAACAAAAACCACTTATTCTTCATTTATCAGAAACAATTGATATCTCACGTTAATACATGTTAGAAACGCTCAGGTAATTATGAATCCAAGACCTCTGGAGCAACCAGAATCATACAGGAACATGGCCAATATTTCATATGAAGCCTATGAATATCTATAGTGACAATTCACTAGTAGTCCACTGTAATTTGAGTAAAATTGAATAACTGAAGCTATGCATAGAAGTTACTCATCTAGATGTCTTCGTTTAGATGTAGATGTTTTGAATGGCTGATAACACAGTCCATTATGTTGAGGAGGAAGTTCGGCACAATCTGTAAAGCTACTGATATTTGTTTTCTTTTGTTATATGTAGAGTCACCTATGTCAGATATTTTCAGGATAAGAATTTCAGGTAAACTGAATGATGGTATCTAATAAAATCAATGTAATCTTAAATGCAATTTAAAAGACATTTTTCTTTGCATTATAAAAAGATAATGATATTTAATTAAAGCAGAAAATTTTTGGCTTTTTGTTTTTTTAAATTTCCAACTTTTATTTTAAGTTCAGGGGTACATGTACAGGATGTGCAGGTTTGTTACACAGGTAAACATGTGCCATGGTGGTTTGCTGCACAAATCACCCCATCATCCAGGTGTTAAGCTCAGCACTGATTAGCTATTCTTCCTGATGCTCTTCCTCCCACAGCCCCACCCTCTGAGAGGTCCCAGTGTGTGTTTCTCCTCACCATGTGTCCATGTGTTCACATCATTCAGTTCCCACTGATAAGTGACAGCACGTGGTATTTGGTATTCTGTTCCTAAAGCAGAACATTTAAAGGATAGGGACATTCATTCACTTCCATGATATGGAAGATATGGATAAGACATCTTACAAACTTAAAGGTAGGTTTTACAATCACATGCTCCTTTGAGAAAATAATTCACACTGAGTACAATTAAATTACTTAGAATTTTGTGATCATAACGTTAAACTTTCTTAATATTGGGCTTATTAGATATTATTTTTTAAATTAAATGACCTTAATATCACAAATTGCTATCATTTATTATATTATATTTGAACTTACATAAAGTAAAATTTATTTTCTGATAGCATCCAGAGTTATGAGTTTTAACACAAGCATATATTCGTGTAACAAGCCTTCCTAACAAGATAGAGAGCAATCCCAACACCCTATGGAGTCTTGGATACTACCATTTGCAGGTAGACAGTACCATCAAACCTAACCACTGACAACAACCAGTCTGTTTTCTCTTCCTAATAGCTTTACCTTTTCAGAATGTCATGTAAGTAGAAACATACAGTATGTTACTTTAGAAATGGCCTTCTTTCACTTAGCATTTGGGACTCATCCAAATTGTTTTGTGTAAAAATAGAGTGTTCCTTTTTCTTGCTCAGTAATGTTTCATTGTATGGGGATATAATGCAATTTGTTAATCCAGTAATTCTTAGAGAAACATTTGGGTGGTTTCCAGTTTGGGGTGATTGTAAGCAGCAGGTTTTGTGTGAACATAAGTGGGATTGCTGGGTTATACAGTAAGTCTATGTTTAACTGTACAAAAACACCAAACTGTCCCAGAGTAGCTGTACCATTTACATTTCTACCAGCGACATATGACAATTCCAGTTGTTTCATATTCCCACTAGCCTTCGCTACTGTCATTTTGTTTTTGGATTTTAGCCATTCTAGCATGTTTTTATTAGCTGTTGTAATTAGCATTTTTATAATGAAATGAAATGAAAAATGATGTTGATCACCTTTTCATGTGCTTTACTGTCATTCATATAGCACCTTTGGTATCATGTCAGTTCAAAACTCTTCAATGTATTTTTACTGTGTTTATTTACTTATTGTTAAAATTTGAGATTTCTTACATTTGGGTACAAGATATATGATTTTAAAATGTTTTCTTATGGCATGTGGGCTGTTTTCTCATTCTCTTTTTGATAACAGAGCAAATTATTTTAATTGGCTCAAACCCAGTTTATCATCTTTTTCTTTCATGGATTATCCAAGGAGTTTCTTTTTAAAATTTTTGAAAAACATTTTATGGGTACTTAGTAGGTATATACATTTGTGGGGTACATGGAAAGGTTTGATACAGGCATGTAGTGTGAAATATGTACATCATGGAGAATATGGTATCCATCCCCTCAAACTTTTATCCTTTGAGTTATAAACAATCCAGTCACACTCTTTAAGTTATTTAAAAATGTACAATTATTATTGACTACAGTCACCCTGTTGTGCTATCAAACAGCAGGTCTTGTTCATTCTTTCTAACTCTTTTTTTTAGTATCCATTAACAATCTCCACCTCTCCCCCAGTCCCCTACTACTGTTTCCAGCCTCTAGTAACAATTCTCCTACTTTCTATGTCCATGAGTTCAATTGTTTTGATTTTTAGGTTTCACAAATGAGTGAGAACAAATGTTTGTTCTTCTATGCCTTGCTTATTTAATCTAACATAATAATCTGCAGTTCCATCCATGTTGTTCCAAATGACAGATTCTCATTCTTTTTAATGACTGAATAGTAATCCATTGTGTATAAGTACCACATTTTCTTTATGTATTCATCTGTTGTTGCTTCCAAATCTTAGCTATTGTAAACAGAGCTGCAACAAACATAGGAATGCAGATATATATTTGATATACTGACTTCCTTTCTCTTGGGTATATACTCAGCAGTGGAGATTGCTGGATCATAAAGTAGCTCAATTTTTAGTTTTATTTAGGAACCCCCAAACTCATCTCCACAATAATTTACATTTCTACCAACAATATACAAGAATGCCCTTTCCTCCACATCCTGGCCAGCATTTGTTATTGCCTGTGTTTTGAATATGAGCCATTTTAACTGAGGTGATATTGTATCTCATTGTAGTTTTGATTTGCATTTCTCTGATGATCAACAAAAATATTGAGCACCATTTCAGAGGCCAGTTTACCATTTGTATATCTTCTTTTGATAACTGTCTATTCAAATCTTTTGCTCATGTTTTGATCAGTTCATTATATATATATTTTTTTATACAGTTGTTTGAGCTCCTTGTATATTCTGATTATTAATCTCATCAGATGGGTAGTTTGCAAATATTTTCTTGCATTCTGTGGATTGTCCTTTCACTTTCTTGATTGTATCCTTTGCTGTGCAGAAGCTTTTTAACTTGATGTGATTCCATTTGTCCATGTTTGTGTTGGTTGCCTGTGCTTATAGGTTATTGCTCAAGAAATCTTTGCCCATACCAATGTCCTAGAGATTTGTCCCAGTGTTTTCTAATAATACTTTCATAGTTTATGTCTTAGATTTAAGTCTTTAGTTAATTTTGATTAGACTTCTGTGCATTCCAAGAGATACAAGTTGATGTGGTTAGGCTTTGAGTCCTCACCCAAATCTCATCTTGAATTGTAATCCCCATAATCCCTGTGTGTCAAGGGAGAGACCAGGTGGGGGTAATTGTACCATGTGAGTGGTTTTCCCCATGCTGTTCTCATGATATTGAGTGCGTTCTCACAAGATCTGATGGTTTTATAAGGGTTTGGTAGTTCCTCCTGTATTCATTCTCCTTCCTGCCACCTTGTGAAGAAGGTACCTTCCTTCTCCTTCACTTCCTGCCATAATTCTAAGTTTCCTGAGGCCTTGCCAACCATGCTGAACTGTGAGTCAATTAAACCTCTTTCTTTATAAATTACCCAGTTCCAGGCCGTTCTTTATAGCAATGTGAGAACAAACTAATGCAGTAAATTGATACCAAGGTAGTGGGGCATGGCTTTGACCAAAATGCTGATAGTGATATGGACAATGAAGTCCAGGCTAAGGTAGTTTCAGAGGAGATGAGGAGCTTTTTGGGGACTGGAATAAAGGTGACTCCTGTTATGCTTTAGCATTTTTCCACAGCCCTAGGGAGCTTTGAACATGAAAGATAATTTAGGGAATCTGGCAGAAGAAATTTCTAAGCAGCAAAGCATTCAAGAGCTTGGGTGCTCTTGAAAGCATACAATTTTTGCATTAACAAAGAGATGGTTTGGAATTGAAACTAATGTTTAAAAGGGAAGCAGAGCATAAAAGTTTAGAACATTTGCAGCCTGATGATGCAACAGAAAAGAAAAACCTATTTTCTGAAGAGAAATTCAAGGCAGCTGCAGAAATTTGTATAAGTAAGGAGGAGCCAAATGTTAACCACCAAGACAATGGGGAAGATATCTTTAGGGCATATCAGAAGTCTTCACTGCAGCCCCTCCTATCACAGGCCCGGAGGCCTAGGAGAAAAAAATGGTTTCATGGTCCTGGCCCAGGGCCTTGCTGATTTGTGCAGTCTTGGGATTTGGTGGCTTGCATCCCAGCCTTGGCTAAAAGGGGCCAGTGCAGAGCTCAGGCCATTGCTTCATAGGGTGCAACTTCTAAGTCTTGGTGGCTTACACATAGTGTTGAGCCTGTGGATACACAGAAGTCAGGAACTGAGGGTTAGGAACCTCCCTAGATTTCAGAGGATATATGGAAATGCCTGTATGTCCAAGCAGAAGTTTGCAGCAGGGGTGGAGCCCTCATGGAGAACTTCTGCTAGTGCAGCGTGGAAGGGAAATGTGGGGTCCGAGCCCCTACAGAGTCCCTCGTAGGGCACTGCCTAGTGAAGGTATGAGAAGAGGTCACGGTCCTCCAGAGGCCAGAATGGTAGATCCACTGGCAGCTTGCACTGTGTGGCTGGAAAAGCCGCAGACAATAAATGCCAACAAGTGAAAGCAGACAGAAGGGGTGCTGTACCCTGCAAAGCCACAGGTGTGGCCCTGACCAAGGCTGTGGGAGCACACATCTTGCATCAGTGTGACCTGAATGTGAGACATGGATTCAAATGAGATCATTCTGAAGCTTTAAGGTTTGACTGTCCTGCTTGATTTGGGACTTGCACGGAGCCTATAGTCCCTGCATTTTGGCCAATGGCCAATTTCTTCCACTTGTAATGAGTGCATTTACCCAACGCCTGTACCCCCATTGTATCTAGGAAGTAACTAACTTGTTTTTTATTTTACAGGCTCACGGGTAGAAGGGACTTGCCTTGTCTCAGAAGAGACTTGGACTTGGACTTTTTGGTTAATGCTGGGATGAATTAAGACTTTGGGGGACTATTAGAAAGGCATAATTGGTTTTGAAATGTGAAAAAGACATGAAGTTTGGGTGTGCCAGGGGCAGAATGATAAGGTTAGGCTTTGTATGTTCCCATCCAAATCTCATCTTGAATTATAATCTCCAAAATCCTCACATGTTGACAGAGGCCAGGTGGAGGTAATTAAATCATAGGGGTGGTTTTCCCCAGGCTCTTCTCATGATAGTGAGTTCTCATGAGATCTGATAGTTTTATAAGGGGCTCTTCCCACTTCAGTCTGCACTTCTCCTTCCTGTCACCTTGTGAAGAAGGTGCCTGGTTTTCAGGCTTTAAACTGTCTTTGGCTAGAAGATGGGGTTTCACCCAGGACCTGCCTCTATCTGCCTAGGATTTCTCTACCCTTTGTTGCTATCACTTCCTTCTTTCCTTCTTGTCTTCCTTTAGTAAAGATGATTTTTCTCTGGTGATATGATTTAGTTTCTTTCTTTTTATTTTTTGTGTATGCATTGTATGCTTTTTTGTTTTGAGGTCACCATAAGGCTTGCAAATACTATCTTATAACACATTATTTAAACCTGATAAAAACTTAACACTGTTTGCATAAACAAGCAAAAAACAAGCAAAAATAACCCCCAAAATCTCTACACCTTAGCTTCATCCCCCTCCTTTTTAATATTTGTTGTTTCCATTTATACTATATTGTGCTGTGTCTTGAAAAGTCATTGTAGTTATTTTCTTTTTATTGGTTCATCATTTAGTTTTTATACTTTAGGATAACAGTGGTTTACACCCCACAGTTACAGGGTTATAATATTATGTGTTTTTCTGTGTACTTACGATTACCAGTGAGTTTTTTACCTTCAGGTGATAACTTATGGCTCATTAATGTCCTTGTCTTTCTGATTGAAGTACTCAGTACTCCTTTTAGCATTTTTTGTAGGACAGGTCTGATGTTAACGAAATTCCTCAGCTTTTGTTTGTCTGGGAAAGTTTTTATTTCTCCTTCATGTTTGAAGGATATTTTCACTCGATCTGCTGTTCTAAAGTAAAAGCATTTTTCCTTTCATACTTAAATATGTCACACCAGTCTATCCTGGCCTGTAAGCTTTCCACTGAAATGTCTGCTGCCAGATTTATTGGAGCACTGTTGTATGTTATTTGTTTCTCTTGTCTTGTTGCTTTTATAATTCTTATTTTTATCCTTGACTTTTGGGAGTTTGATTATTAAATGCCTTGAGTTAGGCTTCTTTGGGCTAAATCTGCTTGGTGTTGTAGAGCCTTCTTGTACTTGGATATTGATATCTTTCTCTAGGTTTGAGATGTTCTGTGTTATTATCCTTTTGAATAAGCTTTCTATCCTTATTTCTTTCTCTATGCCTGCTTTAAGGCCAATAACTCTTAGATTTGCCCTTTTGAGGCCATTATCTGGATCCCGTAGGTGTGCTTCATTGTTTTTTATTCTTTTTCTTTTGTCTCCTTTGACTGTGTATTTTCAGATAGCCTGTCTTCAAGCTTACTAATTCTTTCTTCTGCTTGATCAGTTTTGCTATTAACAGACTCTGATGTATTTATCACTACGCTATTTGCACTTTTCAGCTTCAGAATTTCTGCATGGTTATTTTAAATTATTTCAATCTCTTTGTTAGATTTATCTGAGAGAATTCTGAATACTTTATTTGTGCTATCTTGAATTTCTTTGAGTTTACTCAACAGAACTATTTTGAATTCTCTGTCTGAAAGGTCATCTGTCTCTGTTTCTCTAGGATTGGTCCCTGGTGGCTTATTTTGTTCATTTGATTAGGTCCTGTTTTCTTGGATGGTGTTGATGCTAGTAGATCCTCTTTGGTGTCTGGGCATTGAATAGTTAGGTATTTATTGTTGTCTTCATTGTCTGGGCTTATTTGTAGCCATCCTTCATGGGAAGGCTTTTCAGATATTTGAAAGGACTTGGGTGTTGTAATGTAAGCTGTATCTGCTTTAAGGGACACCTCAAACAAAGTAATATTGTGGTTCTTGAAGACTTGTAGAGGCATTACCTGATAGTCCTGGACAAGAACTGGGAGAATTCTCTGGATTCTCAGGAAAAGACTCTTGTTCTCTTCCTTACTTTCTCACAAACAAACACGGTTTCTCTCTCTGTTCTAAGTCACCTAAAACTGGGGGTGGAGTGACACAAGCACCCAGGTGGCCACCACCACTATGACTCTGCTGGGTCAGATCTGAAGCCAACACAGCACTGGGTCTCACCTAAGGCCTGCTGTAACCTCTCCCTGGCTACTGCCTATATTTGCTCAAGGGCTTGGGGCTCTACAGTCAGCTACTGGCAAAGCCAGCCAGGGCTGTGTTCTTTCCTTCAGGGCAGTGATTTCCCAGGCCTGAGGTGGGTCCAGAGGTGCCATCCAGAAGTCAGGGATGAGTCAAAAACCTTAGAAGTCTACCTGGTGTTCTGTTGTACTATGGCTGAGCTGGCACTAAAATCATAAGAAGTAATCCTTCCCACTTTGAGCTGGCACTAAAACCATAAGAAGTAATCCTTCCCACTTTTTCCTCTCCATTCCAAAGGCTGAGTTGCCTCACCCTGTAGCTACCTCCACCGCAAGCCACAAGGAGAACTGCCAGACTACCATTGATATTTCCTCTTAAGTTAGCTTGTGGTAAATGGTGAATTCTGCCTGGTATGGGACTCACCCTTGATAGCAGTGGTCTCCTCGCTGGCTTAGGGCAGGTCCAGAAATGCCATGCAGAAGTCAAGTTCTGTCATCAGGGACTTCAAAAGCCTACTTGGAGCTTGTCTCCCCTGTGGCCATGCTGGTACCTAAGGTGCAAGACAAAGTCCCCTTTACTTTTCCCTCTGCTTTTGTCAAGCAGGAGTTTTGCCCCATGGCCACCATAGCTGGTAATGTGCGAGTCACACAGGGCCCTCAACATAGTACTTGGGTATACTGCTGGTTATTCAGGGCCCAAGGGCTCTTAAGTTAGCAGGTTTTTAATGCTGCCAGGACTGTGTCCTTCCTTTCACGGCAGTGGGTTCCCTTTTGGTCCCGAGTGTGTCTAAAAATGTCACCTGGATGCTACGGCCTGAAACAGGGGTGTCATCCCTCCTGCTGTGGCTGAGATTGTTTCCAAGATGCAAGACAAAGACCTCCCCACTCTTTCCTCTCCTCTCATCAAGCAAAAGAAAAGGGTCTGTCTTGAAGCCATGAGCTGTGCAGCCTGGGATTAGGGGAGGGGTGATGCCAGAACTCTCTTGGCTACCCCACTTGATGTCTCAGTATGGCACATGCCCCCTCAGTCCATTGTCTCTGGGCCCCGTTCAGCACTAGGACTCACCTAATAGTTGCAGACCTATGGCCTAGACTGCCTTTCAAGTTTACATAGAGAAACAGAGCACTGTAGCCCTCTGTGGCGAGGTTTGTGGGAACTCAAGTTTGGACCACTGGAATTTGTGATTCCCCTCTGGCTAGGAGTGGTTTAAATGCTCCCTCCATGTGCAGGTGTCAGCTGAGTTTAGCCCAGCTTTTCTTTCTGCTCTAAGAGAACAGCAATTTTAATGCCTCACAATTGCTGTTTTCTCCCTTCCCTGGTGTCCAGGGGTGCTCTCCACACCATGCCAGCACTTCCAGAGGAAGGGCATTGGGTGAGTAATGCTGGCATTCAGGACAGTTTTTTCTCTCTTCAGTGCCTCTTTCAGCAATATGAAGTTAAAACCAGGTACTATGGGTGCACATCTGACTTTTGGCTCTCATAAAGGTGTTTTTTTTTTTCTGTGTAAATAGTTGTTAATTTGATGTCCTTGAAGGGGGGATGATTGATGGAGCCTCTTATTCTGCTATCTTATCCTGCCTCCTCTCATCAAGGAGTTCCTTCTGTGTTTTCTTCTAAGATTTTTTTTCAGTTTTTTGTTTTGCATTTAGATCTATGATCCATTTAAAACATGTTTTTGGAGAAGATGGAGCTGTAGATCAACATTTACAGTTTTGCACATGAATATTTAATTGTTCTACAATCATTTCTCAAAAAGATTTTTCTTTATTTAATTACCTTTACACCTTTTTCAAAAATCAGTTGGCCATATTTGTACAGGCTATTTTGTAAAACTATACTTTGTTCCATTGGTCTACATGTCCAACTTTTCCTGGGCTAAATTTTGTATTTTGTAATGCCAAGTAGTGTAAGTCGTTCAACCTTGTTCTTTATCCAAATTGGTTTGCCTATTCTAGTGCTTTTAACTTTCTGTACACATTTCATAATAAAATTGTCGATATCTAAAAAGAATCCTGATAATATTTTAATTTAAACTGCCTTAAATCTAGAAATCAATTTATAGAAAATTGCTTTTTAACTATAATGAGTCTTCCAGTTCATAAACATGGTATGTCTCTTCATTTATTTAGGTCTTCCTTAATTTTTTGTTAACATTTTGTAATGTTTACCATATGTATTAGTTCATTTTCACACTGCTATGAAGAGACTATCTGAGACTGGGTAATTTATAAATAAAAGGAGTTTAATTGACTGTCAGTTCTGCATGACTGGAAAAGCCTCTGGAAACTTACCATCATGGTAGAATGTGAAGGAGAAGCAAACACCTTCTTTACAAGGCAGCAGGAGAGAGAGGAAAAGAGCAAGGAAGTGCCACACTTAAAACCATCAGCTCTAGTAAGAACTCACTTATTATCATGAGAACAGCTGAAGTAATTGCCCCCATGATCAAATCACCTCTCACCTGGTCCCTCCCTCCACACTTTGGGATTACAATTCTACATAAGATTTGGGTGGGGACACAGAGCCAAACCATATCACCATATATGTATCCTAAATTTGTTTTGTTATATTCATACTTACATATTTCATTTTTAAAGAAATATGATAATTAGTATTTTTTAGTATTTTTGTTTTCAATTGTTAATTATTAATATATAAAATAATGATTTCCTATGTCAAACTTTTATGCCACAAACCTATTAAACTCACTTACTAACTCTAAGAACTTTTTTGTAGATTTTTTGAGATTTTCTTCATAGATGATCATCTAGTCTATCACTGGGGATTTTTTTTTTTACTTCTTTCTTTTCAATTTGCATGCATTTTAAAATCCTTTTTCTTTCCTTATTGCACTTACCTGCATTTACTAGGACTGGAAGCACTGTAATATTGAATAGGAGTACTAAAAGTGTATTTTCATTGCTTAGTCTTTCCAATAGAGGTAGGCATTCAGTACTTTCCCCATTAGGTATAATGTTAGCTGTAAATTTTTAAATAGATATTCTTCTTCAGATTAAGGAATCACCTTCTAGGTTTGCTGAGAACTTTTTAAAATCATACATGAATTTTGAGTTTGTCAAATGCATTTCTTTGTATATTGACATGATTATGTGTTGTTTTCATTGCTTAGTCTGCTTTTATGTGGATCACATTGAATGATTTCTTTTTATAGTTGAACACCCTTGTCCCAGACTGTGGTCTATTTGGCGAACGTTTCATATGCAATTGAAAAGTGTATAGATAGGTAGATAGATAGACGATAGAAGATAGATAGATAGATAGATAGATAGATAGATAGATAGATATTGCTTTTGTTTGATGGAATGTTCTGAATGTCAATTAGGTCAAGTTACTTGACAGTATTTTTTAAGTCTTCTATATGTTTGCTGATTTCATTTGTTTGTTCTATAAATTACTGAAAAGAGAGTGCTGAGGTTCCTAAGAATAATTGTGCATTTGTTGGTTTCTTCTTTCAATTGTATCAGATTTTACATGATGTACTTTAAAGCTCTGTTGATGGATACATATACATTTAAGTAAAGTGGAATAAACAATTTTTTAAAAGAACTAAGTTGGAAGATTCACATTAAGTGGTGATTTATTAAAGAGGCATAATATGAATAATATTAATAATTAAGACAGCATTGTTTTAGCAAAAGGACAGACACAAATATGAATGTATCAGGAATACACTCACCCATGTATGATCAATTTGTGAAAGACACAAAGGCAAATCAGTGGCTAAAGAACAGTCACCAATAAGTTGTGGTGAAACAAATGTTCATCTATATGCAAAAATATAAACAGTAATGAATGAAAGACAAAAAGAAAAGGACTTGATCTATAACACACAAAAATTAAATCAGAATAAATTGTATATCTAAATATAAAACAGAAAATTATATGTATTAGCTCGTTTTCACACTGCTGATAGACATGTCAGAGACTGGGCAATTTGCATAAGAAAGAAGTTTATTGGACTTACAATTCCAAATGGTTGGGGACGCATTGCAATCATGGCAGAAGGCAAGGAGGATCAAATCACATCTTACATGGATGGCAGCAGGCAAAGAGAGAGCTTGTGCAGAGAAACTCCCGTTTTTAAAAATATCAGATCTTTTGAGCTCATTCATGGTCATGAGAACGGTACTGGAAAGACCCGCCCCCATGATTCAATCATCTCCCACCAGGTCCCTCCCACAACATGTGGGAATTATGCGAGCTACAAGATGAGATTTGGGTGGGAACACAGAGCCAAACCATGTCATTAAATAACTTCAAGAAACAAAATATTCAGAAAAATTTGTGTGATCTTATGTTAGGCAAATAATTCTTAAATATGACATGAAAATTAAAATTCATGAAAAAGTTGATAAATGGATCTTTATTAAAATTTAAAATATTCATTCTTTAAAAGATATTGTTGAGAAAGAAATGACCCAGAAAATATTTGAAAAATGCATATTTAATACAAGATGCCTATTAGGAATATGTAAATAACTTTTAAAACTCAATAATTAGAAAAATAATCCAATTAAAAACTGGCAAAATATTGAACTGACATTAGACAATATATAATAAGCACATTAAATGATACTCAATGTCATTTGAAAAATGCATGTTACAATCACAATGAGATTAATATGGTACCATTACACAGCTTTAGAAAGTTAAAGGGAACAAAAACCCCCTACAATACTAAGTTCTAGTGGAGATGTGGAAAAACTGGAAGATGCGGAACACTGCTGGTGGAAATGTAAAGTGGTGAAAACAATTTG
This sequence comes from Pongo pygmaeus, assembly GCF_028885625.2. Taxonomy (NCBI): domain Eukaryota; kingdom Metazoa; phylum Chordata; class Mammalia; order Primates; family Hominidae; genus Pongo; species Pongo pygmaeus. Next base: position 77,304,997 of record NC_085930.1, read on the forward strand.
GAAAACAGTTTGGTGATTTCCTAGAGTTTTTATTTGACTTCATATCTTAGAAATCCTGTACCTAGGTATTTTCTCAAGAACAGTGAAAACATATTTAGAAAGGGCCTTGTGCACAAATTTTTATAACAATTTATTCATATTTGTCAATATTTAGAAACATAAATATGTTTCTTTTTTATTAATATATTTTAAGTTCTGGGGTACATGTGCAGAACGTTCAGTTTTGTTACAAAAGGTTTATAGGTGCCTCGGTGGTTTTCTGCACCCATCAACCCATCATCTAATCAGGTATTTCTCCTAATGCTGTCCCTCCCCTAGCCCCTCAGCTCCCGACAGGCCCCAGTGTGTGATGTTCCCCTTCCTGTTTCCATGTGTTCTCATTGTTCAACTCCCACTTATGAGTGAGAACATGCGGTGTTTGATTTTCGGTTCTTGTGTTAGTTTGCTGAGAATGATGGTTTCCAGCTTCAACCATGTACCTGCAAAAGACATAAACTTATCCTTTTTATGGCTGCATAGTATTCCATGGTGTACATGTGCCACATTTTCTTTATCCGGTATATCATTGATGGGCATTTGGATTTGTTCCAAGTCTTTGCTATTGTGAACAGTGCCACAATAAACATAAATGTGCATGTGTCTTTATAGTAGAATGATTTATAATCCTTTGGCTATATACCCAATAATGAGATTACTGGGTCAAATGGGATTTCTAGTTTTAGATCCTTGAGGAATTGCCACACTGTCTTCCACAATGGTTGAACTCCCAAAAACAGTGTATAGTGTTCCTATTTCTTCATATCCTTTATAGCATGTGTTGTTTCCTGACTTTTCAATGAGCGCCATCCTAACTGGCATGAGATGGTATCTCATTGTGACTTTGATTTGTATTTCTCTAATTACTAGTGACGATGGGCTTTTTATCATGTTTCTTGGCCGCATAAATGTCTTCTTTTGAAAAGTGTGTGTTCATAACCTTTGGCCACTGAGTTTTATTTTTTTTTATTGTAAATTTGTTTAAGTTCTTTGTAGATTCTGGATATTAGCCCTTTGTCAGATGGATAGATTGCAATTTTTTTCTCCCTTTCCATAGGGTGCCTGTTCACTCTGAAAATAGTTTACTTTGCTGTGCAGAAACTCTTTAGTTTAATTAGATTCCATTTGTCAATTTTGGCTTTTGTTGCCTTTGCTTTTAGTGTTTTAGTCATAAAGTCTCTGTCCACACCTATGTCCTGAATGGTATTGCCTAGGTTTTCCTCTAGGTTTTTTATGCATTTAGAGTTTACATTTAAGCCTTTAATCCATCTTGAGTTAATTTTTGTATAGGGTGTAAGGAAGGTCCAGATTCAGTTTCTTACATATGGCTAGTCAGTTTTTTCCACCCCATTTGTTAAATAGGAAATTCTTTGCCCATTGCTTGTTTTTGTCAGGTTTGTCAAAGATCAGATGGTTGTATATGTGTGGTGTTATTTCTGAGGCCTCTGTTCTGTCCTATTGGTCTGTATATCTGTTATGGTACAAGTACCATGCTGTTTTGCTTACTGTCACCTTGTAGTATAGTTTGAAGTCAGGTAGCATGATGCCCCCAGCTTTGTTCTTTTTGGTTAGGATTTTCTTGGCTATGTGGGCTTTTGTTTTTGGTTCCATATGAAATTCAAAGTTTTTTTTCTAATTCTGTGAAGAAAGTCAATGGTAGCTTGTTGGGGAAAGCATTGAATCTATAAATTACTTTGGGCATTATGGCCATTTTCATGTTATTGATTCTTCCTATCCATAAGCATAGAATGTTTTTCCATTTATTTGTGCCCTCTTTTATTTCCTTGAGCAGTGGTTTGTAGTTCTCCTTGAAGAGGTCCTTCACATCCCTTGTGAGTTGCATTCCTAGGTATTTTATTCTCTTTGTAGCAATTCTGAATGGGAGTACACTCATGATTTGGCTATTTGTCTGTTATTGGTGTATAGGAATGCTTGTAATTTTGGTACATTGATTTTGTATCCTGAGACTTTGCTGAAGTTGCTTATCAGCTTAAGGAGATTTTGGGCTGAGATGTTGGGGTTTTCTAAACATACAATCATGTCATCTGCAAACAGAGACAATTTCACTTCCTCTCTTCCTATTTGAATACATTTTATTTCTTTCTCTTGCCTGATTGCCCTGGCCAAAACTTCCAATACTATGTTGAATAGGAGTGGTGAGAGAGGGCATCCTTGTCTTCTGCCAGTTTTCAAAAGGAATGCTTCTAGTTTTTGCCCATTCAGTATGATATTGGCTGTGCATTTGTCATAAATCTAAAAACTGTTCTTGGAGTTATTTGTAAACAGAACTTGTCTCTAATCTTAATGTAACAGAAATGTATATGACGATCAGTATTTAATAATGTTTATTTGTTAGTAAATTTCAAAGTTCGAAGCATGGAACAACACAGAAAACGTAGAATTCTATGTTGTATAGAATTTGACATTTTCAGCAATTGAGAATTACTATATTTTGTAAATAGAAATACCACTACTAAAAACAGAATGCTATAAATAGAATGATGTATTTTGTTTCCAAAGTTGATATATTAGAGCAATGTGAAAATAATAATAAAAGTGAGATATTCCCTGGCAAACTTTGGGGGTAAGGTTAGGACTGTAACCCATGAGTTATCTCAGGGTAAACTCTGCAGACACAAGCACCACCAGCGAATATTCTTGGGGAGAATGGGAAATGGGTTAAACATCAACTTTCAGGTGAACTAATAGAAGGAGAATTCACTCATTACCAAAAAGATGGCACAAGGCTATTCATGAGGGATCCACCTCCTGATCCTAACATCTCCCATCAGGCTCCACGTCCAACACTGGGGACTATATTTCAACATAAGCTGATTTAAAAGGGACAGATATCTAAACCCTATCAAATATTATCTGTATTTAACAAATATTTCATTACCACTGAGGAATAATCATTGTGTGTGTCAAAGTTATTAACCAGAGGTACACTAAGGCATAATGATAGATCCTTGTTCAAGGATCACGAAAAGTGTGTCTACTATCAGATTTTAAGTCACTGTTTACTTCCCTTCAGCTCATCCTTCAGAAATATTTTGAGAGGTAACATTCTTGGGGGTCAAGTCCAGAATTGCTTATAGTAGGTCCTTTAGCAACTACTATTTATTTATTCTAGAATGCTTTAAAAAGAGAATGAAATAACATGATACCTCTTCTACTCTCATGAAAGCCATTTAAGCTTTTATTTATATCTTCCTAAGAGAGGAAAACAAGGCTATTGTTACAGGTGCCTGTGTGCATACACACACATGTACATTTGTTTTTTCATATCCTCAAATAAATATTTCATGCTGAATTACTTGGTTTTGCCACTTGGATGTCTCAAATTTGTTGCATAATCTTTAGTCTGTTTTTCTAGACAATCTTAAATAAGACTGTAGTAAAGCCTGATTGATTACAATGCTGAACTCATATGATGAGCTTAATAAATACACATTCAATTGAATAAATCCTGATGCACATAACCCTATTGATGGAATATATTTAAATTATGTAGTTTATTAGGACAATGGCATAAGTAATCCCAATAGTATAGGGGTTATCAAACTATGTTTATTTACATCAGGCCAAATTCAAATCTTGCTTGTTTTTAATAAATAAAGTTTTATTGGAACACAGCTAAACAGACACACCATTCACTTACATGTTATTTGTGGCTGCTTTTGCCCTACAATGACAGAGATTAATAGTTGTAGCAGGGATTGTATAGTTCCCAAAGCTGAAAATATTTACTATCAGGTCCTTTACGGAAAAAGTTTGCTGTGCCCTGCTTCAATATATTTATTTTTTATATAACTTATTATAGTAAAACTGTAACCTTGGTCTTTACCTATATAAACTTAATTCTTAAAATATTGAAATATAAGAAGTAAGATTCAAATGCTGGTCTAAATTACACAAATCTTGATAAATATATAATAGCATGCATTGTTTTTATATTTTGTTTTCTGCCATCACATTAAATTTTAAATAATACCTTAAATAATTAAGATACATATTGAAAATAAGGAAGCATAAGGAAGCAATCAACATGAAGAAATCAGAAAATTCTATATGCTTCATTTTTTTAACTTAACATTTTATTGTAATTTAGAGCTCAGGCCTTAAACTCATTAAAGTATTACAAACATGATTACCTAGGGGATGATACTGACTTTTTTTTTTTAATTTAAGCATGTGTGTGTTATGGCTAAGCATTAAAATAATGTTTTAGTATTTAGGACATATGTAGCAATAGAATGAGCTCCATATGTTAAGTGATTTTTCTGTGGCTGAAGATATTCAAGCCCAGCTGGATGCAAACAGACTATTACGGAGGAGAAATCCGCACAGTATGAAGGGTTCCTAAGATTCCTTTTGGTTGAGAGTCTGCAACTTGATGAGAGTTGGGTGAAATAAATAGGACTGAAGAGCCTCCTCTTAAAGAAAAGTGTGAGAGTGTGTGTGTGTGTATGCAAATCTCATTACATCCTTAAGATTTTCTTTTTAATCTCACAGGTATTTATTTACCAAATCATTTTTCTCTGCTAATATAGTTGCTGTGGGAAGTACAAATTGTTATAGATTCTTCCCTTAAGGAGCTTACATTTAGTTTCAAGAATTGGAAAGAAAGATTATTTTACATTAGCTGGTATGTTCAGGAAAATAAAATACAAAGCATAAGAATTTGAATGGTTATTTGAAAAAGCTAGGATTTACATAGAGAAAACATACAGAAACAAAAACAAGGATAGTACATTTTCACAAGAAAATAATTCAACTACTCTGATTGAGGTCAAAAGAAATGCAAGCCAATCATATAAGATTCCTGGAAGTCTATCATTTTAAAAAATTACTATTAATATTTTGGCATATGACCTTGTGGTCTTTTATTGTATCTGTATAGTTCTATAAAATGTAGGCATATTGAATATAAAATTATGTAACTTGCTTTTTGCATTTAGCAAAATAATTAAATATTTTCTTTTATCATTAGATATTCTTTTTAGTTGCATACTATATATTATATAGTTGAATCATAATTTACTCAGTTAATCTCCAGTGTTTTGAAATTCCTATCAAGGTAGTTAAAAGGAAGCATGATATAAATAAATTTGCATTGTCCATAGAAGAACTGAATATTTGAATTTAGACTGTCCTAGACAAATTTTGACATAGGACAAGTGGCACTGTTAGTTTTGAGCAGTTGATTTGCTTTACAATTTTATTTGTTGTGAAGGAGATTAAGGCAAAGAATTAAGAGGGAGAACAATGGATATATTGACTTTAGCTTGTTTTACATTTGAATACCAAGTGTAGCATATTATGGTAGATGTTATCTTAAAAGTATCATTTATCCTAAGCTGCTTTGTTGTAAGGCTGTGGTAGGACATAGTTGTTTTTTTACTGTCTGGTACGAGAGATACAAGATCCCATTATCATTCACACTCGCTTGGATTGTTTGTGAATACTGAGCGAATTGCTCACTTTTACGTTCTTTTGGTATTAATACTGTTTCTGTCTGAAGAGAAGGAAGATGCATTGTATGCTTGTCCCTTCGTCCAAACTTTTCTCCTAAGTCCCATCACAAGCCTATAAGCTTTGTATTCTTTTTTTGTACTTTTCTGAGATTTCATATCCTGTGTACTAGGAAAATAGTATCTTTCAGAGAAGTATTCTATCTATATTTTGTAGAACAAAATAAAACAGAAAATGTATTTTTCCAAAGCTGTTTTAAAAATATATATTCATAACTTAATGGAGAACTGATACAAATAAAAAATAATTTAAGATAATGTATTTTAAAAGATCTTGGTTGTCTTCAAAAGAGGAAAATTCAGAGTTAAAAAAAACTACATATATTTTATTGAGTCTCTGTAGCACTTTCATGTTCTTTAATCTCTTTTTCTTTCTTTTATATCACTTGGTTTTTGAAAACTTAATTCTCTGTGCTGTACTTTGGGCAGTAAAAAGTATATCCAGAAGGAGAAAACTTCTTAAATTGTGCTTTTTATTAGAGCAAAGATCTTTGAATGGAACAGGAGAGAAACAAACCTTATAAGATTGATAGGCAAAGAAAAAGAGAAAGAGAAGTTGAAGAAACTGAACTGTTAATGATGAGGATTTGTTTGTTCCCAAGCTACAAAGCATTCTACAAAGCTGAGTGCAAATGCCTCATCCTTTTGTTCTAGGTCAGAGTCTCATCCTAATCCTACCATTGGATATTAGCATTTATAATTTACTACCAATAAATGGGGAACCAATAATAAATTAGAAGTTAAATTTCTGATCAATTTTCCTGTATTCCAAAAGATGTTTTTGGCACATGGCTTTCCTTGGTAAATTAATAACATGTAATTCTAATTTGCTTTCTGGCATAATATACATGATGATGTGATTTAAAGTCAGATTAAAAAGTAGTATGTTGGCAGTTATTAAATAGCTGGATAAATCTCACAGGGTAGCTCTGCCAACTTGATGTTGACTAAGAATCACTGTGCATGTGTTTGGTGAACTATATTGATTTAGTTTTGATGCTTGTCCCCTACAGATCTTATGTTGAAATATGATCCCCAGTGTTGGAGGTAGGGCCTAATGAGAGGTGTTTGGGTCATGAGGTCAGATTCTCACGAATTGCTTGTGCCCTTCCTACAGTAATGAGTGAGCTCTTGTTCATGTGAGAGCTGGTTGTTTAAACAGCCTGGCCTGCCTTCTCTCTTCCTCTCTTTCTCCCCATGTGACATCTCTGCTCCCTGTTTACCTTCTGTCATGAATAAAAGCTTCCTGAGGCTTCGCCAGAACCTGAGCAGAGGCTGGTGCTATGCTTGCACTGCCTGTAGAACTGTCAGCCAAATAAACTTCTTTTCTTTATAAATTACCTAGTCTCAGGTATTCCTTTATAGCAAAGGAAAACAGACTGATCATATATCATTTAGGGTAGTCATGGTCAAATCTTGCTGTATTCTAGGTGTAACATTTTGGAGCCCATGTAGGTTTCATTTGAATTATGCTACTTATAATAAACCAGTGACAGGCAGTATGAAATTTTTAGTAAATTATTCTATCTGTTAACAGTTTGTGATTTCTTTCCTGTTGTTTTTCTAGGCACACTAGATGGATTCTTAAAAGCACTCCCCATTCAATGGATCTGCAATGCTCTGCTCTAGGCACTGTGCTCTGTATGTGGCTATGCAAAACCGGGAATGATTCCTTCTTATTTACCTGCCTTAGGTTACCTACAATTCCAAACTGTTGTCTTTAATTGCTTGATTACTATAACCTAGTTGGTCAGTTTAGGCTAGACAGTTAGGACCTCTGATTCAATAAGATGATTTATTAAACATAGTGTTCATGAAAATAGATTTGATTTCTTATTAAGCACATAAATCACAATTACTAGGCTGGTACTAGAGGGGATATGATAGCTTTGTGATTTTGGGATTTGGATTCAGATTTTAAATCTACCTCTGCTGATTAATAGCTATGTTAAGTCATTAGCCTCTCCAACACTTGGTGTCTCTTCTATAAAATGAAGAGAATAATATCTAATGTATACAGTTGTTCTTAGGAGTAAATAAGATAATGCCATTAATCATTAATCTACAGTAGCTCAATGTATGGTAGGTTTTCAGCATCCTTTCTTGAAACTTCCTCAATTCCAGGGGTCTTATCACACTAATTTAGCAACTTCACTGGATGATGTCATTTAGGCTGGGGATCACGAGGCTAATTTCCCAAAATGAACACCAAGTAAATTGCAAAGACAGATTTTTATCCACTTCAGGTTCTGCTCACCTTTAAATCCTTAGTTTCTTTTAAATACACTTGGATTTTATTTATTTCAGGCCTCACAGATGTTATCTTAGGTAGGACTTCAAAAACTTTTTAAAACATAAAATTAAATTTGGAAATAGCTACAAATAGCACTTTGACAGAGCTTATTTCTTTTTTTTTCTCATTAAAAATGTATGAATACATATGGAGAGTGTTTCCTTTTCCTTAATCTTTTTCTGGTGTTAAATATCTTCAGTAAACAAGAAGAATATATATGATTTTCAACTACCACTTCTAAGTATCTGTGAAATTGCAGGATATGACACTCACACTTAAGTCATAGTTGGGATTTTCACATAAAGATATAAAGCTACATATATTATTATTACTAATAAGTTGTAAGTTGAAATAAATTGGATCCTGTGAATAATGGTCCTATGTGCCAAAATATATTTAAAAGTTAAGTAGATCAATAAAAGAGTTTCTCTCCACATGCTTGTTGATTTGTCTTCTCTTACAGGATATTAAAACAAATTTTAAAACATATTCTTGTCTAATAGTCATATTCCATATTGTGATCAGCTAATTAAACTACCTATGTTTTAGTAAGCATGGAGGCCAAGCCTGCACTAACAAAATTTAGTGTATTAAAATCTAAATCTCAGATAAATTATGTTTATGTAAAAACAATTTCAGGTTATTTAAAAATGTGCTTCTTAATGCAATGAAAAAATAAAACTAATTCTATTGATAATTTTTAGAAAAGTTAGCAGATTGTAAGTGGTGATAAACTAACATAAGATAAATAAACAATTATCTATAATACACAATAATCTTTATCAATAAACTGATAATAAAGGGTCACATCCTAGCTAAGCATAGGTTAGAAACTATTTGTTCTTCCCTAGAGAACAGAACCATAACAGAAGCAAATGAAGGTCATTTTACATCAAAATGATCAATTTGGCTTCTTTGCCATCAGTAGAATTTGGGATGCTTAAACACCATTATTGATGTGTTCAACCAAGAGTTGCAGCTTAGACAAGGGCCTATGTCAACTTAACCATGATTTTGCAACATTTGGCTAAATTTAGCATAATGTGAAAACTCTTGAATATTAGCACTATACCTCTGGATTCTTGATTCCAAACTCTTTTTAAAGATAATTATTTTGTGATGAAGAATAGGAAGTTTCCTTTGGTACAACCTGGCTAACAATTGCACCAATTGCATTAGAAAATTAGTTGTATACCCTATGCTTCCTTTACCAGCAATGACAATACCGTAAATATTGGCTACTTGTCCTCACTACCATGGCAATTACCCATTGTGGCTACCATTCTTGATTGCAGTTTTTCCTGTGAAGGAGAAAAGGCTATGAACTTCGATGCTTTGAATAATACTCAGACTCCTTATAAGTCTTGGCATGATTTGACTCAAGTCTCTTTCCAACTTCATCTTACACTACTTTTCCTCTTCTTCACTATCTGTGCCAGTGTTTTCTGAAGTTCTTAGACAAATTAACTAGTTATTTTCTTGGGATTTTGCACATGACACTGAAGGGGAAGAAGCCAAGCAAGGGTATGATTTCAGGCCAAGCCCTATTAAATGTAGCTTCATTCTGATCTCATCAGATGCTGGGACTTTATACTTCCACAACATATAGCCACTGACTGAAGTCCTCAAGGTGAGAGACTGATGTAAACTCCCAAGCACTTCTGGTTGCCCATGACTATGGGAAGTGTCCCAGTTGCCCTAGGAGAGTGTGCCAAATATGACTTTCAGGTACAGCTGATTGAGATCAATGACACACTGAAACAGGAGAAAAGACAATCAGAAATGAGAAATGAGCATAAGGGGTTCTGCACAGTGTACTTACAGGGTCTGAAGCATCCATCCATCCATCCATCCATCCATCCATCCAAAGTGTTTATCTTTAATAATAATCTTTTACAAAAGTTTGCCCTTTCAGTTATACCCTGCTTAAAAGTGTTATACATCAATGAATTGTCCAAACAGAATTGGCAATTGGCTACAACACTGAATGTGTGAAATAGAAGAAGATAAAGAATTTAAACACAGAGGGGGAATCAAAGCATTCTCAACTGCAGTAACAATGACAGCAAGAGTCATGTAAAGAACAGTAAAAGCACCCTCCTTAAAAATCAAGGGTAAAATAAAGGAGAGCTGAAGGGGGTCAATGAAAGACTAGTCTGTCAAGCTGACTCCCAGCTCAGAAGACCTTTTTCTCTGCTAGAAGGAACACTCCTTAATCATTCTGATAGTCCTGTGAGCAAGAGAGATATGCTAATTGGATGCCTGGCCTAGTTTTCTAAGATTGAGCCACACTTTATTTCATAAGCTCTTTTCACAAAGTCAATATAAGCAAGGAGAAAAACAACACCTAACTATTACTTATTTCAGGCAAGAACTTCTTGGAATATAAAAGAGAATTGGTAAGGTGTACCAAAAAGAGTAAGAAGACAGGGTTACTGTTTTTCCTTTTCTGTCACAAAATACCACAGGCTGACACACAGGGACTGACTGAGGTAATTCTGGGACTTGGCTAGGGTTCTAGTATTTTCTTTTTGAGCTCTACCGCCCCTCTCCCATTCAGAACCAGGGTGTTATCTAAGTTCCATAGTCTCTCATTTGTATTTTATACTTTTTGCTAGAGCTCTGGTTTCAGTAATTGCATAGGTAATTGTTCTGCATTCCGCTTTCTTTTGGAGGTGGCACACTAAATCTCCTCCTGGGGAGTAACTTCACTCCCATTGTGAGCAATATGGTGGACTGTCAGTCAAGGTGATGTACCTCTCTTAGCCAAGGAGTGAATATGTCATTCAAATTAGAACAATCCATCCCTTTCCCCAGCCCCTTCTAGTTTCTGAGTCAAGTGGAAGAATTCAAGAACAGAAAAAACAAGAGTTGGAGCTGATAGTGTCTAGTGTCAATGCTCAGGTTAGGCTGACTCCTACAACCTGGATGATTGGATTAGCCATTGTTTCTACCCTAACCAAGCCTGGCATTTCAGCCATTTCTTTGGTTCTATGAACTACACTATAAAATTAAAGTTAATGGATATAAATAGCAGATGTAGTTAGTGGTTTAATTAGACCGTATCCTCTCTGCTAAGATTTAAGCTAAACCTGAGTATCAACACTTTTTAATATTTGATGTTAATTAAATCTTAAATGGGTTTAATTCAAGTTTTAGACCCAGAATGTGTGACACTATAAGGAAGTTTTATGAGGGCATTACTCTATACCTAGACTTTTGTGGAACACCTGTTACATAGCAGGTGATTAATAAATAGCACATTTCATAATAGTAACTTATGAAGAGAAATAAAGATCAAATGAGTTATCCTGATCAAGTGATTTAATGCTCTGAACATTTGTTTCCTCAGCAATGAGATAAAAAGGCTGAATTTCAAGGTGAAAATTTCTATGGCACGTTAAAATTTCCCCCTTTAACCCCAATGTAGCCAATAATTATTATGCACTATGTACTTGGCCCTAATCTTAATTATTTATATGTATTGTTTTATTTAATCCTGTAAAAAAGACATTAGAATCCATTAGAAATTCATTTGGCCACATCTGGGTGGAGTGAGTCACCCTGTAAACCCAGCACCTGGGAGGCCAAAAGAGGAGGATGGCTTGAGGCCAGGAGTTCAAGACCAGCCTGGGCAACAGAGCCAGACACTGTCTCTACCAAAAAAAAAAAAAAAAATTAAAAATTGGCCAGACATGGTGAAAAGTACCTGTAGTCCCAGCTACTTAGCAGGGTTAGGTGGTAGGATTGCTTAAGCTCAGGAGTTGGAGGCTGCAGTAAGCAATCATATGCCATTGCACTCCAGCTTAGGAAATAGAGCAAAATCCTGTCAAAAAAAAAAAAAAAAAAGACACAGAGAGAGAAAGCAATTAATTTGGCCACAAATGGCAAAAGACCACTTCTACTGGCTTAGACCCATTATTTTTTCTTATGTCACAAAAAATTTAAAGGGTAAGCAGCTGACGTCTTGTTTATATCAAAGTTAGAACTTTTGCAATTCTCTTGTCCTTTCCACTACACCTATCTCCACATGCTCACAAGATTGCAGACCTGGCTTTTTGCATTGTGTCCTTATTTGAAGCAAGTAAAATAGAGATAGGTAGGACAGTTTAAACCATATCTTCTTTTTTTGTTGTTCATATCAAGAAAAAATAAGCTTTCTCAAAAACCCACAGCCAACTTCCACTTACACCTCGTTGGTTGGAACTGTTACATGGCAACCCTTAGCTTCAAGGCAGCCAGAAAGATGTAGTATACATTTAGCTGATCATATTTCCAGACCTCAAATTGGGGTTCTGTTGGCAATGAAAAAGGGATGAATAGATGTTTGGAAGACAACTGACATTTTCAACTGCAGTACTTTTTAAATTTTTATTTTATAGTTGAAGAATGACGGTCTCAAAATGGGAATATCAGTGTCACACAGCTAACAAATGGTGAAGAGACGAATTTAAAGATGAGCAGTCTAATAAAGAATATATACTTTTAACAAGGGTAGGGTCAACACAACAGAACCACAAAGGGGCAGACAAGTCTATTTAGAATGTTCAGCTTTAGTAATTGAGTGTGCAGAAACCGATTGTATCAATGGGGCCAGATTTTTTTAGAGATGACATATAAATCTGGGTTAATTATGGTAACAGCTATTTTTAAAAAATCATCTTAATGTGGGTAGTGAGTGTTAAATCAGTTTTCATTCAGGTAAATTGCAGTAAATCTTTCAGGTCCCTATTTTGTAAGATTACTAGTCACATCCCCACACATGTCATAAGCTTTTGGAGATAGAGTGTGGTGAGCTATTCTGAGAAGCCAAAAGTTAGGCTTGAAGCAATGTCATATTTTTATGTGAACCTGTGTTAGTTAAGAAGTTTCAGTGAGCCTCAGTTTATTCATGTGGGAAGGCAAATGGATAAATCATTTCACAGGATAAATAAAAAGCATAAAAATTTCTGTCAAATTACACAACACATTGTAGACAATGAAATATTATTTTAAAAAATTATTTGTGGATACTTCTGAATTTCTTATCACCAAAAATATATATACATTATTGCAAGTGTTTTCAATGCAAAAAGTAAAATAAAAAATCTGTAATCTCACCATAAAGCAATAAAGGCCATCACTATTTTTTCATATAATTCTATCCTTTTTTTTCTATTTCAATATTTACTGGAGTAATAGATGGCTCTGACAACTAATCAAAACTGTACAGAAAAACTCACTATTAAAAAACTACAGTTTATTGCCTCCCTCTTCTTCAACTTGTGTTCCACTGTTTAGAATGAAAAACTCTCAAAATCTTAAATAATATAATTATATAACTATTTCTTGATCTGTCAATTGTACAAAATTTCTACTTTCTTCCCAGTGTGAACAATAAGGATTTGATTTGCTCATACTACTTTTAAAATTTTTCTTCTCCAATACTACTATATATATAAAAATAGACATTATACATTATATTATATATATAATATATAAATATATTGTAATGCATTATAATTTGGTTAAAATTTTAACATTAAAATACTTCAGCTGCAATTTTAACTATTTACATTACGACTATTAACACTTAGTATTTTCTCTTGGCATGATTTTTCCTTCTCCTCTCTCTTCCATGTAAATACACTATCTTACGTCAGTCACACTTCAACTTTTACATTGTTGAGGTATTGAACATTAACTATTACTTTATATTCCAACTGCAAGCAGACTTAACACACATTGTCCTTGGGTTGATGCTAAAAAGTCTGTTTTACTTTTTAAAATTATATAAGTAGTTTTTGTTGTCCAAGAAAGTATTATAGGTAGATTGCATTTAATTGTCTCTGATCCAATTTCTGCACTCTTATGTCACACACAGGACCATTTTCTTAGCATCACATTAAAATAAATTATCTTTCATAATTGCCTGAAACCATCATGCAGGTTACATTGCTTCAAAATTGGACCATGGCTTTTTATGAAATGTTACATTTTTCCAAGAATTTATATCTGTTTTTTTCTTTCTTTCCTTTTTTTAGTCATGATTTGCCTTATGTATTTGTGTTTTCCTAAATGTTTGATCTTACTAGCCATTCTGTAGTTTCACGTTTTCTGTAAACCTCTTTCATGAAGAATTGCTTCCTCTTGTTTTAATCCACATGGTTGTGATTTAGGTCATAAGTTCAGCTGCCATTTCAGAGCTTCTCATCATAACTCTCATGGTTGGATCCACTGTTTCCTGACCTCGTGTGTTCCCATTTTCTTGAAATACTCTTTGATTTTTCCAGGGCGTATCCTGATGTAATTTATTTATTTATTTATTTTTAGAGATGTGGTCTTGCTATATCTCCCAGGCTGGAGTGCTGTGACCATTCACAGATGTGATCATAGCTCACTGCCACCTGGAACTCCTGGGCTCAAGCAATCTTCCTGCCTCAGCCTCCTGAGTAGCTGGGATTACAGGAGTGTGCTACTAAGCCAAGCTCTGAAGTAACTTTTAAAGAATGGTTTTGTTAAAACAAAGGCACCAATGTTATTCTATGTATTGCACATTTTTTAAGATTTACATTTGATTTGTAGTTTGACTATTATAGAATTCTAAGTTGAGAATAATTTTCCTTCAAAAAGTTGCAGTTCTAAAACTTCATAAAGATATCATTAAGGATGATTGACTTTTTAAAAAATGTATGTTTCTGGGCCTTTAAAGCCCTTTGAATCTAAATTTTAATACCTATTTTCAGCTCTAGGAAATTTTCTTTCATAATTTATTTGACAGTTTCCTTTTTTTTGATATATGATTCTTACTACTCAGGGACCTCCTTTATCAGTCCTTTACATCTATATTTTTTATTTGTATTTTTATCTTTTCCCCATTCTTTAAAAATTTATCCCTTAGTATTTTAAACTGGGACAGTTTTGTTGGTATCTGATTTTTTTTTTTACATACCAAACTTTTTCTATTTTAGGAATGCAATACTTTCTCAAATTTTTAATTATAGACTGGATTTTACTAAGTTCTCATTTGTGTGCAGAGTTATCTGTTTTCTTTTAGAGTAGACTTATATCTGAGTTTCTTGGTTCTTCTCCTTGATACTGCTAGATCTTTTCATAAGCATAGCTTAACTGTAAGAAATAAGAATGTTAGGTACTTTCTTTGTTGCTTTAATCAGTAGTACAGTTTCCATTTGATTTTCTTTACTAAGCTGGACATTTGACCAGGCTGTGTACATGGGGTTTTATGAGGTCTGACCTGGACCTGTTAGCTAATCAGCTATTACACTTTCCACCAAATGGCAGAATGACTAAATCCTAGTGCATTTTGTACTGCTGTAACAAAAATAACAGAGTGGGTAATTTATAAAGAACATAAATTTGTTTCTCACAGCTCTGGAGGCTGGAAAGTCCAAGATCAAGGCACCTGCATCTGGTGTCCAATGAGGGCCTTTTTGCTGCATCCTCACATGGAAGAAGGTGCAAGAACAAACAGAGATTAACATTGTATCCTCACATGGCAGAAAGTGGAAGAGAAAGAATCCACTCCTGAAAGTTATTTTGTAGTGGTATTGCCATTATAAAAATAAAAATAATAATCCATTCATTAACATGGAGTCCTATGACCTAGACATCACCCATTAGGTCTCACCTCCCAACACTGTTGTATTGAAGATTAAATTTCACCATGAGATTTGGAGGGGATAAAAACATCCAAATTGTAGCAGACCATGATCTTACTGTTAGAACCAACAGCCACACTCAGAACCTTAACCTTCCTCAAACTGTTTATTGCTTTGCAGAAGAACCCAAATTGGAGTTTCCCTTGAGGATAACAAATGCCTATAGTCTAAGAGTGGGTATAGGATTGCTACTTGGCTTAGTTCTATATGATTACTATTTGGGGCCTGCTTGCCCAGTGCCCTCTAATTGGCTTACTGTCTTTGACTCCATAGCCTTCAGAGACCCATTAAACAAACTCATTCCAAAATCCTTCCAAGCTCCCATATTCTGGGATATGTAACTTTCTTTCTTTTTTTGGAGACAGGTTCTCACTCTGTTATCCAGGCTGGAGTGCAGTGGTGTGATCTCAGCTCACTGCAACCTCTGCCTCCCAGGTTCAAGCAATTCTTATGCCTCAGCCTCTTGAATAGCTGGGAATACAGTTGTGCACTCCCAAACCAAGCTAATTTTTTTGTACTTTTAGTAGACATGGGGTTTGACTATGTTGGCCAGGCTGGTCTCCAACTCCTAGCCTCAAGTGATCCACCCGCCTCGGCCTCCCAAAGTGCTGGGATTACAGTCATGCACACCAAGACCAACCTTGAGATGTGTAGCTTTCTTCACATTTATTTATCAATTTACCTATTTCCATCTAGTTTTTAGTTCCCATTCAGTCATAATTTTTCTCTAATTTTCATTGTTAGTATAGAATAATTTTATATTACTTTGAAACATACAAAATACTCAGTGTTGAACCATATTTTACTAACAAAAATGGTGATTTTAAATGGCTCAACCATTTAAAGCTTACTTTCTGTAAACTATGCTTTCTCCTCACTTTTATTTTAGCTGACCCAAAGAGATGATGGGAAGCAATGATTATGCAAAATTATACATTTGAATTGGAAGCTTATATTATTTTTAATGGAAATATGCAAAGAGATGTAAATTTCGAGGCCTGCTGGAATATGGACTTGACAGAGCCACTTCCTTCCACCTAGCAAGGCTGAAAGTGGTCATATGGTAAGGAAGAGTACTTTTTCTACTCAGTATTTTTTTTTCACCTAAGACCCTGAATATTTTGCAGGTCTTACTTAAAATGACACTTGGAAACTTCGGCCTTGGAATCCTTCTTTATCAAAAACAAAACAAAACAACACAAAAAGAAACCCCAAGTGCAACACACAATAGCTTTGTACTTCAAGTAAATGAATTTTTTACAAAAAGTTAGGCTCTGATTAAGTCCAAGGATGAAAAATATAGACTCTCCTTCTTGAAAGGAAAACATAAACATACTTATTGTTCTCTCAAGTATACACAAATAGAAAAACACACCAGGATGTAACCATGTGGTTAGAAGCCAAGGACAGAAAGCAGCCTTCTGCTCCTATTGCCCGCACGATGAACATGCCGTGAATAAAATGAGGCTGCCACTGACTGGCCAGGGTGTGGTGTCAGATTTAGGACTCCCACACGAGGCTGCCCTGCCGTATCTCCAGATTGCTGTGCATGATTTGTAGCTCTGCTCTACTTTCTGCTGCCAATAAGAGAGACAAGGGGGAGGCAGCTTTGAAGAAGATAGTATATGTTTGCATGTTTATAACCTTAGAACTACAATAGCCTCCCCAGATACACTTAGCAAGAAGGCCTGATATGCCTTAGTATTATCAGTTCCATGTGGCCTGAGATTCTAAGAAAGTTAGATCTGTAAGGATGTAACCTTCCTCACATTCCAAGAAAGGGTTGAGATACTAAGTACATGTTAACCCTTCATTCATGGATAAATTTATTTGTATTGAGATGTTATTTTTCACTTACCCTAGGAATGAATTCTTCAAAGATCAACCAAACCTCCCTGTTCTTATTTTGAAGACGTCTAAAATCTCAGATTAACCCTTATTTTTCTGCCACAATAAAGTAGTGGTCTTAATCTAATTAACTGTCTAAAGTATGAATTGATATCATAGTCAGATTTTTTAAAGGTGGGGGAGTGACACTGAAAATATTGATCTAAGATTGCAGCTGTGATGTGGATTCAACAGCTTTGTACTGAAACTATTTTAAAATTGTTAACAGTTGTAATAGAAATCTGTTGCTTTTGCCAATCTACTTTTCCTATATTCTGGTAAAAGCTCCCAATTTCACTTTGATGGACCATTTAGCAAAATTATCCATCATGAGATTCTGTGCTTTCCTAGAAAGTAGGAGGGCAAGTGATTCATGTTTGTCCAGTTGCGCTTCCTATAGAATCTCGACCTGGAGTGGAGTGATTCAATACTGAAGATCATTTTAGCTGATTTATCCCACAGAGAGTGCGTTACATAATTTAATAATAATGTTCTATTCCCTAGATGCCTGAAGTGCTCTTATATTTGTCCAGCTCCAGAACTGATCTTCAAATATTTCTTTAATTTTCTGAGCTACCCTTTATATGTCAATACACTTATTTTCTGCTTAAGAAACAGAGTCGGGTCCTGAGGAACTTTACAACAATATGATTACTGATTTAGACTGGGGATGCAGAGTGTTCAGAAAACATGGAGACAAATCTGCTATATAAAGCTTTTCTACTCACTTTCTTTCTTTCCTCCACCCTCCCCCGCCCCAGACAGAGTTTCACTCTGTCACCCAGGCTGGAGTGCAGTGGCATGAACGTGACTCACCGCAGCCTCAACCTCCCAGGCTCAAGCCATCCTTCTGCCTCAGTCTCCTGAGTAGCTAGGATGGTAGGTATGTACTACCACACCAAGCTATTTTATTTTTTATTTTTCGTAGAGACAGGGTCTCACCATATTGCCGAGGCTGGTCTTGAACTCCTATGCTCAAGCAATCTCCCAGCTTCTTCAGCCTCTCAAAAATCTAGGATTACAGGCATGAGCCACTAAGCCCAGGCAAATTATCTTATTAATGGAATATTTTTGGCTATTTGCAACAGTGTGCAAATGCATCATATTTACACGTGTGATATATGTGTCACACGTGTAAATGTGTGAAAAAGTCATAACCAAGAGAAAATAAGACTCTAGAAAAATGTTACCTAAGTTTTTTCTTTAATTCCTTGTATACAAAATATATTGATATCAACAACAAAAATGATATTAGTCTGTAAATGAAATTATTTTGTAATATTATTATGTAAAGAAGAGCAGAGCTAAGCCTAGTGCACACACAGGAAAGAAATGGGGAAAGAGGACAACTTGTACTTCTCCAGGGACTGAGAGTACATCTGTCTTAGCCTGTTCAGGCTACTGTAATATAAACACCACAGCCTGGTTAGCTTACAAATAATAGAATTTTACTTCTCACAGTTCTCAAGGCTGGGAAATCCAAGATCAAGGCACTAGCAAGTTCAGTGTCTGGTGAGGGCCTACTTTCTGGTTCATAGATGGTGCCTTCTCCACTGTATCCTCTCATGGCAGAAGAGGAAAGGCACTCTATGGGGTGCCGTTTCTAAGTTCACCAATCTCATTTACTAGGGCTTCCTTCTTATAATGGAATTACTTCCCAAGGCCCAATCACCTTGGTGATTAGGTGTTCAACATATGAATTTTAAGGGGACATAAACATTCAGCCCATAGCAAAATTAATTCAAAAAGATCTGAAAAAAGAAAAGCAAGACCCTGCCCATCAGCTTTTATTTCAGCAAAGAAAAAATATTCTCTCTGGAAGGAAAATGGCTTGAATACCAGGTGCTACACAGACAAATGGAACAGTATACTAATTCACTGGTTGTTTGAGGTACGAAAGTGGGATGAGTTAAACATTATCAAGGCCAGGCACGATGGCCCATGCGTGTAATTTCAGCACTTTGGGAGACCTAGGCAGGTGGATCACTTGAGGCCAGGAGTTCAAGACCAGACTGGTCGACATGGCAAAACCCCGTCTCTACTAAAAATACAAAAATTAGCTGGATGTGGTGGTGCATGCCTGTAATTCCAGCTACTCAGGAGGCTTGAACCTGGGAGGCAGAGGTTGCAGTGAGTCGAGATCACGCCACTGCACTCCAGCCTGGGTGACACAGCAAGACTCTGTCTAAAAAAATAAGAAAAAAATATTAAACATATTACTGCATTATAAATGCAATCTGAGCATCTGTTGACCTTAACAAAGTAGGGTAGAGTGTTGCATTTCGTGAGTCTTTTCTATTAAAATTCACTGATTACATTGCTTCAAACTTCTTAAATCTTTTTCTGTAATGATCTATATTAATATATATTTTCTATATAATGTATGCCATATATTTTCATATGTATATTATATGTATATGTAAGAGGTATGTGTGTATATATATATATATATATACACACATACCTCTTACAAGTATGTGACCTTGGGCAAATTTCTAATTGTTCTGTTTCTTCATCTCTAAAAACAAATTAAGTATAATACGGTGGACTCTTGAACCGGGAGGGTCCACTTATACATACATTATTTTCAGTAAAAGTTACAGGAAGTGTGCTTGCCTCTCCTGCCTCCACTTTCACCTTATTCGCCTCTTCCACGTTGGCCGTCCCTGAGACAATAAGACCAACCCTCCTCCTCCTCCCCCTACTCAACCTGAAGAGAACAAGGATAAAGGCCTCTATGATGATTTACTTCCACTTAATGAACAGTAAATACATTTTCTCTTCCTTACGATATTCTTAATAACATTTTCTTTTCTCTAGATTACTTTATTGTAAGAATACATTGTATAATACATATAACATACAAAATATGTTTATGTCACCCATAAGGCTCTAGTCAACACTAGGCTATTAGAAGTTAAGTTTTTGGGAAGTCAAATGTTACATGTGAATTTTTGACTGCATGAGGGGTCAGCAACCCAACCCCCTTGTTGTTCACGGGTACCTTGAACTCTATTTCCCACATTGAGTTACTGTGAGGATTAAATAGGCTAGCATATGAAAACTGCTTAATATTCATGTTATTATATGAATGATAAACCTCATTTAACTTTGGCAGAAAATGTTTCTGATTTATTTCTTATCACTTGTAATATTGTGTGATAAAAATTAATGATAGAAAAATAATTACAATTTCATTGAAATTTTTATGAAATATAACTTGGCATTTTGTATTGTGTAGCTCTCTCTCTCCTTTTTTTTTTTTTTTTTTTTTTTTTTTTTTGAGATGGAGTCTTGCTCTGTCGCCCAGGCTGGAGTGCAGTGGTGCAATCTTGTCTCAATGCAAGCTCCACCTCCCAGGTTCACGCCATTCTCCTGCCTCAGCCTCCCCACTAGCTGGAACTACAGGCGCCCACCACCACGCTCGGCTAATTTTTTGTATTTTCAGTAGAGACGGGGTTTCACCGTGTTAGCCAGGATGGTCTGATCTCCTGACCTCGTGATCCACTCACCTCAGCCTCCCAAAGTGCTGGGATTACAGGCATGAGACACCGCACCTGGCCTGTATCGTGTAGCTCTTAAGATAGTAATAGACCAGCCTGATAAATGCATTCAATCATTCAAGTAAGCAATTTTAGGTCCTTATTTTGTGTTTAGTTCTGTCCTATGCAAGCCAGATGCAAATAAATAAATAGATAAATAAAACCAAGTACATCTGCTCCACATGCTCATGAGTCATGGCCCAGTAGTTGAGAAAAAAAACTCAAATGAGAGAATTTAGAAAAAAAACCTTCCGTATGCTGTGTGAATATAATTCATGTATGCAACTTGGTGTTTATGAGATTTTGGCAATGAAAAATATCAAGCTATCTATCCTAGGAAGACCTTTTGATACATTTATTGTCACTTTATTTGAAACTTTATTTTAAGTATCAAGAATTGGCATTAAAAATAAAGGTTGACTCCATATGTTAAATGAAGAATTGTAGGTTTTAAGTTCCCAAAACATTACAGGTAAGCTGTGATGCAGTTAAAATGAAGTGAGTCCTTGTTAGAGCATTTCTATAAAACAAAGACATTTAGAGCATTTCTATAAAACAAAGACATTTCTACTATGTATTAAAAATATATTCATTAAACTGGTTAATAACACTTACCCTCTATCAGTTATAGAATATTTTATTTCCCTCTGATTTCAATGACTTCCTTTTAGATTTGTTTCCAGTTCTTAGAAAGGTGGTCATTACAACAGAATGGATTTAACACTAATCTGAAGTTCTGAGGGTTCCACAAGTGAAGATAAAGAGAAGGCTTTAACCTTCTGTTTAAAAGTTCCACATTGTCTATTTATATTAACCAAACTAACTGATACCCAAATTACATAAACCATGTAATCATACGTTTTCGTATTTTCATTGGACACCATTTTCATCATCATTTGTTTGCTTGTTTCTTTCCTAAATAAAGGATATATTCTCTTTTACTATGTTTGAGGATCTTCAAAGTGATCCTCAGAGGAAAAGAGAATATATCCTTTATTTAGGAAAGAAACAAACAATAAATGACTCATACATAAATGACTAGGGAGCTGAAAATATGAGACACTTGTTTACTGCCTATTTCTTGAGCCACATTATTCAGGCTTCCCCATCATCCTGAGAAGCAACTAATATCTACTTAATAAATCCCTTTTCCACTTAAATCAGCTAGAGCATATTTTAGTTGGTCGCCAATTAAAAATGACTGATATTGAAAGAAAAAAATATTTTCTATTTTCCTACTATGTGCTAGGAACTGTTAACATTATTTGAAACATATTAACAACAATAAATAATACTTTATGTATTGACTATTTCACTACTTGTAAAAATTGTTTATTTCCACTGTGCTCATTCTGAAATGACATAGACTTACTTTAAATCATTACAAAAATATTATAAAAATTTGTTTCCTATTGGGCATACCAAAAGCTTTCTCCCTTTCCAAAAGGCTAAGAGTATAACAAACTTTGCTAAGAGTATACCAAGTTGTGTAAATGAGGAAGGGAATTTTTTTTTAAACACTGAAGGCTAAAGCATGCCCCTTGCTAATATTGTTACAAGAATTTTTTAGTTTTGCCAGCAAATTTCCACTGTGGTTCTTCTTAGAAAGAAGGCTGGGAAATTTTTGCAAGAGTTTATCATTTTTCTGTCTCTCTCATGAATTTTGAATAGACAAGTGTCTTGCTATGCCATTCAGTTATGCTGAAAAGTTAAAATAAGGTAGACCCTTGGGGTTATTGCACAAATATCCACCCACAGGTTTAGATGTGGAACAATTCTGTACAGCTTGTATTTTACATTCACTACTCATTTCCAGCGCCTGACCTCAGCTGATAAACATTTTTCACTTTTAGTTGAAAGTAAAAGAGCTGAAAGAAAGCTGGTCTAATTTGGGGGATGTTGTAGTCACATCCACTTAACGTTCCCAGCACTTTTCTCACACCTAGACATGTGTGAAGCTACCTTGTTAGTGTGCTGGATAGTCTCAGCCATTTATTAGTATACTTATCCACCTGTCTTTCTATCAATAAGAAAATGAAACTTTTCTTATAAATCACTGATAAAGCAGATATATTCTTCTAATCATCTTTTGGTAAAAGCATGTTAAAGTTATGATTACAGGTAGCTGATTACTTCTCTCTAGAACTCTCCCCTTTTTCTTTTTTGGAGCAAATTATTCAGCTGTCTTGCAAAGGATTTCTGAATTAGGGCTTAGGCAACATTTTCAGATTCAGAATATAATCTGAAATAAGGAAAAACCAAATCAAGTGCCTGGAAGGGAGAAAATAGAGTTGCTCCTCAAGGCCAGTCTTCTAACTCCCAACACCTCACACCATGTTTCTCTTAACAATCCAATTATTTTGTAATTGTGGGTGGAGCACTCACAGTATATTGAGGCAGTCTTGGAGAATGCCAATGTGTTTGCAGCTGCAACACAGGAGGAGGAAAACTAATGGCTGTACTAGAAAACTCCACATTACCTTTGTGACATATTTAAAACTGGGATCATTCAATTTGCCATGCTATTTAAAATCTGTACTTAGTCTGAGTTTATTTTGCAGTGAATCAGTAGCTGCAGAAGGAAAAGAAAAGACTCTCATGCAGGCAACAGTGAAGAGAGGAGGTGTTTGTAGCAAGCAGCTTGAGGAGCTTTTATATTTGGGGGGATATACAAAAATCATGTTTTAAAAGACAGTAAATCTACAAATCACCCATTAGCACACCAATTTGGAGCTAGCAAAAGTATCAAGTTGGGGTCAGTTTCTATCTAATATCAACTTGATGGAGCAAGGAACAGATTGCATTTAGGATTAGCATGATACTTTTTGACCACAAGACCAGAAAGGCAGATTGTGATGAACAAACACAGCATATTTCAGCACAGTGAGAAATATTTTTGCTGATCAGTTTTACCATGAAGACAGTTTATCCACTGAGCTATGGAAGGAGAAACGTTGTCTCATTCTCATAATTAGCTGATGATCAGTAGATTACATTCTAGGTAACAACAAATATATATTTGAGACCAAAATAAGATAATTAAAATAATTTCAAAACAATGGCAAGGTTTAAATTAAAAACTACCGATGCCATCAAGTTTTGGTGAGACTCTAGAGCAAATGGTAGTCTTATATTGGAGACAGTGTAAATTGACCTAGTTCAGAAATTGTTTACCATTGTCTGCTAATGTCAGACCTATGCACACTTTATGACCCAGAAATTTTACTCCTTAATAGATAAACAGAAATATGTTCATATTATGATTTGTAACCGCCATGTGTTAGAGTTCTGCAGAGAAAGAGAACCAATATGTGCACACACACACTCTCTCTCTATATATATTATATTATATATTATAAATACATATATTTATATTTATATATTATATATTTATATAAATATAAATATATATATTTATATTTATATATATATATATATAGAGAGAGAGAGAGATGGGCAGTTGGTCAGCTGGAGACCCAGAAGTGCCAATGGTATAGTTCTAGTCTGAAGGCCATCAGACTCAACTACTAAAAAGAGCTAATGGGAGCTGGCAAGATGGACTAATAGGAAGAGCTCCAGTCTGCAGCTCGCAGTGAGATTGATGCAGAAGGTGAGTGATTTCCGCATTTCCAACTGAGGTACTGGGCTCATCTCACTGGGACTGATTGGACAGTGGGTGCAGCCTACAGAGGGTGAGCCGAAGCAGGATGGGGCATTGCCTCACCTGGTAAGCCAAAGGGGTCAGCAGATTTCCCTTTCCTAGCTAAGGGAAGCGGTGAGAGATTGTACCAGGAGAAACGATGCATTCTGGCCCAGATACTGTGCTTTTCCCACGGTTTTCACAACTGGCAGACCAAGAGATCCTCTCTGGTGCCTAGCTTGGAGGGTCCCACCACCATGGAGTCCAGCAAGCTAAGATCCACTGGCTTGAAATTCTCACTGCCAGCACAGCAGTCTGAGGTTGACCTGGGACACTGGAACTTGGTGGGGGGAGGGGCATCTGCCATTGCTGTGGCTTGAGTAGGCGGTTTTACCCTCACAGTATAAACAAAGCTGGTGGGAAGTTCAAACTGGGCAGAGCCCACTGCAACTCCCTGGGACAGAGCATCAGGTGGAAGGGGTGGCTGTGGGCACAGCTTCAGCAGACTTAAATGTCCCTGCCTGACAGCTGTGAAGAGAGTAGTGGCTCCCCAGAACAGTGTTTTAGCTCTGAAAAGGGACAGAATGCCTCCTCAAGTGGGTCCTTGATTCCCCATGTATCCAGACTGGGATACACCTCCCAGTAGGGGCCGACAGATACCTCATACAGGAGAGCTCTGGCTGGCATCTGGCAGGGTCCCCTCTGGGACGAAGCTTCCAGACGTCAGAACAGGCAGCAATCTTTGATGTTCTAGAGCCTCCGCTGGTGAAACCCACGAAAACAGGATCTGGAGTGGACCTCCAGCAAACTCCAGCAGACCTGCAGCAGGGGCCTGACTATTAGAAGAAAAACTAACAAACAGAAAGGAAGAGTACCAACATGACCAACATCAAAGACCAAAGGTAGATAAATCCACAAAGATGGGGAGAAACCAGTGCCAAAAGGCTGAAAATTCCAAAAACCAAAACGCCTCTTCTCTCCCAAAGGACCACAACTCCTCAACAGCAAAGGAACAAAACTGGACAGAGAATTAGTTTGACAAATTGACAGAAGTAGGCTTCAGGAGGTGGGTGATAACAAACTCCTCCAAGCTAAAGGAGCATGTTTTAACCCAATGCAAGGAAGCTAAGAATCTGGAAAAAAGGTTAGACAAATTGCTAAATAGAATAACCAGCTTACAGAAGAAAATAAATGACCTAATGGAATTGAAAAACATAGCACGAGAACTTCATGAAGCATACACAAGTATCAATAGCCGAATCAATCAAGTGAAAGAAAAGATATCAGAGATTGAAGATCAACGTAATGAAATAAAGTGAGAAGACAAGATTAGAGAAAAAAGAGTGAAAAGAAATGAACAAAGCCTCCAAGAAATATGTGACTATGTGAAAAGACAAAATCTATGTTTGATTGGTGTACCTGAAAATGACGGGGAGAATGGAAGCAAGTTGGAAAACATCTTCAAGATATCATCCAGGAGAACTTCCACAACCTAGAAAGACAGGCCAACATTCAAATTCAGGAAATACAGAGAACCACAAAGATGTTTCTTGAGAAGAGCAACCTCAAGACACATAATTGTCAGATTAACCAAGGTTGAAATGAAGGAAAAAATATTAAGGGCTTCCAGAGAGAAAGGACAGGTTCCCCACAAAGGGAAGCCAATCAGACTAATAGTGGATCTCTTGTCTGAAACCCTACAAGCCAGAAGAGAGTGAGGGCCAATATTCAACATTCTTAAAGAAGAGAGATTTCAACCCAGAATTTCATATCCAGACAAACTAAACTTCATAAGCAAAGGAGAAATAAAATCCTTTACAAACAAGCATATGCTGAGAGATTTTGTCACCACCAGGCCTGCCTTAGAAGAGCTTGTGAAAGAAGCACCAAACATGGGAAGGAACGACCGGTACCAGCCACTGCAAAAACATACCAAATTGTAAAGACCATAGATGCTATGAAGAACCTGCATCAACTAATGGGCAAACTAACAAGCTAGTATCATAATGACAGGAGCAAATTCACACATGGCAATATTAACCTTAAATGTATATGGGCTAAATACCCCAATTAAAAGATACAGACTGGCAAACTGGATAAAGAGTCAAGACCCATCAGTGTGCTGTATTCAGGAGACCCATCTCACATGCAAAGACACACATAGGCTCAAAATAAAGGGATTGAGGAATATTTACCACGCAAATGGAAAGCAAAAACAAAAGCAGGGCTTGCAATCCTAGTCTCTGATAAAACAGACTTTAAACCAACAAAGATCAAAAGAGAAAAAGAAGGGCATTACATAATGGTAAAGAGATCAATGCAACAAGAAGAGCTATCTATTCTAAATATGATTGCACCCAATACAGGAGCACACAGATTCATAAAGCAAGGTCTTAAAGACCTACAAAGAGACTTAGATTCCCACACAAAATAGTGGGAGACTTTAACACCCCACTGTCAATATTAGACAGATCAACGAGACAGAAAATTCACAAGGATATCCAGGACTTGAACTTAGCTCTGGACCAAGTGGACCTAATAGACATCTACAGAACTCTCCACCCCAAATCAACACAATATACATTGTTTTCAGCACCACATCACACTTACTCTAAAACTGACCACATAATTGGAAGTAAAACACTCCTCAGCAAATGCAAAAGAACGGAAATCATAACAAACAGTCTCTCAGACCACAGTGCAATCAATAGAACTCAGGATTAAGAAACTCACTCAAAACCACACAACTACACGGAAACTGAACAACCATTTAGGTAAATAACAAAATGAGGGCAGAAATAAAGATGTTCATTGAAACAGGTTATATGATCAGCTCAGGCAAGTTTGAACTCTACAACACCTTTCACATCTTCCATTTCAGCTCCTTTCTCTTCCTGTCATATTCTGAGCTTTCTCCTGATAGCTTGGGTTGCCTATGACTTAATGATTTATAGTTTGAAGACAGGCTGCTCACCTTCACTATTACGCAGGTTAAGTTTTTACCTGCCTTGACTCCCAACCACCCACTTTTGCCACCTCTAGTTAAATTTATAGTTAAATAATAATATTTATATTATAATCATGTGATGAATTTAAACAATTGTTGCCCCAACTATAGAAATATTCTTTGACTCCAAAGCATTGTTTAGTTTTAGTAATGTAGATATTTTATGTAATGGGTATGTGCTATGGCTCATGACTTAGATGGCCTAGATTCAAATCCTGGCTGTGCCACTTATTCAGTTAGACACTGGAAAATTAAACTTTCTGGTCTATACCCTGCTTATTCATCTGTCAACTGTGGATAAATCAGGTACATCAAAGTGCCTATATCACAGAGTTGTTGTAAGAAATGAATGAGTTAATGCAGAAAAGCTTTAAAATAGTGATTGGGGCTGGACATGGTGGCTCACACCTGTAATCCCAGCACTTTGGGAGGCCGAGGCAGGTGGATCACTTGAGGTCAGGAGCTTGAGACTAGCCAGGCCAACATGGTGAAACCCCATCTCTACTAAAAAAATACAAAAATTAGGCAGGTGTGGTGTTGGGTGCCTGTAGTCCCAGCCAGTTGGGAGGCCGAGGCAGGAGAATTGCTTGAACCTTGAAAGCAGAGGTTGCAGTGAGCTGAGATCCCTCCACTGCACTCCAGCCTGGGTGACAGAGCAAGACTCTGTCTCAAGAAAAAACAAACAAACAAAAAACAACGATTGGTACATCCAAAACATTTCACACCAACTAGGTATTTTAAAGGTATAATTATGCAAATGAGAATTGTAGACATAATGATTAAACATAAAGGTTAACAGAAAACAAAAAATTCTCTTTGATTCTCTACTATGTGTTGGGCACTGTGTTCTTTGTTAGATTTTAGAGATATACTGATATGTCTTAAAGGAGCTAATAATTTAATGAAAGAGAAAGATACATAGATCAGAAATTAAAATGGAATATATGGTACATGCTAATAACTTTATGTTCTACTTGTTATGAGAACATGCCAACGAGGTGCAACAGATTTTTCTTTTAACTTGGGAACTATCTATTGTTACTAGGTGTGATATTTTCTTTATTACTCTACGGTAGAGAAATTGTTCAATTAAACCAATGAAGTGATTTTTACCAAGGCCTGACTGTCCTATCTGTCGCTTCTCCTTATCCCATTCCTTCTCACCTAACACTTTCTAGCCCAGACTATCAGATGGATGCTTTCAACTATTACATTTTATAGATGGATGAGACTCCTTAATATCTGACATTGGTTTCTGAGAAAACTACCGTGTAATTGAAAGTTAGTTTTGTGCAGCGAGAATGAAATTTGAGGTTGGTTTGTGTTAATTCACTGTGCTTTGAAAACACTATGTGTGTGTGTGTGTGTATATATATATATTTATTTTATAATAATATACATTTTACTTGTGGATGTCTTAAGCACACATTGTAAGTAATGTATTACAAACACAATCTGTTTTATCGCCTGCTTTAGCTCAGCAATTCTACTTTTCACAGTTTCTAAACAAAACACTTGCTGGTCAGTAAACATTTTTTTAATTCTTAAATTACTTTCTAATCCATGAAACACACAAGAAGGAAAACATCACAAAGGTGTTTTCATATTGAAACCCGCCTTTTTAAAAATAATACAGAAATACATGCATTTTAAAATATCAGTTTAGAATTATCAAATATAATGGCCCAGGCAGGAAAACACATCTTGCGCTCTAAACTTTACTATGTCATATAAGTATCGCCATTCATAAGTAAGGTTCAGAGCAGTCAGTTATTTGCAAATGTTGGAATAGAAGTATTGCCTTTAATGTTTAACATCCACACTTATTTGCTTTAGGCATTTGGTAGAACTCCGGTAAATTTAAAGACAGTGTAAAATTATCAGGGTTATTTATAGGCTAATGTCCAGAAACATTTTCAAAATACCCCGCTAGTCCTAACTCTACCTTAAAGAGTAAATTCTAATTTCTTAACAAAAGATATATATAGGCCTGGCACGCTGGCTCACTCCTGTAACCCCAGCACGTTGGTGGGCAGAGGCGGGCAGATCACCTGAGGTCAGGAGATCGAGACCAGCCTGACCGACATGGAGAAATCTGGTCTCTACTAAAAATAAAAAATTAGCCAGGCATGGTGGCACATGCCTGTAATCTCAGCTACTCCGGAGGCTGAGGCAGGAGAATCACTTGAGTCAAGGAGGCGGAGGTTGCAGTGAGCTGAGATCATGCCATTGCACTCTAGCCTGGGCAACAAGAGTGAAACTCCATCTCAAAAAAAAAAAAAAAAAAGGTATATGTACCTGTGGCTAATATAATGTATAAAGAATTCTAAATTTGCCATTTATTCTCCCATGACACCCCCAGGGAGGCCTGGAATAAAACCCACCTTGGGATATTAAAAAAGGACATGTTTTGGAGTCATGAATATTATAAATGGGTGAAGATTTATTTTCCACATCAAATACTAGGTTCATGGCTGAGGCACCTGTAACAAAAGACAGATTAACAAGAGAAAAACACAAAAATATATTTAATATAAGCTTTACATGACATGAGAGCCTTCAGAAATGAAGACCTAAAGAAACAGGAAACCTGTTCATTTTTATGCTTAGGTTTGACCCAAAGTGGACAGTTGTGGGAAAGTGTGATGAACAAAGGGTCTAGGATGTAATGGTAATAAACTTGTTAAGGCCATTTGTTTAGATTCTTCTCTGTCTTTTCAGAGATAAGGATGTTTCTTTCTGCCAGAATACCTCTCTAATGAGGGTCTTGTGACCTACTTTAGGGAAGAAGGATGGGAGAAGGTCAGAGACTGACCTTCCTCTTTCTCCTGTTTTATCAAAGGCCAAGGAGCCACATTTTGGGGCATCATGCCCTGAACCCCCTCCATATATAAGTTACTCAAATGTCTTCCTATTAACAAAATAAGTAATGCAATTAGAGAATTAATTCACTACGATTCATCCAAATTCACCATTTATTTTACTTTTGTATCTTCAGCATCCCCTTCCAATACTTTTCGTAGCCTTAGCTATCTATAAACTTAGCTTTATGTAAACTTTCCATGCATAGTTCAAACAACAGATGTTGCCCTTTGAAATAGGCTTCAAAATCTGTCATGAGATATAACCAAAAGTAAGCAGGTGGAGAAAGAACGGCAGACCTTAGTTTGCTGTCTATTTTACAGTTGCATGAGGCTATGATAAAAGCACCATCTCTTACTCTTATTTTGTTTGAAAGACTGACCTCTCTGTAGCAATTAAAGAAGAGTACGTGGTTTCTGTTGTAAAGAGTTGTAAATTTACTGTTAAAGTGCATGTTTGCTGAGTAGTTTTAGGCCTGACCTGTGCTATTTTCTATTTTAATTCAAGTTAATGAGAGAGGATTTTGAGTCAACAATAAGAAATACAGATGTGTTGTCAGTATAAACAATACAAGATGTCTTTAAGCGGCCATTATGAAAGCAGAAGTAACACTGGCCACAACAGAGTTTGTGAAGTCTTAGTAAAGGTGCGACAAAGGTTGTCAATCTTTTTTTCCTATGAAATGAAAGTTACCATTTTGAACATAATACAGAAATGTTTCAGCAAATACTTGACTTCATTTTAGATTCCCAGCTTTTTTTTAAAATTATTATACTTTAAGTTTTAAGGTACATGTGCACAATGTGCAGGTTAGTTGCATATGTATACATGTGCCATGCTGGTGTGCTGCACCCATTAACTAGTCATTTAGCATTAGGTGTATCTCCTAAAGCTATCCCTCCCCCCTCCACCTACCCCACAACAGTCCCCAGAGTGTGATGTTCCCCTTCCTGTGTCCATGTGTTCTCATTGTTCAGTTCCCATCTATGAGTGAGAATATACGGTGTTTGGTTTTTTGTTCTTGTGATAGTTTACTGAGAATGATGATTTCCAATTTCATCCATGTCCCTACAAAGGACATGAACTCATCATTTTTTATGGCTGCATAGTATTCCATGGTGTATATGTGCCACATTTTCTTAATCCAGTCTATCATTGTTGGACATTTGGGTTGGTTCCAAGTCTTTGCTATTGTGAATAGTGCCGCAATAAACATACGTGTGCATGTGTCTTTATAGCAGCATGATTTATAGTCCTTTGGGTATATACCCAGTAATGGGATGGCTGGGTCAAATGGTATTTCTAGTTCTAGATCCTTGAGGAATCGCCACACTGACTTCCACAATGGTTGAACTAGTTAACAGTCCCACCAACAGTGTCAAAGTGTTCCTATTTCTCCACATCCTCTCCAGCACCTGTTGTTTCCTGACTTTTTAATGATTGCCATTCTAACAGGTGTGAGATGGTGTCTCATTGTGGTTTTGATCTGCATTTCTCTGATGGCCAGTGATGATGAGCATTTTTTCATGTGTCTGTTGGCTGCATAAAAGTCTTCTTTTGAGAAGTGTCTGTTCATATCCTTCGCCCACTATTTGATGGGGTTGTTTGTTTTTTCCTTGTAAATTTGTTTGAGTGCATTGTAGATTCTGGATATTAGCCCTTTGTCAGATGAGTAGGTTGCAAAAATTTTCTCCCATTCTGTAGGTTGCCTGTTCACTCTGATGGTAGTTTCTTTTGCTGTGCAGAAGCTCTTTAGTTTCATTAGATCCCATTTGTCAATTTTGGCTTTTGTTGCCATTGCTTTTGGTGTTTTAGACATGAAGTCCTTGCCCATGCCTATATCCTGAATGGTAATACCTAGGTTTTCTTCTAGGGTTTTTATGGTTTTAGGTCTAACATTTAAGTCTTTAATCTATCTGGAATTAATTTTTGTATAAGGTGTAAGGAAGGGATCCAGTTTCAGCTTTCTACATATGGCTAGCCAGTTTTCCCAGCACCATTTATTAAATAGGGAATCCTTTCCCCATTTCTTGTTTTTCTCAGGTTTGTCAAGATCAGATAGTTGTAGATATGCAGCGTTATTTCTGAGGGCTCTGTTCTGTTCCATTGATCTGTATCTCTGTTTTGGTACCAGCACCATGCTGTTTTGGTTACTGTAGCCTTGTAGTATAGTTTGAAGTCAGATAGCGTGATGCCTCCAGCTTTGTTCTTTTGGCTTAGGATTGACTTGGCGATCCTATTGGTTCCATATGAACTTTAAAGTAGTTTTTTCCAATTCTGTGAAGAATATCATTGGTAGCTTGATGGGGATGGCATTGAATCTATAAATTACCTTGGGCAGTATGGCCATTTTCATGATATTGATTCTTCCTACCCATGAAAATGGAATGTTCTTACATTTGTTTGTATCCTCTTTTATTTCATTGAGCAGTGGTTTGTAGTTCTCCTTGAAGAGGTCCTTCACATCCCTTGTAAGTTGGATTCCTAGGTATTTTATTCTCTTTGAAGCAATTGTGAATGGGAGTTCACTCATGATTTGGCTGTTTGTCTGTTATTGGTGTATACGAATGCTTGTGATTTTTGTACATTGATTTTGTATCCTGAGACTTTGCTGAAGTTGCTCATCAGCTTAAGGAGATTTTAGGCTGAGACAATGGGGTTTTCTAGATATACAATCATGTCATCTGCAAAAAGGGACAATTTGACTTCCTCTTTTCCTAATTGAAAACCCTTGATTTCCTTCTCCTGCCTAATTGCCCTGGCCAGAACTTCCAACACTATGTTGAATAGGAGTGGTGAGAGAGGGCATCCCTGTCTTGTGCCAGTTTTCAAAGGGAATGCTTCTAGTTTTTGCCCATTCAGTATGATTTTGGCTGTGGGTTTGCCATAGATAGCTCTTATTATTTTGAGATAAGTCCCATCAATACCTAATTTATTGAGAGTTTTTGGCACGAAGAGTTGTTGAATTTTGTCAAAGGTCTTTTCTGCATGTATTGAGATAATCATGTAGTTTTTGTCTTTGGTTCTGTTTATATGCTGGATTACATTTATTGATTTGCGTATATTGAACCAGCCTTGCATCCCAAGGATGAAGCCCACTTGATCATGGTGGATAAGCTTTTTGATGTGCTGCTGGATTTGGGTTCCCAGTATTTTATTGAGGATTTTTGCATCAATGTTCATCAAGGATATTGGTCTAAAATTCTCTTTTTTGGTTGTGTCTCTGCCCAGCTTTGGTATCAGGATGATGCTGGCCTCATAAAATGAGTTAGGGAGGATTCCTTCTTTTTCTATTGATTGGAGTAGTTTCAGAAGGAATGGTACCAGTGCCTCCTTGTACCTCTGGTAGAATTCGGCTGTGAATCCATCTGGTCCTGGACTTTTTTTGGTTGGTAAGCTATTGATTATTGCCACAATTTCAGAGCCTGTTATTTGTCTATTCAGAGATTCAACTTCTTCCTGGTTTAGTCTTGGGAGGGTGAATGTGTCGAGGAATTTATCCATTTCTTCTAGATTTTCTAGTTTATTTGCATAGAGGTGTTTGTAGTATTCTCTGATGGTAGTTTGTATTTCTGTGGGATCGGTGGTGATATCCCCTTTATCATTTTTTATTGCGTCTATGTGATTCTTCTCTCTTTTCTTCTTTATTAGTCTTGCTAGCGGTCTATCAATTTTGTTGATCCTTTCAGAAAACCAGCTCCTGGATTCATTAATTTTTTGAAGGGTTTTTTGTGTCTCTATTTCCTTCAGTTCTGCTCTGATTTTAGTTATTTCTTGCCTGCTGCTAGCTTTTGAATGTGTTTGCTCTTGCTTTTCTAGCTCTTTTAATTGTGATGTTAGGGTGTCAATTCTGGATCTTTCCTGCTTTCTTTTGTGGGCATTTAGTGCTATAAATTTCCCTCTACACACTGCTTTGAATGTGTCCCAGAGATTCCGGTATGTTGTGTCTTTGTTCTCGTTGGTTTCAAAGAACATCTTTATTTCTGCCTTCATTTCGTTATGTACCCAGTAGTCATTCAGGAGCAGGTTGTTCAGTTTCCATGTAGTTGAGTGGTTTTGAGTGAGTTTCTTAATCCTGAGTTCTAGTTTGATTGCACTGTGGTCTGATCTTTTACAATTGCTGAGGAGAGCTTTACTTCCAACTGTGTGGTCAATTTTGGAATAGGTGTGGTGTGGTGCTGAAAAAAATGTATATTCTGTTGATTTGGGGTGGAGAGTTCTGTAGATGTCTATTAGGTCCACTTGGTGCAGAGCTGAGTTCAATTCCTGAGTATCCTTGTTAATTTTCTGTCTCGTTGATCTGTCTAATGTTGACAGTGGGGTGTTAAAGTCTCCCATTATTATTGTGTGGGAGTCTAAGCCTCTTTGTAGGTCACTGAGGACTTGCTTTATGAATCTGGGTGCTCCTGTTTTGGGTGCATATATATTTAGGATAGTTAGCTTTTCTTGTTTAATTGATCCCTTTACCATTATGTAATGGCCTTGTCCCTTTTGATCTTTGTTGTTTTAAAGTCTGTTTTATCAGAGACTAGGATTGCCACCCCTGTCTTTTTTTGTTTTCCATTTGCTTGGTAGATCTTCCTCCATCCTTTTATTTTGAGCCTATGTGTGTCTGTGCATGTGAGATGGGTTTTCTGAATACAGCACACTGATGGGTCTTGACTCTTTATCCAGTTTGCCAGTCTGTGTCTTTTAATTGGAGCATTTAGTCCATTTACATTTAAAGTTAATATTGTTATGTGCGAATTTGATCCTGTCATTATGATGTTAGCTGGTTATTTTGTTCGTTAGTTGATGCAGTTTCTTCCTAGCCTTGATGGTCTTTACAATTTGGCATGATTTTGCAGTGGCTGGTACCGGTTGTTCCTTTCCATGTTTAGTGCTTCCTTCAGGAGCTCTTTTAGGGCAGGCCTGGTGGTGACAAAATCTCTCAGCATTTGCTTGTCTGTAAAGGATTTTATTTCTCCTTCACTTATGAAGCTTAGTTTGGCAGGATATGAAATTCTGGACTGAAAATTCTTTTCTTTAAGAATGTTGAATATTGGCCCCCACTCTCTTCTGGCTTGTAGAGTTTTTGCTGAGAGATCTGCTGTTAGTCTGATGGGCCTCCCTTTGTGGGTAACCCGACCTTTCTCTCTGGCTGCCCTTAACATTTTTTCCTTCATTTCAACTTTGGTGAATCTGACAATTATGTGTCTTGGAGTTGCTGTTCTCGACAAGTATCTTTGTGGCATTCTCTGTATTTCCTGAATCTGAATGTTGGCCTGCCTTGCTAGACTGGGGAAGTTCTCCTGGATAATATCCTGCAGTGTGTTTTCCAACTTGGTTCCATTCTTCCCATCACTTTCAGGTACAGCAGTCAGATGTAGATTTGGTCTTTTCACATAGTCCCATATTTGTCAGAGGCTTTGTTCATTTATTTTCATTCTTTTTTCTCTAAACTTCCCTTCTCACTTCATTTCATTCATTTCCTCTTCCATCACTGATACCCTTTCTTCCAGTTGATCGCATCAGCTCCTGAGGCTTCTGCATTCTTCACGTAGTTCTCGAGCCTTGGCTTTCAGCTCCATCAGCTCCTTTAAGCACTTCTCTGTATTGGTTACTCTAGTTATACATTCGTCTAAATTTTTTTTAAAGTTTTCAACTTCTTTGCCTTTGGTTTGAATTTCCTCCTGTAGCTCAGAGTAGTTTGATCGTCTGAAGCCTTCTTCTTTCAACTCTTCAAAGTCATTCTCTGTCCAGCTTTCTTCCATTGCTGGTGAGGAGCTGCATTCCTTTGGAGGAGGAGAGGCGCTCTGCTTTTTATAGTTTCCAGTTTTTCTGCTCTGTTTTTTCCCCATCTTTGTGGTTTTATCTACTTTTGATCTTTGATGATGGTGATGTAGGGCTTTAAATCAGGTTTGTATTATTGACATAATTGAAGTACCGTTGAAAGTTTAAAATCAATCAAAATGTTATCACTAATGATAACAACCTTACCATCAAAGTTGTTTATCTCTTCTGGTCAAAAGTCTGTATTTATCAAGCAAAACGCTTAAGATAGTTTTGGGGAATGACTGGGAGTGACCATTTTAAGCCTGATGGGGGCCTGTTTTTTGAAGGTTCCATTTTGTCTGGACTATTGGTCCTGGCTTCTCTGGCTTAGAGGGAATGTATTGAGTTCCATGTGGTGGCCTGACAGGTGCTCAGTCTATCCTTCACAATAATGCGGAAGAGTGCTTCATACATATCTCATGATGAGATGGTAGACAGATTGTACCATTTTGTTCAGTTGAGTACATAATTTCTAGTTGTCATTCTGGGAGGATTAAAATCCCAAGACCTATCTATGGTCTGTGATTTGTTATTTTATCTGAGTAGGTTTATAAGGTTGTCCTGGGTAGAGGGAACAGCTAGAATAAGGACATGGAAATTACAGTGTTGGTGGGACCTCAGGTTTGATTAAGAGACTGACAGGAGATGAAGCAATGGTACCATGAGGGCCAGATCATGGAAGGCCTGGCATACCAATCCAAAGTTTAGTTTTATTTTATAGCCCAGTGTTTCCCAAACTCGAATAAGGTTCAGACCCATTTTAAGAGAAACAGTTCTTTCAAACCCCTGATTTTGACTTGTTATTTACATTATAATATTACTTAAATAAATCCATTCATAAAACTTTGTAAAAATAAAATAAACTGAAAGACCCAAGAATATCAAATGATACTTAAACTTACATGATATTTTCTTAACTTGTTAGCAGTTTTTAGACTGAACAAAATTTATTTCAGATATTATAAAGTTATCATGAATCAACAGTTTGGTGATGTCATCTTTTGTGAAAGATTTTTAAATATTCTATCTTATTTTTGTAAAATATAATAACAACTCAGTATAATTCCAGTTTTAAGAAATGAAAATAGCACATATTTTACAACTTCATGTATTACTGTCTACTAGCATTCTTAATACATGTATATTTTCTGTAAGGTGAATTTTTGTATTTGTATCCTTTAAAAGCTGTGTAAAGGGGAAAACAATAGATTTTTGTCTGTTTTTTGTTTCTGTTTTTCTTTTTAGATGGAGTTTTGCTCTTGTTGCCCAGGCTGGAGTGCAATAGCGCAATTTCGGCTCACCACAACCTCTGCCTCCC
Source organism: Pongo pygmaeus (assembly GCF_028885625.2). Taxonomy (NCBI): domain Eukaryota; kingdom Metazoa; phylum Chordata; class Mammalia; order Primates; family Hominidae; genus Pongo; species Pongo pygmaeus. Next base: position 77,342,588 of record NC_085930.1, read on the forward strand.
GGGTTCAAGCAATTCTCCTGCCTCAGCCTCCCAAGTAGCTGGGATTACAGGAATGCACCACCATGCCCGGCTAATTTTGTATTATTAGTAGAGATGGGGTTTCTCCATGTTGGTCAGGCTGGTCTCGGACTCCAGACCTCAGGTGATCCACCCGTCTTGGCCTACCAAAGTGCTGGGATTACAGGCATGAGCTACTGCGCCTGGCATTTGTTTTATAATTTTGTATTGTTTTCATGATTTCTATAAATGCTACCTTCCTGTTCACAAACCTTAAATGCCATCAAAAAAGAGATATGCATGAAATATATCTGTAGACAAAGATTTTGAAAGGTCTGAAACTATACAAGGAGAATGTAGATCTAAGGATGTTTGGTCAACAATGGAAAAGAGTAGGCATTTATGAGAGTTATCAACACAAACTATAACCTGTGAGGAGAAAAATATAAGTTCTTTCCAAGATTTGAAAGAGTGCAGAGATGGGATGAATGGGTCTAAGAACCTTGTGATGACTAAAGCTCCCTTGAAATATTATGTGCTGCTTTCTAGGTAAAAAAGTCACCTGCCACTAGAGGAATTCAAATAGATACTGGATGTCAGTGATTAAAGCTACGTAAATCTCCCATTGGTTTTCTAACTCTGATGTCCTATGATTCCATAAGCTGAGCCTAGGATTTGTGGCACAAAATCACCATCCAATTTTAGAAAATGGGTAAATTACATTAAATTGAATAAAACGAAATGATCTTCTGAAATTGTCCCATTTTGGTTTTAAAAAGATACCAATGAGTAAGGGAATATTTACTTTACTCTTCTTCCTTCCGTCTTCCCCAACTTTCTTGAATAAGAAAAGAGTAAGGTTAATCCTAAAGAGTAAATAAAGAATTGATCATCAAAATCCCCATAGGTAATTCAAGACTCATTATCAGGCAGTTTCAAGCAAGAGAATCATTTAGAACCTTTTCACATCCTCAACTTTTGTTTGTGGGTGTTAGATGCAGCCTTTGGAGGCCTACTTTGTTAAATGTGGCATCCAGTTGAGAAAAGTCTGGCTTCCATGAGGTGAGCACCAATGTAAAAGTGGTTCATATTATATGATTTTATTAGTGGAATAGCCAAGGATTAAAATAAGACTGTCATATCAGGACAGTCCTCCCACTTATTTTAAAATACATTTTAATATTGGCTTTTGGTTTATCTCCATTTTCTATGGAGAGCTAATGTGTGAAAATTATGTCATAGGGTATAGAAATCTGTAAGGAGAAATCTTGGGATTATATTTCTTCATATCTTTCTGTACTTTTTAAAGAATCTAACTGAGAAACTGGTGAAGAGAAATGCCCAGTAAAATCACTAAAAGACATTAATGCTCTGCACAGAATGCATGATGAATGGGGTTGCTTTTATCTCCTGACTTTTAAAAATGTCGGTATGTTCTGTATAGTGATTCTTTGAAATTCACCATCTCTTCAGATCTTCTCAAAGATTTTCGTCAGGTAGAGAAGAAATAAATATGTGGAACGGGAAAGATAAAGATTAAGCTAAAACAATTTAGAACCAACTTATTCTAATATTTGCATTGATGGATTTACTATATTTAATAACAACGAGTTTCCTTCAAATTGTTTTAAGAAACTCTTTATATTCCAAGGTAAATGATGGTCTAGCCAGGAGCTGATATGTTTGTTAACCAATAACATGCTTTATTGTGTTATTGGTTTAAACATGATGTTTAATATTTTTTAAAATGACAATACTGTTCCAAGCATCACAATTAAAAAGCCCTTCAAAATGCCACAAAGAAATTATTTGTCTAGCAGAGTATATTTTTGTATAATTGATGATAAGTGTGTAATGATGTAGTAAGCTGGCAATTAGGCATAATTTGCTTATGCAAGTGAGCTGAAAAAATGGGGATCAGTATTCAATCTACACCTATGTGGAAAGCAATTAGTTTAATTGATGGGGGAGAAAACCCTCAACAATGGCTAATTATGCCAAAATGACCTGAAACACTCATGCAAATTAGTAGAATTAATTATACATGAATGATTTGATTATATAAATCATTTTTAAACGCTGAAGTTTCTATAATTAAGCATTCATAAAAGGTAGTAGAAAAGGTGGTTTAATAAATATAATGGATGCAGTTCAGAGCATAATCATCAGGTTTGCCTACAATCTGTTGGCATAATGGCATCTCAAAATGCACAATAGTGAATATAAAGAAAATACACACCATAATTTCTCACTCAAGTACAATAGTTTAACAAAAGAGCATTTATCCAATAAAACACTATTTTGTATAATTATTATTTCTCTCTCAGGTCCTACTTAGTTTCTACATAAATTAATGAAAAACTTGTAACATTTCATATTTCCTTCAAAGATAAAACACAAATGTTTGATATACTTATCACCAGCCCTGGATTTTGTTTATGAAACACATGAAGATTTATTCTGTTTTTATTCTGGATTCTATTCTTCACATATCCATGTCATTCTCATCATTACTTACAAGAAGGAAGCAGAGTTTCATGAGTATCTAAAAGCAGTGTATTTACTCTTCACCTAAAATTAATTTTAATTCTGGATTGATTCTCATTATCAGAACATCAATCTATTACCCAAACCCTTATGGATTCACTGCCTGACTTTATTGAACTCTAGTGACAGGACTAAATTCAAATAAATTAGGAGCAATGCCACAAACAAAAGCAAGTACTTGTGTCTGGCTTCACTCTCAGATGAAAAGTTATAAGCTGAGATCCTGTTGATACAAGAAATTTATTTCAGCCACAATTGTTTCTGGCATATATAGACAATATTTTTAGGAAGGAAAACACACACATGTATGGAAAATGGTAATGTCCTAATGCAGGCTGCCTATTTTGATAGGCACTCTACTTTATGGAATACCTGCAAATTTATCTCAATACTTTTTCTATAGAAAGTCAATGAACACTTCTCACGTGATTAATTTTCCTATAAGCTTGCCTTCGAAATGTCAGTCGAGTCTCATTCTAAGATATGCCTACATGTCTTTAACTATTTTAAGTTGTTTTCAGTTACTTTATCTCCAACCTATCAACGACCTCTATAAAACCTTGCTTTTTAACTTGCAATTCTGATATTTATCTTTGCCTTCTACATCATTGTTCTATCCTTATGTAAGTTGGCTCTGTGGTGCTGCACTGTGTCATAACAAAGTGTTATTTGCATGCTGTAAGGACTCTGCACACATTCTGCACAAATTATAGAAAGGCATTAAGCACGAATCTTCAGAATGCCCAAGTGCATTTTATAACAGCTCTGATAACACTTGGAGCTATATTACATTTTTGTTCTGAACAGGAGCCCCTCAGAGAGGAGGTAAAAAGTTATCGGCTGTCAAAAGCCTTGATGTGTTTCCTGTCATGGAAGCTTCACACTTGAAAACTGAGCACAGTTTTGTATGGAATGCTCTGACCTTCTCTAGAGAATGAACAAGTATGAAGACAAATAATAGAAAGCACTGGGCTCCAAGCTGTGCCACTGGCTCTGGCTCCTGATCATTGCAGGTCTTCTCAATGCTGGTTATTGAATCCATAAAGCTTACAGTTAGCAACCTTATGATTCACCAGAGACACGTGTCATCTAGGCCTTGGAGGGTAACCAGGGGCAAAAGTTCCTTGCCTAAGCATTGCAGTAAACATTTCAAATTTTGATTACCTTTCTGAATACTTTTTTTCTGCAGTAGAGTTGTCCCCCTATGTTTCTGAATTTCTGTTGGAAATCAGTAGGTTTGAAAAAATTTATTTTATGTTCTTATAGTATGTATATATTTTGAATGTACTTTATTTTGATTTTCTGATACTGTCTTTACTGCAAATATAGGACCTGCATACAGCATTGTATATGAGCACTGTTGAGTCACAGCTGAAAAAAAGAAAATAAAACCGAGACTGAGTAAATGACTTTCTTAGGTCACATAAACTGTCGGCCCCATAACTAAGACTAATTTATGACACTTTTCCTCTGAATGTCAATGTTGTGTGCTAGAATGGGCTGCACATCTAAAGGGTTGGTCTAATTTGCTTAGCTCAGCAAGCAAAGATCCACAGTCAATGTGCCTACATCAATCCCACATCCCCAATATACAGCTTACACACAACATATTGAACCATTCCAATCTTTAGAACAACTGGCTTTTGAATTGTAAATTTAGAATTTAGAAAACAGAAGATATCTTAAAGAATATCTAGAGCAGTGGTTCTCAACATTGACTGCACAGTGGGAACTGTAAATATTGATACCTGGGCTCCACGCAAAGAAATCCTGATTTAATAGGTCTAGAGTGCAGACTGAACATTGGGAATTTTTAAATCTCTCTACGTAATTCATGTGTACAGCCAAGGTTGAGATCACTGATCCAGAGGCAATATGGCAGGAGTTACAAACTTACATGCCTATAGGAGCCAGAAAGTTCACATAAAAGAAGAATCTAGGACAGGCATGAGAAAAATAACATATTTCAGCCTATTGTTAATTTTCTCACTTTTATTTGAAACATGAGTAAAAAGTATTCCACTTCTTTTATTTGAAATATGGGTAAAAAGAAGTTCCACTATAGATATAAGAAAACAATAGTGCAAGCTCAATGACAAATCATAATTGACACACTCTGTGTTTGGAGGTGATAGGGAGAGCTGGGGATTGCATTTAAGTGGAGAATGCATGAATATCTAAATGGGCAAATGCATGGGCAAATGTTCTTAAGGTCCAGCTAAGTTTGGGCAGCGAAGTGCAAGATCTACTAATTTTTTCAAAATATTATAAAAATTATTTTAATGTAAAATCATTTGATGTTTTAGATGTTGGCTCATTCTTTTAAAACAGAACGTATATCAAAGAACATATATACGTTTGGGCCATATATCATCAATGGGCTCACAATTTGTGAACCCTTGATTGAATAGTGGCTATGAACCTAGCTGTCGACTAAGATAAATATAGGTTGGAATCTTAATACCACCCTTTGACTGAGGCAGTTTTCAAAACTCTATTTGGGCTTCAGTTATCACCTAAAAAGTAAGGATAATATGATTTAACTCATGGGGATATTTTAACTATTAAATGAGACAATTCATGTATATAGTTCAGCATATGTATTAGTGCTTGACACATAGCATGCAATAAATATTTTTATTATTATGAAGCTGAGAAATTTATCTATATTATAGATGGTAAAAATAATCCCATATTCATGCTAAGGTGTATCTTAAGGTCATGGGGCATAGTAGAGATGGTGACAGAATTAGAAATGAAGGCTCCTGGTTCCTAGTTTGATGTGATATTTCATTATCAATGTTTGATTACAAATTTACTATTACAAATTTACTATCTATAAATCTACCAGAAATGCTCTTCTATTTGTGTGTCTATATTTAAAATGAGAAAGAGTTTATAAAATATTGGGTTGGTTTTGAATCACTTTCATGGCTCTTTATCAAATGCAAATATTGTAGAGTTTCTAAGGCTCCACAAAATTCAAACCCACCTAAAGTACTACTTTTCACATCTTCAAGTTGAGAAATATGACTAGTGCTTGAAAAATATGTTGAAAATCTAACCCTTGGTACCTGTGACTGTGACTAATTTGGAAACAGCATCTCTGTAAATACAGTTGTTAAGATGATGTCACACTGGATTAGAGCGGCCCCTAATCCAATGACTAATGTTCTCTTTATATGGGATCTAATTAAACTAAAAAGCTTCTGCACAGCAAAAGAAACTACCATCAGAGTGAACAGGCAACCTACAAAAGGGGAGAAAATTTTCGCAACCTGCTCATCTGACAAAGGGCTAATATCCAGAATCTACAATGAACTCAAACAAATTTACAAGAAAAAAACAAACAACCACATGAAAAAGTGGGCGAAGGCTATGAACAGACACTTCTCAAAAGAAGACATTTATGCAGCCAAAAGATACATGAAAAAATGCTCATCATCACTGGTCATCAGAGAAATGCAAATCAAAACCACAATGAGATACCATCTCACACTTGTTAGAATGGCAATCATTAAAAAGTCAGGAAACAACAGGTGCTGAAGAGGATGTGGAGAAATAGGAACACTCTTACACTGTTGGTGGGACTGTTAACTAGTTCAACCATTGTGGAAGTCAGTGTGGCGATTCCTCAGGGATCTAGAACTAGAAATACCATTTGACCCAGCCATCCCATTACTGGGTATATATCCAAAGGATTATAAATCATGCTGCTATAAAGACACATGCACATATATGTTTATTATGGCACTATTCACAATAGCAAAGACTTGGAACCAACCCAAATGTCCAACATCAATAGACTGGATTAAGAAAATGTGGCACATATACACCATGGAATACTATGCAGCCATAAAAAATGAAGAGTTCATGTCCTTTGTAGGGACATGGATGAAACTGGAAACCGTCATTCTCAGCAAACTATCCCAAGGACAAAAAACCAAATGCCGTGTGTTCTCACTCATAGGTGGGAATTGAACAATGAGAACACATGGACACAGGAAGGGGAACATCACACTCTGGGGACTGTTGTGGGGTGGGGGGAGGGGGGAGGGATAGCATTAGGAGATATACCTAATGCTAAATGACCAGTTAATGGGTGCAGCACACCAACATGGCACATGTATACATATGTAACAAACCTGAACATTGTGCACATGTACCCTAAAACTTAAAGTATAATAATAATAAAATAAATAAATAAATCTGTAAAAAAAATAAGGAGAAGAGGACATTTTGACACAGAGATCCACAGAGGGAAAAAGACATGTGAATATGGAAGCAGAGATTGGAGTTTATGCTGCCATAAACCAAGGAATGCCAAGAAGCTTGGGAGAGACAAGGAAGGACCATCTCCTAGAACTTCAGGAAGAGCATGGTTCTGTCAGTCAACACCCGAATTTCAGAATCAGACATCTTGTCTCTACAACTATGAGAAAATAAATTTCTGTCCTTTCAAGTTATACAGTTTGTGGTAATTCCTAGGGCAGCTTTAGAAAACTAATACAACACTCCAATATCAAGGATCTCAGCCTGGTTGCTTCCATGCCCATGCTTATTTCTGTGTCCTTTCTCCCACTGTGCATTGTCTTTAATTTTATCTAAGTCTTTTCCATCCTTCAAAGTCCAGCCCAAATCCTTCGTGTTGTGTCTTAATCTATTCTTCTCCAACACTTGAGTATCAACTACATCATTTAGTATTTAATTTATACTTCTCAATTTATTTATGGTTTGTTCTTATTTAATTTACCTCCTTCAGAGAATAAAATATGCCATTTCTGCTTTTCTGTCCTCTCCCATACCAAAGACGTTGGTACCTTTAAGTAGAAAAATTTACATTTTAAGTATACAACATGAATGTTTTTTGAAGAATGTTTCATTTTCTTGTCCAAATCCATGGCAGGTGACCATGGAGAGTCAAACATTTAATATCTGGTTGCAACAGAATGTTACTTTTACTGACACCCAGCTGCAGCGTTGTGGTTAGGTTGTTTTGGTTTTGGTTGGTAGTGGCTTTTTTTGTTTATTTTGCAGAACTATAGCACACACTGTTAAAATTTTATCTTCAAACATCAAACATGATTTACAAAATTCAAGAGGAGTGGGGAATTTTTCTGTATTTACCCACGTTGTTTTTGTTCTTCGTTATTCTTCTGTCCTAATGTCCAAAGATTATTTTTAACATTTATTTTTCTTTTTGATAACTTTAAGACTTTTTGGATAAATCTACTGGTGAGAAATTCTGTTAGCTTTCCTTGATCAGAGACTATCTTGATTCATCTTTCTTGAGAGATTTTTTTCTGGTTGTAGAATTCTGGGTTGACAGTTGTTTTCTTTCGGTACTTAAAAACTATTGTATCATTTCCTTTTAGTCTCTTAGATTCTGATGAGAAAACCTCTATCATTAAAATTATCTTCCCTGTGTAGGGAAAGTGTTAGTTATCTCCTTTCAAATTGTTTTTGATGATATAGTTTTCAGAAATTTAACTCCAAGGCATCTTGGTGCAGATTTCTATGGATTTATCCTATTTGGAGTTTGCCCAGTTTCTTAAATCTGAAGAGTTTAGCCTTTTATCCAAATTTCCAGCTTTTTAGCCAACATTACTTTGAATATTCTTATAGCTTCATTCTCCTCTTTTTCTGAGACTCCAATGACATAAATGTTAGATCCCTTGTTATACTCCCAGATGTTCTTGAGGATTTGGGTTTTGTTATTCTTATTTTTTGCTTTATTTTTGCAGTCTTTCTGTTGTTTAGAAGTGTAATTTCTTTTGTCTCTGAAGATCCTATCAGAGACCTTCAAGGTCTCTAATTTTTTTTCCCCTAGTCCTCTTCATTCTGCTATTAAGCTTGCCCACAGAGAGTTGTTTTAGGTTTTGTTTGCCTCAGTTGTAATATTTTCAAGTTCTAAAATATGTCTTAGATTCTTGTTCTAAAATGTGTGTTTGGTGGTAAAAGTCCTGACTTTCTACTAAGTCTGCTCTGATAGCACCCAGTGGAAACAGGGAGGAGAATATCATTAATGCACGATTGGAGTGGAAGTCCAGGCTCCATATGTTGTCTCTATTGATCTTGCAGTGGAAGAAGGGAGCTTATTGCCTGAAAGGAGTGAGAGACCTACGTTCCTACTCTGCCTTCTCTGACACCATCAGGATAGGGTATTGGAGTATCTTCTTATACCCTCGCAAGCAGGAAAATCTAACTCCCCACTTGGCTTCTGCTGATGGATATGGGACTATGATCTTTTTAGTGGTGTTTGGCTGGAGTAAAGCAGCTATTATCTAACAGATATCTGTCTCACTATATTTATTTTTTCTTCATCTTTTGGCTAGAGAGATTCGAGTTTTGTTTAGAGTTTTTTGTTGTGTTTTGTTTGTCTACACCTATTGGTATTTCTGGGTTTCTGGCTTCTTTAAGTTTGTGATCTGAGTAAAAAGAAAACCCAGAGAGCACTCTATTATGTTAGTGTTTGGGTCCTAAGGCCTTTAGCCAGTTGCCTTCCTCCTTTCACATTTCAATCTTCTTATGTTTATTTTATATATAATATTCAGGGCTTTTAGCTGTACTTAGCAGGAGGAAATAGGCCTATGTCTATCCCACCTTTCTGAAACTAAAACTCTAGTACTATATGATTTTATAAAGAGGATTCTGGAATATTATTTAGCAATTACTAGTAACATCTAAAAGCCCAGTTGATTAAAAAATCCTTTTCTATGTAATGCTATTTTTTTCTTTTAAAATATATGATCATTTTCTACTTATGATTAGTACTTAATCCTTACAAAATGCTTTAATTTCAGTGTCTTGCCTTCAGTTCCACAGTATGAACCTAGGGACTTCATCTCACTATTACAGTCCCTGAGAAATTTTCCCACAGCAATTTTTGTTTACAAAGCTCATTGATACCATTACCCTGACTATACTGAGTTGGACTATGTAAAAAGCTCTGAATTTCTATGGCACTCTCACTCATTTTTCCTTACACTGATATCTAAAATTTCAGGGAGAGCAAACAAACTGAAAGAGAACCAACCAGAGAAAGTAAACTATAACTTAAGATTTTTAATCGTATTTAAACCATATAAAATCTGGCAAATATAACTTCTCATTGGTATTAAGCCATAAAAATTGTATACAATAAAAATAATACCATAATACTTTTATAACTTCTATTGGAAAATATATTATAAAATCAATAATCCAGATGCAAACTCTTTTACAACTTCAAAATCAGCATATCATGTCTTATTTATGCTCAGTGTATTGCCACAAAACTTTAATAGCATTGTAAGTTTGTGAGCGTCTCACTGCCTGTAACTGTGGATTCTGTACCCAAAACATTGCCTGCCTCAATACAGAACATCAATAAATCCCTGTTAATTGAATCTTGAATCAATTCAACATGTATTGGTACCCTACTTCCCAGGTTCTCATTCTAGTATTAAAAATGATCCCCTCCCTCAACATTCTAGAGTTCTACTCGAACACTCAGCCTTAGCATTCAGTAAATGCTTCAAATCACATACCATGCTATATTCCTGACTTAAATGTTCCCCCTCTTTATTCTCTGTCTCTCGCTTTGACATCATCCTGGATGTGTCAGTTCCTTAAGAAACAATATTTTTCACATTTGATTTGACCTTTCTCTTGATTTTTAATTTTATGAGTCTTTAAAGTAATGTCTGCCCTCACTAGTTTTATATTAGCATACAGACTCTCAAGATTATTTCATTCACCTATCCTGTTGTGTCACTGTGAGTCAAGAAGTATACTCCTGGGGAAGACTATTGAACTCTTTTGACTGAGGCTAACCTTCCATGTCAATGAGTAGCAAGACCAAATCTCTCATGAGCTGGAAATACACAGCAATCATGCACCTTCTTGATGTCGTAAGGGCACACAGAAAGAAAAATGTGATGACAAGCCCATCTCAGGAGACTCAGTAATGCTATCATTCAGCTTTATGAGGTGATTCCACTTTTAGCAATAAAAATACAAAAGGGTTTATCATAAATATTTTTAGGGGTCTTTTTTTGCTGAAGAGAAATGAGACTTGTGCTAGATATTGCCAAAGGTAGAGTTTATCTCAACATATGAAAACTTCAAGTGGATAAACAAGCTTGATATGACAAAGAACTTTGCAATTGAACAAATGAACTTTTTGTAGAAGGTACTCCTTCAGAAGGCAATGAGTTCTATCACTAAAGTTCCATAAGTTTAGGGTCAAAATCAAATTCCAGAGGTAAAAATTAGTTGCTTCAAAGGGAAACAAGTCTAAACAGGAATTGGCAACATTAGGTTAAACTTCCTCCTAATCTCAGTATTCTGGGATTTTGTTAAACATGGCCCCGACTCTCAAAGTTTGTCTGGAAATTCTTATAGACAGCAAGAAACAGAAAATAAAGCAAAACATAAAAAACCAAAAATAGATGCTAACATAGAAGTAACACCTACTCTACAACTAATTGCTGGTGTTATTCTCCTCTAATTACACAGCTGTGAATGTGTCTTTTCTCTTTAAATCTTCTGCCAAGGTAGCCAAATCCAAGCATGGTTTACAATAGCTCTAATAGGGGAATATATTTTGGAGTAGAATTTGTTGCATTCCTGTTGGTACCTGTCATTATTTTATTTGATTTTATCGACTTCAATAGCATTCTCAGGTGATATTTCCCAGATTAATGAGGGAATTGTTTGCAGAGATGAAAGTAAACACTTTTCTCTTAATGAAATGCATTAAAGAATTAACTTCATGTCGGTTCATTTTATACAAGTGGTATGTCTATGTCCTGTTAAGATTGTTTTATAGAATTCCTAAATGTCATTAACACGTTAGGAGGTAATCACACTAGATGTGGCCTGCTGAGCCAGGCAAGACTTGGTCAGTAGTTTAAAGGAATTGCTCCAATAATATAGTCAGATTACTAGTAGCTGGGTGATTCTAATTGAAATAACCTCGCTACATTATTAGGCCAAATGAGCACTTCAATCCATTTATGCCTCATTTGATACCAAGACTAGGATGATGCCACTTATAAAAATGAGTTTTTTTATAATATTACTCTCAGGGGCCAGGATAGTGTGAATATATTATAGGTGAACCTCATACTGATCCAATTTTTAAAAATCACTTGTCTGTTAGTTTTTCATTACAGGTAACTGACCTGTGTAGCAAATCATTTAAAAATCATTTAAAATTATTATTTTATAACAAATTCCAATATGTCCATTTCAATTGACCATTAGATGAAGATCCAGAAGAATGTATGTTGATACTCTTGGCAAAGCCCACTCCTCATGTTGTATGGTGGAGATTATGCCTTAATAACTGTGGAAGCTAACCTCCAAGTTGCTCTCGATTACCCCCACCTCCTTGTGTTCAGATCCTTGTAAAGTCTCTCACATTGTACCAGAATAGGTCTGCGTGACCATAGAATACAGAAGAGTTGATGGCATAACTCTTTCAAGACTAGGCTGGGCTCTCACTCTTCTTGGATTGCTCTTCCTGAGTGAAGCTAGCTGCCACTATGTGAGGGTACTCAGGCAGCCTATGGAGAAGGCCATATGGCAAGAAAGTAAGGTATCTGGCCCTAGCAATTATGTGACATAATAAGTGTTTGCTTTTTAAGCCTAAGCTTGGGATTAATTATTTATGCAGCAATAGATGACCAAATTCAGATTGTGGCACTCAAACGTAGGATGCTGTGATAAAAATTTTTAGATATGAGGATGACTTTGAAACCAATGAGTGGACAGAAACTGAAAAACCTGTAAGGATTTTGAGAAAATTGCTAGTAAAAGCTTAAAGTGTCTTGAACACAAAGATTTAAAGGATAATAAAAATATATATTATTGAAAACTACAGTTTAGCAATACTGTTGCCTGCAGTCCTATATAAGGTATTAATAGAAAAATGTGCTTAAAGGCCTGGGTAATCCAGCTAAAAAATTTTGTAGCCAAAGTATTAAAAGGGTCCCTTTAGTTTTTCCTTGCTGCCTCTAAGGAATTGTGAGAGGGGAGAGAAAGAGGGATAAACTAAAGGAAGGACTGTTGAACAAAAAAAAGGCCATTATCATGCTAATACTATGCTAATAAATATATAAAGAAAATAGATGACATGACAAATTCATTACAAATATGTAATAAATAGAATATTTTAACAGACTAATTAGAATTAAGTAAATTTAAATTGTAGCTAAAGACATGTTTTCCATCTCAGAAGCACCCTTCCACCAATAGAAATTAATAATAATAATTATCATTGTATTAATAGTTTTTTTTTTTTGAGGTGGAGTCTCACTCTGTCACCCAGGCTGGAGTGCAGCGGGGCTATCTCGGCTCACTGCAAGCTCCGCCTCCTGGGTTCATGCCATTCTCCTGCCCCAGCCTCCCAAGTAGCTGGGACTACAGGTGCCCACCACCACGCCCAGCTAATTTTTTGTGTTTTTAGTAGAGATGGGGTTTCACCGATAAATAGTTTTATAAATGAGAATTACTAAACTATCCAGAATATTTTTTTTTACTAGGGATACCATAACAAATGACCACCTACTGGGTGGCTCAAAACAACAGAAATTTATTCTTTCAAAGATCTAGAGCTAGAAGTCTAAAAGAAAGATCTTGGCAAGACCACGCTGTCTCTCCTTCTGGTGGTTGCTGGATATTTCTTGCATTGCAGCTTCTGAATTCCAATCTCTTCCTGGTGTGACATGGTCATCTTCCTTTTGTGCGTTCATGTCCTCACACAGCATTCTCCTCGATATGCATTTGTCTGTTCGCCTCTTAAAATAACATCAATCCGGGTAGATTAGGTCCACCCTGATGACATATTAACTCAACTATATCTGTAATGTCTTTATTTCCAAATAAGGTCATATTCATAAGTACTTGAGGTCAGGATATCAACGTATCCTTGTGGGGGGGCACACAATTCAACCCTATTAATACGCCTGCTAGATCCCCAACTCACATCTTTTCACATACAAAATACATTCACCCCATCCCAACATCCCCCAAAATCTTAACCCATCCTAATATCACCTCTAACACCAAAATGTCTTCTAAATAAAAGTAACTCAACAAGTCCCAAATCTCATCTTCTAAAATATCAGAATCAGATATGGATGAGATGCTGGGTAATGTTCATTTTGGGGCAAAATTCCCCTTTATCTGTGGACCTCTGAAATAGAGAAAACAAATTACCTTTTTTACAAAATGCACTGAGATTTTTACAAAATCTATTCTATAGGCATAGAATAGATATTCCCATTCCAAAAGGGAGAAATTCAAAAAAAAAAAAAGAAAGGGTCACATATCCCAAGCAAGTCTGTAACCTATCAGAGAAAATTCCATTAAAGTCTAAGTTCTGAGAATAATTCTCTGTGACTCTTTCCATTGAACCCACTGAGATGGCTCCATATCCCCTTCTGGCATTCAATAGCAGTGGCCCTGCCCTCTTGATCCACAGTGGTAACCATCCCACCCTCCCAGACATTGAAAATCCCACTGGCATCTGAGCCACCCTTAAAAATTTTCTTATTTTTTCTTGAAGGCTAACAGAGGTTGCTAGCCAAGCAGCTCTAGCTGCCCATTTTCTGTTTGTGGAACCCAAAAGTCCAACAGCCTTCCTGCCCTTTGTTCATCTCTATCACCTTTCATCCAAGGTGACTGTTTCTACTGAGATAGTTGATTGGATCCATGAGTCACACACTTAATCTCTGTAGCAAAAATTTATTCAGACACACCTATGGTGTTTTCTCTCCAGAACTTGCTTTCCCATTCTTTGAAATACGAATAGCTGAGAATTTCCCAATCATCAAACTCTCAATTATTTTATAAATAGGGTTGCCTTTTCTCCAGTGTCCAAAACATGATCTTCATTTCCATCTGAGACCCCACCAGAAACACCTTTAATGTCCAGATTTCTACCAACAGCCTCTTCAAGGCAATCTAAGCTTTTCTAGAATATGCTTCAAAAACACTTCCAGACTCTATTTACTACACAATTCCAAAGCCACTTGCACATTTTTAGATATTTGTTATAGCAATATCCTACCTCCCAGTGACAAAATCCGTATTAGTTTCCCAGGGCTCACATAATTAACTACCACATATTGAATGGCTTAAAACAACAGAAATGCATTCTCTCATAGTTCTGGAGGCTAGAAGTCCAAAATCAAGATGTCAGCAAGGCAATGATCTTTCTTGGCTTCTGATGGTTGTTGCAACCTTCGATATTCCTTGGCTTGTAGCTGCATAAATTTAATCTCTTCTTCTTGGTTATCACATGGCTGTCTTCCTTTGTATGTCTGTCTTCATGCAGCATTTGCATCTGTGTGTTTTTGAGTCCATTCTCATCTTCTTAAAAGGACACTAGTCACACTAGATTAGGACCTACCCTAAGGACATTATATTAACTTGATTACATCTGCAAAGACCTTATTTTCAAAATAGGTCACATTTATAGAACCCGGTGGTTAAGAATTAAACTTTTTTTTGGCAGATATAATTCAGCCTAGAGAACATGCATTTTACACATTTCTTTTTTGGAAATTAAATAAAGAGAAAAAGCTGTCAAGATTAATTTAAAAGTCTAATATAATTTTTATTTTAAAATTATGTTCTATATAAGATTATGTAAAATATTGACTATACTAATTATATAAGAAAGTAAAATTTTAGCCACATTTTGCTTATTAATAGAAATGCTAAAATCTACAACAAAGCATTATTCAAACTAATCTAATAGTACATCTAGAAAAGTTATAATGCATTAGGGTTTATCACCAAACTTCAAAGACATCATTAGATAGGATAAAGGTTTAACTGAGGTAACAACAACAACAAAATTTCAGGCACTTACATAGACAGAAGTTTATTTTTATCGCATGGGAGATTCTGATTGGTTCAGGATGGTATGACATGTCGTCAACACTTAATTTATGGCTTCTAAAGTCACTCCAGTTATTGTCATGTCTAGTCAAGAAGGAAGAAATGGTCAATGTCCAGGGCCACTGTTGTGTGTTGAGTTGGAGATAACCTGCAAGTCACTCACAATAACTTTACTATCATTCTATTTCCCGTACTTAGTCATACAACTCCAATTAGCTGCAAGGAAGGCTTGCTTGAAATATAAGCTGTACCTGGATGACTTGTATCCACAGATGATAAACATTAGAGACTCCATTAGTATAATTCATTATAGTAATAGACTCCTGTAAAAAATAATTTCAATATTCAATATTCAAACAAATATTTCTTTAAACCTTTGGGACAAAAACATAATAATCTGTCAGCAACCTATAAAATCCAAAAAAAATTTCTGAATGTAGTGAAGCTTATATAACAGAAATGTATAGTAAGTAGAAAACAATTGTGATCATTTTCTTTACTAATGAGAAAAAAGAATGCCGGCTATAACAATATTCTTTACTGGCATGCATGCTAAATACCCTATATCCTGATCAATTCTGTAGGAAAAGAAAGAGGAATGAGGTGTAAGTATTGGAAGGAAAGTGATAATACTGTTATTATTGGCAGATGATATAATACCTATTTCAGAAAAAGATAGCAATACAACCAACAAAGTATTAGACATGGCTGCATAAACCATCATTAATTTATACAAATTAATAGTTGTTCTCAGCACCAAAAATAAATAGAAAAATGAAATATATAATTGATTATAACAATAAAACTACAAAGTACTAAGTTGAACCATGTGAATTTACCAATAACCAGCACTTTTATAAATAATAAAAATGATATATTCATATGGTTCAACCTACTATTTAGGAATCAACCAATCTAATAGATAAGAATATCATGGATAATATTTTTAACTAATGGAGGACAGAGACTTTGCTGTTTAAGAAAATATAGAGATATTTAATGAAATGACACGTAAATATGCGAATTATTTACATAATGCCCTATAAATGTAATGCAATCTCAGCCAAAATCTCTGATTAGTGTTATGAAGATATCAATAAAAATAACTGAAAAATTATATGCAAAATACAGATCAATGATTGTTCTCAAATTTGAAGAAGAAATACAAAAGGAATAGATATACCCTAGAGTATTCTGTGAACCCAAAAGAATAAAAAAAAGGATGACATTGATGTAATGCATAAGATACATTAAAGGATCAAAATAAACACCCAAAACACATGTGCACACATGTATACACACACATGCACACATTCAGGAACTTGAGATTCAATAAAGGTGTAACACAATTTAATGGAGAAAGAATAATTGTTAGATAAATGGTGTTGAAAAACCAGCTTACTTAAAAGGGGAAAACAAGGGTAATGATATCTCTACCTATCAAAATACATACAATGGTTTTTAGATAAATTAAGGGCATTAATTTTTTAAAACATTATTACATTTATAAATTTATTAAAAGACAATTCATCCTTACGGCCTAGGAATAAGAAAGGCCTTCTTAAACAAAACTCAAATTACAGGATATCTGTGGAACAATAACACATTTTATCACACTAAATAAGTATTTCTGTAAATTAAAAAATTATAAGTCAACAGGCATAAAATGTTATGAGGAATATTTCTATTGTACAAAATGGCAAGGTGTCTATGATCTAGAATCTATAATCAAATCAACAAAAATAATCAAGATTACAACCAGAAAGTTTAAAAAAATATGTATTTTATAGAAATGGAAATCCCAGGTCTAAAAAGAACAGAGAGAATGCACAAAGTCATTTTCACACATTAGACTGCCAACCATTAGAAAGTTGGCATGGTGGATGCTATGAATTGGCTCTTTCAAAATCCTTTTCATACATGGTTTTAACGTGCTTTTCTGCATTATAGAGGCCAGAAAACCCCTATATTCCCCATACTCCTTTGCAGCTAAGATTCTAGAAACAAATTGTATGTTAGGTGAATGCTCATAAAATTGGTAAATGGAAAATGACAAATACCTTCTTCTTGCCTTTTTTGCTATTTTCTACTAGCAGAAATCAATCCAAAGATCTGAGCTACTCCTGTAGTGATGATTAATTCTCCAGCATTCTGAGTGTCACTTAGGAGACATAAAGACGTATTTGTCTCTGTAGTGATAGTGAGAGCTCCTTTCTAGTTGTAGTTTCCTGACACTTAGCAGATGCATCGTATGTTGTTAAGCTCAAAAGTTCCATGGTGGTCTCAAGGTTGAAACTATCTTTAGAAGATATTTGATTATTTTTTTCTGACATAATTCTTAGAGATCCAGTCTAGACTTGCTTTTGCATCCCATCCACTGATTTTTTTTTAAACCAAGTACTTACTTGTATTAAACCCCTTTATAAAATATACAAATTGATAAGTATTTTCAGCATTTAGAGTTGTTGGAAGCCACTGAGTAATGCTGAGTTTGGTAGATGATGAAGATAAACAAGCCTCATGTATTTCTAGTGGGGAGTGTAGAGACATTTTGGAGAGCCATTCATCAGTATCTAAACAAGTATGTAAACAACACATTCAAACTCATTCTCATTCTGGTTTCAGGTGTATAAGCCAAATATATGCTCATACAACTTTTTAAGAAGATGTTGGCAGAAATGTATTGCAATTATATTTGTGGTGGATTGGAAGCTGGAAGCCAAATTGCTATCCATTAATAAGAAAGTGATTAAGTAAATTGCGGTATATTCTCACCCTATAGAACCACACAGCAATAGGAAGAAATAAACTAGATGTTCCCGTGCCAATATAGGAATACCAAGAAAACATATTTGTTTCTTTAGATAATACAATACGACTTAGGCAACCACTATTTTGCACACAAAACAATAAAACAAATCTATGAAACACACATCAATAAAAGATATCTATCCAATGCATTAAAATTTGGCTTTGTTAGAGTAAGGATAATGGAAACTGAAAAGTAGAAATAAACTGAATTTTTATTTTTTTATTTTATTATTATTATTATTATTATTATTATAATACTTTAAGTTTTAGGGTACATGTGCACAACGTGCTGGTTAGTTACATATATATACATGTGACATGCTGGTGTGCTGCACCCATTAACTCGCCATTTAGCATTAGGTATATCTCCTAATGCTATCCCTCCCCCCTCCCCCTACCCCACAACAGTCCCCAGAGTGTGATGTTCCCCTTCCTGTGTCCATGTGTTCTCATTGTTCAATTCCCATCTATGAGTGAGAACATGCGGTGTTTGGTTTTTTGTCCTTGTGATAGTTTACTGAGAATGATGATTTCCAGTTTCATCCATGTCTCTACAAAGGACATGAACTCATCATTTTTTATGGCTGCATAGTATTCCATGGTGTATATGTGCCACATTTTCTTAATCCAGTCTATCATGGTTAGAAAACTGGGTTGGTTCCAAGTCTTTGCTATTGTGAATAGTGCCTCAATAAACATATGTGTGCATGTGTCTTTATAGCAGCATGATTTATAGTCCTTTGGGTATATACCCAGTAATGGGATGGCTGGGTCAAATGGTATTTCTAGTTCTAGATCCCTAAGGAATCGCCACACTGACTTCCACAATGGTTGAACTAGTTTACAGTCCCACCAACAGTGTAAAAGTGTTCCTATTTCTCCACATCCTCTTCAGCACCTGTTGTTTCCTGACTTTTTAATGATTGCCATTCTAACTGGTGTGAGATGGTATCTCATTGTGGTTTTGATTTGCATTTCTCTGATGGCCAGTGATGATGAGCATTTTTTCATGTGTCTGTTGGCTGCATAAATGTCTTCTTTTGAGAAGTGTCTGTTCATATCCTTCGCCCACTATTTGATGGGGTTGTTTGTTTTTTCCTTGTAAATTTGTTTGAGTTCATTGTAGATTCTGGGTATTAGCCCTTTGTCAGATGAGTAGGTTGTGGAAATTTTCTCCCATTTTGTAGGTTGCCTGTTCATTCTGATGGTAGTTTCTTTTGCTGTGCAGAAGCTCTTTAGTTTAATTAGATCCCATTTGTCAATTTTGGCTTTTGTTGCCATTGCTTTTGGTGTTTCAGACATGAAGTCCTTGCCATGCCTGTGTCCGGAATGGTAATGCCTAGGTTTTCTTCTAGGGTTTTTATGGTTTTAGTCTAACGTATAAGTCTTTAATCCATCTTGAATTAATTTTTGTATAAGGTGTAAGGAAGGGATCCAGTTTCAGCTTTCTACATATGGCTAGCCAGTTTTCCCAGCACCATTTATTAAATAGGGAATCCTTTCCCCATTTCCTGTTTTTCTCAGGTTTGTCAAAGATCAGATAGTTGTAGATATGTGGCATTATTTCTGAGGGCTCTGTTCTGTTCCATTGATCTATATCTCTGTTTCGGTACCAGCACCATGCCATTTTGGATACTGTAGCCTTGTAGTATAGTTTGAAGTCAGGTAGCATGATGCCTCCAGCTTTGTTCTTGTGGCTTAGGATTGACTTGGCGATGTGGGCTCCTTTTTGGTTCCATATGAACTTTAAAGTAATTTTTTCCAATTCTGTGAAGAAAGTCATTGGTAGCTTGATGGGGATGGCATTGAATCTATAAGTTACCTTGGGCAGTATGGCCATTTTCACGATATTGATTCTTCCTACCCATGAGCATTGAATGTTCTTCCATTTGTTTGTATCCTCTTTTATTTCATTGAGCAGTGGTTTATAGTTCTCCTTGAAGAGGTCCTTCACGTCCCTTGTAAGTTGGATTCCTAGTTATTTTATTCTCTTTGAAGCAATTGTGAATGGGAGTTCACTCATGATTTGGCTCTGTTTGTCTGTTATTGGTGTATAGGAATGCTTGTGATTTTTGTACATTGATTTTGTATCCTGAGCCTTTGCTGAAGTTGCTTATCAGCTTAAGGAGATTTTGGGCTGAGACAATGGGGTTTTCTAGATATATAATCATGTTGTCTGCAAACAGGGACAATCTGATTTCCTCTTTTCCTAATTGAATACCCTTTATTTCCTTCTCCTGCCTAAGTGCCCTGGCCAGAACTTCCAACACTATGTTGAATAGGAGTGGTGAGAGAGGGCATCCCTGTCTTGTGCCAGTTTTCAAAGGGAATGCTTCTAGTTTTTGCCCATTCAGTATGATATTGGCTGTGGGTTTGTCATAGATAGCTCTTATTATTTTGAGATATGTCCCATCAATACCTAATTTATTGAGAGTTTTTAGCAGGAAGGGTTGTTGAATTTTGTCAAAGGCCTTTTCTGCATCTATTGAGATAATCATGTAGTTTTTGTCTTTGGTTCTGTTTATATGCTGGATTACATTTATTGACTTGCATATATTGAACCAGCCTTGCATCCCAGGGATGAAGCCCACTTGATCATGGTGGATAAGCTTTTTGATGTGCTGCTGGATTCGGGTCCCCAGTATTTTATTGAGGATTTTTGTATCAATGTTCATCAAGGATATTGGTCTAAAATTCTCTTTTATTGGTTGTGTCTCTGCCAGGCTTTGGTATCAGGATGATGCTGGCCTCATAAAATGAGTTAGGGAGGATTCCCTCTTTTTCTATTGATTGGAATAGTTTCAGAAGGAATGGTACCAGTGCCTCCTTGTACCTGTGGTAGAATTTGGCTGTGAATCCATCTGGTCTTGGACTCTCTTTGGTTGGTAAGCCATTGATTATTGCCACAATTTCAGAGCCTGTTATTGGTCTATTCAGAGATTCAACTTCTTCCTGGTTTAGTCTTGGGAGAGAGTGTATGTGTCGAGGAATTTATCCATTTCTTCTAGATTTTCTAGTTTATTAGCGTAGAGGTGTTTGTAGTATTCTCTGATGGTAGTTCGTATTTCTGTGGGATCGGTGGTGACATCTCCTTTATCATTTTTTATTGTGTCTATGTGATTCTTCTCTCTTTTCTTCTTTATTAGTCTTGCTAGCGGTCTATCAATTTTGTTGATCCTTTCAAAAAACCAGCTCCTGGATTCATTAATTTTTTGAAGGGTTTTTTGTGTCTCTATTTCCTTCAGTTCTGCTCTGATTTTAGTTATTTCTTGCCTTCTGCTAGCTTTTGAATGTGTTTGCTCTTGCTTTTCTAGTTCTTTTAATTGTGATGTTAGGGTGTCAATTTTGGATCTTTCCTGCTTTCTCTTCTGGGGATTTAGTGCTACAAATTTCCCTCTACACACTGCTTTGAATGTGTCCCAGAGATTCTGGTATGTTGTGTCTTTGTTCTCATTGGTTTCAAAGAACATCTTCATTTCTGCCTTCATTTCGTTATGTACCCAGTAGTCATTCAGGAGCAGGCTGTTCAGTTTCCATGTAGTTGAGCGGTTTTGAGTGAGTTTCTTAATCCTGAGTTCTAGTTTGATTGCACTGTGGTCTGAGAGACAGTTTGTTATAATTTCTGTTCTTTAACATTTGCTGAGGAGAGCTTTACTTCCAACTATGTGGTCAATTTTGGAATAGGTGTGGTGTGGTGCTGAAAACAATGTATATTCTGTTGATTTGGGGTGGAGAGTTCTGTAGATGTCTATTAGGTCCACTTGGTGCAGAGCTGAGTTCAACTCCTGGGTATCCTTGTTAACTTTCTGTCTCGTTGATCTGTCTAATGTTGACAGTGGGGTGTTAAAGTCTCCCATTATTATTGTGTGGGAGTCTAAGTCTCTTTGTAGGTCACTCAGGACTTGCTTTATGAATCTGGGTGCTCCTGTATTGGGTGCATATATATTTAGGATAGTTAGCTCTTCTTGTTGAATTGATCCCTTTACCATTATGTAATGGCCTTGTCTCTTTTGATCTTTGTTGGTTTAAAGTCTGTTTTATCAGAGACTAGGATTGCCACCCCTGTCTTTTTTTGTTTTCCATTTGCTTGGTAGATCTTCCTCCATCCTTTTATTTTGAGCCTATGTGTGTCTGTGCATGTGAGACGGGTTTCCTGAATACAGCACACTGATGGGTCTTGACTCTTTATCCAGTTTGCCAGTCTGTGTCTTTTAATTGGAGCATTTAGTCCATTTACATTTAAAGTTAATATTGTTATGTGTGAATTTGATCCTGTCATTATGATGTTAGCTGGTTATTTTGCTCGTTAGTTGATGCAGTTTCTTCCTAGCCTTGATGGTCTTTACAATTTGGCATGATTTTGCAGTGGCTGGTACTGGTTGTTCCTTTCCATGTTTAGCGCTTCCTTCAGGAGCTCTTTTAGGGCAGGCCTGGTGGTGACAAAATGTCTCAGCATTTGCTTGTCTGTAAAGGATTTTATTTCTCCTTCACTTATGAAGCTTAGTTTGGCTGGATATGAAATTCTGGGTTGAAAATTCTTTTCTTTAAGAATGTTGAATATTGGCCCCCACTCTCTTCTGGCTTGTAGAGTTTCTGCTGAGAGATCCGCTGTTAGTCTGATGGGCTTCCCTTTGTGGGTAACCCGACCTTTCTCTCTGGCTGCCCTTAACATTTTTTCCTTCATTTCAACTTTGGTGAATCTGACAATTATGTGTCTTGGAGTTGCTCTTCTCGAGGAGTATCTTTGTGGCATTCTCTGTACTTCCTGAATCTGAATTCAGGCCTGCCCTGCTAGACTGGGGAAGTTCTCCTGGATAATATCCTGCCGAGTGTTTTCCAACTTGGTTCCATTCTCCCCGTCACTTTCAGGTACACCAATTAGATGCAGATTTGGTCTTTTCACATAGTCCCATATTTCTTGGAGGCTTTGTTTGTTTCTTTTTATTCTTTTTTCTCTAAACTTCCCTTCTCGCTTCATTTCATTCATTTCATCTTCCATCACTGATACCCTTTCTTCCAGTTGATCGCATCGGCTCCTGAGGCTTCTGCATTCTTCACATAGTTCGCGAGCCTTGGCTCTCTGCTCCATCAGCTCCTTTAAGCACTTCTCTGTATTGGTTATTCTAGTTATACATTCGTCTAAATTTTTTTTAAAGTTTTCAACTTCTTTGCCTTTGGCTTGAACTTCCTCCTGTAGCTTGGAGTGGTTTGATCGTCTGAAGCCTTCTTTTCTCAGCTCGTCAAAGTCATTCTCTGTCCAGCTTTGTTCTGTTGCTGGTGAGGAACTGCGTTCCTTTGGAGGAGGAGAGGCGCTCTGCTTTTTAAGAGTTTCCAGTTTTTCTGCTCTGTTTTTTCCCCATCTTTGTGGTTTTAACTACTTTTGGTCTTTGATGATGATGTTGTACAGATCGGTTTTTGGTGTGGATGTCCTTTCTGTTTGTTAGTTTTCCTTCTAACAGACAGGACCCTCAGCTGCAGGTCTTTTGGAGTTTGCTAGAGGTCCACTCCAGACCCTGTTTGCGCGGGTATCAGCAGCGGTGGCTGCAGAACCACGGATTCTCATGATCTGTGAATGCTGCCGTCTGATCTTTCCTCTGGAAGTTTTGTCTCAGAGGAGTACCTGGCCGTGTGAGGTGTCAGTCTTCCCCTACTTGGGGGTGCCTCCCAGTTAGGCTGTTCAGGGGTCAGGGGTCAGAGACCCACTGGAGCAGGCAGTCTGCCCATTCTCAGATCTCCAGCTGCATGCTGGGAGAACCACTGCTCTCCTCAAAGCTGTCAGACAGGGACATTTAAATCTGCAGGGGTTACTGCTGTCTTTTTGTTTGTCTGCCCCCAGCAGTGGAGTCTACAGAGGCAGGCAGGCCTCCTTGAGCTGTGGTGGGCTCCACACAGTTTGAGCTTCCTGGCTGCTTTGTTTACCTAAGCGAGCCTGGGCAATGGCGGGCGCCCCTCCCCCAGCCTCGCTGCCACCTTGCAGTTTGATCTCTGACTGCTGTGCTAGCAATCAGCGAGACTCTGTGGGCATAGGACCCTCCGAGCCAGGTGTGGGATACAGTTTCCTGGTGCGCCATTTCCTAAGTCCGTCGGAAAAGCGTAGTATTTGGGTGGGAGTGGCCCGATTTTCCAGGTGCCGTCTGTCACCCCTTTCCTTGACCAGGAAAGGGAACTCCCTGACCCCTTGCACTTCCCGAGTGAGGCAATGCCTCACCCTGCTTGGGCTGGCTCATGGTGTGCTGCACCCACTGTCCTGCCCCCACTGTCTGGCACTCCCTAGTGAGCTGAACCCGGTACCTCAGATGGAAATGCAGAAATCACCCGTCTTCTGCATAGCTCACGCTGGGAGTTGTAGACCAGAGCTGTTCCTATTTGGCCATCTTGGCTCCTCCTCTCCCAATAAACTGAATTTTTAAAAACTGCCTTGAGGAAAGGCTTCAAGATGGCTGACTAGAAGCATTTTAGGCTCACTTCTGCTTAGAAGAACTGAAACAGTATATGGATAAGCACAATTACAACACATTATTTAAGAGAGAAAACTCTCTCTTTTCTCTTAAAAAAGTGAGAGAAAATATGAAAAGCAAGGAAGGAGAAAGAAGAGAGGCAGCCTGCTTGGCTGGGGTTGTCTAGGGGCAGGAATTGGGTGGGAGCCAGGAGTGAGTTCTCCATACTAGAATGGGTAAGTGAGAGGCTTCTAGCAGCTTATATTGCCACAGTGGAATCATCCAATCTTAGCCAAGGGAAAGTCCCTCTAGCCCTCTAAGCCCTGAAACTAACACAAGAAGCTGTCAGGAGATCGTAGAATGAAGCTAACCCAGGGAGGGAGCTTATGCTGGGTCCTACACCCTTTCTGACATCTAAGTGGCTACAGCAAGGCACCATTTTCTTACCTAGCACTTGGATGACTGGGCAGTGTCCTGGGGCTTAGCAGTGCTGGGAGAGAGGTGTTAGGGAAACTCACGGTGTCACTGCTTAGAATAGATTGTGAGCTGTGAATAAGCCACTGCCCATGGCACACTGGCTGCCCAGTGGCCTGAGAACCCACCCACCTACCTGATCCACCACTGCCTGCCACTACTAGCATTCAAGCAAGCCTTACATAGGCTCAAAATTTGGCTCTCCAGTAATTGCCAACATGGGGGCTAGTGTAAACTTGGGGTACAATGCTCATGGCATCGGGGCATGCTCAACCCACCCTTGTTACCACTGAGGCCTGAAGACTGACCTACCTAACATCCCAGTCCCCAGCACAACTTCACCACAGCCTCCACTAATAATCACAACTTAAGAGGAAATCACAGATAGAAGTAACACTGTTTACTGCCAGAGAAATCACACAGAGACTACACTATTGCACATAGCCAGAATCAAAGCCAAGGTGTCCTACTCAACCGTACCATGAATACAGAAAAAAAGTCCTCCTCTACAAAGTAAATTCAAAAATAGAAAAAGGTGACTGATACATCAGATGTGCAGATATCAACATAAGCAAATAGGAAACATGAAAAAGCAAGGAAATATGACAATTCTAAATAAACAATAATTCTTTAGCAATATACTTTAATCAAAAATAAATTTTTGAAATTCCAAATAAAAAAATCACAATGATGATTTTAAATAAGCTCAGTGAGAAAAAAAATCTGAAAAATTATGTGAAGATATCAGAAAAACAGTTCATAATATTAATGAAAAATTCACTAAAGTGATAGACATTTTTGAAAAGAACCAAATAAAAATATGGAATTGAATAATTCATTGAAAGAAATACAAAATATAGGTTGGGTGCAGTGGCTTACACCTGTAATCCCAGCACTTTGGGAGGCCGAGGCAGATGGATCACTTGAGGTCAGGAGTTTGAGACAAGCCTGGCCAATATGGCAAAACCCTGTCTCTACTAAAAATACAAAAATTAGCTGGGCATGGTGGCACGCACCTGTAATCCCAGCTACTCAGGTGGCTGAGGCAGGAGAATTGCTAGAACCTGGGAGGTGGAGGTTGCAGTGAGCTGAGCCACTGCACTCCAGCTTGGGTGTCAGAGTGAGACTCCATCTCAAAAAAAAAAATATATATATATATATACACACATATACGTATATGTGTGTGTATATATATACATATATATATAATCAAAAACTTCAACAATAGACTAGATTAAGAGCAGAAAGAATTTTAGAACTTGAAGACAGCTCTTTTGAAATAATCCAGCTACACAAAAAAATAAGGCAGGAAGAATAAAAAAGAATGAGGAAATCTTTTGTGATTTGGTATGACATAAAGTGACCAAATATTTGAATTATTGGTATCTCTCAGAATGAAGAGAAAATAAAAGAATTATAAAATCAATTTAACAAAATAATAGATGAAAATATCCCAAGGTTGGCAAGAAAGTTAGACATTCAGATATGTTATTTTGAGATCTAACATTTTGAAGTAGGCACATAGCACTGAAGACATGAAAAGACACTCCTCAAAAGAAGACATATAAGAAGCAAACAAACATATGAAAAAATGTTCAGTAACACTAATCATAAGAAAAATGCAAATTAAAACCACAATAAGATAACATCTCACACCAGTCAGAATGGCTATTATTTAAAGGTCAGAAAACAACAGGTGCTGGCAAGGCTGCAGAGAAAAGGGAATGCTTAGACAGTTTTGGTGGGAATGTCAATTAGTTCAGCTATTATGGAAAGCAGTTTGGAGATTTATCAAAGAACTTAAAACAGAATTACCATTTGGCCACCCATTCTATTACTGGGTATATTTCCAAAAGGAAATGAATCATTTTACTAATAAGACACATGCATTCACATGTTTATTGCAACACTAATCACAATAGCAAAGACATGGACTCAACTTAGGTGCCCATCAATGGTGGATTGGATAAACGAAATGGTGTGCATATACACCATGAAACACTACACAGTCATCACAAAGAATAAAATCATGTCATTCGCAGTATCACAGATGCAGCTGGAGGCCATTATCCTAAGTGAGTTAACATGGAAACAGAAAACCAAATGCTGCATGCTCTCACTATAAGTGGCAGCTAAACACTGGATACTCAGGGCACAAAGATGACAAAAATAGATACTGGAGACTACTAGAGGGAGGGATGAAGGGGGAGAGAGAAGGCTGAAAAACCCATTGTTGAGTAGTATGCTCACTACCTGAGTTATGGGATCAATCGTACCCCAAACTTCAGCATCATGCAATATACCTATGTAACAAACCTGTACATGTACCCACTGAATAGGAAATAAAACTTATTTATAAGAAATAAATATTTTTTAAAGAATCAACAAAATGACAAGTGTATTCTTTGAAAAGATAGACAAAATAGATAAACTGCTAGCTAAACTAATAAAGCTGAGATAGAGGGCTCAAATAAAACAGAAATGATAAAGGAGACATTACAGCTGATGCTACAGAAATAAAGAGATCATCAGAGACTATTATGAACAACTATACTTTGGCAAACTGGAAAACCAAGAGGAAATAGTCAAACTATTGGAAACGCACAACCTACCAAGATAGAATCGAGAAGAAACAGAAAACCTGAACAGACCAATAACAAGTAGCAGGGTTGAATTAGGAATAAACAATCTTCTAACAAAGAAAATCCCAGCACCAGATGGTTTCACAGCCAAATTCTACCAAATTTACAAAGAATTAATACCAATCTTCCTGAAACTGTTCCAAAAAATTCCCTCTTGAAGAGGAGGGAATCCCTCTAACTCATTCTATGACAGCAGCATCACCCTGATATTAAAACCAGACAAAGACACAACAACAACAAAACAAAACTATGGACTAATAACGCTGGTGAACATACACAAAAATTCCTCAACAAAATATTAGCAAACAAAATCCAACAACATATTAAAAAGATAATATAACACAATTGAGTGAGATTTATCCCAGGGATGCAAGGATGGTTCAACATATGCAAATCAATAAATGTAATACATCACATCAACAGAATGAAGAAAAAAATATGATAATCTCAATAGACACAGAGCAAGCATTTGATAAAATTCAACATTCCTTCAGGATAAAAACTCTCAAAACTAAATAGAAAAAACACCTCACAATAATAAAGGCCATATGTGACAAACCCACAGCTAACATCATACTGAATGGGAAACGTTGAAACCCTTTCCTCTAACAAATGGAACAAGACAAGGGTGCCCACTTTCACCAGGCCTATTCAACACAGTATTAGAAGTCCTAGCCAGTCAGGCAAGAAAAATAAAAGGCATCCAAATCAGAAAAGAAGAATTCAAATTGTTCCTCTTTGCTGATAATATGATCTTTTATTGAGAACAACCTAACAACTCTACCAAAAAGCTCTTAGATTTGATAAATTGATTCAGTAAGGTTGCAGAATACAAAATCAATATACAAAAATCAGTAGCATTTCGGCTGGACGCAGTGGCTCACACCTGTAATCCCAGCACTTTGGGAGGCTGAGGCGGGTGGATCCTGAGGTCAGGAGATCTAGACCATCCTTGCAAACATGGTGAAACCCTGTCTCTACTTAAAATACAAAAAATTAGCTGGGCGTGGTGGTGGGTGCCTGTAGTCCCAGCTACTCGGGAGGCTGAGGCAGGAGAATGGCGTGAACCCAGGAGGTGGAGCTTGCAGTGAGCTGAGATCGCACCACTGCACTCCAGCCTGGGCGACAGAGCGAGACTTCTCAAAAAAAAAAAAAAAAAATCAGTAGCATTTCTATATACCAGTAATCATCTATCTGAAAAAGAAATCAAGAAGCCAATGACTTTTACAATAGCTATAAAAATTAAAGCCCCTAGGACTAAATTTAAGAACTCTACAAGGAAAATTACAAAACATTGATTAAATAAATTGAAGAGAACAAAAATGAAAAAAAATCCCATCCTCAAAGATCAGAAGAATATCACGAAAATGACCATATGTCCCAAAACAATCCACAGATTATGCAATCCCTATCAAAATACCATCATTCTTCACAGAATTTTTGTACAAAGTTCTAAAATTCATATAAAGTGAAATAAAAGCCTGCATAACCAAGTAATCCTGAACAAAAGGAACAACGCTGAAGGCATCACATTACCTGACTTTAAAATATATTACAAAGCTATACTAACCAAAACACATGGTATTGGTTTAAAAATAGACATATATCCCAGTGGAACAAAATAGAGAACCCAGAAACACAGCCACATATTTACAGCCAACTGATCTTGAACAAAGCTGACAAGAATTTATACTGGGGGAAGGACACCTTCTTGAATAAATGGTGCTGGGAGAACTGGATAGTCACATGCAGAAGAAAGAAACTAGATCCCTATCTCTACCATATACAAAAATCAACAAAAATGGATTAAAAACTTAAATGTAAGACCCAAAACTATAAAAATACTGGAAGAAAACCTAGGGAAATCTCTCTTGGGCATTGGTCTAGGCAAAGAATTTATGACTAAGATTTCCAAAGCAGAGACAACAAAAACAAAAATGGACAAATGAGACTTAAACTAAAGAGCTTCTGCACAACAAAATGATGAGTTCATGTCCTTTGTAGCGACATGGATGAAACTGTAAACCATCATTCTCAGCAAACTATCACAAGGACAAAAAACCAAACACCACATGTTCTCACTCACAGGTGGGAATTGAACAAAGAACACATGGACACAGGAAGGGGAACATCACACACTGGGGACTGTTGTGGGATGGGGGGAGGGGGGAGGGATAGCATTAGAAGATATACCTAGTGCTAAATGACGAGTTAATGGGTGCAGTACACCAACATGGCACATGTATACATATGTAACAAACCTGCACGTTGTGCACATGTACCCTAAAACTTAAAGTATAATAATAATAATAAAATAAATTAAAAAATGACCTGGAAAAACAATATCCTTTAATAACATAATAGAGAAAAAATCATGTTAAATTTTTTTTCCAGTCATTTTTAAAACAAAAAATTTGAAAGAAATTTTAAACAATGGTAAACTATCCCACAAATGTGCAATGTCTCTGTTTTAAATGCCTCACAACATTTAGCAAAACAACTTGGAATTGTTGCTTCTATCTTAGGGCTGCTAGGGCTCATACCCAGGTGCCAATCAAGACTGAAACGAAAATGACATCTTTTAATCCTCCAGCACAAATCTCTCTTTCTGATTCTGGGTTTTGAGGTGTTAATCCATTTAATCTAGTCCTTTAGTTTGGCCCTGAAATCGATTTGCTGTTTTCTGGGTTTTGTGATTTGTCATTGTTAACCTACAAAGAAAATAAAGATTCTACATTGACTCATATTAAAAAAAAAAAAAAAAGAAATAATGGACAGTGTGAAGAAACCTATTGAATGGGAGAAAATCTTTGCAAACTAAACACATGACAGCAGACTAATATCCAGAATACACAGGGAAATCAAGCAACTCGACAGAAAAAAAATGATGAAACCCATCTCTACTAAAAATACACAAATTAGCTGGGTGTGGTGGCATGTGCCTGTAATCTCAGCTACTCAGGAGACTGAGACAGGAGAATCACTTGAACCCAGGAGGCAGAGGTTGCAGTGAGCCAAGATCGCACCATTGCACTCCATCCTGGGCAACAAGAAAGAAATTCTGTCTCAAAAAAGAAAAAAGAAAAAAAAGTGTGCAAAGGACATGAATACATATTTCTCAAAAGAAGACATACCCATGGCCAACAGTCAAATGAAAAATGCTCAGTGTCACTAATCAGATAAATTCAAATCAAAACCACAAGGAGGTATCATCTTACCCCAATCAAAATGGCCATTATTATAAAGACAAAAAATAATGAATGTTGGCAAGGATGCAGAGAAAAGGGAGCACCCATACACAGTTGGTAGGTATGTAAACTAGTACAACCACTATACAAAACAGTAGGGAAATATCTCAAAAAACTAGAAATGGAACTATCATTTAATCCAGCAATCCTATTACTGATATCTACCCAAAGGAAAAGAAATCAGCATACCACAGGAATACCTGTATTTGCATGTTTTTTATGGCACTATTTATAATAACAAAGATAGAGAATAAAGATAAGTGTCCATCAGTGAATGAATGTTTAAAGAAAATGTGGTATATACACAATGGAACACTATTTGGCCATAAAAAGAAAGAAAACGTGCCATTTGACATAACATTGATGGAACTGGAGGTCATTATCTTTAGTGAACTAAGCCAGGCACAAAAAGGCAAATATTGCATGTTCTCACTTATACGTGGGAGTGAAAATATTTGATCACATGGAGGTAGAGAGTGGAAAGAAAGATAATAGAGATTGGGAGGAGTGAGTTGGGGGTAGGGGGAGTATAAAGAGAAGTGAGTTAAAGGGTATAAACATGCAGTTGGATGGGATTCATTCAATGTTTGACAGCAGGGTAGATTATAGTTAACAAAATGTATTCAGACGATGGACACCCTAAATATTCTGACTTGTTCACTACACACTATATACATGTAAGAAAATTCACATGTACCCCATAAATGAAAATGTGTACAAATAAAAAATTAAACTGAATGACAGAAATAAAAATGAATTAATGGATTTATTTATCATAACATAAGTATGATCTTACACATATTCAGGAGTACACTTATGTATTCCTTTATACCTAAAGTCAAATAATGAGAATTCTACATACCTAGCACAGAGTAGTTACATACTAAAACAGAGAGCTATAGTACATATTGAGGTTGTGTGCATAGAATTAATATACTGTTCCCCATTGTAGAACATCCTTGTAGTCATATGAGATAGACAATTTCTCTATAATGGGGAAGTATATCTGTTCAATGCAAACAGGATATTCCATTCCCCCTTACCATGATGACCACTGAAGCTAATCCAAGTCTATGTGCTTTACGCTTGGCTACAGGATGGTTTCATGGCTATTCCAACCTACTGGAAACTCAGGATTTATGCGGTGAACTCTGGGTCACAGATTTCCTGAAACGGCCATTGACCTTTTGCAAGCACAAGGCATGCCCACAGTAAATCTGGCACACTTGAGGACAAATCTAGGAAACTCACAAGAACAATGACTCTGGACTTTTATGTTTTCATCAGCCAATACATTTCTTTTGATGTTTAAAGCAGTTTGAATTGAATTGCATGAAAGAGAGAACATCTTAATTTATCCGGCAAATACATATTGCTTGGTCTCTGGTTCTTTTGTTCTTCCTCTCACTATCCACTGGTATGTGTGTTTGTGCATGAGTGTGTTGATAGGTGCACACATATATACTTATAGGCAGCAGTGAGACTGTGTAGTACAGACAGTACCAACCTTGATGTCTGAAGAACAGGCTCTGACATGCAGCTACATTTCTTACTGCTTTTGCAATTGTAAAAAAAAAAATAATTACTTGTAGATTCTCTATGATCTCATTGGGGAAAACAGACTAAAATCACTGATTTCTTATGTGAATAGGACTGTTTTAAGGTTCCAGTACAATCGTATCAGTGAAAAGGTGTTTTAAACTCCCAGCTATTTCATAAGCATAGCTATTATTGTTACCTTGTATATGACGCATCTATAAGGACATTTCAAAAAGTAAAATCCTCAGTGTCCTTGAGTTTATCTTGTACTCAACTCAACTTCCTTCATTTTCAGTACAGCACAAGGGAAGGACAAAATGTCATTCCTAACTTTGGATTTCCTATCTTTTGTCAGTGTGTTTCACAACCTTAACTGCATTTCAGTATAGTTCACTGGTAAATTTCTATATATAAAACTGCACTTTCAAGTTGCTTAAAGATACCACATAATTGGATGTACCTTTAACCTAATGGTTTAAAATCCTAAAGGAATGGTGTGCACACAACATCTTATAGTATTAAATAGCCTGAGATCAAATAAAATGCAATGAGCAATGTCTGCTTCTACTGAACTGGAAATGTTGTTAGTGAGACACTGGACAAAGATGACAGGGCTACCTCAAGAAACATAATGAGGGAGTTTTATCAAGCCAAACCTTTTAAAATGTTTGAACTTCATAAAAACCTGCAGGCATGACAGATTAAATGTAATGCTTACCTCTGATTCTGAGCTGCAGCTTATATCGTCTAATTCCTGTAAATAAGAACAGATGTGGTGTTAGAAGGTTTTGATTTGTGTTTTTATTTTTCAAAACCCATCTAGCATAGTGCAGTTTTTGCATTTGGGGGATGGTGGAAAGCTTTGTTTTCTTTCTCAAGCATGTCAAAAATGGGAAAATAAGTCTCACTCATCTCCATCCTATTAAAAAGAGAAGCACAAAACAATTTACAGAGTTGAATGTGTGCTTTAAAAATGGGTGAAAAGACACTGATCTATTCAAATATATCTTCAAATATTTAGAGCAAGAGAAAAACATTACTTTAGCAAGTTTCAAAACATAACAATTGTGAGTTTCAGCTTGCATTCACGTTATAGTGGCAACAATGTGAGAAGTCAATAGGCACCTGGGACAAGTAAACAGGGTAAAGATACTGCAGGCACCCCACTTCTGAGAAAGCCTATTGCTCCTATAAATCATAGACACTCTGCTTTAAGGATACATGTTATTATTTTTTAATAGGGTGATTTCTTTAGCAAAACATAGAAGTCTAGACTTCAGCACATATAAAAAATGTAATTTACAAGCTTGGTCTTGTCATTTCTGTTGATGACAGTTTCACGAGAGCCTCACAAATCAAATAGTTCACAGACACAAATTTAAATAAAGTAAACATGAATAACGCAACAAAGCTTACATAGCGTCATGAATAACAGGGGTTCTATTAGGATTAGAGTTACGTAGCTGCAAGTAATAAAACAGTACAGAGAAGTGTTATAAGTAGAATTTTTCTGAATAATCCCATTTAATCCATATATTAAAATTATGAAACAGAGAATCTCCAGCTCTCTTCACATGATACAACAAAAATAAATGAAAAGTAAAATATCCAGCTTTCATAGACATTTCCGTCTTCCTGCAACAAAATGACTTTGAATGTTACTTTTTTAAAAAATAAAATCACCAGCTTCTTTTGGTAATGTGTGGATACAGCTTTTGACCATGTATATACATTCTATTGAGAATGATCATTTTTAATAGTAAACAACCATGAATATAGGTAAAGTATAATTTAGCCAGAAAATAAAAAATCATTTTTGTTATGGTTATCATTGCTGTTTAAACTCTTTATAAGAGGGCTAAAATCTATTTTGAGTGATATTGAGGAAAACAATAAATGTGAACATTTAGTTCAGATCATGGATAATATATTTGATTTTATTCTATGAGTCCCGACTATCTTTGGATTACAATACTGCAGAAATGCATGAGACTGAACAGGCAGTTTCTCATGACAGTACTACCATTTGAGATGGTTAATTGCATACATGCTGTCAATGTATGATAAGAATTATAAGCCCAATATCTGTTGACTTGGCAGCCCCAGTTCCCTACAAAATGGAACAATCACTAATTACTCCAGAAATAGTTGCTAAATAAAAATTTCTTAAAATACATAATTGAGAGCTGCTTACATACAGCAGTGTGATGGTCTAGAGCACAGGGATTAAAAAGCTTTGGCATTAAAAAGGCTTGGGTCTGAGACCATTTACCAGCCACATGATTTTAGACAAATTTTCTAAGTGATTATTTGTCATTTTATTAATCTAGCATCTACCATCTACCATGTACCACATAGGGTTGCTAGGGAAATCAAATAAAATAATACATTTAAAGTGCTTTGCACTGTACACTCCAACAAAGGTTAGCTGTAATTAAGAATAATTACTATTAGTGGCAAATCAGTTCTCCCTAGTCTTTTAATAAAGCTATTAGATTAATTACTAGATTTCATGATTATTAATAACTTATTCCTTATGGAAGCCTGACTTCAACACAGAGAAAGTTTATCTTAGAAGGTGGACTATCATCTGATAAAGAGAAAGAAAAATCTCATTAAACACTTTCACACAGTCATAGAAATTGGTTAGATGTAGAAAACAGCAATTTTAAATGAGCATTTACTTTTTGCCTGTTCTCTCTGGGTGTACAGTCTGAGTAGCCCTCACTCCACACACAAGCATATACGTTCTACAGATAAATTGTGAGACAAAGACACTTGATGAGACATTTTAGGATTAAAAGCAATGATTTTCAGAAAGGACACCATTATGACAACAAAAAGCTCAGATGACTTTTATATTTGCCTTTTCAAATAGATAATACAGTCATACGGATTAAAGTCCAAAAACAGAACAAAAGTATAGAAAAATCTTCCCCATCTTTGTCCTCCATCTGCTCAGTTTCCACCCTGAAAAAAAAATCTTCCCACCAGGATCTAGTATTTAATATCTAGATTTCCTTTAGGCCAAAACATGAAAATATGAATATATATCATTATTTCCCATTCATGTACAAAAGATTATCTAACACTTATGGAGTGGTTTCTGTGTCATGTAATTTGTCAAGAAGTTTAAATTCTTCACTTCATGTCATTCTTACAGAAATCCAATGAGACACACTCAATGTTCATATGATTGTGGAGGTAAAATCTACTTGCATCTAAACCATACATGAATATCTAACCCTACATGACATTGTCTACTGTGTCTAATCACCAACTAAAGTCCAACATGAATAGAATAAAATACAAATGGTCTCCACCCCCAAATCTTGCTAAAGGAATAAATGTACTCAGACTAGGACCCTTAGGGCACAGCAGGTATATTAATAGAATTATCTTAAAAAGATGAAAACATTTGCATGTAAGATACATCCTGGAACCCTCTTATAATATAGGACAACTTCATTAATTAAAGCTTAGTCTTAATACATTGGCTGATTTTCTAATGAACTAGAGAAAAATGAAAGATCACTATTAAATGAGGATTTTCCTTCTTTTTCTTTTCTAAATATACCTCAACAAACATTTTTCTCCTTGTTCTTATGTGCAATACTCAATGATGGGGAAAGGGAAACCTATTAACCTGAAGGGAAAATAGAAATTGGATAGGGAAGTTTGTTCTCTGTCTCTAGGCACACGTTATAAGCAATGATCAATAAAATTAAATCTTACATGATAATCAGCAAACAGTGGTACCTTATAAGTGGGGGGTAAAAATGAAAATGTTAGCGATTAGAATAGCTTGAAAATAGATCCAAAGATTTAAAAAAGGAGAGAGATAACATAATTAAAAACTATATTGTAGCAATTTGGAGAAAGCTGTATTTTTAGTTACATTTCAAACATTTCACCAAAAAGTTTAAATTTTATCATGAGATAACTCACATATGCAATTTTCCCTACCCAAGACAGTCAGACTTCTCCATCAAGATTAGTTTCCCTCAGGGTGAATTTGTGACAAGGAGAGTGAAGATTATATAAAATGCCCCCATGATGCCTCTTTGAGTTGATGGAGAATTGAAATTATCAGACTTGTGTATACTCTTATGCTTTCAAAATTAGCCATTTTTATTTATGGTGTTATATTGCTTGAAGCAGTTTACATTTTCAATAAATAATTAAAATATATCTCTTCTACAACTTATCATTCTGCTTCTGGGAAAAATATTGCTAGAAAACAAATAGCACTTATATATTTTACCTTGGAGCTATAGGAGGAAAACTAAATATACAATAAGGAAAAACTAGGTCTTCACCACCTTTAAAAAAGAAAGGAAAACTATCAGTTGTCCTAGAGTCATCCACTGCAGTTTCCTTATGTTATGGACAATGTTCTGAAATGTGTGCTACATGATCTAGGTTCCTGCTAACTGTATTTCCATTTGCCATTTTTATTAATTCCTTGAAATCTAACATGAGCATTATTACTCTATGCAAACTCATTATGTTATGGTTTCAAATTGTTAACTTATTTCATCCCCACCAAATGATCTTCAATTCACACCACTGTTGAATTTACTCTTGTAGACATAAGTAACTGATGGTGTTCTCACATCTAAACTGAATGGCTTTTCTCATTCTTTATCCTCTATAAACTGTACTCCATCTCCAGATTGGTAATTGCCAAAATGGCATATCTCTTTAAATTTACGAGTGAATTCAACCAAACTTACTTTTAATTCGAACTGGCTTCTTTAACTAAACTTATTCAGTTTGTCTGTGATAACATCATTTGTCAAGTATCCCAGGCTAAGCATGTGAATTAATCTTGACTATTTTTTGCTTTATCTTCTGTGACCTGTCAGTCTCAAATCATATTTTCCTTTGAAATATGTCTCCAAGTAATTCTCTCTTCTCAGTTTCTTACTACTCTCACTCTTCTGCAGGATAACACAAAACTCATGATTGCTTTTGGATCCCTCATTTTTCAAACTCCCTTACAGTCTCCGGTGTTTACTGCTATCAAGCGAACCTTCCTGACTGACAACTCTACAGTGATTCTCAGCTGCTTCCTATATTAAAAAATTATCCTCCTTCACTGGTTCCATAATCTGGGAACCACCTTGCCTAGCAAATCAGTCTCTTGCTGATTTCGGCAGCCTGGTCTCTGCACATCGTATATTATCCTTTTTAAGATTATTTTGCTTGCCTTAAAGATTAAGTGTATACTCTCTAAGGGCAGACTCACCAGGATAGAGTCCTGGCTCTACCAATTGCATTTATATCACTTTGGGTGACAATGTCTCTTTTTTCATCCACTAAGTAGGGTTGTGAAGATTAAAGGAACTGATTTGTATAAAGCCCTTGCATATATTGATCCACAGATGTTAGCTACTATGATTAGATAAATCCTACTTGTTTTCACAGTTTAGCTCAAACTTCAAAGAGCAAATTGACTTAAACCAGTTGGTCAATGTCTAAGATTATTGGCTCCTGAGGTGAACTGGCTGGATAAAAAATCTGGCTCTAATATTTTCTAAGCTGTGGCCAAGAGAAACTTCTTTAGCAGTGGTCTGTGACTCAGTTTTCTTATTTGTAAAATGGGGATAATATCAACATTAATCTTACAGGGTTTTATTTTGTTTTGTTTTGTTTTTTTTGAGACAGGGTCTCACTCTGTTGCCTAGGCTGGAGTGCAGTGGTGCGATCATGGCTCACTGCAGCCTTGACTCCCAAGCTCAAGCAATCCTCCCACCTCAGCCTTCCCAGTAGCTGGAATTACAGGCATGCACCACCACACCCAGCTAATTTTTTATATTTTTATGGAGACAAGGTCTCACCATGTTGCCCAGGCTGATAACCACTGGGCTCAAGCAATCCTCCCGCCTTGGGATTATAGACATGAGCCGACTACCCAGCCTTAAAAGATTTTTTCTAAAAGAAAAATAAGATTGCCCATGGGCTGAAATAAGTATCTGGTACTGTCCTAAATTTTTACTCCCATTTTTATATCTCATGATACCCAGCTCTATGTTAGTTTCTGGGCTTGTGTTTCTGTGAGGTCTATTTATTATTAAACTATGCCTTCCTTTAATCTAAGTTGAATTAATTGTTTACTCTGCTCTGTAACAGCAAAAGACATACAAAAAATAATAATTTTTGCTGATTATGGATTCCGCCCTTAGTTGGAAGTATCAGTATCAAAGTCAGGACAGGTTTGCATTGATATTCAAAGAAAACATGTGGTGAACATTCATCATTATGTGATAGTATCTTAATATTGCATCTGTTTACTTCAACTTTTTACACACCTGTTCCCAATAATTTTCTAAAACAGGGTCAGCCAACTGTGACTGTGGCTCAAATATGATCTACTACCCACTATGTAAATAATGTTTAGATGGAAGACAACCATGCCCACTCATTTACACATTGTCTACAGGTGTTTTCACCCTATAAAAGTAGATACAAGTCCTTGTGACAGAGACTATTTATTCAGCAAAGCCCAAAATATTTACTATCTGGTTCTCTATGGAAAAAGTGTGCTAACCCCTGCTCTAAAACATTAATTTATTTCCAAAGGCAGGAGGAATGTTCATCCAGGAAAAAACTCTCAAATGTGGGTGGTCAATGACTCAAAAATGGCTCTAATTTTCTTGTTGCCTTGATGTTTGCTCCTACTGTGAATTTACGCACTCGCTCTCATATGCTAAGTGTTTTGGTTGCATTTAAACTTGCCCTGAACCACCCAATTAACTTAAAAAAACAGTCATTCAGTCAATTTTAAAGATTAAAAAAAAATCAGGAAAGCCATTTGCCTGGCACCAGCTAGTAAAATAAGTGATTTATTGAAAATGTTTTCCTGATTGCTCTTATGTGCAGAAACAAGCTTAGAGAGAGATATACCAGCTATCAGCATTTATACTAAAATTTTTTAATGATCCATAAAGTCAAATGGATAGTAAAGCAAATCAGAATTATTAGGCTGGTATTCATTTCCAAACAAGATATTTTTAACCACATCTCTCAGTTTTCCCCTACTCAATATTTACTCCCATCATTCTAGACCCTCCCCTGAACATGAGAGCAGTTCATCATTTTTATACCTTCACTAAAATTATTCTTTGCTTGAACTTTTCTTCCTAACACCATTTTTATTCCTAAAACACCGTTTATTCAATCCCCACTCAAAAGCCATTCCCTCCATGATATTTTCTACCATTTCAGCCAATATTATTTTTATGATACTTACTTCTGTCTACATTGTGTTGTAGAAACTGATGTACCTGCCTCTCTTCAATGATTACATTGCAAATTATGAGGGCAAAGGCCATATCTTTTAGACATCAATGGGATTCAAACACTAGAAGTCTAATTCCAGAGCTCATGCTTATAATCCTCCCGATAACCCTGAAGAGTGGGAAAGAAATAATGAGAGCCTAATAGTCTCCATATTAGGGGATAAGAAATACAAGAAATATCTAAGAAATAAAAATTTGATGTAGGCAAC
This sequence comes from Pongo pygmaeus, assembly GCF_028885625.2. Taxonomy (NCBI): domain Eukaryota; kingdom Metazoa; phylum Chordata; class Mammalia; order Primates; family Hominidae; genus Pongo; species Pongo pygmaeus. The sequence goes on from NC_085930.1 coordinate 77,382,690, forward strand.
AGTATTGGGAAGGAATCACTATGTAGCTTGAAATTAGTAAAAATCTCCCTAAAATGATCTAGACATCATTATAGAGGCTCTAATGGAGACATCTGCTCAGTGTTTAACAACAGACACATCAATAAATATGATTGTTAGCCTCTATTCAGTCTTAGACTTCACAACTTTATGCAAAATAATAGTGATTTTCTCTATGAATGTGGGTTTACTTTAGCCAGGTAGTTTAAAAAATACAGCTGAAGTAAAACAGATATAAAGATTTCTTTCTGAAAAGAACATTAGGTATCTGGAGCTCTATTTTTGTTTAATCCCTTCTAGGCACTTTTTAAACTTAAGCTGAAAAATGACAACACACATACACATATATATACACATATATTGTGTATATATGTGTGTGTGTGTGCATATACATATATTGATATTGATATTGATATTCCATAATACACATTCACTTAAACTAAATACAGGTATCTGTGAGGGATTGATTCCAGGACCCCCACAGATACCAAAATCCATGGATGTTCAAGTCCCTTACATAAAATAGCATAGTATTTGCATATAAACTACAAACAATCTTCCATATACTTTAAGTCTTCTCTAGATTACTTATAATGCCTGATACAATGTAAATTTTATGTAAATAGTTGTTACACTGTATTGGTTAGAAAATTACAGGAATTTTAAAAGTGTGGTACATGTCCAGTACAGTGGTATTATTTTTCCGAATGTTTTCTATTCACGGTTGGTTGAATCCATGGACGAAGAACCCACTACTGACACAGCAGGACAACTGTACTTAAAAATACTAAATAAAAAATGAGAAAATCAGTGTCATGCATAATGCCACCATGCCGGGATATTTACTGCTAATATTCTGGTATGGATATGCACGCAGTTCTGATTCTGTCCCTTTCCAAAGCTTCTTCACAAACCTAGAGAAGAGTGAAAGAGGAGAGTCCAGATCATTGTGTGCTCCTAGTAACACCACCGTCCCTCCCTCCAGCACACATTTGCCAGTCTACCACAATCTGTCTCACAGACTATCAGAGCTCATGTAATCATGTCCCACATCTCTGTTTATGTTAGTTGTTGCAAGAAGCCTTTATCAGCAGTGCCCTTTTCCCCATATGGCACTGACAACCTCAGTCTGACCCCACCTCCCACTCTCCTTGACTCCTAAAGCTGTTCTGCTCTTGCTCTGCCCTGTAGAATTCATAGTTCCAATAAATTAGCTCATATTTTCTGTTTTTTGTTTGTTTGTTTTTCTGAACATCCCTGTAACAACTTAGCTGTGATTGAATACTAGCTCTTCCCCGAAGACATGGCTTTGCCTGTGACCCTCTCTAAGTTGTGACTTTTTTTCTCCTAATCCCTGGGCCTGAAGGTGGAATATAGTCTCTTTGCTTTTCAATGCTCCTTTCAGGCCATGATTTCTTGCAGCTCCCTAAAAGTGCCCTTTTGTAGCTCATGTCATCACATTCTACAACTGCCTCCCTTCCTTGTTTTACTCAGTGGCACCCCCTTGGGTTTTCTCTTCCACATTGTTGAGGGTTATAGCACATGGGCTACTGTTACTCTCTCAACCCCAACTTCTGTTATAATTCTTGGTGATTTTAATAATATGCACAGCCATTTTAGAATCCTGTTGTCTCATTTCCTTGTCCTTCTGTCCTTTCATAATTTTGCCTCCCATACTGTCTTAGTCACCCACTCTCATGACCATAACCTAGATGTTTTACTGTCAATAACTGCATCTGCTTCATAATCTTAATTTCAAGTATTCCATTTTTCAGCCTTCATTTCTTATCTATCCAGCTTCAGTGATCTTTCAACCTCACAGGACCTATTATCTATTGATCCTAGTGACTTTTGCTGTTCCAAGGTTTAACAATATAATTTCTCATTTGCATAAATCCTCAACTCCTTTTTCAGTCTCTGTTTTTCCTTTCTGTTTCAAACCTTCTTCTCATCCTCAGCTAAAAAGCTGCTTCTCATTTTATTGAGGAAACAGAATCAGGTAGAAGAGTACTCCATTAGCATCAATAACAACATCTCAAAATTTGTCAGTAACTGTAACCCATACACTCTATAACCAGTACTACTATTATGGATTATTTGTCTGTAGTCTCAACAAAGACCAACTTCTTTGCTTCTGCAAAGGAGTTAATTCCAGAGGATTTTGAAAAAGTGGTGGCGTAGGAAGCACCAGGAATCTGTCTCCCCACCTAGATAACAACAGCACTGGCAGAATCTGTCTGATGTAACTATTTGGAACCCTGGAGTCTATTGAAAGTTTGCAACTTCCAGGGGAACGCTTAGATGGAAAATTGCAGTTAATTTCCATCAAGTTCAGCACTTAATACAGTACCTGCTACCCATTCTCCGCATACATCGCTGTGGTAGACAGCTATGCATATGTTCCTGAAGCAGCCTGGACAGAACTGTAAGGAGCCAGGGTGAGCACATAAGACTCTGTCCTCCAGATATTTGGGATTGCTCTTCTGACAGCTGCTTCTTATCAGAGAGGTGCAGACAAGCCATGAGCTGCCATTGATTTTTCATGTCTCGCCATTGTTGAAAGCCCCTTTACCTCTGGCTGAAGTGACTTTCCAGTGCTTCTCCAACTAATTTTTTTCTTTTTTTTTTCTTTTTTCTCTTTTGAGAGCCAGGCATTAAACACTAATATATTTAAAAGCAATTGTATATATTGGGGAACATTAAAAAGTGACTGTGCATGTTAAGGAAAAGGCATAGATTCAGAAAAGACTTGACAAGAATTTATTATTTTACCTCAGGCTGATCCCAGAATGAGAGACAGCTTACAACAATACAAAAAGCAAAACGATAAATAAAAAGAATATCAAAAACTGACAAACTCTGAGGAAGGGGGAAGGGCCAGATTACCAGGGTTACCACATTAGATTCAAGTATCCATTTTTTACAACAACAACACAAAACACACAAAGAAACAAGAAAGCATGGCCTTTCAAAGGAAAAAAAAAATCAACCAACACTATACCCAAAAAGACTTGATGGCAGATCCATAGACAAAACTTCAAAATGTCTATCTTAAAGATGTTAAGGAAGACATAGAACTAAAGGAAGATATAGATAAAGTCAAGAAAACTATCTAACAGCAAAATGGAATTATCAATAAAGAGATAGAAAAAAAGAAATTCTGAACCTAAAGTTGTGGAGCTGAAAAGTACAGTATTTGAAATGGAAAATTTACAGAGGGATTCAAAGGCAAATTTGTGTAGGCAGAAGAAAGAATCAGCAAACTTGAAGATACAACAATATAAATTGATTCTGAAAAACAGGAACAAAAATATTGAATAAATATGAACGGAATCTAAATGATCTCTGGGAAACCAACAAATAAATTAACATATGCATTGTAGAAGTCCCAGAAGACAGAGAGAATGAGTGAGCGAGCAAGAGAGAAAGAGAAATTATTTGAAGAAATAATTGCTGAAAACTTCTCATATGAATGTAAGTATCCAAGAATCTCAACAAACTTCAAAGAGAATAAAAATAAAGAGACTCACACATAGACACATTAAAATCAAACTTTTAAAAGCCAAAAACAAAGAGAAAATCTTTCAAGTAGCAACAGAGAAGTGACTTATACACAAGGAATCCTCAGTAACATTATCTGCTTATTTCTCATCAGAAACTTTGTAGGGCAGAAGTTAGTGGACCAAGATATTTAATGTGCTGAAAAAATATTTTCAAATTGTTAGCGAAGAATTCTAAATCTGACAAAACCATCCTTCAAAAGTGAGGGAGAAACTGAGACCTTCCCAGATAAAATCTGAGGGAATTTTTTCCACTAGACCTACTTTGCAAGATATGCTTAAGTGGGTTCCATAGGGTGAAATGAAAGGGGAGTAGACCGTAATTCAAAGTCATGTGAAGAGATAAATACCTCTATAAAGGTAAATACATGGGCAATTACAAAAGCTAGTATTATTGTAACAACAATAATTTGTAACTTTACTTACAACAGTAAGTTGTAACTTTACTTTTTGTTTTCTACATGATTTAAGAGAGTACTATATTTAAAAATAAAGTTATTAATATAAAATCTAGAATAATTGTAACTTCAGTTTGTAACACATTTTGTTTTCTACATATTTTAAGAGACTAATGTATTTAAAAGAATTATCAGTTTATGTTTTGGGGCACCAGATGTATAAAGATGTAATATTGTCACATCAACAACCAAAAGGAGTGGCAACAGGGCCATTAAGTGGTAAAGGGTTTCCTATGTTACTTAACTTGGCATAAACAAAATGAGAGTGTTATAACTTTAGGCCGTTAAATGTAATTCCCATGGTAACCACAAGGAAAATAGGGATATAATATACATAAAAGGAAATAAGAAAGGATTTTAAATATTTCACTGTAAGAAATCAGCTAAACACAACGTAAGACAATAATTCTGGAAATGAGGAACAAAACAGCTGTAATGTGTATAGAAAACAAAGAGCAAAAACACAGAAACCCCTCCTCGTTTCAGTAATTACTTTAAATGTAAATGGAATGTAAAAACAGAGATTGACAGAATAGTTAAAAACATATGGTCTGCCTATGAGAGATACATCTAAATCCAAAGAAAATGTGATGTATGGGTATAATGGAATACTATTTAGCATTTAAAAAAGGAGAAAATTCTGATACATGCTACAACTTGGATACATCTTAAGGGCATTTTGCTATGTGAAATAATCCAGTCATATAAAGAATGATACTATAGGGTTTTGCTTATAAGAAGTATACTGATAGCAGTCAAAATCATAGAGACAGAAATTAGAATAGTGTTGGTGAGGGGCTTCAGGATGAGTGAATAGAAAATTATTGTTTAGTGTGTATAACAGAATTTAAGTTTTAAAAGAGGAAAAGAATTATAGAGATGAATGGTGGTGAATGTTGCACAACATTATGAATATATTTAATATCACTGAACTGTAAACTTAAAATTGTTAAGAAGGTGAATTTTATGTTGTTTATTATACCACAATAAAATTATAGAAAAAATTGAAGGACAATAAGACAATCAATGGTTTTCAGGCATTGGGTGGGGATAGAGGGATGACTAGAGCACAGAGGATTTTTAGGGTAATAAAATTATTATTTATGATACTTTATGATAAAATATTTTTTATAATAAAGTTATTATGATACTTTGATAATAAAAAATTTATTTATAGATACATGCCATTATACATTTGTCAAAACCCATAGAATGTATGACACCAAGAGTGTACCCTAATGTAAGCTATAGACTTTGAGTAACATTGACGTGTTAATATAGGTTTTTAATTGTAAAAAATGTGTCACTCTGGTGCAAAATGTTGATAGAGGAAGATGCTATGTGTGTGGGAGCGGGAAGCATATAAAAATTCTCTGTACTTTCTGCCCAATTTTTCTGTCACTCTAAAACTGTTTTTAAAAAATTATGTTCAAAAAGTAAAAATAAAGACTAAATTAGATAATATAAAAATTATTAGCAAAAAATGGTGTAAATTATCTTTCACCTTCTTTCCCCCTCCTGCCCCACCTTTCTTCACCATGGTACCTTGCTCTTTATTTTTTGCTCTTGAAGTACAATGTTGTACTTATTCTTAAAAATGAAAGAAATTTGACTCCTCAGTTGAAATAAACAAACAAAAAAGAGCCCTTGTCTCACCCTCTCCTGGTTACTATTTTTTCTATTTTATGTAACCTTAATTTTTCTGCTTTACTGGATTTTTGTCATCAGCATATAAGCCTGCTATAATATCTATCATATAAAAACCTACCTTCATCTCATATACCCTGCTGTCTACTATTCAGCCTCTGCTTGCATACAGAAAATCGTCAATCTTTTTGTGTCCTTTCCTTCCATTGTCTCAAAGCCATTGCAATTAGACTTTCATTTTCCATCATGAAACGTTCATACAAATGCTACAATAATACTCATACTGACAAATCATGTTGTCAATTTTCAGCCATCTTATTTGACTATAAATGGTATTTGATAAGAGTTGATTACAACCTCCCTTTAAATACCTTCACTTGGCTTCTGGATGCCACTCTTTCATTTTTTTTTTTTTTTTGAATCTCAAAATTACTTCTTTTCTCTATTACTAGCTAGCTCTGCCTCATCTTGCAAGCTCTACCTATTGCATTACTCCAGGACTTGATCCATAGATGCCTTCTTTCTCTGTCTACTTACTCACTATAGATGATCTTTCAAGGTCATTACTTTAAAGAGCCTTTAATAAAATTTATGCACTGATGCTTCTAAAATGTATCTCTTCAGTCACATTTGTATATCCAACTGCTTCATTTAAATCTCCATTTGATGCAAAATAAGCAACTCAACTTTAATACGCTCCGAGGCAAATTTTTCATTTTCTCATAAACCTACTTCTTTCTCTGTCTTTTCAATGCAGCCTTTCACTTGATCGAGGTAGACTTGGAGTACTTTTTAATACCTTCCTTTCTCTCACTCACTGTATCTAGTCCATCAGCAAGTTTTAATTTTTTAACCTTGAAATTATTCCATATTTTTCATGACTATTATCCTGTCCCAAGTTACCAACATCTCTTATTTTGCTTCAGGAAATAGTCATCTACCTGGTCTCCCTGCTTATATTATTTTCATTTTAGTCAGTTCAGCACAAAATAGGTAGAGAGATCCTTATAAGTGGTCATTCAAGTAATTTTACTCTTTTGGTCAAATTCATCAAAAAGGCTCAAATTTGAGTGAAGCTCTAAGTTCTTGTGTTGGCCTACAAACCATCTATGATTTCACCTTCATCACTGAACCTCTCATTTTTCTCTCTCTAGCCAAGTATGTCATGACCTCACTGACATTCTTTTCTCACACATACCCAACATTCTCCTAACTGAAAGTCCTTGTGTTTATTTTGCTTTCTATCTGTAACAGAATTCCATTGTCTTTCTGTACCATGATTTATTGAACTATCTCCTATTTATAAACATTTCTAAATTTTTAGTTTTGCAAATGCTGCTACAGTGAATATTCTCAAATATATATCTTTGTATACTTTTTAAATGTTTCCCTGGGATATATTTTCTATTTTTAATTTTTATAAAAGTTTTAAAATTGATAAGTAGTTATCAATTTTAAATTTTATAAAATCTTATAACTTATAGATTTTATATACTTATAAAATCTACAAGTAGTTAGGGGTAACTACTCATAGATGTTCTAGGCAAGTTTGCTCCATTCAAGTCTGCCCCTTGTTATTAATATATTTCAAAGTGTTTTTGACAATTGGTAGGCAGAATATATACTTAATTTTTAAATTTTCATTTTTTGAGAAGAATGACAGTGAACATTTTTTTCAGAGGTTTACTAGATTTGGGTATTCATATTACGAATTGAGTGACTATTCACTTTTTTTCCTGGTTTTATATGATTACGTTTCCATTATTTAAACATTGATTTGTAAATATTTTTAATAGAGTAAGGTTGTTGACCTCTGTCATAATATGCAAATATATTTACCATGCTTTAAAAATCTATTTATTATTTTTTCTTCTTAGGACTTTATTTTATTACAGGCACATGTATCTGTATATTCCATTATGACTTCTTGATATTATCCCAAGTCAACAAATTTGTTATTGACTTCCAAATTATATATGAGGGAAAATTTTCTACGAACAAAAATATAAAGTTTATTCAATGAAGTCTACCCCATTACTAGTTGTTATTAATATCAAGTTCTTCTTTTCCTCTCCCAAAATTAAAAATTGCATTTATTACCCTTCTTTTAGTATGCTGGAGTCGTGTGATTAGTTCTGGATAACGGGCTGTGAGGAAAAATATCCTATTATTGTTAGCTTGAGCAATAAAAAGCTGTATAAACTTTTTCAGACATTTTCTATGCCATGGGTACAAAAAAGGCCACATGTTTAAAATATTGCAGATACAAGGAAGCACAGCCTCTTCCATGCTGGATCTCTCTGTATATATATTTCTGAGGATATCTGAGTCCAGATAGTCAAAATTATGCGAAGGTAACAAACAATTCTAACAATCTCAGAAGACAAAACAACACAACTTTATTTTTCTCTTGTACAATATATCTCTTGTGAATCTGAGGCAAAGCTCTGCTTGTTATGGTACCTCAAAGATGCACTCCGAAGGAATAGTTACCATTTTCAATGTTACCAATTGCAATGCCAGAGAGATGTCTGGAGGTTCTCACAACAGCCATTAAATGTTGCAGTACAACGCCTGCAACTTCTGCTTACAGGATATCTGGAAGAACTAAATAATTGCCCAATGTAATTGCAAAAAAAGCATTTATGTATAATTTTACCATGTGTCAGAGGGGGCTGGACCAGTAATATTTGCTTAATAGCACTAATAGCATCAGAATGGAGCAGAGATCCCTGCTGAGCCATGCTGGACGTGTAGTATGGCTGAAAAATAAACTTTCACTGCACTATGCCACTGTGACTTTGGCATGTTCATTTGTTAATGCAGCATAACCTAGTATATCTTGATTAATACAAATGGGAAATACACAAATGAGAGCAAAACAAGTAATTTTGAGACGGGAACACGTGATCAGATGTCATGAATTAAGAACTTTGTCTCAGAAAAAAAAAAGAATGATATATTAGACTGATTAAGCTAGAGAAAGTTTACATAAGTAGGTAAGACACCAACCTAAAGATGAAAAATTGTTAAAATGCTACTTTTATCCTAGTAATATAAAAGGTTCTTATTTATAAAATTAATTTTATACCAACTGTGTAGGATGAAAAATAAATTGAGATCCAGTCTGTATTGTCTCTAGAAATTGTCTTAGGAATAAAGAGATCTGAATTCTAACTCAAATTCAGCAGTTAAATTGTGAGATTGGGGAAAATGTCCCATATTTTCTCGTGATCGCAATTTATATGAAAAAACAGAATTTTAAAATAGAATAATGCAAACTTAAATGTTCAAAAGAATTACCTGGTAAGCTTATACAAAATGCAGAGCCTGAGATTCTGCTCACAAAATTTTCTTACTCAATAATTCTGGGTAGTGCCAACAAATCCATCATTATTATTATTACTACTACTATTATTGGAGACAGGGTCTTGCTCTTTTGCTCAGGCTGGGGTGCAGTGGTGCAATCATAGCTCTCTGCAACCTCTGTCCCCTGGGCTCAAGCAATCCTCCTGTCTCAGCCTCTCAAGTAGCTAGGACTACACGCATGTGCCATAACGCTTGGCTAATTTTTGTATTTTTTGTAGAGACAGGGTCTCATATTGTTACCCAGGCTGGTCTCAAATTCCTGAGTGCAAGTGATTCTCCTGCCTTGTCCTCTCAAAGTGCTGGAATTACAGGTGTGAGCCACTGCGTCTGGCAAAGAAATCTATTTTTTAAAGACATGCTCCAATTTATTATCATGCAGTAGTCTAAGTATAACACTTTGAAGAGACAATGTGTAAGAAGCCTTTGATCATTAAAAATAAACAGTAATTTAGAAAATGTTGAGTTTTCAAACGATGACAGTCTATTTCTACAGGAAAGTCCCTGAATTTTTTTTCCTTCAATCATAGGTCACAGCTATTTTTTATTACTTACAAAAATTACAAGCTATTTACTGTCATTTTCCCATGGGCTGTTATAATAAATTGCAAAAATAAACATGCTATAGTGCTCTAAATCACAAATACTTCTGATTAAAGTCATATGGCCAAAGGCTAAAATTGAACAGCCTTGGTGAGCAATAAAATAAATGTTTTTGTTCAAAATGAAACATCTAATTATATCACGGACCATAATACTGATTGAGACAGAAAGGAGAAAATGCTTGAGCAGGTAATAATGTATTCGTTAATACATAATACCGGGGGTGGGGAGAGAAAAATATTTACCATTGAAACATGTCTGATTGCTGAAGTTTTCTGTGTTACATAATTAGTGTAGGGCTGGGCCAACATTTACCATTGAGGAGGTTAATATTAATTTACAAACCGTCATATATAGCAGAGTCAGCAGAAAATGATCACATCCCTCCAGGGCTTATAAGGGCAACATTGCAGAGCAAGCATAATCTGTTTTTGATGTAATATTTATATTAAATATGCAAAACTGTTCATCACAAGAGTGTGTTTTTAAATTAGCACAGACATATCATTTCAACTGTGGCCATGACCTGTGATTTCCACCTGCTTGTGTTCTGAGGTCCCATTTTGAATACGTACAATTGTGAGTAGGTGGGATTTTGCTGTAATAGGGATATCTGAAGACAGAGAAAGTTTAAATTGTGAAAAGAATTCCCAAGTATTGTACAGCTTCCTATTGTGAATTTTTGTTCTCTCAAATATGTGTGATATCTAGGTTTTATTTAGTTATTCAGAACCACTGTGGTCTCCCCTGTTGTGGAAGATAATTATAGTGATAATATTATTCATAGTAATCAAAATTTAGAAATTTACTATTTAAGTTAAAAGCCAGCTCTGGGGCTCAAGTATTACATTTCTTAGTTGTCCACTTTGTCAACAATATTGGTCCTTTTCTGATTGTTGTGGCTACATTTTGTGACCCATAAAGCAAGAAATATCTAAAAATATGTATTTTTTTAGAGTAAAAGGTCATTTGGTTCTGAAAACAATAAAATTTTTTAATGTAAATAATGCACAAAATATTATTCATATCAATAAGAAACTAACCCAAACTGTAGCATGGTAAGTCATCATCTTAGCCCTACAACTGATTTTAGAATTCAACCCACTCTGTCTTCTCATTTTACAGAAGTGAAAACTAGGACTCAGAAAGCTAAAGTGATATGCTCCTTAGCGATGAAACTGGGAATAGAATCCAACTTTCTTGAAACTCTTTCAAGTAATATTTTCAGTTTATCATTTACAGAAATTACTCTTAGTTTTGAGAATTAAGAAGTTTCAGTACACTTACCTTCTCAGAAGAAAAGAAGACGCTGGTCAGATGAACCACTGTCATGATTTTGCCTCAAATTTGGCAGGCCACAAAAACCAGCATCCTTTTGTACACTATCTCTTTTGATGTAGTGTAGTGGAAATAAATTGGGTGGATTGGGTGGGTTTCAGTGTATTCATGTAGTGATATGGTTGGCTGTGTCCCCACCGAAATCTCATCTTGAATAGTAGATCCCATAATTCCCACGTGTAGTGGGAGTACCTGGTGGGAGGTAATTGAATCATGGGGGCAGGTCTTTCCCATACTGTTCTTGTGATCGTGAATAAGTCTCATGAGATATGATGGTTTTATAAAGGGCAGATCTCCTGCACACACTCTCTGGCCAGCTGCCATGTAAGATGTCCCTTTGTTCTTCCTTCCTCTTCTGCCATGATTGTGAGGCCTCCCCAGCCATGTGGAACTGTGAGTCCATTGAACCTCTTTCCTTTATAAATTACCCAGTCTTGGATATGTCTTTATTAGCAGCATGTGAACAGGCTAATAAATATGGTCATGTAAAAAGCAAACTTGTAGCAACAATTAAGAAACATTCAAACATTAGTAATGTTTTTATATCAGATTATATAGTGGGAAAGGCTGCATAGATCTTAGAAAGTGAGTCCTACTTCTTTAGGAAGAAATATCCTCAGAGTAAAGGAGCTCTCTTTGCTAGAGAACATAGAAATACCCCTTAAAACCCTCAAATCCCTTTGCTCACAAAATAAACTTCTGGCCTATAATTTGATAAATGGAATGGATTTTCCCACTAGAAGGGTTATGCCCCATGAAGACAAATAGTTCTGCATCTTAGGCCACATATATCTTCAATTTTAAATCAACTGCCATTCTGGTTTTTTAAGATAGTCTCTGGTGAATCAGATCTGTTTTGATCCCTCAGATGATTGCTGAAAAAACTGATGGTACAGAACTTCCCAATATGCAGTCATTTTACCAACTCTTGGAGTGATTTACTACCATATTGGGCAGAAAAACAGTAAACAGAATTCCTATGCTTGACAAGTTCACAGAACCAACGAAAGACCATCACCCAGCAGTAATGCAGAAAAGCCTCCTACAATGGGAAGAATATTTAGATTACTTTTACAGGTTTTCAAATTCTGAGTTCTCATAAGAGACAAGAAAAATCATAGTTAAGAATAAGTGCTTCCTATTAATGCCACATTATGTAATGTATAAAATGAAATGAACTTCAACAACTGACATCCATACTGCTTAAATTATAATCTAAATAGTACTCATTTAAGATAAGCACAGACACTGAACAATAAAACTCTCTAAAAGAGATGTCTAGTGTTTGATTTTATATACACTTTTACAAGATCACAGTAAATCTTAAGGTTATATTTATATTTATGCAATAAAAACGTTAGTTTTTTGGTAGTCCTTTTATTGTTTAGTGAGTAATAAGTGGGTTTATGCACATAATTAATATACTTTATTTGCAGTGTGACACACATTATATAACTTTAACTTAATGGTATGAACATAATAATCATTTTTTCCTCTTTTATACTGAGGAAATTGAAGATAAGCAAACTTAAATGGGTGTCTAGTGTCACACAACGAATATATATTGGGGCCAGCAGGTTAAGTCAGGCGTTCTGATGCCAAACTGGTGTTCTTTTCACTAACTGAAGCAGCCCAAGATCCCCTAGCCAGTAAAGATACAACTAGGTCTTGTTTCCAGTTTTATAATTCTCATTTCAAGGGTGATTTCACCACTCTCTGCTATCTCATATTTGGCTTCCAAATGTATAGACACAATATCTCCAGTCTTTTAGCAGAATTTGGATGTTACAAATTCAAAGTAAACAAATGTATTACGTGCAAGTTCTGTCTCCTCTTCTGTTCAAAAAGCATCAGAAGATCTGAGCTTTTCCTAATTTTGAAAACTAATTTTATTATAAGTGTAATATACATTTAAAGCAACAACAAAAACAAAAATACAAAAGAAAAATATAGAAGGCAAAGAAAATAAAGAAGGAAAAAAGGAATAAGGAAGGAGGGAAGGAAGAAAGGAAGGAAGGAAGGAAGGGAGGGAGGGAGGGAGGGAGGACACTTTGTCATCCAGGCTGGATGGAGTGCAGTGGCACGATCTCGGCTCATTGCAACCTCTACCTCCTGAGTTCAAGCGATTCTCCTGCCTCAGCCTCCCAAGTAGCTGGGATTACAGGCGCCCACCACCGCGCTCGACTAATTTTTGTATTTTTAGTAGAGGCGAGGTTTCACCATGTTGGCCAGGCTGGTCTCAAACTCTTGACCTCAAGTGATCTGACCACCTCGGCCTCCCAAAGTGCTGGGATTGCAGGCCTGAGCCACCACACCCAGCCTGAGAATTTAGTTAACTAGATTTTAAATTGTAAAATTATCTAATGACCAAAAATCTCAAAACATAATCATGAAGTCCGAATTCAGTCTAACATTGTTCTTGGGAGGTATTCTATTATTTTAATTAAAAATTTTAATTAAAAATAGTATAATTTGTAAGCCACTAAAAAAGTAGGGAATATGGATGTTACAAATTCATAGTAAACAAATGTGTTATGTGCACGTTCTGTCTCCTCCTCTGCTTAAAAAGCATCAGAAGATCTGAGCTTTTCCTAATTTTGAAAACTAATTTTATTATAAATGTAATATACATTTAAAGCAACAACAATAATGAAAATACAGAAGAAAAATATAGAAGAAAGGCAAAGAAAAATAAGGAAAGAAGGAATAAGGAAGAAGGGAAGGAAGCAAGGAAAGAAAATAGGGAAAATACTGATATGTAGACATATTCAACCACCATTTCCTAAATATTTGTCTTATTCCATATATGTTACAAGTCCCCACACCACAATATTACAGACATTGACAGAGACAGAGACAGACAAATACAGACAGAGATAGACAGAGCAGGGGATAAGGACAGACAGACAGGGAAAGGGTGAAGGGAGACAGCATAAAGAGATTTAACTCTTCAAAGCTTTATAGGAGAATGTACACATAGTAGGTGAACAACCAATATTTGTTGGATAAATTACTTTAGATTAGATGTTTTAAAATATCTTCATTGTCTAGATTGTCAATCACAGTATTGTTTTTTGTAATAATGAGAAATTGAAAAGGAAATTAATTTCCAACAGACAAGGGTTGCTTTAAAATATCTATGATGCAACCATCCATTGAAAATGATGTTACAGATGTGCATTGACAGACACAAAAAATATTTAATACATTAAAGATAAAAAGTACATTAAAAGCAATACAAAAATTATCATCTCATTTTGATGCTTTTGGAGTGCTTTGATTGTATATTCAAATTTCCCCAGGAAATTTAAAGTTAGAAATGTATCATTTCATTCACACTTACATATTAGCTATATGAAATGTACATATAGTACAATATTTATAGAAGAAAATGGTATTATAATTAAAACATGCAAGTATATCCTACTAATTTGATAATTTAGAAACTCCAATTTTAATTTTATTATATATTTGATTACCTTAATGTAACTATGAGTTTATAAGTTTCATAAACCAAGGAATGTATCTAATTTATCTGTAGAACCTTGACAATGTTCAGGACAACATCACAAACAACTTTTTGGGTGTTTTATAATGGTGTTGAACAAATGAAAGATAGAATGAGTGAACAATTAAGTAAAGTATTTGGAAAATCATCAATGTATTTTGAATATTAGGAAGTTGTGAGTCTTGATTCATTCAGAAAGGAAGAGCATGAGTGAAGGCCGAAACAAATTGATAATTGGTATCCAGGCACAAAGAACAGACTCAGTAAGATTAAAGGAAGACATATACCATTGACAGTGCAATTAGGCTGATGTTAAAAGTTTAACACGAGTGTTTAGAATTTAGATTTTAATAACTATCTCTTGTAAAAGAAACGTCGACACTTAACATTTTGTCTGAAATAACAGAATGCATAGAAAAAAAAATGATGGGCTACTAAAAGTCTCCAGAACATTTACCTTATAATGTAAAATAAAATATGTTATGTAATGCCATGGGACATAGAGTGAGAGAGATAACACAAGAGACTGAATTACTTACAAATATTTTCTGTTTTTTGATTTTAAATTATATATATACACATATATATGTCTCGATATTTTGATATATTTATTAGTCATTCATTGATTAATTTGTTTATTTATTCAAACACTCTTTGTATGCATAATCATGCCGGTCATTCAGTCATTCTTCTATCCTGAAGAAACTCAATAGTCTTCCTGAAGGAGGCAGCTCTTAACCAAATAGCCATATAATGAATGGAAAATTAAGATTTTTGATATGTGTCAAGAGGAAAAAGTAAGTGTTGCTCCAAGAGTATAGAAGTAAGAAATTTGACATGTCGTTAATTTAATATGAACCTAATACATCACTCTTCCTAACCACCTCATAGCTAGATAAGATGGTGAACAACATGTAACATGGTGACATTTCACAAACAAGGCAAAATCAGTATGGTGCTGCTATCCTGTCTTTTGTTCCTTCACAAAAATAAATCAGTTTCCCAACACATAGATTTAAATTTAAGAGATTAAAAAAAGAATAGGTTTGATGGGTGCGTAAAAAGACGCAGAAGATATGCCACCCTTTAACAACAATTTTTATATTAACATAAGTATCTATTTCTACTAGTTTTAGACCTGAACTAAATTCAAAAGGCACAATGATTTAAAACTGAACATCATCTATTATACATACTGAATTTTTTTTGAGGGGGGAAGAAATTGGTTCAAACTTACAGGTCACAAGAAATGGGTTTTCTATTGTGTATCTATACATAAATACAAGAAAATGTGTAATAGGAATGCATTTGCATTATTTTTTAATGTTCTGAAGGTAATAACCAAAAGCTAATTATTATTACTGTGTAATTAATGGAATATCATAACAAGAAGAAACTTTAGTTATCATAAATATGTTATATATCTTCAGCATAATGACTTTGTTTATTAGATAAGGGATGTCATGACCAGAGAGGCTAAAGATGATTACTAGAAATTAAAGTCTTCTACAAAGGATGAAAAAGAACAAAGCATGATGGAAAAAAATATGTGTCTAGGAGCCAAGCAGATCTAGTTTAAGTCCTCCCTCTGTCACCTATAATATTTTTTTTCTCTTTTGAGAATGCCTTTCCAAATTGCTATTTGCCTAGTGAAAACCTTTTCGTCAGTCAAGATTCATCTCAAGTTTAATTTGTATTATAACAATTTTGTCTCCACTGCTTCTACCTTCCTCTTAACTCTACTCTTTATTTGCAGTTAGTAGTTGCACAAGTATCAGTTTTCCCTATCAAAAACACAGGGGAAAGGTGTTTTATTGTCTTATTGTGGCTATTTGTCTTATTGTGGCTTATTTGTCTTTGTACTCATTTTTACTTCTCTTGCAAATGTAAAATGTCTCAAAAATTTTATTCATTTCATGACTAATAAGAAAAGGAGATGTTAAAACTGGGTCCGAAAATATTTGAAGAGATGGGTTTTTCTAGACTATTTAATAAAGGTATGTTAGGATAAGAATGATGGGTTAAATATGGACCTGATTAACATCCAACAGGGGAATAAACCGTTATCTTCTATGCTTACCACTAGTCAGTTATGCATACGTTTACCAAACAAACATTTACTTTTTTTTTTTTTTTTTTTTTTTGAGACAGAATCTCACTCTGTTGTCCAGGCTGGAGTGCAGAGGCACAGTCTCGGCTCACTGCAACCTCTGCCTCCTGGGTTCAAGCGATTCTCCTACCTCAGCCTCCAGAGTAGCTGGGATTAAAGGCATGTGCCACCATGCCCGGCTAATTTTTTTTATTTTTTGTACAGATGGGGTTTCACCATGTTGGCCAGGCTGGTCTCAAACTCCTGACCTCAGGTGATCCACCTGCCTCAGCCAACCGAAGTGCTGAAATTACAGGCATGAGCCACCATGCCCAGCAACATTTACAATTTAATATGTCAATTCACTATGTATGGGCCTATATTTAATGATAAAAAATGATTTACTATACATTACCTAATATTTGGATGAGCTTATATCCATACCTGATATTGAAAAAAATCATTTACATTTTTGTCTTATTTCAGAATTTGATTTTTTTTTCAAGAAGTCTTACCTAAATATAAGCGTTTGTTAAATGGATGAATGAACAAATGTGTCAACAAAGTTTAGGGAAAAAAAATATATATCCAAACTTGTTTCCTTACCTGTAATGAAAAATCATACATTTTACCTTATAGGCAAAACAGTAGATTATAAATGAGTATCACATGCCTAATGCTTGGCTCTCAGTAAATGTTGCTTGTCTCTTGCTTCCCTTTCTCATTCTTAGTCCCCACCATGCCTTCTGCTGCTCTATGTACTGCCCCCTAATGAGTGACATGTATTTTTTATTAATAGATAAAGTTCAGCTTTATCAAGCCTTTACTTGGTCACAGAAACTCTTATAAAGTATGAAATACATGAAGTTGAGAGACCTGTAGCAACGTATATTACATCTGTAAGTTATTAGCTTATTACTACTGCATCTTGACACTATTTTCTTGCTTCTTATATTATCCACCCAAGGCCATCCATGTTTTTTTCTTTTTCCCTTCAATTTCTCTACCTGTTAGTTTACTCACATATCCCACTGGGTTTCATCTCAGCCATATACTACTTTTTCTTAATTTATTATACTCCTAGCTGTGAAACAAGGATGGCCTGAAGCAATTTTAAATCAGGGGCATGTGATGAAAATTATTTTTTCCCTCATGTTTTGTCAGTAGTACAACCGAGCCTCCTGTTATTTTCCCATTAAACATATGGAGATTCTAGTCATCAATTCACAGTATCTGCATTTTCATGGGAGGGGATTGTGGTGTTGGTAACAATTAGTTGGTCATTAACTCTTGCAATATGCCTAGTCAGCCCACTTCTATTTGCATATTAAACTAATGACTGCAAGGGCAGAGTGAAGAGGGCATGAAGGAGATCATTACTTTGGAATAAAAAATAATGGCCTTGCTTCTTGGAGAGAATACTTTTCTTAGTATTTTTTTAGTGTGTCAAAAGAAAAAAGCAGGAATGAGAATCATGAAAGTATGACAAGAATGAGACTCTCAAAAATAATCTAGGTATTATACAAGTTTCTTTAAAAAGTCTAAACCATTTGCCTTTTTAAGGAAAAGTTGATAGTTTTGAACCAAAACAAAACAAAAAGCAAAAAATAAAAACTACTCCTCTCATGCCCATTAGAATTAGCTCTACACAGAATATTTTAAAAGTCTGTTACTTAAAATATTACAGAGATATACACACATATAAGGTGTTACTTTCAAGTAACTTTGTGATTTATTCAAACTTTCATGAGCATGGTACATATATATTTTCTTTAACTTTTATTTTTAATTATTATGGATATACAATAGTTGGAAATATTTATAGGGTACATGTTATATTTTGATGCATACAATGAGTATGTATACATGAGTTTGATACATACTAGTTGTATGTATCATACTAGTTCTATGTATCAAAGTATAACATGTATGAATAAGCATACAATGAGTGATGATCAAATCAAGGTAGTTGGGGTATTCATCACCTCAAGCATTTCATCTTTTTTTGTGTTAGAGACATCCTAATTCCACCCTTAGTTATTTTGAAATATACAACAAATTCTTGATAATTATCCTCTATCATGCTACCAAATACTAAATTTTATCCCAAATATCTAATTGTATTTTTGTACACATTAACTGTCTCTTTATCACCCTCTCTGCCCTACCCTTCCAAGCTTCTGGCAACCATCATTCTATTCCCTACCTCCATGAGATCAGTTTCTTTTTAGCTCCCACATGAAAACATGTGATATTTATCTTTCTGTGCTTGGCTTATTTCACTTAACATGTTGTTGCAAATGACAGGATTTCATTTTTTATAATGGCTGAATATACTTTATTGTATATATGAACCACATTTTCTTTATCCATTCATCTATTGATGGATACTTAGGTGGATTCTATATCTTAGCTATTATGAATAGTGTTGCAATAAACACAAGAGTGTAGAAATCTCTTCCATAAATTGATTTCCATTATTTTGGATATATACCTAGCAGTGAGATTGCAGGATCATGTGGTAGCTTCATTTTTAGTTTTTTGAGGAACCTCCACACTACTCTCCATATGGCTATACTAATTTACATTCTCACCAACAGTATATGAGGGTTCCCCTTTCTCCACATCCTCGCCAGCATTCACAATTGCCTGTCTTTTGGATAAAAGCCACTGTAACTGCTGTGAGACAATATATCACTGTGGTTTCAATTTGCATTTCTCTAATGATTAGTGATGTTGAATATTTCTTATATGTCTGCTGGCCATTTGTATGTCTTCTTTTGATCTAAATGTCTATTTAGATCTTTTGTCCCTTTTAAATTGGATTATTATTATTTTTTCCTATTGAGTTGTTTAAACTCCCTATATATTCTGTTTATTAATCCCTTGTCAGATGGGTAGTTTGCAAATATTTTTTCCTATTCTGTGGGTTGTCTCTCACTTTCTTGATTATTTCTTTTTCTGTACAGAAGCTTTTTAACTTGATGTGATTCCATCTGTCAGTTTTTGCTTTGGTTCCCTCCGCTTTTGAGATCTTACTCAAGAAATCTTTGCCCAGATCAACATCCTGTAATGTTTCCCCAGTCTTTTTCCTAGCAGTTTTATAGTTTGATGTCTTAGATTAAGTCTAATCCATTTTTATTTAGTTTTTGTATACTGTGAGACATAGGGGTCTAATTTTATTATTCTGCATGTGGATATCCAGCCTTCCCAGCACCATTTATCAAAGAGACTATTCTTTCTCCAGTGCATGTTCTTGGTACCCTTGTCAAAAATGAATTGACTGTAAATGCGTGAATTTATTTTTGAGTTCTCTATTTTGTTCCGTTGGACACTGTGTGTATTTATGCCCGTACTGTCTGCACATGGTACATATTTAACCCCAGATTAGGTAGCCATGATAGAGGTATAGATGGCTTATAAAATAAAACTAATTGTCTTTCTTTTTAGAATTAAAAAAAGACTAACAAGAGGAAAAATTTACAGCAGGGGAATGGTTAATGTTTTTAAAACTATTTGGTAAAATTCAGGAGTGTGGATATGAAGAACAGAGAATTTAGGGGCATAAGAATTAGAAAACAAATAAAAAGAATATTTATTTTGTATTTATATTTTGCACAAACTTTTACAGGTGAAATTTAAATTGATTTCCTTCTTCTCTACAATAAAATGGTGAATAGTTGATTATCATAAAATAAATCTTTCAAATACTTGGAAACAGTTAAGTACCCTCTTAGCTCTCTTTCTCCAGTACAAAATTATTTATAAACTAACTTATGAATCATGCACGTACCTTTAGAACAAGCACAGTACATAAATTAGCAATTCCCCTTGAGGAATAAACTCATGCATTCTTTTAAAATATATGCGACACTTTCCATTTATATAACATTTTTCTGCCAAGGTGCATGGGGAGCCTCACATATATCATTCTAATAGCAGTACTTTGTTTACATTTAGCATCCTTATAGAAAGAATGAAAACCAGTTTGGAGACAAATTCACTCTTTACAACTGCTCTCAGAGATAGGAAAAATTCTCTCTGAATTTAAGAACATTATTAGTGTTTTCTGTTATAGATCGCCATGGATCAAAATTCAAGACAAAATTCTACAGTGGAAAGTAGGATGAGAAGGAAGGCAGAAAGAACAGAAGGGAAACAAGATAAAGTCTCAAAAGAAAAGTAAATACTGTATCATTTTTTTCTTCACTATCAATTATTTTATCTTCTTCCTGAATCTTATATCTTTCCTGTTTTGGTGATTGCTCTGATTTTTCCATGCCCCCAAACTTACTCTTTCCAGAATTCAGACACCTTCTCAACTTACATGTCATCACCTTTCATTTCACTGTATAATTTAGAGTGTAACCTCTACTTCCTCAATACTGACTAAATTATATGATCATAGCTCACTACAGCCTCAAAATCCTGGGCTCAAGTTATCCTCCTGGCTCGGCCCACTGAGTAGCCAGGACTACAGGTGCTCGCTATAACACCTTGCTCATTAATTCCCTGTACTTCTTGAAACAATCTAATTCAGTTTTCTATCTACTTTCCAGGTCACTCATATCTCTTCTAATCCCCAGTTTCCTTGATTCTCCAGGAGAGCCATAATAGATAAAAGACTTTAATAAATGGTAGACATTAAACCCATTAAAAATGAAAAGATTATTCAAAAAATAATGTTGTATGCCATATTGGATTTCCATTGCTGCTGGAATAAATTATCAAAAAGTTAACCCCTTAAAACAAAACAAATTTATTCTCTCACAGTTCTGTAGGTTAGACCTCTAAAACAGTTCTCACAGGGCTAAAATCAAGGTGTCTGCAGGGCTCTGCTCCTTTTTGGAAAGTCTAGGGGAAAACAAATTTCCTAGCTTATTTGAATTATTGGCAGAATTCAGTATCTTACAATAGGATAGAGGTCCCAATTATTTTGCTGGCTGTCAGCTGAGGGCTGTTCCCAACATCTAGCACATTCCTTGGAACATGGTTCCTTCTTCCATCTTCAAAACCAGCAACAGTAGGTCAAGTTCTTCTTGTTTCTCTTCTCTTGATCCACCTGGGACATTTTCTTTGCTTTTAAGAACTCATGATTAGATTGGTCCCATTCAGATAATCTCTCTCAAGGTCTGTATCCTTCGTCAACATTTTGCAGGTTCTTTTTGATATGAAAAGCACATATTTATAGGTTCTGAAGATGAAGAAGAAAATTTTTGGAAGATAGTGTACTTATTATTCTACCTACCACAAATCTATTGGTCACCTATTTGAAAAGTCACTTATGACCAACTCCATGCATCCTATTCTACAAAATGTGCCACATATGAGTCATAAAAAAAGAAAAAAATGTATATATAGATATTAACTTGAGCCGGGAGATTTCCCAAATAGAGAATACTGGAAATGATAAAGGAAAAGATAGTTTGGTTTGACTTGACTTCTGTAAGATTTTTTTCTGAATGATTTTAGATCCCTCTGTTCCTATGACATTTTCTCCACTCCTGATTGACCCCAGCTGGAAAATGTCATTTATCCCTGAGAAGTGAGTGACCATAACCTTCCTAAAGGAAGTTATGAGATTCTTTTGGTCTTCCTCACACCAAAAACATCCTATTTGCTGAAAATGTGCACGCCAGAATGGATAAAATTTGCTGTTTTTCATTCTCAGGATTTCTTCTGCTTTTCCTTAGAGTGGCTCATCCTCCCAAATTTTATAAAACCTCCTCCCTGTGTAATTGCTTTGAAGCAGTTTCTTTGAAGGATGTCTTCCTTCCTGTATGTAAGCCAGTTTAAAAAAATGCATTTTCCTTCAGATTCCCTTGGACACTTCAAAACTACATATATATGTATACATCAAAACTATGAACGCAATTATAAAGCAAATAAAGGCCGTATGTGGTGGCTCACACCTGTAATTTTAGCAATTTAGGAGGCCAAGGAGGGCGGATCATGAGGTCAAGAGATCGAGACCAGCCTGACCAACATAGGGAAACCACATCTCTACTAAAAATATAAAAATTAGCTGGACGTGGTGATGCGTGACTGTAGTCTCAGCTACTTGGGAGGCTGAGGCAGGAAAATCGCTTGAACCCAGGAGGAGGAGTTTGCAGTGAGCCACTGCACTCCAGTGTGGCAACAGAGTGAGACTCCGTCTCAAAAAAAAAAAAAAAAAAAGAAAAGAAAAGAAAAAAGCAAATAAAAATTAATAAAAACTTGCAGCAAATATTCATTTAAAAGTCAACAAACAGATATATTCTTTCCAACTAGTTAAAAAGAAAAACTCAATAAGGCCTATAGAAACAAATGGCAGGTGAATATATATGGTAAAATATCTGGATAAACAATTTCCAGAAAGGAAAATATAAAATCTAAATAACCTATTTTAACATTTGATTCCACTTGTAAACAAAGAAATTCAAATGAAATTATCAAAATTTCATTTTTACTAAAACTGATGAACTCAAGAGACATGTTAATTATCAAGTTTAATGAGAATATAGTTAGCAATACTCCCTCATATATTGCTGAAGATGACACAACTATTTTGGTAACGAATATGACAATGTGTAGGGAAAGAAAAAGTCTTTGAAAGCATGATTTTATTTCTAGGAACCTATCCCAGAGATATCATCATAAGTGAGGACCATGATTTATGTCCAATATGTGCACTATAGGATTAATAAAAATAGTAAAATATTGGGGGGTGGGGTGAGAACCTCTAATGTTCAAAAATAGAACATGCCCTCCTGCACCCATCCCTAGTCATATTTCTAGAAGTCAACCTATCTCCTTTTTTATGTTAAGGGTGTGGTCGTTCTCCCATGCATTAGGAATCAGAATTTCTGTATCATCTTTGATTTTGTATTTCTATATTTATGTTTCCAAATTATATTGCTCACAGTAACAAAATATTTAGCTCATCATTCCCTTCATTATAATTTTAACAACAATCAAACTAGTTTAATTCCGCCTGTTTTTTCTCTTATTATAGTCAATCTTGATATCCATACATCTTGCTTTTCCCTTTATCATTCTATAGACAATATTCCTATATTAATTTTCTAGACTATAAAAATCCAATGTTTTTGTTCCTTCCATATTAAATACACATTATTCACCCTGGCATGTATGGCCTTCAGTAGTATGTTCTTAATATTTATTTTTAGCTTTATCACTTATTATTTCCCTTATATTTCTTACAATTATAGATTTAGTGCTGCTCTGTGAAAATATCTGGCACTTTTCTTTTATACATTCTGTATCTTCCCCTTTGACTTGTTTAAAGGGGAAGATACAGTTTGGGTATGAAACGTTTCCCCAGGAAAATTCTCCCTTTGTCATGTTTAAAACCTCTGTTACTAGTTGCTATTCATTAAAATCACATCCTGAAATTAATTGTATTTTTTTCTGTTTTCATTTTTTTGTTTATTATACTTTAAGTTCTGTGGTACATGTGCAGAACGTGCAGTTTGTTACATAGTTATGCACATGCCATGGTGGTTTGCTGCACCCATCAACCCATCACCTACATTAGGTATTTCTTGTAATGCTGTCCTTCCCCTAGCCC
The DNA here is from genome assembly GCF_028885625.2 of Pongo pygmaeus. Taxonomy (NCBI): domain Eukaryota; kingdom Metazoa; phylum Chordata; class Mammalia; order Primates; family Hominidae; genus Pongo; species Pongo pygmaeus. Next base: position 77,406,847 of record NC_085930.1, read on the forward strand.
CCAAAACACCCCGACAGGTGCCGGCATGTCATGTTCCCTGCCCTGTGTCCATGTGTTCTCATTGTTCAACTCCCATTTATGAGTGAGAACATGTGGTGTTTGGTTTTCTGTTCTTGTGTTAGTTTGCTGAGCATGATGGCTTCCAGCTTCATCCATGTCCCTCCAAAGGACATGAACTCATCCTTTTTTATGGCATGTCTGTTCATATCCTCTGCCCACTTTTTGATGGGATTGTTTGTTGTTTTCTTGTAAATTTGTTTAAGTTCTTTGTAGATTCTGGATATTAGCGCTTTGTCAGACGGACAGATTGCAAAAATTTTCTCCCATTCTGTAGGTTGCCTATTTAGTCTGATGATAGTTTCTTTTGCTGTGCAGAAGCTCTTTAGTTTAATTAGATCCCATTTGTCTATTTTGGCTTTTGCTGCCATTGCTTTTGGTGTTTTAGACATGAAGTATTTGCTCACACCTATGTCCTGAACGGTATTGCCTAGGTTTTCTTCTAGGATTTTTATGGTTTTAGGTGTTATGTTTAAGTATTTAATCCATTTTGAGTTAATTTTTGTATAAAGTGTAAGGAAGGGGTCCAGTTTCAGTTTTCTGCATATGGCTAACCAGTTTTCCCAACAACAAAGTTAAATAGGGAATCCTTTTCCCATTGCTTGTTTGTGTCAGGTTTGTCAAAGATCAGATGGTTGTAGATGAGTGGTATTATATCTGTGGCCTCTGTTCTGTTCCATTGGTCTATGTATCTGTTTTGGTACCAGTACCATGCTGTTTTGGTTACTGTAGCCTTGTAGTATAGTTTGAAATCAGGTAGCTTGATGCCTCCAGTTTTATTCTTTTTGCTTAGGATTGTCTTGGCTATGCAGGCTCTTTTTTGGTTCCATATGAAATTTAGAGCAGTTTTTTCCAATTCTGTGAAGAAAGTCACTGGTAGCTTGATGGGGATAGCATTGAATCTATAAATTACTTTGAGCAGTATGATCATTTTCACAATATCGATTCTTCCTATCTATGAGCATGGAATTTTTTTTATTTGTTTGTGTCCTCTCTATTTCCTAGAGCAGTGGTTTGCAGTTTTCCTTGAAGAGGTCCTTCACATCCCTTGTAAGTTGTATTCCTAGATATTTTATTCTCTTAGTAGCAATTGTGAATGGGAATTCACTCATGGTTTGGCTCTCTGTTTGTCTGTTATTTGTGTATAGAAAAGCTTGTGATTTTTGCACATTGATTTTGTGTCCTGAGACTTTGCTGAAGTTGCTTATCAGCTTAAGGAGATTTTGGACTGAGATGTTGGCGTTTCCTAAATATACAATCATGTCATCTGCAAACAGAGACAATTTGACTTCCTCTCTTCCTTTATTTCTTTCTCTTGTCTGATTGCCCTGGCCAGAACTCCCAATAATATGTTGAATAGGAGTGGCATTTTTAAAGTAATATTATGGGCATTCAACAAATGCCCAAAGTGTTCCCAGTCCCCTTAAGGAAATGTCTTTTCTCCCTCCCTTGAATATACATTTTTTTATTGTTTTTTTAAGAGGTGAAGTACCTACCTGCCATATATGTTTGTATATTCCTCTAATTCCCTTTATTAATCTTAAAGTCATTATGAATAAGGATGTTGGGGTAATGTACACTATTCAATAAATGATTGTGGTGTTGTGATGTACCTCTACTTCGCTCGTAATCATACAGAGAAAAAAATGAAGATTGAGGCTGAACCACTTGTTCTGTTTTTGTTTTTGTTTTGTACTCTGTCAATCTTTAATTTAGATTTGTGTGATCAAAGACTAGCCTAGGAGATTCAATTTCCTAGATGCAAATTTTAAGTTCCTCAGCAAAATGCTTATTGCTCTGGAAGAGAAAGGCACACACTACTGCCACTGCAGTTGGGAGTCAAAATCAAATTCATAGACACCTCTGTGGTTTAACCATGCCTCAAATTATACTTTTAAAGAAATTACAGTATTACACACGTATTAATGCTTGTATCCTGAAAAGTACACCTGCAGTTTTCCAGCATCCCAGTTTGCCTCAGCCATTTTCTTTTGAAGTCTATTACAGAGCAGGCTTACCTGATACAGTTCTTCAGGCAATTGTTTTTCTTTGGAGCCCAACATCATACTACAAACTACTTTAAAATGTTGCTGAAAGTAATAAATCATTAATTTAAAATGAATCTTCATTACAAAAGCTTGAATGTACTTGAAATATCTGAGAAACTCTTGACGTTATGAATATATAAAACCTCAGAGCTACTCATTTTATAAATATAAATCATTAAATTTTAATCAAAAGAAGATTTCTTCAAGGCAGGTTCCTAAATGTTTTATATCTGATATTCAGTGAAAGGTTTGCTGTTTTTGACTGCCGTATCCTTGATGCCCTGCTCATTCTATTTACCTTAGTCTCAGATACTATTCTAGCTTGTGTATATAATTGATTTTGTGGAACTTAAAATCCTAACCTTGCATGCAGCATGACTTATACAGAAAACACAGCAGCTCATCTGTTTTGTTCTCAATTTACATTGTTACTTAATTATTTTTTAAAACACACCCTTGAACTTCCAAAAGAGAACTTTGGAAAGAATAGTTTGAGAAGAGATCGCTCTTTAAAGTTTGGGTGAGTTATAGGATCTCATAAGATTCCTCTAGCAAGAGAAAGCATTGAAATTGGCAAGGTTTTCTATTTCAGGTGATAAAAAGCCATATTTGCTTAGTATTGTCAGAATAAAACTATTTTATTACCAAGAATGTAGACAATTATTTATTCTAAAAGACGTATTTTAAAGTCACATATTTGCAGCCAATTTCTTAATTGATATATGGAGTGTAGTTACAAATATTTAAACATTTTAATACATTTTTAGGTCCATTAAAATACATAATAATACAGACAGCCTATAGGAAATATTTTCCGTATTTCATCTTTATATAAAATGTTTTGTTTTACAGAATTCTCCTTTTAATGATGCATGAAATGGAAAGACCAGAAAACCAAAAACATAAAAGCTTTAAAAATTAATTGAAAAATAACTGCTATAATATTAGAATATCCATAGAACACCATACACTTAAAACTATTATTACATGAATACACATCCATGATTGTAAGTAACTCTAGAATTTTAAAACTGTTCATGATGTAGCTATATACTAAATAAAACTTTATTTTTTATGCTGATTTGAATATTTTCTCATAAAAGGTCAGCATATATGGCCCTAATTAATTTTGTAAATACACAGAGGCTATGAAACCAAAGGCAAAACGAACTGCACATACGCACTCTAGTTGGGAAAGTTGTTTCCCATGGGGTACAAGTAAACAATTCAGGAACCCATATACATGTATACAAGAACTGAGCAAGTAAGTAAATCGATGGCAGCTAGCAAGGGATAGGTTTCTCTCATTGTTGGGGTGGGAATCAGAAACATGAAAGAGAGACCAACTTAGAATAAGCCATGTTATAATGAATTACAGTTGAAGGTATCAGTACAATTCATGTTTAGCATGATACACCGGGAATTATTTTTGATACGTGTACACACGTGAGTTAGTATACACATATACATCCCTTTCTCCATCATCTGAGGGGATATAGAAGGAAAAACACCCTGGTAGCAGTGAGCACCTCTAGCACCCGGATCTTGGCTTCTCCACTAAAATGAACCAGAACCTCCTGGAGAAATGGTTGATTTGGGAGCTTGGACAGGGAATATATAAGATTATCCTGGGATAGCTTGTATTCCCAGAGAACAAGAAAGTGCTAGAAATAAAGCAAAAATAAACTAACCAACAGAAAACAACAATAGGGATACGTCAAAAGGACACAGTAGTCAACTGAAAGAGCTTCTAATGGCTGTTAGCACGATATGAGCAATGAAACTTAAAATGTGCTATTAGATTATAACCCAAAGTATAAAATATCTGAGTCCATAATGATATAAATTAATGATTAAATTAATGCATAAATAAACAAATGAAGGAAATAGACAAATCCTCTGTTTACTCCAAATAATTTGTGTAGGTGTTCCCCACTAAACAAGGCAGGGCATAATACCCCACTCTTTAAGCTTCACATAGTGACTTCCTCCTAAAAACTATTTTACAGACAAGGCAGGGAAGAATAACTTCACAGTGGACAAATCTGACAAACACTAAGTCAGTTAAGTAATAAAAGTCAACAACAACAGTGATTTGTCATGTTGATAGCATATGGTCTTGATATGATGTGATGAGAATGGCACTTTATCTCTGTAGTCTTTCTCCTAAAAACACATGACCCCAGTCTAATCATAAGAAAATATCAGACAAATCCTAAATGAGAGATATTCTACAAAATATTTGACCAATAGTCCTCAAAGTCATCAAGGTTATCAATACCAAGGAAAGTCTATGAAACTGTCACAGCCTAGAGGAGCCTGAGGAGACACGATGACTATATGTAAACATGGTATCTTGGATGAAATGCTGGCACAGAAAAAGATCATAATACCGTACTAATGTAAGATGCTAACAACAGGGAATATACTGGGTGGGTGGAGGGTACATGAGAACTCGCTGTACTACTAACTTTTTTCTAACTCTAAATCTATTCTAAATAAAAAGTTTGTTTAAAGTTAATGATGAACCACTTGGGTTATGGAAATTGTCTTGATTCTCATGTTGTTTACATGAGTTTATAAGAATTCATAAAACTGAACAAATAAAAAGGTAAAATTTATTCTATGCAAATTATATATATATTCCAATAAAGTCAACTTTTTTAAAATGAGAAAAAAAGAGGGTTCTCATAGCATGTGGCTTTCAGGAATGCTGTGAATGTAATAAAGACCTCAGAACATAATCCTCTTTAGATAACAATGATGAACAATAACAAAAAGTGGTAACACTTTGTTGCATTACCTGGAGTGCACTATGGCAGTGATTAGATCCTAGAACTTTTAATTGATTTTGAATACATCACATATAGACTTAATTGTCCGGGACTAATTTCAAGTACTATCCATTCATTTTACATACACTGCAATGCAGAGAAATGCTTAAGAATACAGTGTTAGAATCCATTTCCCCTTAGATTTGAGTTTCAGTTCTGGCACTTACTAGCTGTGCAAACTTGGGCAACTCATCTTAATCATCAAAGCCTCAAGTTCCATATCAGCACAATGAGCATAATACTACTAGGATTGTACCAGCCTGGCCAACATGATGAAACCCTGTTTCTACTAAAAACATGAAAACATTAGCCAGGCGTGGTGGTGCACACCTGTAATCCCAGCTACCCAGGAGGCTGAGGCACAAGAATTGCTTGAACCCAAAGAAGTGGAGGTTACAGTGAGCAGAGATCGCATTGTTGCACTCCAGCCTGGATGACGGAGTGAGTCTCTGTCTCAAAAAAAAGCAAACAAACAAAACTTAGGTCGTAGACTATTTTAAGGGTTAAATCAGATAAATCAAGTTTAGAGCTAAGTATCATGCATAAATTGGAGGAAGTGCTCTATTAATGATAGAGCACCGTGATGTTTATTATGTTGTAATGTTAAGTTTGTAATAGTGTGAGTATGTATAATGATAAGTAGGGAAGCAGAGTAGTGTGAAACACCAATTAAAAGGTAGGTCAACCACTTCTAATAGTTCTCACAATATAGTCTGTTTCTTTTTTTTTTTCTTTTATTATTATTATTATTATTATTATTATACTTTAGGTTTTATGGTACATGTGCGCAATGTGCAGATAAGTTACATATGTATACATGTGCCATGCTGGTGCGCTGCACCCACCAACTCGTCATCTAGCATTAGGTATATCTCCCAATGCTATCCCTCCCCCCTCCCACCACCCCACAACAGTCCCTGGTTTCTGATGTAATATTTAGCTAAGGACTGCTGCTAAATGTATGCTGGTCAGGTTGCAACAATCCCATTTCTGTTTGGGAGAATAAACAGCCTAATTAGTGAACTTTTACAATGACCAATTTGCTTCTCCTGGAAATCTAGACTAAAGGGCTCACTTACTGGTTTTTACCGACACAAAGGAAACTATTTTTTCCTTTCTGATAAATTGTGTAACTCAAAGGTCAATAATAGTGTCATGCATCACAAGTCCCTTCTCATGCCTCACAGTGCCTCAGGGCACACATTCTAATGTGATCTGTCAGCCCCTACCTAACAGATTTAGTACTTACTTGTAATATATTAATAGCTTCATTTTAAGATTTTGCTTTCTTCTCAAATAGCACTAAGAAATTGATTGCCAGCTCACTGAGTTGAGAATGGAAGCAGATTGTTGAGCATGAATTACGATCACAAAAATAGCATCAAGACTGCAGATTTGAATATGATAAATATGAGATAAGTTACAAAGAAAGTGGGGAGACAGCCAGGGTGGCTTTACTATTAGAAATGGAAGAGATGGGGCTTTCTAATATGTTTTAACCTTCAGAAAGAGTTGCCAAAGCATGTAATAAGACATTTCTATCTACCTCAAAATGTGAACGTTTGTTTTTCCTTCTTTACAAAAGTATAGTGGTTTTCACAGGTCTTTAAAGTTTAAATGCAAACAAGCAGATCCTCATTTAATCTACATTAAGTAAAAGAGAAGAACATATATTGGATAGGGAATTAAAAGATCTATATTCATATTCTGCCTTCATTACACTACCAATACAACATCATAAATGGTAAAGTCGTTTCACCTGTCTAAATTAGCAGGTCTTCTACAGTCTGTATCAGAAGGATTTTGTGAGATTTAAATCAGTGAACAGTGCTTGGGAAATGACATTACACAATCATAATAAAGCATTATGGCTCATTAACCTAAATTTGAATCAAAATTCTACCACTTTCTAATTGTACACATTTAGAAAAATTATTCAAATTCTCAGTTTCTTCATTCATACAACAGAATTCATAACCACTTCACTATGTTGTTTAAGGATCAAATAGGACAAATAGGAGAAAATAGAACGTTGTGAGAGTTCATTAATTATTATTTATTATTATTTAAATTACAGGTCCATTATTCACCTTTGAGTATCTTTCTCTAGAATGTGGAAAACTTGACAATATCTAACACACATTATTATAGGTTCTGACATGTTTTTAAAGTTCAGACCCTAAACAGTGTTTTAAAAGGACAGTGTGGCAATATATTTTATGGATATCAGATAATTGATTCTAAAGTTTACATGGAGAGGCAAAAGACTCAGAATAACTGACAATACTAAAGGAGAAGAACAAAGTTGGAGGCCTAACGCTACCTTACTTTAAAGATAATAGACAAATAGATCAATGGAACAGAATAGAAAGCTGAGAAACAACCTGCACAAATATATTCAATTGATCTTTGAAAGGAGCAAAATTATTACAATACAGAAACATAGTCTTATAAACAAATGGTCCTGGAACAACTGGACCTACAAGTACAAAAAAATGAATCTGACATAGACCTTACACCCTTCACAGAAACTAACTTAAAATGGACCATCAAGCCAAATGTAAAATGCAAAGCCATAAAACTCCTAGAAGATAATACAAGAGAAAAATATAAATTACCATGGGTGTTGCAATGACTTTTTAGATGTAACACTAAAGGCACAGTCCATGAAACAAAGAGTTGATATGCTGGACTTCATAAAATTATAGACTTCTACTCTGAAAAAGACAGCGAGAGAGTGAGAAGACAAACCACAGACTAAGTGAAAATATTTGCAAAAGACATACCTGATACAGGACTGTTATTCAAAGTATACAAAAGTATCTTAAAACTCAACAATAAGAAAATGAACAACCTGATTAAAAAATAGACAAAACGCCTTACTTTAAAACTATCACTAAAAAAGATATACAGATAGCAAATAAGCATATGGAAAGCTGCTTAACATCATATGTCATTAGGAAATTACAAATTAAAACAAAAAGGAGATACCACTAGGGACCTATTAAAATGGCAAATGTACAAAACACTGACAACATTGAAAGCTGGTGAGGAGGCAGAGCAATAGGAATTCTCATTTGTCAATGGTGGGAATGGAAAATGGCTCAGGCACTTTGAAAGAGAGTTTGGCAGTTCCTTACAAAACTAAATATGTTCTTACCATAGAATTTAGTAATTGTGCGCTTTGGGATTTACACAAATTTGTTGAAAAACTATGTCCACTAAATAAACCCCACATATATGTTTATAGCAGCTTTATTCATAATTGTCAAAACTTGGAAGAAATAAAGTTGTTCCTCATTCAGTAAAAGGATAAACTATATGAACACTCAGAAAAAAATTAGCTAAGAATCCGTGAAAGGACGTGGAGGAAACTTAAATGCGTATTACTAAGTGAAAGAAGCCAATCTGAAAAGGCTACATACTGTATGATTCCAACTACATCATATTCTGGAAAAGGCAAAACTATGAAGACTGTAAAAAGATCAGTGGTTTTCAATCGTTAGGAGAGAGAAAGAAATGAATAGGCAGAGAACAGAGGATTTTTAGGGCACTGAAACATTTTTCCGATACAGCAATGGTGGATACATGTCATTATACATTTGCCAAAATTCATAGAACACATAACACCAAGATTGAATCCTAATGTAAACTATAGACTTTGAGTGATAATGATGCCTCAATGTAGCTTCATCAATTGTAATAAATCTGCCACTCTGGTGTGAGACTCTCACAGTCAGCCAGGCTGCAGGTATTCAGGGGCAGGGAGCCCATAGGAAATCTCTGTATTTTCCCTCATCTTTTCCGTGAAACTAAAACTGTTCCAAAAGAAATAATCTATTTTAAAAAGAGTTGGAGTGTGTACATCACCTGCATTAGAATCAAGTCATGTCAATTTTACTAGTTTCTAATGCAGACTCAAACCTTACCCCAGACCTACAGAAACTCAATCTTCTGACCTGAGATTAGATAATCTGAATTTTTAATGAGCTTCCCAGATGATTTTCATGAATAGGGTAGCCATACAATTTATTATCCAAAGTGGAGATGCTGAGAATAGCAGGAAGTACTGTGAATAATTACACCAGGACTCACTTAAGGCAAACTAGCATGTGTGGTTGCCCCACTTAAGAACATCAACCTGAGAAGTGCTGCCTACAACAACGGTTTTCATTCCCAGATGCACGCTGGAATCACCAGGGGTGCTTTTAAAAATAATATTTATACTCAGATCCTCTCCAAAGCAATTAAATCAGACACCAGTATGTTAAAAATAGCCCCCCCCAACAGATGATTCTAAGTGGAATTATCTGATTCTTATTAAATCCATGTTTATCTTCAAAAGAAAAAAAGGAAGAAAGATTTATTAGAAAAATAAAAATGATATTGTCACATAAAAAAAGTCTGGGGACTACCAGAGAGTGGAGGGAGGGAGGAAGGGAAAGGTTGGAAAACTACCTACTGGTACTTTACTCAGTGCCTGGGTAACAGGGCCATTCATACCCCAAACCTCAGCATCATGCAATATGCCCAGGTAACCAACATGCACATGTACCGCCTGAATCTAAAATAAAAAAATAAAGTCAGGATCATCTTGCCTAAAGTTATTAGGTGCTTCCAATAGCTCATAAACCTAATGTATGTAAATCAGGAGAATATAATTGTAATACAGTACAGCCAGAAGGTGCCTGTGGTTACCTGAGCTTCATGGGCTGAGGTAACAGGAACAACATAAATCAGAAGAAAACATCTGGGAGCAATGGCACTGAACAAAGAAGACCTCCTTTGCTCAGATAAATCACTTTTTCAGGCCTCTGTGGAGATCTGTGGCAAGAGAAACAGAAGGGCTGTTGATTGAAGGTGTGCGGTTAAAAAGGAGACAGAGAATTACTCATAGGTGTGAAGCCAAGTTTCTCATGGAACCGAAGAGCCTCATGGAGAAGCAGATGGGAAAGAGGAAATGGTAGAGGTGGCTGCTTCCAAAGGGAGCTCATGATCACTTCGTAAGGCCTAACATTGAGTTTCAGAGTCACGCAGCACCCTGGGGCATGAGTGAGTTCAGAAACTCTTAGCTCTGATGTCAGGTTTGGTGATTACCTAGTAAAATCTAGCCCTTGACTTCTAGTCTCTTAAGTAATATCTCTCTTCTCTTGTCCACCTAGGGTCAAACAATGGAAATATGTCTGAAATTGTAGGTGGTTTGAGGGTGGAATTTACGATAGGGAACAGAGAGGGCAAGAAAATTGGGCATTAGCCTTAAGACCAGCTTTGAAGAAAAGCAAAGGTGGGTTCGAATGTTGACTCTACCATGTATAAGCTATTTATAAGCTATGGGGTTCTTAGCCTTTTGTTTCCTCTGTTGTGAAACAGTTAAATTGACCTCTAGCACAAAGTTGTTGAAAGGATTGAGATAAGCCAAAAAAAGTGAATGGCATCATGGATGCTTAGCTGATTAACAGTATTGCTATTCCTAAATAAGAAAAAAACTTCAGGAATTTGAGAGTTATTTAACAGAAAAGATCAAAGCGTCATCAAGTGTACAGAAAGTAACTTGACAGGTCAGGCATGGTGGCTCATGCCTGTAATCCCAGCACTTGGGGAGGCCGACACGGATGGATCACCTGAGGTTAGGAGTTCGAGACCAGCCTGGCCAACATGGCGAAACCTCATCTCTACTAAAAATACAAAAATTAGCCAGGCGTGGTGGTGTGTGCCTGAATCCCAGCTACTAGGGACACTGAGGCAGGAGAACTGCTTGAACCTGGGAGGTGGAGTTTTCAGTGAGCTGAGATTGCACCACTGCACTCCAGCCTGGGCAACAGAGCCAGATTCCACCTCAAAAAAAAAAAAACAAACACAAAAAAACAAACAAACACGTAACGTGACAATCAAGAATATGAAATGAACAGGAGATGTCAGTGCCCAGAGATCTGAACTAACAGCTCAAGGAAGACTTCCTCAGATAAAAAAATAATTGAGTGCTCACAACTACACCATCCAAGTGGTGAATGTATAATCCTAGGAAGTAGAAGAATGAAGTTACCAGTTGATTATAACACAAAGGGTCTGTGAAAAACGTATATTTAGAAAGCAGTATGTCAAAATGATTCTGACTTATTTTTCATTATTGTTTTAGGACTCTAAATTGATTTATGGATAACAGTTTAATGTGTTAAACACAAGTATTTTGAGATCCACGGGCAAAAACCTTTTCTGTTATCAAAAGACCTATCAGGGAAAATGATTCATTTAGAAGTATTTTCTCAGAAATTTATGTGCTAAAGGGTCTGAGAAGGCATGCAGCAAAACTTAATAAAGCGCTTACCAAACCTTGGGCCCCAGCATGCTTTTTTCAAGCAATGCTTACACATTTCTCAAGCACTAGGATACCTGGGGCCATTACTTTAGATGGAACCCAGTAGGTCATCTGGTCTAGATCATTCATTTGACAATCGAGTTTCTCTACCTAGATTTAGGCAAATTTATTCTAAAACCGCATTATTAGCTTTAACCATAAGTTCTGTCAAATCAACATAGAGAAAATTTTTTTTCATTATTTTTGTGTTTTACAATAGAATTCATTTTGCATAAAAGTGGCCCATATAAGCTCAGTACTATTTAGAGTAGCATTTGGCTGCTTATTTTTCTTCTACCCTTAAATATTTCTGTACTTCTTTATACAAACCTTTGTAAAAAAACAGGTTGGCTTTCTATATAAACTGATTTTTTTGAGAATATCCTAGTCTTCTATTTTTCTCTGTATATGCCTTGATTTAGCATATTCATATTCGTTATCTCTATTGATGCACTTAACATGTCAACAACATAATGTTTTTTCTTCTAATATGTAAAATTGACATTTTTTATGAAGTTGCCAGAATTTTTCTTAAGTATTCATTTTCATCTCATTTATAACTGGCAGAATTTCTCACTTCATACAATTTAGAGATGAAAGACTTTTCATTATTCTTTATAGTAAATGAAACAGCTTTCTGTGAGTTTCTAGATCTCACTTATTACATCCATTAGTTTGGGAGATTTTCATTTGTTTGGTTTGACAATTATGCTCATATAATCTTCTCAAGAAATATTCTGCTTAGTTGCAAAGAAGGAGCTAATATAATAGAGCTTCTGTCTTGAACAATGCTATTTCTATTTAATTAGATGTATTTGAATTTTTCCCCAATTAACAATTTCTCAGATATTGTTATCCTATTCTCTTCCTTATTCCACTGCCTAATTTGCTGAAAATATGGGCAACACCTACTTTCATTGCTCATTTGTAACTCTGTTAATAGGTCTTAGTCCTTTGTACTGACACTGCATATCTACGCAAACAATGAGCTTCTATGTTTGTTTCCTATTGCTACTATAACAAATTGGTACAACTCAGAGGATTAAAACAACACAAACTTATTTTCCTACAGTTCTGTAACTTACAGTTCTGTAAAACTTATTTTCTCAGAAGTCCAAATTGGATCTCACTGAGCTAAAATCAAAGTGTCAGCAGGTCTCTGTTCCTTTCTAGTAAATTAATTCCCTTGCTTTTCCAACCTCTAGAGTCAGCCTGCATCTTTTGGCTTCTGAAACCTTCCTTCTTCAAAGCTAGCCAATCAAGCCTTTCTCACCTTGAACCAGTCTGATGACTCTTCTGCTGCCCTCTTTCACATTCTTTCACATATAAAGGACCCTTACGATTACATTTGTCCCATTTGGATAATTCAGAACAGTCTCTCTATTTTTAAAGTCAGTTGATTATCAACCTTAAGTTCATCTGCAACCTTAATTCTCTCTTGTTATTTAGCATAACATAATCACTAATTTCAAGAATTAGAATGTGGGAATCTTTGGAGGCCATTATTTTGCCTACCACAATTTTTTATCAACAAATTTAGTCACCTTTATCCCCTTCCTCTTAGACTTTTTTCACCTAAATTGATTTCCCTTCTCTTATAATTCTCTAATGGATATATTCTCTTCATTCTTATATTGTTCTATATCTTTCTCCATTCATGATAATTCTTCCTCTGTTTTTGGAATTCAGTTGTGGGTGTTCTCTGAGATTTTCTTTAATATTCCAATGTCCTTCCCTTATATTTTCTTTTTTGAAGAAATTCTATATTTTTCATCTGAAGATATGATTTTTCTCTCTAACGTGGACAATCCCAAAATTTATATTTTTAGTCCTGTTTTCTCTCTTGAAACAAAATCCTATATCTTATAAATTCTGTTGGATAACTTCTTTTGGTTATTCTGCAGTCATTCTCCAGTTTCATAGCTGTGTCTCTTTAGGGCCCAGAGATAACTTAAAAGAAGACAAGAAACTGAGGTCAGAATTTCAAAATAGCTTATTGATAGAATTGAATCTAGAGCAGCATGGGGATATTACCATTTAACTCAAACATTTATTTAGGATAAATATTTTAATATTTCCATCTTTCTCTGCACAATTCTTTACAAGCAACATAACATCCCAAGGTATAAGTTAGGGGGTAAATGGGAACATTTCAATCAGAGATGAGAAACATTGTCTTGCCCCAGCTTACTTTTCCCCTTCATTCAGAAATGTTTGTCTTTGGAATATCCAGATTTCTTCACATTGTGTACTCACAATATATCATATTCTACTAAAAAACACTAAAGTATTTAGGTGCATTAGTTTGCTCTCATGCTGCTAATAGACATACCTGAGACTGGGTAATTTATAAAGCAAAAGAGGGTTAATGGACTCACAGTTTTACATGGCTGGGGAGGCCTCACAATCATGGTGGAAGGTGAAGGAGGAACAAAGGCACATCTTAACATGGTGGCAGGCAAGAGAGCTTGTATGGGGGAACTCCCATTTATAAAACCATCAGATATCATGAGACTTATTCACTAACATGAGATCAGTATGGGGGAAACTGCCCTCATGATTCCTGGGTCCCTCCCATAACATGTAGGGATTATGGAAACTACAATTCAAGATGAGATTTGGGTGGGGACACAGCCGAACAATATCACCAGGATTCACTAATTATCTTGATGTTTAATTCTCTCTTGCACGTCAACCACCAAAAGATAAGAAAAGTACTAACCAAGACATGATTTTGCATAGCATGTAGATGAAAGGTGACATAATCCATGCCAAAGGATTTCTTTTTTTTTTTTTAAATCACCTTTTAACTCTTTACTGAATTAGAAAATGCAAGATGGAAAGCTGGAACATGATGCAACCATCAGCAAGTTATGATACCAGACAATTTAGGTGGAGGCATCAGAATAAGTCCACAATTTTAAAGCTCCTAAATTATTTGCAATATTCTTCTACAAACAATCTTACTGTCTTGATTTAGTCAGTTAAAGTATTAATCAGTGCTACATTTTATCTTCTCATTAAGACACGGATTCTCTTGCCAGTTTTTACTACTTTCTTTCAAACTCCTTTTTCCTCCACATCCACATCCATTAATCATCATGTCCTATGAATTAATTACTTCTCTTGGTGGCTTCCTTTTACATAGATCCCTTCATTCTAATTTTTAATTATTTTTCAAAATTGAGATATCACAATAGCTGGTCATTGATTCCCTTGCCTCTATCATTTTTCCTTATCTTTCAAATAAAATCTAAATATGATTGTCAACTAATTTTTGTAATGCACCAATTCCTCATTGTTCTACTTTAAAAATCTTTAGTGGCTCCCCAGTATTTAGGGTATAAAGCTCCAAATATTTAGACTCTTGTTTGTGAGTTTTTGCAATTGCTTAGAATTACCTTCATAATTTCATTTGTCATTATCAAATTATAGCAATTGCATTGCTTAGATTATTACAAAGTTCCTGTAAAAGCAAATCAAAGAAAACAAATTAAAAATAAAACATGTTCCAGCAAATTGGGAGAAATAAAGATTTCAGAAAAATTAGACAGGCTTCCTTACTCTGGGTATACTAATATGTATTGTGAAAATTCAAGGTGTCATTCTGATAAGCAGGGATTTCTGTACATTTAATTTAAAAAACTTATTTTGTTCACCAAACACTATTGACATTTTTGAGTGATACTAGTATTCCAAGGAAAAAAAATTGAGAAATCATCTCCACTGTACACTTGACTGGTTTCACCTCTTTGTGCCCTGCATGATCTGCTGATTCCTGAGGTGCCTGCAGTTTGATGCAGCTGGTTTGTCTTCACAGTTACTTCTTCCCTCTTATTAGTTGCCTGTAGACTCCCATCTTGGGAAGAACATAAAATCCTACTTAAATGAGCAGCAGTAAAAAGTTATTTGTTTTTTTAACCATAAAACTCTTAGACTTTGACTTAGTACTGCCCTAACACACTCTGGTGGTTTTAAAAGAGCCTTACTCTCTCTCACTGTTAATCACTGGATGTTAAAGCTTCGGTGAATATCATTTTAAAAGCAAGAACAAAGTAAACAGGCATAATTTTGAGAAAATAAAATAAAGGATATTATATAAGTCAAACTGAAGTTGACTATAGAGATTGTCATCTCACACACAGGGAATACATACCATATCTTTAGGTCCTTAGGCAATATGGAGCCTACAGAATTACTAATCATAATTACTATTCACTGTGCTGAATGCCTACTATGTGTGAGAACTGTGCTATTGTCTTTGGTCTTTGCTAACATTATTTAATTCTTATAACAATCCCATAAAATCAGTAACATTGTCTTCATTTTACAGAATTACAATGAAAAATAATGGTTCATTAATTTACTAAAAGTCACACAACTACTAAATAATAGAGTGGACTATGTCTTTACCATTTTTCAAACCACCAAGATTCACCAAGTGCTGAGTTTTGGCCCTCCATTATTGAAGAGGTTCAAGGAGATTCTTGTGATAATTCAGAAGAGAGTTCAAATTATGATATAAGGAAAATATATGAAAAGGCTAAACAAATATTTATCTAGCTAGAAAAGGAAGGGAAAAATTAGAGAAGAAGTAAGCATACCATACATCCAGCAATGGTGCCAAAAGAGTATAGTTTTAACAGTCATAGTTGTCAGTTGCTGCAGTAATTGACTATGGCAGAATTAGCCAAAGAGAATCCATTGACTGGATGTTTAATAGATCAGAGTACTATCAGGAAGTCCAGAGAACTGAACTCAAAGATGGAGAGGATTAAGAAAAAATAGGCAGCCAAGAAGACCACAATAAAAATCTTTTCATAAAACTAAATCAGTGAGGATAACTACATCTAGTTTCTGAAGAGCATATGCCACAGATGTCAAAGCTATAGCTACTGCACTGATCCATTTACCTTGTTGCTTCTGAAAGTCACATGTTTAGGCTGCCACTGTTTACCTCTGCAGTAGATACTCAGTCAATCCTTCAGCTTGGTGATTCTTTGCACCATCACCTCCTAATTTCAAGATCAATTGGAAGCATCCCATTGACTGACACTGCCCTAGTTTAAACGGATGAATAAAACGTTGGTATGTGCTAATTTCAACTTCTATAGAGTCAATCTCTGCCATCTACTTACTCTTAAAGTGGTGAATTATCCAAAAAGAGATATATGGTATAGATGCTAAGTCATGAAAAAAAGTAACAAACATCCTTTACACTACATGCTGTCTTATGACTTCTATTTATGTAAAATCTAGTACAGAATCCATGGGTCTAAGTTGCAGCCACCACTTGAGGGATGTGGATAATTCATTCCACTCTGTTAACATTGTGATCTTCTAATACATGTTTACAAATCAGTAATTTTGAACTTAGAAACAATTAATAAGTAGCTAAGCTAACTCTAGCTTACACTTAAGATAAAGTTAAAGTTTTTATTAAAAGGGATTAGAGACAAACATTTATATACTACAAATATAATTTAAACAAATAAATGCAAATATGACAGACAAAAAATACTTTGAAAAATTTACAGAAAGTGTATAAAAGCTAATATTATATAAACCAACTTAAAAAATATTTAATAATTCTCTTCAGCCTGAGATGTCAACCTTTTACATACAGTGAACAAATATTTAATGAATAATTTTTATACAAAAAGCACTTAAAATGGGTTATGAATGTAAATAGAAAGAAATGTGAAAGACAAACATGAATGTTTCACTCAAAGAGCATACTTTTAGGGAAACCGAAAAATAGAAAGTGATGAGTATCACAAGAAAGATTCAAATAAAATAATGCACAGGTATTAATTTTACATGATAGAGTTAGAAAAGGCTGCATAAAATGTGGCATCTAGGAGAAATCCTGAAAAATGCACACAATTCAAATTAGAAGCAACAGAGAATTCAAGGCAGTGGGAATAGCATGTGAAAGGCATAAAGTAGGAGCTTGTGTGAGGCTCAATAAGTATCTCCACGTAGCTAAAGAATAATGTTGCAAGGAGTTACTGAAAACAAGATTAGAGTCACATTGTCTTGGCCTTTGAATAACTTGTTAAAGAATTTGTATTCCAAGCTTCCAGAAAATGGTGGATAAGAGATAAAACTAATGTGCAGTTCCCACTTGGATGGACAGAACAGCACGTGGAGGACTCGCATTGTGAACTTTTGCTCCAAAACCACTGCAGGAACATACCAGGAAAACCCAAAAAAGTCACAGACCCTTTGAAAGAAGTGGCTTGCTGCTGCAAACTTTGAAAGACAGCTGAAAAAAAACGTGTTTCCAGAGTGTGAGAGGAGAAAAACTCTGATTCCAAACACATCCAAAATGGGGAACCTAAAGGTCCAGGTCACGGGAGAAGGATTTAACCTTACCTAGAGCTGAAATGGATTTAGGAATCAGAGTGAAATATAAAAGTAGAAGCAGCAGCAGGAAGAGCCCTGTAGGTACTACCAGTCCCCACCTTGAGCCCAGGGAAGCCATTCCTGGTTTTATCTCACAGGGGTCCTTGGGGAAGGCAGCCAGAAGAATTTAGAAGGGGTCACAGGGTGAAGAAATCTTCTAGCTGAACTTTTTAATAATTTTTACCGAGCACAACTTTTTCTGAACAGACTCTGGGTGGGGGTGGGGTGAACAACAAGTGCAGATATGAGTGTAGAAGCCACAGCTGATGGTACAGGCAGGTGGGGAGAGGTGAGGCCTGAGAGCCTTGCTTCTTTTCTCAGTGGGGAGGCTTGTAGCCTGGGGTGAGATCTCAGCCCTGCTCTCAGGCTGCTTGGATATAAACTCAGTGCTGTTGGTGGGGATTGCCAGTACTGAGACTGGCCTTTCTGGCTGCATGGGAGCTGGGTGAGGCCACTTCCAGGCGACCTGTATGATGCAGCAGAGGCAGGCATAATCCCCCCAAGGAACATAATTCTATTGGCCAGAAAACCATTCTCCTATCCTCCACAGTGACTGCAGCAAGCCCCACCCAAGGAGAGTCTGAACTCAGAGCAGCCTAACCCTGTACCCAACTGATATTTTATCTTTACCAGCCCTGGTAGCTGAAGACAAACAAACAAACAAACAAACAAAAAACCTCTTTGGAGCTCTATGGCCCTTGCTATCACCTGAGAAACCCAAGTACTTATCCTGGCCAACATAGGGCCAGGGATATACAGGAATATACACTTGTATATTCCCCTTCTGCTAACACAGCTGGTGCTCTCTTGAAATTAACACCTCCTGGATGGTGGCCAACCAACTCAAGCCATTATTGTAACTAATAACAGAACAAGCTTGCTCTAAAGAAGGAGAACAACCAATTCCACCTCCTGCAACACCCTGGCTAACCTGAGGTCATAAGTCTGTCCATGTGACAACTACACATAACCACCAACCAAGAAAAGCAGTGTGCTAAACAAAACTACAACCAAGGACTCCCACAAAGTCCACTTCACTCCCTTGCCACCTCCACCAGTGTAGGTGCTGGTAGTAGCTGGGAGACCTGACGATGAATCACATCACAGGAATCTTTGCAGACATTCCCCAGCACCAGTCTGTAGCCCAGTAGCCCTGCTGGGTGGCTAAACCCAGAAAGGCAACAACAATCATTGCAGTATGGCTCTCAGAAAGCTCTATCCCTAGGGAAAGGAGGAGAGTACCACATCAAGGGGTCACCCCATGAAAAAAGAAATCTGAACAGAAGCCCTTGAGTTCCAAATCTTTTCACTGACACAGTCTACCCTAATGAGAAGAAACCATAAAAGTAATTTGGGTAACCTGACAAAACAAGGTTCTGTAACACCCCCAAAAGATCACACTAGCTATCCAGCAATGGATCCAAACCAAGAGGAAATCTCTGAATTGCCAGATAAAGAATTAAGAAGGTTGAATATTTAGTTGCTCAAGAAGGTACCAGAGTAAGGTGAAAATCAACTTAAGGAAACTTAAAAAACAATATAGGATATGAATGAAAAAGTCTCCATAGAAATTGATATTTTAAAGAAAAGACAATCACAACTTTTGGAAATGAAACATACACTTAGAGAAATGCAAAATACACTGGACAGTTTCAAAGATAGAATATAACAAGTAGAAGAAGATCTTCTGAGGTTGAAACAAGGCTTTCAAATAAACCCAATCCAACAGTGATAAAGAAATAAAAAATTTAAAAAAAGCCTCCAAGAAATTAGGGATTATGTTAAACAACCAAACATAAGAATAATTGATGTTCCTGAGAAAGAAGAGAAATCTGAAAGTTTGGAAAACTTATTTGAGAGAGTAATTGAGGAAAACTTCCCTGGTCTTGCTGGAGATCTAGACACCCAAATACAAGAAACTCAAAGAACACCCAGGAAATTCATTGCAAAAAGATCATCACCTATGCACATAGTCATCAGGTCATCTACAGTCAAGGCAAAGGAAGGACTCTTAAGAGCTGTGAGACAAGAGCATCAAATAACCTGTAAAGGAAAACCTATCAGACTAACAGCAGATTTCTCAGAAGAATCTCTACAAGCCAGAAGGAACTGGGGTCCCATCTTTTGCCTTCTCAAACAAAATAATTACCAGCCAAGAATTTTGTATCCAGCAAAACAGCTTCATAAATGTAGGAGAGATAAAGTCTTTTTCAGACAAATAAATGCTGAGAGAATTCGCCACTACCAAGACAGCACTATAAGGAATGCTAAAAGGAGTTCCAAATCTTGACACAGCCTCAAAATACATCAAAATAGAACCTCTGTAAAGCATAAATCTCACAGGGCCTATAAAACAATAACACAATTAAAAATAAACAAGGTATTCAGGCAACAACTAGCATGATGAATAGAACAGTACCTCACGTCTCAATGCTAACATGGAATGTAAATGGCCTAAATGCTCTGTTTAAAAGATACACAATGACAGAATGGACACAAATCCACCAACCAAGTATCTGCTGTCATCAAGAGACTCATCTAACACATAAGGACTCACATAAACTTAAGGTCAAGGGATGGAAAAAGATATTCCATGCAAACGGAAACCAAAAGTGAGCAGGAGTAGTTATTTTTATATTAGACAAAACAGACTTTAGGGCAACAACAATTAAAGACAAAGAGGGATATAATATAATGATAAAAGCATTAGTCCAGCTGGAAGTTATCATAATCTGAAATATATATGCACCTAACACTAGAGCTCCCAAATCTATAAAACAATAACTACCAGACCTAAGAAAGGAGATAGATGGCAACATAATAATAGTGGGGGACTTCAATACTCCACTGAGGGCACTAGACAGGTCATCAAGACAGGAACTCAACAAATAAACAATGGACTTAAACTATACCTTACAACAAATGGACTTAAAAGGTATTTACACAACATTCTACCAAACAACTGCAGAATATACATTCTTTTCATCATCATATGAAAATTTCTCCCGATAGACCATATGATAGGCCACAAAGCAAGTCTCAATAAATTTAAGAAAATTGAAATTATATCAAGTACTTGCTCAGACACAGTGGAATAAAATTGGAAATTAAATCCAAAAGGAACCCTCAAAACTATAAAATACATGAAAATTAAATAATTTGCTTTTGAATAATCTGTGGGTCAACAACGAAATCAAGATGGAATTTAAAAAGTTTTTTGAATTGAATAATAATAGTGACAGAATTTGTCAAAACCTCTGGAATACAGCAAAAGCAATGCTAAGAGGAACGTTCATAGCAGTAAATGTTTACATCAAGAAGTCTGAGAGAGCACAAATAGACAATCTAAGGTCTCACCTCAAGGAATGAGAGAAACAAAAACAAACCAAACCTAAACCTAGTAGGAGAAAAAATACATAACAAAGATAAGAGAAGAACTAAACGAAATTGAAACAAAAAATACAAAAGATAAATGAAACAAAAAGCTGGTTATTTGAGAAGATAAAACTGATAGACCATTAGGAATATTAACCAAGAAAACAAGAGAGAAGATCCAAATAAGCGCAATTAGAAATGAAATGGAACATATTACAACCAATACCACAGAAATACAAAAGATCATTCAAGGCTACTATGAACACCTTTACACAAACTAGAAACTCTAGAGGAGTTGAATAAATACCTGGAAATACACAACCCTCCTAGATTAAATCAGAAAAAAATAGAAACTGAACAGGCCAATAACAGGTAGTTACACTGAAATAGTAGTACAAAAATTGCCAACATAAAAGTCCAGGACCCGATGGATTCACTGCTGAATTCTATCAGACATTTAAAGAAGAATTTGTACCAAACTTACAACTATTCCAAATGACACAGAAAGATGGTATCCTCCCTAAATCATTCTATGAAGCCAGTATCACCCTAATGCCAAAACCAGGAAAGGATATAACAAAAAAAGAAAACTACAGATCAATACTCCTGATGAACATAGATGCAAAAATTCTCAACAAAATACTAGCTCACCAAATCCAACAGCATATCAAAAAGATAATACACCATGATCAAGTGGGTGTCATACCAGCAATGCAGAGATGGTTTAACATATGCAAGTCAATAAATGTGATACACCACATAAACAGAATTAAAAACCAAAATCATGGTGATCCCACTAGACACAGAAAAAGCGTTTGAGGAAATTCAGCATCCCTTTATGATTGAAACCCTCAGCAAAATTGGCACAGAAGGGACATACCTTAAAGTAATCAAAACTATCTATGACAAACCCACAGCTAAAATTATACTGAATGGAAAAAAGTTGACAGTATTCTCCTTGAGAACTGGAACAAGACAAGAATGCCCACTTTCACCACTTCTATTCAGCATAGCACTGGAAGTCCTAGCCAGAGCAATCAGATGAGAGAAATAAAGGGCATCAAAATCAGTAAAGAAGAAATTAAACTGTTGCTGTCTGATGATTATATAATGCTATACCTAGGAACCCTAAAGACATCCTAAAAGCACCTAGATTTGATAAATGAATTCAGTAAAGTTTCAGGATACAAAATTAATGTATGCAAATTAGTAGCACTGCTATATACCAACAATGACCAAGCTGAGGATCAAATCAAGAACTCAATGTCTTTTACAACCACTGCAAAAAATAAAATAAAATACTTAGGAATATACCTAACCAAGGAGGTGAAAACTCCTTGTTTCTACAAGGAAAACTATAAAATACTGCTGAAAGAAATCATAGATGACACAAACAAATGGAAACACATCCCATGCTCACAGATGGGTAGAATCAATATTGTGAAAATGACCATACTGCCAAAAACACTCTACAGATTCATTGCAATTCCTATCAAAATGCCATCGTCATTCTTCACATCATTCTTCACAGAACTAGAAAAAAAATCCTAAAATTTATATGGAACCAAAAAGAGCCCACATAGCCCAAACAAGACTAAACAAAAAGAACAAATCTTGAGGCATCACATTACCCAATTTCAAACTATACTACAAGGATATAGTTACCAAAACAACATGGTACTGGTATAAAATATAGGCACACAGACCAACAGAATGGAGTAGAGAACCCAGAGATGAAGCCAAATACTTACAGCCAACTAATCTTCAACAAAGCAAACAAAAAAATGAAGTGGAAAAAGGACACCCTATTCAGCAAATGGTGCTGGGATAATTGGCAAGCCACATGTAGAAGAATGAAACTGGATCGTCATCCTCCATCTTATACAAAATTCAACTCAAGATGGATCAAAGACTTAAATCTAAGTCCTGAAACTATAAAAATTCCAGAAGATAGCATTGAAAAAACTTTCAGACATTGGCTTAAGGAAAGATTTATTGACAATGAACCCAAAAGCAAACGCAACCAAAGCAAAAATAAATAGATGGGACCTAATTAAAATAAAAAGCTTCTGTACAGCAAAAGAAATAATCGGCAGAATAAACAGGCAACCCACAGAATGGGAGAAAATCTTCACAAACTATGTGTCTGACAAAGGACTAATAGCCAGAATCTATAAGGAACTCAAACAAATCAGCAAGATAAACACAAATAATCTCATCAAAAACTGGGAAAAGAACATGAAGAGACAATTCTCAAAAGAACATATACAAATGCCAACAAACGTGAAAAAATGCTCAACATCACTAATTATCAGGGAAATGCAAATCAAAACCACAAGTAGATACCACCTTATTCCTGTAAGAATGGCCACAATTTAAAAATCAAAAAATAATAGATGTTAGCGTAGATGTGGTGAAAAGGGAACACTTTTACACTTCTGGTGGGAATATAAACTAGTACAACCACTGTGGAAAACAGTATAGAGATTCCTTAAAGAACTAAAAGTAGAACTACCATTTGATTGAGCAATCTCTCTACTGAGTATCTACCCAAAACAAAAGAAGGCATTACATGAAAAAACACTTTCACACACATCATGTTTATAGCAGCACAATTTTCAATTGCAAAAAATATGGGACCAGCCTAAATGCCCATCAACGATGAGTGGATAAAGAAAATGTGTTGTATATATACCATGAAATACTACTCAGCCATAAAAAGGAGCAAAATAATGGCATTTGCGGGAACCTAGATGGAGTTGGAGACCATCATTCAAGTTGAAGTAACTCAGGAATGGAAAACCAAATATCGTATGTTCTCACTTATAAGTGGTAGCTAAGCTATGAAGATGTAAATGCATAATAATAATATAACAGACTTTGGGGGCTCAGGGGAAAGGATGAGAGGGGTGAGGGATAAAAGATCACACCTTGGGTACAGTGTACACAGCTCCTGTTACGGGGGAACGAACATCTCAGAAATCACCATGAAACAACTTATCCATGTCACCACAAACCACCTGTTCCCCAAAAACTATTGGAAGAAAAAAACAGTTATTGGGTTTTATGGATTTTTGTATAAATTTTTGCATCTCAATTTCATTCATTTCTTCTCTAATTTTAGTTACTTCTTTTCTTCTGCTAGCTTTGGGATTAGTTCTTTTTTCCACAAGTTCCTTTAGCGGCAAAGTTAGGTTGTTAATTTGAGATATTTCTAATTTCTTGATGGTGTTTGGTGCTATAAACTTTCCTAGCAGCATCCCAGAGATTTTGGTAAGTTTTGTCCCTATTTTCATTAATTTCAAATAATGTCTTAAAATTTCGGTCTCAATTTAAATGTTTGCCCAGGAGTTATTCAGGAACAAGTTGTTTAATTTCCATGTTATTTGTATAGTTTTGAGAGATAGTCTTGATATTGATCTCTATTTTTATTGCACTGTGTGGTTTGTATTATTTCAATTTTCTGAATTTATTGAGACTTGCTTTATGACTAGGCATTTGGTGCATTTTATAATATGTTCTATACGCAGATGAGAAGAATGCAAATTCTGTGGTTGTTGGGTGAGATGTTCTTTACATGTCTATTGGGTCCAATTAGTTAAGTGTCAAATGTAGTCCAGAGTTTCCTTGTCAGTTTTCTGCCTCAGTGATCTAATACTCTCAGTGGAGTGTTGAAGTCCCCCACTTTTATTGTTTGGTTGTCTAAGTCTTTTCTAGCCCAATAATAACTTGTTTTATGAATCTATGTGTTGCAAAGTTTGGGTGTGTATACTTAGGGTAGTTAAGTATTCTTGTTGGATCTTACCCTTTATCATTATGTAATGCTCTTCTTTGTACTTTTTAATTTTCATTGGTTTAAAGTCTTTTATCTGATACATGAATAGCATCTCCTGCTCTTTTAGTTTTCTGTTTCTATGGTAGATCTCACTCCATCCTTTTACTTTGAGTCTGTGGTTGTCCTTACATGTGAGATGGGTCTCTTGAAGATAGCACGATAGGGTATTGTCCTTTTATCCAGCTTGCCACTCCAAGCTTTTAAGTAGGGCATTTAGACCATTTACATTCAGGGTTAGTGTTGCTGTGAGATTTCGATCTTGTCATTGTGTTGTTAGCTAGTTGTTGTATATACTTGACTGTTTAGTTGCTTCATAGTGCCTGTGGGCTGTTTGTTTAAGTATGTTTTTGTGGTAGCAGGTGTCATTGTTTTATTTCATCTTTTTTTTTTTTTTGAGACAGACACTCTCTCTGTCACCAAGGCTGGAGTGCAGCGGCAAGATCTCAGCTCACTGCAATCTCCACCTCCTGGGTTGAAGCAATTCTCTTGCCTCAGCCTCCCAAGTAGCTGGGATTACAGGTGCATTCCAGCACACCGGGCTAATTTTTGTATTTTTAGCACAGACAGGGTTTTGCCATGTTGGCCAGGCTGGTCTCGAACTCCTGACCTCAAGTGATCCACTTACCTTGGCCTCCCAAAGTGCTAGGATTACAGGTGTGAGTTACTGTACCTGGTCTGTGTTTATCTTTACCACTCCTTTAAGGTATTTTTGTAAAGCTGGTCTAAATGAAATGAATTCTCTCAGCATTGGCTTGTCTGTGATGAATTTTATTTCTCCTTCTCTTATGAAGCTTAGTTTGGTGTGATATGAAATTCTTGGTTGGAATTCCTTTTCTTCAAGGATGCTGAAAATAGGTCCCTGGTCTCTTCTGGCTTATAAAGTTTCTGCTGAGAGGTTTGCTGCTAGCCTAATGAGGTTCCCTCTGTATGTAGCTTGACCCTTATCTCTAGCTGCCTTTAAGATTTTTTTGTGTGAGTGCATTGACCTATATGCATTGGATATGGTCATCTTCTATAGTACCTAGCTGGGCTTGTCTGTATTTATTGAATTTGCACATCAACCTCCCTAGAGAGAATAGGGAAATTTTCATGGACTATATTCTCAAATATATTTTCCAAGTTTTTTATTCTCTCTCCCCTCTCAGGAATGCCAGTGAGTTGTAGATTTGGTCTCTTTATGTAATACCGTAATTCTTGGAGTATTTGTTCATTTAAAAACTTCTTTTTTCTTTATTTTTTTCTGACTGAGTTGATTTGAATAACTGGTCTTCAAGCTCTGATTTTCTTTCCTCAGCTTGGTCTATTTTCCTATTAGTACTTCTGATTGTATAATGGAATTCTTGTAGTGAACTTTTTAGCTCTAGAAGTTCAGTTTGGTTGTTTCTTAAAATGTTATTTCATCTTTCAGCTATTGGGTTGTTTTACTAGATTCCTTAGATTTAGTTTCAACTTTGTCCTGATTCTTGAACTTTCTTGCCATCCAGATTTAGAATTCTACTTATGTCATTTCAGTCATTTCAGACTGGTTAAGCACCATTGCTATGGAGCTAGTGGACTCATTTTGGGGTAAGGGGACACTCTGCCTTTCTAAATTGCCAGAGTTCTTGTCCACATTCTTTCTCATCTGGGAGGGTTGGTGTTCTTTTAACTATAGTATAAGTTGAGTATAGCCAATTGGCTTTGTTTCTGAATGTTTTCAGATGGTCAAGGCTCTGTACTGGTCTTTATTTGTGGCTGAATTTTTGTCCTTGGTTTTACAGTGGGGTATATCAGCAAAACATTTTTGGTGTTATTGTTTGGGCTGTGATCCAGTGGATAGTGCTTAAGAATAATGGACAGTAAATAGTCTCTTACTTAGCCACCTGGCTCCTCTATATTTCCTCATGTTTCCAGCCACACTCTGCAGTGCAGTGGGGAGAGAGGTAATTCCTCACCAAGTCTGAACATGGGCCTTGGTGAAGACCCTTCTGATCACTGGCACTGTGCCTGCATTACTTTCTTTAGCTGTTCTGGGACGTGGGGCTCCCTGGGCAAAGAACGTAGCAGGGAGATAGGTAACACTCTTTTTTCCTGGCTGGCCCTGAGGAAGAAGGCATGTTCTGCTTCTACTCCAGCTCACGAACCGACACATGTCACCCCTCTTAGTCTTCTGAGAGGGCGGGCTCTTCTCCCACTTGAGTGCTGGCCACAAATTTCAGCTCTGCACTTCCAAGCTGCACACTGCAGCTCTGGGCCACCAGGATTGGCTTGCAGCTCCATCCTCTGGACCCCTAGATTCAGGTTCCAGGTGTAATAGGAATCCAAAGTGCTCTGAGGCCACCGGGAACATAATTAGGTGGAGCAAAGCAACCAGGCTGGGCAGTGGAAGTTGAGCCATGCATACTCTCTTGGAGAGCAGCTGGACAGTGGCCCTTGGAGGGGCTGGTGGGCAAGAGGGCCTAAAGAACAGACATGTACCAGTCCCACAGAGAAATCAGCCCAGCTTCCTCCTAGCCTGGTGGTCAGCTGGAGCTAGAGCTTCTCAGGGGGTGAATGGGGAGCCCTGGGGAAAAGGTGGCTATGTCCATGTTTGGACACAGCCTCACTGTGCACAAAGGCTCATGCTTCCATGCTGGCTGGAGCTCCATCTCTGTCTACTCTCTGGAAGGATCCTTCTGTCAGCTCAAAAGTCCATGGCGGATGTGGGGCCCCCATAGCCAGGATCCCAGTGGTCCATGGCTAGGGTAGGCAGTCCTGCAGTTCTTCATTCACCCATTCCCAGGAGCCACTTGAGGTCAGGATTGGCTCAAGCATTGAACAAGGTTCCCAGCTTCCTACCTTCTCACCCTCCACATCTGCATCACATCTTCATCCACTGGGCATGTTCTCTTCGAAGATGTGTCCAAGTTATGTTGGTTTACTTGAAACTTTGGTCTTTTGGGGGCAGGAACAGTGCTTCCTGGCTGTGTCTAGTTGGCCATCTTGTCCTTTAAATTAGTCTTAGAGCCAGTATACTATTTGATGGAGAAACACTGGAGGCATTTCCAGTAAGAATGGAAACATGACAAGAATACACATTATCAATAATATAATGCAATTATTATTATTTTAACACACAATCAATATTAAAATTAAAATAGTGAGATATTTGATGCTCACTAAAGGAAACTTTTTGAATTAGTGATTATACTCATATTGCATCTTAGTTTGGATAAAATTTTACTAAAAATATCTGATCTGTAATTTAAAGTTCATAAAGTGTACTGTTTAAAGTCAATTTACTTTTCTAAGTTGATCCCAATATACTTGAGATTTCTGACAATTGAATCAAATATCAGCTTTTAGATTTAGATTAGATAATTAAAATTAAATGCAATGTTAAAATTCAGTTCATTTGATAAAAAAGGAAAAAGTACAAATATATAAAGTTAGAAATAATAAGAAACAAGTTACTATTAAAACCACAGAGAATTTTAAAATGACAGGAAACTTCCTTTATTACTTTGACACAAATAAATTTGAAATCAAATTTCAAATTTGATTTAATTTGATGAATTAATTATTTTCTAGAGAAATGAAGGTTACTCGAATTAATCTTATTAGTGTTAGAAAGATTAACCAATTTCATAGAAGAAATATAGGAAACAATTAGATAAATACTACACAAAGTAGCACCAAGCCCACATAGTTTCACAAGGTAATTATTCTAAGGATTTAAATAGCAGATAGTCATAATGCTGTATGATTATTCAGAACATTGAAAGGGAAGGAAAACATCTTAATTCCTTTCATGAAGAAACTATAACACTGATACCTAAATCTGATAAAACAGTATAACGAAAGAAAACTACAGGTCAATATTACTCAAGAAAATAATGTAAAATTTTAAAATAAAAAAATAGCAAACTTAATCCAACACCGTATTAAGAAAATAACACCTGATAACTAAATAGGATTTATTTTAGGAATGCAAGATTGGTTTACTATTATAAACCCAATTCATTTCATATATACCATGTTGACAATTTAAAGGCATAATTATATTATCTTCACAGACGCTAAGAAAGCCTTTGACAACAACAAAAAACAATAATTTATTGTTTTAAAAAAACTCAAAGAAATTAGGGATCTTTTCTTAACATAATGAAATATATTTGCCTTAAACTTAAAGCTGGTATACTATTTGATGGAGAAACGCTAGAGGCATTTTCATTAAGATTTGAGACAAAGCAAGAATACATGTTATGATTAATAAGATCCCATATTATTCCACAGTTCTTAGATGAGCGCCAACCCAATTAGATGAGATAAATTCTTGAAAAGCATAAAAATTGGTAAAGAAGAAGTAAAACTACTTCTATTTGCAGTTGTTAAGATAATAAACCTTGAAAATTCCAGAGGGTCAATGATAAAACCATCTCAAGAAATCAAATATTCTAGTGAATTAGCTGAATGCTGAACTAACATTAACAAATTAGTAGCCTTTATATACTCTTTAACAATGAACATTTAGAGAACTTAAGAGTAAGTCCATGTATAATAAGAATAAGAACACTATAATAAGAATAAGCAATAAGAACACTAAATACTTAGAAATAAATTTAACAAAAATGTACAAAGTTTGTGAAAGGAAAATTTTAACACTCACAAAGGACTCTAAAGAAGACTTTAAAAATTAGGAAAATACCCTGTATTTTGGATAAAATGACTCAACACTATAAGGACATAAATTCTCCATAAGTGGACTTATAAATTCATTCAAACCTAATAAAAATACCAACAAATTATGAAGTTAGGTAAATTGACTAAAGTTCACATGGCATCACATGCATACAAGAATAGCAAGGAAAATACTTTTGTAAAAAAAGAAATAAGAGGAAGACTACCTTACTAAACATTAAAAGATACTACAAAGCCTTTATATTTAAAATGATGTTATACTAGCATCATATTGAATAGACAGATAAAGCAGTGGAATAGAACAGAAGGTACAAATTTAAAACTAAATACATATGAGAATTTAGTATATGACAACAGCAGCATTTAAAACCACTTAAAAATAGACTTAACAACTGCTGCTGGGACAACAAAGTAGCCATTTGGAAGAGGTAAATTTAGATCCATATCTTATATCATACGCAAGAATAATCTGTAAAAGGAATGAAATTCTGGTGTAAAAAATAAAATCAAACAAGTACTCGAAAAATTTATCTTTAACGTTGGTGTAAGAAAAGGTCTTCTAACTGTGACTCAAATTCAGAGGCAATAAAAGAAAAATGTCAATGAATTTGACTATATCATTTTTTTAAAATTTTGCAGGAAAAAAAAACCCACTATAGAAAAAATCAAAAGACAGCCAATGAACTGGGAGAAAATATTTGCAACACTTACCACAGACAAAAGACTAGTGGTATATTTCTCTCTCTCTCTCTCTTTCTCCCTCTCTCTCTCTGCCCCCAGCCCACCCTCATCCCCTTAAGTGCGAACTTATGTTAAACTCAGAGAATTTAGGTAATCTGATCAAGGTCACATGTAGCAAGTCATGAAGTCCAGTTTGCAACCAGTTCAGTCTGACTTTACAAACCTCTTTTTTTCTACCTTTCCTGGCTATCAATTCAAGAAAGCCAGCAAGTGGGGGGGAAATGGAGTATTTATCAAAATTTCTACCCATTCCTTCACTAATTTCTCCACCACATTTAATAGTGAATAACAACTTCCACATAACACATTCTATTAATATGTGATGTGCTTGACTATTCATAAATCAGCAAAGTTCTTAAAAATGCCCTTTCACTTTAACTTAGGAACAAAATGGAATTAAACACGACACTACAATCTTAGAGTGTCACACAAAATAAACCTTTAGTTAAATTTCCATTCTTACAACTCCTAATTCTAAGATTCATAGTATATATTACTGTGCAAATATACAGCTCAAAGATAACCCACCTTTAATAATGCTAGCCTCTTACTATTTTTTCTTTCTCCTCAAACTCTCAGAGAATTTGGAAAGTTTTTCTTACCTTCTGTGTAAGATCATTTCAAGTCCCTTTTCTTATGAGGGTTCCAAGCTTAAGATACCTAGAAAAGAACTACTAATAAGTAACCAAACTGGCAGGGGAAGGAGGGAGGAAGGCATTGAGGTTGAGTGAAGTCAACACTAGACCATGAGATGAAGCCCTGGCTTTTGGTTTCTGCTCCCACACTGACACTTTACTCCTTGGGGTAAGTCATTGCCCTTTGGATTTCAGGTTCTTTTAAAATAAAAGGAACAAAGGCCTTTTCTGCATCTATTGAGATAATCATGTGCTTTTTGTCTTTGGTTCTGTTTATATGCTGGATTACATTTATTGATTTGTGTATGTTGAACCAGCCTTGCATCCCAGGGATGAAGCCCACTTGAGCATGGTGGATAAGCTTTTTGATGTGCTGCTGGATTCAGTTTGCCAGTATTTTATTGAGGATTTTTGCATCAATGTTCATCAAGGATATTGGTCTAAAATTCTCTTTTTTGGTTGTGTCTCCACCCGGCTTTGGTATCAGGATGATGCTGGCCTCATAAAATGAGTTAGGGAGGATTCCCTCTTTTTCAAACAACCCCATCAAAAAGTGGGCGAAGGATATGAACAGACACTTCTCAAAAGAAGACATTTATGCAGCCAAAAAACACATGAAAAAATGCTCACCATCACTGGCCATCAGAGAAATGCAAATCAAAACCACAGTGAGATACCATCTCACACCAGTTGGAATGGCAATCATTAAAAAGTCAGGAAACAACAGGTGCTGGAGAGGATGTGGAGAAATAGGAAGACTTTTACACTGTTGGTGGGACTGTAAACTAGTTCAACCCTTGTGGAAGTCGGTGTGGCAATTCCTCAGGGATCTAGAACTAGAAATACCATTTGACCCAGCCATCCCATTACTGGGTATATACCCAAAGGACTATAAATCATGCTGCTATCAAGACACATGCACATGTATGTTTACTGTGGTACTATTCACAATAACAAAGACTTGGAACCAACCCAAATATCCAACAATGATAGACTGGATTAAGAAAATGTGGCATATATACACCATGGAATGCTATGCAGCCATAAAAAAGGATGAGTTCATGTCCTTTGTAGGGACATGAATGAAATTGGAAATCATCATTCTCAGTAAACTATCGCAAGAACAAAAAACCAAACACCACATATTCTCACTCACAGGTGGGAACTGAACAATGAGAACACATGGACACAGGAAGCGGAACATCACACTCTGGGGACTGTCGTGGGGTAGGGGGAGGGGGGAGGGATAGCTTTAGGAGATATACCTAATGCTAAATGATCAGTTAATGGGTGCAGCACACCAGCATGGCACATGTATACATATGTAACTAACCTGCACATTGTGCACATGTACCCTAAAACTTAAAGTATAATAATAATAATAATAAAATAAAATAAAAATAAATAAAACACACACACAAAAATAAAATAAAAGGAACAAGCATAAGATGACTTAAAATTCCTAATTGTTTTAATAACTACAGCATTGTTTTGTTCTTTATATATATATATCAATACAATTTATGTTAAGTGTGTGAAAAACTGTAAAAAGCACAAATAAATTGAGGATAATAACATTGTTATCCTTTGTTTCTCATCTCTTTTCCTCTCTGCTCCAGCTGTTTACTTGTCTGCCTTTATGACTATTCTCGTAAAATTGTTTTGTTGAAAAACTTCTCATCTCTTTTCCCCCTCTGCTCCATGTATTTACTTGTCTGCCTTTATGACTATTTATATATCCAAATATTTCTTCTTAAATTTGAGATCTAAAGGTGTGATAAACTCTGTTTTCAGGTAAAATACATTATGAACACTTTCTATGTGATTAATAGAAAACTCTTCATGGTCACATCGTATTTCATTGATTAGATATCCATGGGATATCTAATTATGCTTGTTTTGTTTTAAGATAGCTATATATAATTTTTATTTTTTATTTGTTTTACTTAAGATGAAATTTTGAAGTAGAATTGAATCATTAATATTTTATAATAGTGTCCTCAACTTTATAAGTTCAGTAGTCTTGGGCTAGAATTTGAATGTAAAATTTGGCTGCCATGGCATCATCATCTTCAGAGACTTGAGTCCCCCCAAAGGATAAAATGCCTAATACATATATCTGTGAAACCAAACTGAAGTTAAGTCAGTTTCAAAATTTCAATAAGAGCAAATTAATATGAGTGAAAATTTGGAACACAAAAGTGATATGCTTCATGTACTAACTGTTGATGTTTTAAGGGAACAGCTATTCTATTTTGTATTTTATCAAGATTGTGTTATAAATTACAAATCCAGTTGACTTTTTAGCAATCATATTAGAGAAATATTATTAGCTCCTGAACTTAATAACCCCTCAATGAGTCATTGTTGAGATCTCTGTCAATTCAGTTGAAAATATAAATGCTAATACCTTGACTTTTCATTCTGCCAGTGACCTCAGTTAGATAACACTGATCCTTTTAAAATGATAAAATAGTGTGATCATAGCGTAGCTAAAAACAAGATAGTTAAAGGCATTTAGATCTTTCCAGAATTTGAAGGCTTAAAATATGTATGTCAAAGTAGGCAATGAATTTATCTAAGATTTATTTTAGAGCAGCTGAAATTATAAGAGCAAAGTAAATGAGAAACATTGTTAACATGAAATTTAGCCAAGGGGTCACCATTCTTATAAGAAATGAAATGATGGCAAAATAATCCTTAATTCATTTTCTATGTACAACACCTATCAAATGCATTATTACTATTTGCATTAAAACAAAATCTTACACATCTTTCTATTTGCTATCTCTGGAGCATGGTCATTTCTAATCAGTGTCACTATGTTTGGAAACTTGTACAAATGACCAATGTCTTGTCCAAGTGCCAGTTATAAGCACGCTTAATTCAGAGTACAAATTTGATGACTAAAATATCACACATGCAAAATGCTTCCAGGCTGCTATGCCTGCCTGATATTAGTATAACATTTCTCAGTTGCTTGTGAATTTTGTTATGTAATTGTATCCTAGTAAAATTAATGCAGTGAAATTAGGAAACACTTGTATATTCTAACAAATCATATCATGAAATCTTTTAATTGGGCATGAAATTCTGTTCTTATTCTATCAACAAAAGGGAAAAATAAAACTTACCTACCTTCTATAACCTTTAGTTATGGATTCTTGAAAAATCTCCCTAAGTTTTTCAACAAACCAAAAAGAAAGTTTTTTGGAGAGAATATGACTCACCTATCTGCAACTTCCTAAATCCAAATCTAGACATATTTCCTTTTTGACAGTTGAAATTCTCAGATGATCCTATGTTATGTGGGTAGTCTAGCATTTGAACATTGAGTTATTTGGGGATGATCTCATTTGATCATGCAACTATAATTATATAAAAAATTGAAATGAACACTTCAGAACCAAAACTTTCAGAAGATTTGTGTTCTAAGTTTTACTGAATACATTTAGCCTTAGATTTAATACAATAATTGAATATAAAATATCAATTTTATAACTATCATCACAGCCTCACTTGAATAAAACTGGACTAAATTCCCTGATCCATCACTCAATAATTGTGGAAACTGGGGAAAGTTATTTAATAATTGAAGCTGTAATTGTAGATTAGTAATAAGACACATTTTCTTATAATATACTGAGTTTAGTATCAATTAAATAACACATACAAACCTCTTAGAACAGTTCATATCACACAATGAGCAACCAATAAATTTTAGTTGCTATTTTGTTGAAACACTTTTTCAAAACCAGTATACTAGACACAAAACTGCGTTTCATAATTAAATCACAGAGAAATTTAGATCAGTTCTCAGTATAATTTTAAACGTATTAATTACCTGAAGATATGGATAATTTGGCTTCTCTAAAATGCGTTTGCCAAATATTCAGAAACAGCATTGTCTTACGAAAGAAACATTAAGACGAATATAAAAAATAAAGAAAATGTGCATAAAAACTCCTCAATTTATGCAGATATTCCACCCTCAAAGAAGAGGTAATAACTCCCTACTTTTTCAGTGTGGGCTGTACATGCAGCTACCCTTCAAAGAGTCCAGTATGGAAACAGAGACCAAAAAAAAAAAAACGAAAAAAAAAGAACGATTCCGCAGCAGAGAAAACTGACAAACACTATCTCAGCCAGGCAAGCAAGGTCAATATCAAGTTATAAATCACGTTAATAGTATATACCCATAATATGATGGGATGAACATTACACTTTATATCTGTGATCTTCCCTCCCAAGAAAACATTACCCCAGTTTAATCATGAGAGAAACATCAGACAAATTGCAATAGAAGGACATCCAACAAAATACCTAACCAATACTAAAAACAAACAAACAAACAAACAAAAAATTGCCAATGTCATCAAAACAAGGAAAAGTATGAGAAATTGTCACAACCTAGAAGCATGTAGGGGACATGACAACTAAATGAAACTAGATGGGATCCTCCAACACAGAAAAACAAGTAAAAAAATAGGGATATCTGAATAAATCTATGGTATTTAGTTACTAATAATGCATTAATACTGTTTTATTAATGGTAACAAATACACTACACTAATGCAAGATGTTAATAGTGACAATTAATGAAAGTTATTTAGGAACTCTCTATATCCTATCTTCTTAATATTTCTGTAAATCTAAAACTGTTCTAAAAAAAAGTTGTTAAAAAACAAAACAAAACTCTGCTCAGACCGATGTCAGGAAGTTGAGACAGGCTCTGTAAACGAACGTCTTCTCTACACAGAGCAATGTGCAAGGAATATATTCTGAAACTCTAGGGGATCCTGCTGTAGAAAGATAACTCCCTAAGTTAAACAGCATTTGTTTTGCCAAGTATAAAACTGTATAATCAGAAAAAAATGCAATTATGTGGGATTTAGGATATAAGACCAAAATTAACATTCAAAATCAGAAAGATAAATAATTGTTTAATTATGTTGCACACTTTAGGACATTTTTGTGGCTTTTTCTGGTACTATTTTCATTATTTTACCCATTAGAAAGAGTGACATATTTTTAGTTTAAAAGCTACTAAACAGTACAAATTTGGAAGTTGCAAAAGAGAAAAAAAGGCCATTGACTTGAATTAATCATTGGATTGTAGAGCAATGATCCAGCTGTTGAAAACGTCAATGAGGGGAGGTTATACATATAATTCACTGTGCCTTATTTTGTGTCACTGTAGACATGGTTAAAATAGAGTGATGGAGACACAGTTAACTTATAAATATTATATTAGCCATGTAATTGCAATAAAAAAGACATGAAAAAGAAGTTGCTTAAACAGATGAAAGTTTTCTTCTTTCTCACAGAACAGTTCAAAATAGTTTGTCCATCTTTAACATCTGCCTCCCTTTTCTGGGTCCAATTTTGATGCTTAAATTTTTACCATCTACGAGACAGCATCAAGTGGGAAAAGGACCTAGAAAGTTCAAATACATTCACTTTCTAGGTGTGACCTGGAAATCCTGGACTTCAGTACACTCATATGCCTCTGGTCAGAATTTAGTCCCTTGGCTATGCCAAAGTACAAGCAAAACTAGGTTGTGCATTTTTTTGATGGGTAACCTGGTAACCAGCTAAAATTAGGAAGTTCTATTATGAAACAAAAAGAGGACCCTTTTTGGTAGATATCTAGCCATCTTTGCTATTGTGATTTCTGGGTCCCACAAGTTCAAAATTTGCAACAACAACAGCAAAAAGTGGCACTTGAAGATTGCGTTCAAATGCAGGCTGTCATTTAGTAGGTCTGAGATAGTGCCAGAAGTTATGCTTCTAACAAGCTTCTAATTGGTGTCAATATTGATAATCCAACAGCCAAACTTTGACTTTTAAGATTCTAAGCTCTGCCTTACCTAGAAGAACTGCCATTGAACCAGATCTGGAAGGAGCCAGTGTTCATATTAAGTAATATTTTTGCTCTTTGGTTTGCCTTTTTTTCCTTGTGTGTAGGATGTTAGTAATGGTGGTAATAGAACTCACAAATAAAGCACCTGCTTTGTGAATAAAATTAGAAATAAGTGGACTCTATACAAGAAAATTTTGGGATATGTTTTCTCATTGTTAAAGTGGTATATGTAATTTACCACTGAGACAGTTAATCTTAACTAATGAACTAAGAAACAGGATAAAATTGTGGAAAGGTGGTATGTGGGTGAGTGCATACTCAAAAGGATGAGAAGAAAAATTTAAATTTATATGTGAACTAAAAAGCACAGCACATTTCAAAGATCAAAAGAGGAACTGTTAAGTGAGTTTCTACTCAATAAAAATATATCCGATTTTTCTATTGTATGTCTCTCAGTATAGCTGAAACTCTTATTTTTGCATGCAGCATAGTATACTGACAGCAGAAATATCACATGATTTTTGTCTGTTTTGCAAATACATATCCCCTATCCAATAAGTGAAAAACTGGAATGGATAGAAACACATAATACAAACATGTCCACAGGATATTCACAGTTGAAGCAGGGACAATTATCAGATAATGAGCATGGCTTGAGGACTGCAAAAACTCCCTAAAAATTCCTAGCACATAAATATAACCTTCATGGTTCACCTGCATAATCAGTCCAAAGTAAACATACATTATTTATTCATCAACATCAAACCTCCTAACATGATTTATAGAAATAATCAAAGAGGTTTTTATACTTTATTTTCTGAAGAAGCTATTCACTTTAAGAGTAGGCCTGTGAATCACCACAGTGCCTAAGCTTAGGGTCAGCGGGGCTAGGGTCATTACATAATCAGTACATGACAGGTGATGGTTAGGATAAAGAAAGGAACATGAAACTTCCTAAAGGTTGCTGAAAAATCTATTGACTCATTCTAGATAATTTCAGTGCCTATCACAAGGAAAATACAGACACTCTGATATACAGATTGAATTACAGCACATCTCTTCCCTCTTAGAATTTATAATCTAGTGGGGAATATGAGGCATTGATGTATGAAAATTGTTATAGAATAAAAAATACCTTTGATTAGGTCCTAAAGCCTAGTTAAAACCATGCATGTCATAGGCATTTTACAAAATGATCAATACTAGTGGGACTGATTAGAAATGAGTTCATCAAATTACAGAATAAGGAGGCATTTGCAGGTCTATATGCATGACACTACTCATTCAGTCTCATCTGGGTTACTCTACTACATTTTTGCCAAACTCATACATAACAACATACAGGAGTGGCAAATACCTCACCTGTTAAGGTATGTCATTTGAGCAGCTGTGAGATTCAATATTCCAATAAAGAAGCTTAGATTTAAATGTGTTAGGGGATACAAAATTGCAGCTAGATAGGAGGAATAAGTTCTAGTGTTCTATACCACTGTAGGATGACTATAGTTAACATTAATATATTATATAGTTTTAAACAGCTAGAGGGAGAATATTGAATGTTCCCACACAAAGAAAGGATAAATGTTTGAGATGATGGATATGGTAATTATTCCAATCAGATCACTATATATATTGTATATATATAGAAACATCAATTTGTACCCTATGAATATGTACAATTATTATTTTTCAATTAAAGTAAAATTTTAAAAGCCTAGATTTAAACTCTGCATTGACAAATAAATGGGAATTCAACAAGACAAGATTATCCCAGGTAGAAGGGGTGTAGGAAGTTATGCAGAAAAGCACAAGTAAATACTAAAGGAGAGAATTTGACAATGAATGTCAAGAGTGAAAAAAAGCACGAATAGACCGACTTTTACACATTATTGAATGTAAGCTAAGGATTAGGCTGAATCTTAGAGTAAAAGAACACTCACTGAGGACTGTGGAGAAGGCACATAACAGAAGAGATGATGTGCTTTAAGAATACTCATCTGTCAGTGTCCCTTCAGGAAGACTGGGAAAGAGCACAAAGTGAAGACCAGCCAAAAGAGGAATAGTCAAACGCGCGCGAGAGAAAGGCTTGAAGTGTGTGATGACAGTAGCACTAAGCCTCCGGTAAACTGTATTGGATGCTGTGAATACCTGCATCCCTTACACATATTCTTTTTAGATGAACAACAGTCTTCCAGCTACCAAAATCTGCACCTCCTGGTCCAGAATATTTCCCCAGAAGGTCACTTTGCTTGCTAAATCTCTGTGGAAAATTAGCAGTCCTCCACATCAGTTGTAACCTAATGATGATGTCAAGGAGTATTTAAGTACTCCAAGTCCATTTTCCATCAAGTAGAATATTTCTGATGTAGTTTTTTACATTGTTTCCCAGTCTTCACTATGGAATTATTCAGTCAGCAAATGTGGTTTATTATCACACTGTTGGCTGCCTATTCCTTCCTGTACCACTTTCCCATTTCTCTCTTGTTTCCCATGCCTAGGAATAAAAATAAAATACTTACACTTGAATATTAAAATTAGAGTTTGCTTCTGAGGGAACCCAAACTAAAGCACTCATTTTTTTTCAAAATGGAGAAAAAACACCTTTGATGAACATTTGCATTTGGAAGACAATTATAGCATCGTAAAAGGCTTTGAAGAGTGCAAGATCAGGCAATTGATTCATTTATTTATGCAGTACTTCTGAGTGCCTACTGTGGCTAAGCACTTCATAATAGGCTAAAAATAAAATGATGAGCAAAAGCAAACATCCACCATCATAAAGCTAGTATTGTATTGAGGGCTTCATGTAATAAACAAATGTAAAAATTGCAACAGAAACAAGTGCTGCAGAATACAGGTGCATGTAGGATGTGACTATGAGAATACGTAACACAGAAAACTGACTCACATAAGCTGGGTAAGAATTTTATAAGGAAATCACAATTTACTGAGACCAGAAGGAAGAATAGAATAGTAGGCAAAACATAAAAGTATGTGAAAAACTATATTTTAGAAAGAAACATATGGCATTCAAGAGACAGAAGGAACACTTGTATGAGCTAAAGAAGAGCAGTGTGCTTGATATGGCCAGAAATGCAGGTCTTACATGACATCTTAAGAGATAGGTTTGCAGCAGAGACAATTAACTGTTTACTAAAAACCATGTCCCACCATTTACAGTGGAAAATTTTCCTGAGAAGTAACTATCATTTGAAGGAAAATATCTCCAGACATAAATGCAGATATATATGGCTATCAGGCTAATTCTGGCCAATCTAGAGTATTAAACCACTATAGAAAAGAGTATGGAGGTTCCTCAAAACTACAAGCAGAACTATCATATGATCCAGAAATCCCACTGCTGGGTATATATCCACAAGAAGAGAAATCAGTATATTGAAAAGTTATTTGCATTCCCATGTTTATTACAGCAATATTCACAATAGCCAAGATAATGAAATCATCCTTAGTGTCTATCAACAGATGAATGGATAAATAAAATGTGGTACATATACACAACGCAATATTATTCAGCCACCTGAACGAAACCCTGTAATTTGCAACAACATGGGCAGAACTGAAGGACATTCTGTTAAGAGAAATAATCCAGGCTCAGAGACAAATATCACATGTTCTCATATGTGAGAGCTAAAATAATTGATCTCATGGAGGTGGAGAGTAGAATGTTACCAGAAACTGAGAAGAATAGTGGGACATGTTTAAAGAGGAGTGGGTTAGTGGGTACAAAAACACAGTTGGATAGTAGGAATAAGATCTTGTGTTCAGTAGCAAAATAGAGAGGATATAGTTAACAATAATCTATTGCATATTCCAAAATAACTGGAAGAGTGGATTTGGAATGTTCACAGCACAAAGAAATGATAAGTGTCTGAAGTGTTGGATCCACCAATCACCCTGATTTGATCATTACACATTGTATGCTTATATCAAAATATTATATTTATTCCACGTGTATGTGCAACTATTATGTACCCATAAAAATTGAAACTAAATGATGTGCACATCTGGAATAACATGTTTAAGAATTTATGTGACTCCTTCATTCTTTTTAACTTATTTTATCAGAATGCAGGGAACTCTGTGTCATTAAGTGACAGAACATTGGTTCTTGTGTCATAATTAGGCTGCATCTCACATACCTGAAATATATTTTGTACCATTGGATGAATGAAAGAGAATCTTTTGTGTTATGCCAATAAAATGCAGTTTTTTTGTTATGGAAGCTACTTTTTTTTCTAACTAATGTGACTATCCTAAGAGAAATTCAGAGCCAATGAGCAGTTTTAAGTAATAAAATAGATGCCAATTTAATTGATTTTAGAAAGATATTCTTCTGGCTACAGACTGAAGACGGAATTTGAGACTAGGCAAAGTGGATGCAGATATTCCAACTAGGAGACTTTTGCAATAGTTATGATGAGTTGATGATAGTTTGGAACTTGAACAAGACCAAATCTTGATTAGCGATACTGTGCTTAAGCTTTGCTTACAATAGGAAAAAAAAAAAAAAAGATTCATGACTTACTACTTGTTCTTTCTTGATGCAGACAATCCTATTTTTTCCTACTGTCATGACATCTGTCCAGCAAAACTGATGGAAATACCATTAACTAATGAAAGTCATAGGTGAAAAAGACTCATGAACTTGTATTCTGCAATTTGTAAAATATAAAATGTACATTCACTTATTCATCCAATTTCTTCATGAATTGCAAACTGTCAATTAAATCAATGATTCTGAAAACCATTAATTTAATGAAATAGCATATGTGCTAGAAGTTATAAAATATGTTTATCAGGATAATTAAGCATAGCAACATATTCTTTAAACCTAAAATATACCTCAATTAGTCACCAATGTAGCAGTTCATAAAAATGACATCAATGTGATACATAATTCATATTGATGATATTCAATTCAGGAAGTGAATGAATATGGCAAATTTCAAATTTGTGCTGCTTGATTAAAAAATATTTTAAGAATCGTTATTCCCCTTTTCTTTGTATTTTTATGTATTGGAGGCTCCACAATGATAATAAGAATATTGTTTCATATCATCTGGTAAAATCACTACTCACAGTGATGGTGTATCCCTGACAGCATAGAATTTCTACTGCCCTCTTCCTGTACTACCAGATGCCTCTGGTATCTTATCAACTAGAGATAAGATGATTTGTCTCTTATCAACTAGAGACAAATCTGAAAGTTTTAAGCTGTGTAAATTACTAGAATCTATTTTCTGTCTAAACTGATGCATCCTATTATTCATTAGCAAAAAAAAATAATTTTATTGGGGCTTGTTCACACCACTTTTTTAAGACATTACCTCCAAAATGCATAAAGATTAACTGAAAGTTTTGGGTGACCATGCAATATTAATGCATATGGTATATGCCTTATAAGTTAGTAGCTGCAATGATGTTAATAAGGTTAAGAATACCTGCAGTTGTTTATTTTGCCATCCATTCATTTATTATGCACGTATTCATTCCATCAATAGGCAGAATTATCATCTCAACTTTGTCCTTTACCAACAGTGTACTCTTGATCAAGTTATTTAACCTTTTAAAGTTAGTAATATCTGCTTACTTATGAGACTTTTGCTAGGATCAGCTAAAACCATATAAAAGTGATTTGTTAAGCCAAAAAGATCTGTACTAACATGTTTGTATCTTAAATTGTTATCTGAAACACTGGACTTTCTCAAATTCTCTCTGATCTACAGTACAATCATGCAAGAGACATCTCAGAAACACTTCTTTCACAAACCTTAGCATACTAACAACGGAGAACAGCAAACTGAATATAAACTTACTATGAAGCTACAAAGATAAGCTTCATGTTCAAAATGTTTTCTGAATCATTCCTATCACACTAGTCCATGATCTTATAGAAGTATTGCCTCCTGAGTTAATAATTACAAAGCAACTCTTCCCAATTGTATGATAAACAATTTACTGAGGATCATAATGAGTACTGAGCTACTGCTTGATCATACTATGTTGTAATACATTAATAGTTCAATGCATTTAATGTGATCCTGAATCTTCTCTTGTCAAACTTCAGTTACATTATCCAAAATAATAAATGAATTTATAGGTGAGATTAACATGGTTTGACAATGTAAATTAGCTGCCAGATCTACCATGCACATGGGAGGTAACCATGAAGTGACATTTTAACATATAATAAATGGAGCAGTTCCCCATCTCCCTCCCTCCCTCATTTTGCCAACAATCAGAAAAAGATATCATTCCTCCGGTTAAACATAAATTGATTTTTTGGCTGAGAAGGAGGGTCTCCTAGTAAAAGCTGTGCATTCAAGGGCATAATGAGATTGATTCCATGCTCTGTGAATAAAAACACATGACATTTAAATTTGGTTACTTCAAGGATGAGTGAATGATTAAGATGAGCACATATGTTGAAGAAGCAAGTTAAATGAGAGACTGTGAAAGCGAAGTGCCATGACATGTCGAACAACAGAAACATCATTTAGAGGACTATGATTTAACATATAGATTTTTGTCTGCTGTCCAATCTATACTCCAGGCAAGGCCAAGTTTAATATTACTAGAAGAATTCCAGTGTGTCCTTTGAATACAATAATCCTCACTGTGTGATATCATATACATGAGGATATGTATGATTATTTATTTAAAATAAAACTAATGATAAAGTGACTGGATATTTCTTGCATACTTTGGTAACTGGGTCACCACGAGCTAGTTTGACTACTGTTTTTTTCATCATAGAAGTTTTAACATCTTGCACAGTCAAAATTAAAACAAATAAGAAAATCACCCATAAACATAATTAAAACAAAAAAATTTATATTCTCCTGAATTTTCTTAGTCTCCTTTTCTTCATATATGCATAATCTGTATATTTATTGATTCCTTCAT
The DNA here is from genome assembly GCF_028885625.2 of Pongo pygmaeus. Classification (NCBI taxonomy): domain Eukaryota; kingdom Metazoa; phylum Chordata; class Mammalia; order Primates; family Hominidae; genus Pongo; species Pongo pygmaeus. The sequence continues at coordinate 77,450,584 of NC_085930.1, forward strand.
CTGTACTAAGCACTAAGAACTAAGTGTTCAAGAATGAATAAAAGGTATTCCCTAAATACTGAAGGAGTTAATATATAGTACACCACACTTAATGAACAAATATGTACTGTCTTATTCAGTTACATAATAAACATTATTCCTTATGAACACATACCCTTCTTTTAAGGAAAATATTTTAATTACCAAAGTTACACATGTATATTATAAAAATCTCAATGATAATTACATTGAATATAAAATAAACTTCCTGTTTCTTTACAGTACCCCATATTGTAATTACTGGAAAGAATCAATAATAATTTGGAGTGTTTCCATCTAGCTACACATTCACAGACACAGACTAGATCCACAGAACTTGTTTTTGTTTAATATAAATGAGGTCTAACTATGCATATGTTTGAGACTTGCTATTTATCAATTAGTTTACTTTGAATTACTTCCAAATGTCTACTGATATAGATCTACATCAGCATTTTGTGTGTTTATGTGTGATAAGACTTTCCTACAACTAGGCAATACTCAGTAATTTGTTTTTAAGTCGATTTCCCAAAGTGGAAATTCAAGTTATGTTTGTTATTAAAAAAAATCTCTGTGATATATTGACAAATTAATTTTTAAATATTTTATTTTATTTTTTAATTGACAAAGGGTATACATACTTATGGTACGCAACATAATGTTTTGCTATATGGATACATTGTGAATTGGCTACGTCAAGCTAATTAACGTATTCATTCCCTCAAACTCACATACTTTTTTCTTGTGATAAGAACACTTAAAATCGACTATCTTACTAATGTATACTAATGTATACATTATGTGGTTATTAACTGTAGTCACCATGTTGCACAGTAGATCTCCTAAACCTATTCTTCCTGTCTCAATAAAATTTTGTTTGCTTTTGACCAACATCTCATTCCCCAGTGTCCCCAAACCCCTGGTGACCACCATTTTGTTCTCTACTTCTCTGAGTTTGGCTGTTTTAGATTCTAGTTATAAATGAGATGATGAGGTATTTGTTTGTCTGTGCCTGACTTATTTCACAGTTTATCCATGTTGTCACAAATCACCAGGATTTTCTTCTTTCTTAAGGCTGAATTGTATTCTATTGTGTATACCACATTTTCCTTATCCATTCTTTCATTGAGGAATACTTAGTTTGATTCTATATCTTAGGTTTTGTGAATAATGCTGTAATGAATATTGTGGTGCAGCTATCTATTCAACATACTGATTTCATTTCCTCTGGATATATTCCCAGAAATGAGATTGCTGGATCATATGGTAGTTCTATTTCTAGTTTTTTGAGGAACCTCCATACTGTTTTCCATAATAGGTGAACTAATTTACATTCCCAGCAATAGCACACAAGGGTTCCCTGTCTCTACATCCACACGAACACTTACTTATCTCTTGTCTTCATGATAACAGCCATCCAACAAGTGGGAGGTGATATCTAATTGTGAGTTTTATTTGCATTTATCTGATGAATAGTTATGTTGAGCATTGTTTAATATAACTGTTGACCATTTGTACTTTTTTTTTTTGAGAAATGTCTTTTTACATCCTTTGCCCATGTTTTAATTGGGTTGTTTTCTTGCTATTGAGTTGTTTGTATTCCTGCCATATTTTGGATATTAAGCCCTTATAAGATGCATGGTTAGAAAATGTTTTCTCCCATTGCATAACTTGTCTCTTCAGTTTGTTGATTGTTTCCTTATCTGTGCATCATCTTCTTAGTTTGAGATATCCCATTTGTCCCTTTTTTTGCTTTTGTTGCCTGTGCTTTTTGAATCATATCCAAAAAATGATTGCCTGAACTAATTGCCTTAGTTCATTTAGTGTTACTATAACAGAATACCTGAAATTGGGAAATTTATAAAGAAAATATGTTTATTTAGCTTACAATACAGCAGGCTTGGAAATACAAGAAGCATGGTACCAGTATCTGCTCAGCTTCTGGTGAGACGTTTTGCAGTGTGCCACGTCACAGGCGAGAAATTCAAAGGGGAAGTGTACACATATGAAGAGGCAAAAACCCTAGGGGCATCCGGGCTTTATAACAACCAACTCTCATAGGAACTAATCTATTTCCTGAAAACTAATCCAGTCTTGTGAGACCTCAGTCAGGATTGAGAGAATGGCACCAAGCCATCCATAGGGATGGATCCACCCATATGACCCAAACACCTTCTGCTAGGCCCCCTCCCAACACTTCCACATTGGGGATCAAATTTCAACATGAGTTTTGTTGGGGAGGAACAAACCATCTACAAACCATAGCACCAAAGGCAAGAAGCTTTTTTCTCTGTTTTCTTCTTGCAGTTTTATAGTTTAAGGTCCTAAATGTAATTCTTTCATTCGTTTTGGTTAACTTTTGTATATGGGGTGAGATAGATTGCAATTTTATTATTCTGCATGCGGATACCCAGCTTTCCAAAACCACTCATTGAAGAGACTCCTTTCCCTGGTGTGTGATCTTGGTGACTTTGTCAAAGATCAGTTGGTTATAAATGTGCAAATTTATTTCTAGTCTCTCCTTTTTGTTTCACTGGTCTCTCTTTCTCTTTTTGTGCCAGTACCATGATGTTTTGATTACTATGGCTTTGTAGTACATTTTGAGATCAGGTAGTGTAATACTTCCAGCTTTGCTCCTTTTGCTCAAGATTGCTTTGGTTATCCCAGATCTTTTGTGGTTCTATATGAATTTTAGGTTATCTTTTCAATGTCTATAAAAAGTTATTGGAATTTTGATACAGATTGTATTGAATCTGTAGGTCACATTGGGTAGTATGAACATAGCAACAATATTAATCTTCCTATTCCTGAATATGGATGTATTTCCATTTACTTTTGTCTATTTTATTGTCTTTCAGCAATGTTTTATAGTTTTCAGTGTAACGTTCTTTCACCTCTTTGGTTAAATCTATTCCTAAATATACATTTTTAATGCTATTGTAAATAAGTCTATTTTCTTGATTTTTTTTTCAGACAGTTCATAAATAGTGTATAAAAATGCTACTGAGGCTGGGTGCAGTGTCTCACGCCTGTAATCCCAGCACTTTCGGAAGCTGAGGCAGGCATCAAGGATCAAACGAGGTCAAAGATCAAGACCCTCCTGGCCAACATCGTGAAATCTTGTCTCTACTAAAAATACAAAAATTAGCTGGGTGTGGTGGCGCACACCTCTAATCCCAGCTACTCGGGAGGCTGAGGCAGGGGAATCACTTGAACCTGGAGATTCACTTGAACCTGGAGAATTGCTTGAACCTGGAAGGCGAAGGTTGCAGTAAGCCAAGATAGCACCACTGCACTCCAGCCTGGTGACAGAGTGAGACTCCATCTCAAAACAAACAACAACAACAAAAAAATGCTACTGATTTTTGCATGTTCATTTTGTATCCTGCAATTTTGCTGAATTTGATTATTACTTCTAACAGTATTTTGATAAAGTCTCTAGTGGGTTTCTATATATAATATCATGTCATCGATGAATAAAATTAATTTTAATGAGCATTTTTATTTTGAGATAATTGTAGAGTCACATGCAATTATAAGAAATATTACAAAGAGATCCCATATACCTGTTACTCAGTTCCCCCTAATGTTACTTCATAGCACAATATTGCAAACAGGATTTTGACATTCATGCATTCCATCAATTTTATTTATATTTCTCCAGTTTTATTTGTACTTTGTGTGTATATGTATTTGTCCGTATATATATATTTTACATAAATTTTATCATGTATGTAGGTTCTTGTATCTACTACCACAGTCAGAACACAGAGCAGTTCCATCACCATGAGGACACCTTATACTGCCCTATGTAACCATCTCCACCACCCTCTCTCTTGCAATTTCTTCTCTCCTAATCCCTGGCAATTACTAATCTGTTCTCCAGATCTAAAATTTTATCTTTCTTAAAGTATAATTTAAATACCTTTATATAGTACATAAGCTTTGGGGGTTGACCTATTTTTTCTCACTCAGCGTAATTCCTTGGTGATTCACACAAGTTGTTCCTTGTATCTGTGCTTATTCTTATTACTAAGTACTCTTCCATAGTATGCATAAACAATAGTTTGTTTATTCATTTACCAATTGAAGGTCATCTAGATAATTTCCAGTTTGAGTCTATTATTACTATAGCTGACATTAACATTTGTGTATAGACTTTTGTGTCAATATACATTTTCCTTTCCCTAGGATAAATGCCTAAGCGTGTATTTGCTAGACTGCATTATAATTGCATATAAATTTCATCAAAAAACTACTGAATTATTTTCCCATAGTTGCTGTAATATTTTACATTCCAAAAAGCAATGTAGAGATGATCCAACTTTTTCCATCCTCATCTTCATTTGGCTTTGTTACTTTTAAAAAAATTACTCAGTTTAGAAGGTGTGTATTGATACCTCACTGTGTTTTTAGTCTGTTTCTATCCAATGGCTACTGATGTTGAAAATTGTTTGTCTATGTATTACCTGTACATTATCTTCTGTGAAATGCCTCTTTATATCTTTTGCCTATTTTCGAATTGGCTTGCTTACTTTTTCATCCTTTTAACAGGATGAAAACCTGTGCTTTCACAGAGCACAAGTTTTTAATTTTTATGTGGTCCAATTTATGAATTATTCCTCTATGGGCTATGTTTTGATGTCAGTCTAAGATCGTTTTACCTACCTCTAGAACTGAAAATTTTTCTTATGTGTTTTTTTAAAGTTTTATAATTTAACTTTTTATATTTGAGTCTATGATCCAATTGAGTTAATTTTTGCACAAAGTATGAGGTGAGGTTAAGGTTCAATTTTTATTGCCTATATCCAATTTCTCTATCACTATGTGTTGGGAAGGCTATCTTTTATCCATTGAATTGCTTTCGCATCTTTGTCAAAAAAAACAGTTAGACATCATTAAGTGGGTCTAATTATGGGTTCTATTAATCTATATTAATTTATATTAATTAAATTATATAATTAATTATTAATTAATATATTATTTATTAATAGTTAATTAATCTATATGAATCTATATTATGCCTCGGCCAATACCATATTACCTGATGTTTTATAGCTATATACGAGGTTTATTATCAGATAAAGTAATTCATGTCACTTAAATTTTTGGAGATTGGCTTAGATATTTTATGCCCTGTAACTTCCACATACATTTCATCGTAAGTTTGTCTTTGCTTCCATAAAAAACCTTACTGGGATTTTAATAGAAATTATACGAAATCTCACTGATACATATAGGCTTTATTGAAAATAGACAAATGGGCTGGGCATGGTGGCCCATACCTGTAATGCCAGCACTTTGGAGGCCGAGGTAGGAGGATCACTTGAGCCCAGGATTTTGAGACCAACCTGGACAACAAAGTAAGACTCCATCTTTACAAGAAAATAAAAATAAAATACTTTGCCGGGCATCGTGGCATGCTCCTGTTGTTGTAGCTACTCGGGAGGCTGAGGCGAGAGAATTGCATGATCCCAGGTGATGGAGGCTGCAGTGAGCTATGATTGTGAACTCCAGCCTGGGTGACAGAGCGAGAGCCTGTCTCAGAAAAAAAAAAAAAGGAAGAAAATAGGCAAGTGTCCAAATAGCTCAATCAACTTAGCAAAATGGGGATCTTTGCATGCTGAGTCATCCAATCCATCAACATGGTGTATCTCTCCATTTATTTATTGTGTCTTTAATTTCTTCATTATAAATTTGTAATTTTTAGTTTATAAATTTTTTAGGTATTCTGTTAGACTCATACTTAAGCATTTCATTTTTGTATCAGTTATAAATGGCAATGTGTTTTTCATTTCAGTCTCCACATGCTTATTGTTAGCATGCAGAAATGTAATTACTTCTATGTGTTAACCTTGTGTCTTGCAAGCTTGCTGAATTTACACAGTAGTTTTAGGAGTTTATTTTATATAGTTTCCTTAGGATCTACTTGGACAGTCATGTCATCTATAAATTGATATAGGTTTATCTCTTCCTTTGCAATCTGTACACCGTTTCTTTCTTTTCTTATTGTGGTGGGTAGACTTTCTATTACTATATTCAATAAGAATGCGGAGAGTGAGCAATCCTTTCCTTGTTCCCAATCTTGAGCTGAAAGCATTTACTCTTTTATGATTAAATATAACGTTAGTTTTAGTTTTTTTGTAGCTACACTTTATTCAGTAGAAGAAATTTCCATTTATTCCTACTTTACTGAAAGTGTTTATTATAAATGAATTATATTTTGTCAAATGATTTATCCTGTATAAGTTATTCTTCAACCTATAGATATGAGAGATTATACTGATTGATTTTTCAAGTGTCCATATTTTTCAAGATTATATTGATTGATTTTTCCAGTGTTGCTTAACTGGAACAAATCTTAGTTGGCCATTGTATGTAGTTCTTCATATTATTTCTAGATTTAATTTACTGTAAAGATAGTTTTTACACGGTTGAATTAAACAATGCACCCAAACCTTTGGAAATATTCTTATTTACTGCACCCTTTTCTGGAATGATTTCTAACTTTTATGCTATAATTATAGCTAAAACTCGGAGAAAATAACACATTAATCTTAATGTTGTGGCTGGGTAGTATTGGTGAGTTATTTCCTTTATTGACCAAAAGTGTTGTTATTCAGGGTGACGGTGGTGGTGGTGGTGGTGGTGGCGGTGGTGTGTGCGTGTGTCAGTGTGTGTGTGCGTGTGTGAGACTGTGTACATTTATTTAGGAGAAAAAGAGAGTATATCAAATGTATGAGGGCCAGAAGGGCATATTGTTTATTTGGTGATCAATGAGAAAAATTGTAGGTTTTTGTTTGTTTTTCAAACACATAGTAGAAGTATGTTTGACTAGCCCCTTTGAAATCAGGCATGGCTTTGGCCACTGTAATGGGAGCAGAAGTTACATGTATCAATTTTTAGGTGGAATTATCAAAGCCAGTATTGATTAACCATGAATCTTTTTTTCCAGCTGTAGCAATTCTGTAAGATAAAGGGTTTTCTCTTGAGTCCTTGAGTAACTACCATGAGAACAGACTACCTTGCCACCCTTTGTTGTACATGAAGCTTGAGAAAGAAAAAGAAAAATTTTAAGAGTTTCAAACCACTGAGATCTTGGAAATTGTAGCATAAATCAGTGTATTGACTGTTACACCATATTTTAAACAAGTTTCTTCTTTATTCTTAAATAATATTTAAAAAAAAGAGTTAATGACTGAGTTAAAGTATGTACATGTAGTAGAAATTTAATAAAATATCAATGGAGAATTTTTACACATGCCAGTTTTATTTCAAAATTATTTTTAAGAAATCAGAAAGACCTACCAAGACTAATTGATCAAGCCAGGTTTTCTCTGAAAATGTACAAGATAGCACTTTGCTGCAATGAACTATCTAACTAATGAGGTGTGGTAAAACTTGCATGTAAACCAAAAGAACACAGATAAGCAATCTCATTTTAATCTCACTAATTTGCACTCGTTGCAGGGAGGTCAGCTTGAATTAGTTAAACATCTTAATTACTGAACTCAAAAAGCAAAGGTATTTTTGTCACATTTAAGAACACATAGTAATTGGAAGGAGGAAAAAGAAACCACGATCTAGTGTAAGCTCTGTTTTGGTAAAGCTATAAAAATGTATATATACACAGAAAATATCAAACTAAACAGAGTTATTAACCTCATTGATGATAAAATATACTTCAATATTCCACACAAACTGCTTGTTATTTTAAGAGGATCAAACTTGTACTCCAGAATTGGTACTAATTTTATTAACAAGCTACGTTTCTCTGCTAAAATCACCTTACATCTAGTTTATGATAAAATTAGCACATATTTAAAGTTAGTGCAACAATTTAAGTCCAATGGAGCAGAAATTAAGCTCTGCACAAAGTATAATAAAAGGAAAAGGAAAAAACATAATAAGAAGGCCAAAACAGACAGGAGTATGTAGTAACTTTTTAGGGGTTTGAATGACCTCACTATTTATCCAGCTGGAGATATTTTGGAACCTTGTTAATGGATTGGAATATTTCTGGCACATATTCTGACAACAATAAAAGTTGAATTAAATGCATAATGCTGTGTTTATGTTTTTAGATTTACTACACATTGTACCTAATAATCAGTAGTTATATGAACTTTCCACCAATTAAGTGGTGAGAACATTTTGCAAATTTGACACGCCTTTATTAAATACCTTTTTCAATTAACCCAAACTCAGAAGTTTTTTAGAAACATTATAAACAAAGTGATGCATAATTTTTTCGTGTTGTGTGTGATATAATTTTTAATTGTGTTATTACTGATTTCCTAAATTATCAAGTCATATCAGAATCCTGCCCAATGATACTGCTTACACTTGATGAGAATGAGAGACAAATTGGCATAATTATATATAATAAAGGCCATTTATTATCTGCTTTACGGTAAATATATTGACCCAATGACTTTCTACCAGTGAAGAATATAACTCCTTGCATCATTCAGAATCCATAATCCATTACCAAATAACTAAACTTAAATGGAATTTGATAAATAGCACATCATGTTTTCTAAGTAGAAGTCAAGCCTTTCCATCAACACAATGTTCTATTATAAAACTGAAAAGTATATCAAAAAATGGTAAATATTTCTGTAAATTTTTGCATGAACTCCTTAATAAGTTGCTGGGAATTCTCAAAATAGGAGGCATTACTGACATAGTCTTCCAAGCATATAATGAAAGGAAAATGATGCAGATAAAATGTAGACAGAAGTGAAAAAGTTTTTCTCACTTTTCTATATGAGATCAATAATTTGGCTTTGATTTTAAGTATTTTGACTTAAGGCATGTGATGGTACTTATTTAAGGTACTAAATTTAAATTTAAAATAGTAGTTTCAATCTATAGGAATGAAAATAATGTGTAAATTCTGCTTAGTGACACACATATAAGGGTTTCTTATTTCTTAAAAGCAGGCAGGAGATGAAGCATGCTAGATCATTATGATATTAATAAGTATTAATTTTATTCTTCCACCATAATAACTAACATTAACTGATCATCAACTGTGGGCAGCACACTGCAATTACATATGTTTAAAATATGTAAAAGAGCTACTGTTAGTATCTCCTTTATCAACTTCATGAAACTGAGGCACAAAGAGGTAAAATAACTTACCCTAAATCACACAGCTAATCAATGGCAGATTTGGGATTTAGATGAAGGCATTGGGACTCCACCTCTGATATGTTGACCAGTACCTTGTACTGGAATTCAGGAATGAAGAGAGATTATCAGGAGCATGCTACCCACCACTACCACCCTCCAAAAAAATCTAGTCACATATAATGAGAATGAACCAGACTGCTGAAGAATCAAAACATTTGAGATGTCCTTGAAATGATGAAAGTAACTGTAAAAGATGATTATGAACAGGGTTATTCTTTCCTGGGCAAACAAAGAAGAAAAGAGAAGACAAAAATAAATGTCTAGCTGGGGGTGTGGAGTGTGAGGTCAATCTAGAGAAACAGATTTAGAAAGAGCTGCAAAGTTTTTGAGGCTCTCTGAGGAAGAAGACTTTAAATATGAAAGTAAGCTTAATTACTTGACCTCCATTCAGCTGGCCATAAGAAATGAAAATTTTACAGTGAATCGATGACATTTTAAGATAAATATTTTAGAAAGATTGGTTTGCTTGTTTTGTGAATAAATGGAAGAAGCTGGTCAGGTTCTTTAACCATCCTGAGTCTTGGTTTCAAACATAGTAATAAAAACCTTCTGCATCTTATACAGTTAAGCACTAGGACAAAGTGTAATTAAAACACTATTTTTTTTCTATTTTTTGTGAAATGCTCTAAGAAACAATTTTTTAAAGTAAATCACCGATAACAGCTTTTTGTCATGTGTCATAAAAATCAAACACCCTAAATATTCTAATTTTTTTCTTGTTGATAGTAGTTGTGGGTGTGGTATTAAGAAATGTCTAATTAGCTGTAGAAGCACACAGAACCAAATTAATTATAAATATACATTTTGTCAGCTGTATCTGAACAATTATGCAGTAAAAACAAGCCCAGCTGCAAAAATCAGTATATAAGTGTCTAAATAATAAAAGGGTGTAGAAATAATTTCACAATACTGAGTATCACAATGTATGGTTGTATTCTTTATTCATGTCATAGAACAATACTTAACACATATCAATACCATTCTCCTTTAACAGTGAATCCCCCAAGCAAAGTAACCATTCCATTTTGCTTTGAGGAGAAATTCCATTTTACAAAGTTGGCTACAGAGCCTCGTACATATTTTATAGCAAGTAATAGGTATTTTCCTAATATAAATTTCATGTTCCAGTGTAAGAGGCAGTTTTCAGCAGCTGTTGCATAATTTTTAAATTACAAAGACCTTAATCTTCATGATGTGTAAAAAACTAAGTGATAAAACATAACAAAAATAAAAACAGTTTGGAAATAGCTGTGTCTTCAAAAATTAACAACCTGAATGTTCAACTATTTCAGCAATTGTAATAGAAAGCCTATATTCTAAAAAGTTTTCACATTTTGTCAGTTCACATTCCTTGTAGAATAATGAAGAAGAAGAAAATGTGATTTTGATCTTCCAAATTATTGCCAGTGCAAATGCCCTATGAGAATGGAATTTGTTTACACCAGTTTATGATTTTATCATTTTAGGTCATTCTATTGGGTAAACGGAAAGAACACTAAGTTTCAGGTTTATCTTCACCACACTGAATCAAGTGCTTAGCACAAGTCCCTATAATTTCTGGAGTCTCAATTTCCTTATTTGAAAAAGTTTAAATTAGTCTTTAAATAGTCCATTGTAGCTCTAAATTTCTCTAATGTTATGGATAAGGCCTTATGTATTCTATATGTGAGATATTTCTGTCTGCTTTTTTTCTTTTAACCATGCTTTATTTTATCCTATTAGTAGAAGACTGGGCCAGGGATTTAATGAGATTAAAACTAAGGTTTCAATTCCATGACAAAAGACAACAGCAGTCATTGTGAAAATTCAGGCTTCTAGTGACTTGGACAATCTGGAAAAGGCATAATTACTAATTAGAAAACTCACATTGTATTAATGTTTACTGAGCACTGTATTTGTATATATAAGATGTCTCCTCGCTCTTATAACATCATATTTTCTTTTTTTTTTTTTTTTTGAGACAGAATCTAGCTCTGTCACCCAGGCTGGAGTGCAGTGGCGCGATCTTGGTACACCGCAAGCTCCTCCTCCCGGGTTCAGGACATTCTCCTGCCTTAGCCTCCCGAGTAGCTAGGACTACAAGCACCTGCCACCGCGCCTGGCTAATTTTTTGTATTTTTTAGTGGAGATGCGGTTTCACCCTGTTAGCCAGGGTGGTCTCTATCTCCTGACCTCGTGATCCACCCACCTCGGCCTCCCAAAGTGCTGGGATTACAGGCGTGAGCCACCGCGCCCGGCCAGAATATCATATTTTCTTACTGTTTTCCACTCCATTTGGCAAAAGCCTACAATTCTTTGTCACTGTATTCTACTCAGTGTCTAATTCACAATAATTGTCATTAAGATAAGTGGACGGCTGATATTCTATTTAATTTAAACCCAAAGAAAAAGAAAGTGGTAAAGAAACACTTCAAAGAAAGCTTTCTAAGGCATATTTCCGAGTAGCTCCTGTTGTGTATGCACAGCTGCTATAAGGGGTATCAAGTTCATTTTTAATTGTTTAGTCAAGAGTCTAAAACTTTAAAGATAGCACTAAGGCAAAAGCAAAAATATGATATTTCTTTTTTTTTTTTTTTTTGCTACACAAGGACATTTCTCTGTCTTTCAACATTGCCTTCTTTATCAAATATAATAACATGTCCAATTTCCACCCTGGCTTGCTCTGCAAGTCAGAATGACTCTTGCAGTTTTATTCAGCCTACAGCTCCATATGTGTTGTGTGACTGACTGCTTTGGTTCCAAGAAGACGTTCTCAACAGCCCTAATGTGATGAGTGAATGTTAGTGTTGTATAATTGAATGTCTTCTTTAAAATTTTAAATGGCAAAGAGGGCAATGATAGCTGTTTTGAGAAAAATATTGAGCAAAGCCTATTTTTTTTTTGAGACAGAGTCTCCCTATGTCACCAGGCTGGAGAGCAGTGGCACCATCTTGGCTCACTGCAACCTGCACCTCCCGGGTTTAAGCGATTCTCCTGCCTCAACCTCCCAAGTAGCTGGGACTACAGGCAAGCGCCACCACGCCCAGCTAACTTTTGTATTGTTAGTAGAGACGGAGTTTCACCATGTTGGCCAGGATGGTCTCAATCTCTTGACCTTGTGATCTGCCCACCTCGGCCTCCCGAAGTGCTGGGATTACAGGCGTGAGCTGCCATGCCTGGGAGCAAAGCCTATTTTTGGAAAAGAATCAGGATGCAAACACCTGGCTCAAATTTTGGTTCTAACCTTAGCTAGTGCTATAACTTTGAGCAAGTTACATAGCTTCTGTGCATCACAACAACCTACTTGCACAATGCACAATTGAACTACATCAAGAATGGCAAGTAGGTGATCCCTATGTTGCCAAATCTCCAATTCCTAAAAATAGGATCTTTTGCTAATTGATCATGCTATTCATTCCCACTGAGATACGGATTTCCCTCAACATAGCACTCAGAAAGCTTCTACAATTGATTGGAGTTGGTATAAAAGCTGAAATCCATCCACTATTATCCTAAGTTCCCTTCCAATTGGAATATTTTATAAACATGGATATGGTTGCCTGGTTTTGGATCATACAGTCATAGCATTTAAAATGCTCTGTTACATCTTTTAACAGTGTCCGTTCTTCTATGTTTGCAAACTTTCCCTCATATTAATGCCAAAGCTGGCTTCCTACAATAACTACTCACTGGTCCTCATTTGATTTGTAATGGGAAGACATAATTTTATGTTTTCACTGCTACACAGGAGGAATTCTAGCAATGGCTTAGCATTAGTATGGGGAAAACAGTTGGAAATTCACTGAGGCAGTCCTAACTGATCTTGCTAATAGCTTTTCTTTTAAGTATACTCAATACTATCAATTTCTCCATTGGTGACAGATATAGTAAATTTCAAAGCTGTTCTTTTATTTCCCAGGGGAGGAATGAGATAAGTGGCATTTATTTGTTTCTCAGCATCATTCACGACTTCCTGCTTTTCTTAGCCCTCCACTATCTGCAAGAAGGAAGAAGGATTAACTGATAAAAGAATTCAAGTGGTAGTACATAAATTATTTTAATATCAATTTTCAGAAATAACAAGTGTACCAAGCAGTCATTCCCAAACTGTGTACCAGAGAACACCAGTTCTGAGAAATCGTCTAAGTTAAAAAAAAAAAAGTAGTTAAAACATTGGGAAGACGGCTTACTGCATCTCTTCATTGAAGACTGACCATGCATATTAACATGGTTTTGAGAAGTCCAACAGTAAAAACAACAATAACAATAGAAAAAAAAAAACCTGTATCTCTTGATTTAACTCAGTTTTTCAAACAAATGTGACTGCACTTTTTCCTCATAACACTTCTTTATATTACACAGAACTAATATTCCAAGGTATACAGTGTGGAAAACACACACTACTATACAGGTTAATGTGTAACTTAATATGTATATACACCAATAGTAAAATGGGACAATTGAACTTTTGCAGAGCTTTTCTGTGAAATCTATTTGCATTATATCCATTACTTTAATGAGGCTGGAGACTAATGGGAACTAATGAGACACTCTGAGGTCAATGAGAAGACACCCAGTAGCCTCACCTATTCAGTACTGAATTGTCTTTCCATTCTAAAAATGTGCACACTCTTAAGAGACTCTTATCCATGTTTAATGTATGATAAAAGAAACAAAGGTGGATGAAATTGTATTGGAAATCAATTCTATTTGTAAAAGAAAGCAAGTATCAGGTTATTTAGGCAACATGGAAAATTGTACCAATTTTCCAATTCAAATAGAGAGACATAATCTATGACTTTCTTTATTTGGATCCTGTTGAGTCTGCAACACTTGTAAAAGTTCACTGTGAATTCCCTTTATGACCCAGAGTCAAAGTTGGTGCTCCTTGTTAAGCCATGTAAAAGGATTTAGCTAGTGAAGATAACTGAGTTTGAACCGGATCAGTGGTCACTATGCTGACTGATTACTGGCAACATTTTAGGACTTTGTGAATACTTTTATTACTGTAGCCTTCCTCACAAACTTCTCAATAGGAATATCTGAAGGAGACAGTTTAGGTAAGACTGGCTTCCTACTGAAGCTTGGTGATATCCACTCAATTCTACTTGTTCTCAGTGAGGAATAGAGTTTGACTTTCATTGTGTGTATGGCCAGATTTAGGTTTCATTGAATTAATCAGCTAATGGACATTATATACACATTTATGCATTGTAATAGTTTTTGAGTCATAGCAAAAAGGTTTATTTATGGGAGGTAAGAGAAGAAAAGAGAGAACAAAACAGGTAGATATTCTGTCACATATTCATCAGGGATCTGCAGAATCTTCCAGCAAGTGATGGGACTTCTCATAGAAATGTATGTGTGTGAGCACGTGTGTGTGTGTGTGTGAGTTATCATTAATGACAGGTAAAAATTGCCTATGGTGTACAACATAATGTTTTGAAATATGTATACATTGTGGAATGGCTAAATTATGCTAATTAACATATGCATTACTTCACATTTTTTTTTGTGTGTGGGGAGAACACTGAAAATGTGCACCCAAGGCAATTTTCAAGCATATAATACATGGTTATTAACTGTCATCATGATATTGTATAGTATATGTCTTGAACTTATTTCTCCAGTCTAACCAAAATATCATATCCTCTGACCAACATCTCCTTGAACCCCATCCACATAAGCTTCTGGTAAACACCATTATATTCTGTTTCTAGGAGTTCAACTTTTTTAGATTTCACATTTAAGTGGGATCATGTTGTATTTGTTTGTCAATGCCTGACTTATTTCAGTTAACATAATGTATTCCATGTATGTCATGTCATCACACATGACAGGATTCACAGCTTTTCAGGCTAAATAGTATTTTATCATGTATATACACCATATTTTCTTTATTCATGTATACATTGATGGCCACTTAGATTGATTCCATATCTTGTCTATTGTGAATAATGCTGCAATGGACGTAGGAGAGCAGATATCTATTTGACATACTGATTTCATTTTCTTTGGATACCCAGTAGTAGGATTACCAGATCACTTGGAAGTTCTAGTTTTCACTTTCTGAGGCATTTCCACATTGTTTTTCATAATAGCTGTATTAATTTACATTCCCACAAACAGTGTACAATTCGTCCATTTTCTCCACATCTTTACCAATACTTGCTAAATATCATCTTTTTATAATAGCCATTCTGACAGGTGTGAGGGAATATTTTACTGTGGTTTTAATTTTAATGTATCAGATAATTAGAGATGTTGAGCATTTTTTATATACTTGTTGGCCATTTGTAGGTCTTCACCAAAATAAAAAATAGACAAATGAAATTACATCAAACTAATAAGCTTCTGCACAGCAAAGGAAAGAGTCAACAGAATGAAGAGACAAACTATAGAATGGAAGAAAAGATTTGCAAACTAAACATCTGAGAAGGGGTTAATATCTAAAACATATAAGAAACTCAAATAAATCAATAGTAAGAAAACATAACTCAATAAATATATGTTATATATTTTAAATTACACAAATAATATGGTATTTAATATGTAGCAGGTAGAATTCTAAGTGCTTTATAAATATTAGTTTTCTCTTGAAGTACCCCTATATGTTAGGTACTATTAATTAACCCATTTTACAGATGAGAAAACTGAGGACAAGAGAAGTTAAGTAACTTTCCTAAGGTCAAAAAGCTAGTAAATGGTTGAGACACGATTTGAACTCAGAAATTCGCTCCAGAGTCTGCTCTTATAACCTCATGTTACATTATGCTCTCCATTGGGTTCTTAAGTTATACCATCCCTTTAAAATATTCTCTCTCTCTCTCTCTCTCTCTCTTTCTTTCTCTCTCTCTCTCTCTCTGTGTGTGTGTGTGTGTGTGTGTCAAAAATAGCATTCACATCAGAGGACTCATTGCGAAATTCCTAGAATTGGACAAAGTAATTAATAATAGCAGGTACACCAGGTAGAAGGCTGACTCTGCTTTCCATGTTATAAACCAGTAAGTTGACAGAAACAATTTTTTTGATACACTGAAGTATAGCCATTTGGAACAACTTGTTCTAGAACATACAAGCTCATTTGCTTGACATGGTTAAGCAAATTATTTCCAATGTAACTCAAAATTATTACATGAGTGTTTGGGGATACTGGCCTGTGTTGGGACACTTAGAATTTTGGAATCTGATTCAGTATTCAATCAAAACAAGCTTTTATGCACTTCATTTCTGTTGAATTAAATTCAAAATGATCATTATTTTTGAAACCTTTATTTTTAATGTACAAATTACAAGGCACATAAAATGGCAATAAAAATCCAGCTTTAAAATGATGGTAATAAAACAAATACTGTGTTAGATGCAAAAACCAAACACACCATTTTGTTACCTTTATTTACTCAATTGATCGTTGGGAATAAGCCTGGCAGATGGTTCCTTGATAATTTGCATTTAATTAGTCAGATATCAACAAATAACACAGCAGAACTTCATGAAATAATGTAATTTTAAATGATCTTTTCTAAGGAAAAATTTTCCTTCACTGATACTGTTTGCCATTTACTATCCTAATTGTTTTTATTGCTAATATATGGTAAACATTTAGAAATACATTTTCAGTATATATAGAAAATTCACCCTAGTTAATGTGGCTTATTTTTACATATGAAACCAAATAGTTAGAAATAAGAATAAGAATAAGAATAAGAATTGTAAAATAAGAATAAGATATTTTAGCTCTATTTTACGTCATCAAAATTTTCTTAGTTCTTTTTATGTGAATAATAATGTAGTGAGTGTTGGAAGAAATATCAACGTGAATAATATCCAAGTGTTCTCCCTTAGTTGCTCATAATGTGAAAATATAGAACATATATACCCACAACTCACATTTATAAACACATAAGTGTGTATACATACTTACATATCTCCCAGCATCAAAACTTGAGTAAAATATATCACTGGCTTCTAAGAAAACCTCAAGGACATAATAGAACATTCATTTAAGTAATGCTTTATTACCAACAGTTGTGAAGCATTAGAAGCTGCTAGTGTGTGGAGAAATACGTAAAAGTTGAGTCTAAAAGTTATCCAGAAAAATTGAACTCTAAATGGGAAAAATGTTTTAAGAAAACCTTAACCAAATTTATTTTTCTGGTACTTTTCTATTTGTTAAGGAACAGGTGATATATAGTAAAAATATCTATTTCTAAATAAGGCTTTAAAAGTTTTCCTTACAAGGTATGAAATAAAACACTTACCGATAATAAGGCATTATGTCAGAGTTTAAGTAATAAATTTTCATTCTTTCTTAGGGGTACAGAAAGTAATTGCCATCTTCCAAATAATGGCATCTCAGATTTATTTACATTATACACTCCAATAAATGTCTTTTGAATGAAATACGGTTGAATTACTTTACCACAAAACCAATACTATCAACCACAGTTATAAGTCTATTCATTTGGTCTGATAAACTCATTTTATAGATTTGGTAACTGAGGCCTAAAAAGCAAAAAGTGACATTCCCAAGGTCACATGGTGTTTTCAGGGCAATGTGGTACTAGAAATAAATGTTCTATACTTTTCCCATCAAACCATGTGCTATCCCAGAAAGGTCACAGTTGTAACTTACAACTTGTGAAATCAACCAGAATTCTGAATATCCACCAATAATGTCAATTTCATTTTGAGAGGCAATATCCTTTAACAGAAAACCTAAAATACAAATATTGGAGTTAGAAATAAATTTGAATTCTGGCTCTGCATCAACTGTTTCATAACCCTAATAAAGAAAATTAACTTCTCTGAGCTTTATCTGTGTTAATGACAATAATGTATGTTTTCATACAGTAAGTATTAAATGCTTGATTTTTTTTAAGAACTCCTCCCAGAGGTGGACATAAAACACTCAGAAGGTGGCAGTATCCTTCGTGTTTCCTTTCCTACCCATCATTTTGTCCCAAAATTTACCACTACACACACACATAGACACGCACACACACAACTCTATCTTTCCACTGGGGAGATACTTGGCTTTTTTCAAAAATGCTTTTTGAGCCTACATTAAGTTTGTTAAGAGATTCGGTTGTACTCATTTTTTGTTATATTTCATTCATGTTTCAATAATGCAATGAAAACTGAAGTCTGATCTTACGATGTGAAATTATCTAATTTTCTTATCAAATTTCTATAATTTACAGTTGGAATTCAGTTGTATATTATATAATAAATAATATATTATATATCAATATAATGTATATGTAATATTCATATGCTTCTGTGTCCTGATTTACTTTCACCCGAAGAACTGGATGAAATAGTTTTGATTTGAAGATATTTAACCCAACTCTCAATGACCAGATCTTCAGTGAAAAGTTGTCTTACAATTTAAGAAACAATTACTAGTCTCTAAATCAATATTTGTTGAGTGGATAGGTTTTATTTAAACTAACAGAAGTTATTTTTTTCAATCTTAAGAAAGAAG
Source organism: Pongo pygmaeus (assembly GCF_028885625.2). Lineage (NCBI taxonomy): Eukaryota > Metazoa > Chordata > Mammalia > Primates > Hominidae > Pongo > Pongo pygmaeus. The sequence goes on from NC_085930.1 coordinate 77,469,266, forward strand.
AAGAAAAAATCATACTTTTCTCTCAGCATTCTGAAGTCCTCTTTTATTTTCAATTTAATGTCAACATCCTAAATTCTGCCTTGTGGATGTGTTCACAGTTATTCAGCTAATCTGGAACAATCCGTATTCTCAAATAATCTTGTCTGCGCATGCCACATATCAAAGTATAATTATCAAATAGTTGGCCGAGAGTGGTGGCTCATGCCTGTAATCCCAGAGCTTTGGGAGGCCCAGGTGAGAGGATCACTTGGGACCAGGAGTTCAAAGCTGCAGTGAGCTATGATGGTGACACTGCTTTCAGGCCTGGATGATAGACTGATACCCTGTCACTAACAAATAATAATAACAATAATAATATTCAAATAGTTAAAAGTATGATTTTTATACAAATATTATAACACTGGTTCTCCTCATTAATGAGGTGGTCAACAGGAATGAAAAGGTGATTCAAAGGAGAATTATTAGAATAAGGGTTATATACGCAGTGAAAAAAGGATGTAGGCATAAGATGGCTAACATAACCTTTGGGATATTTTTTCTACAAGCAAATAATGACTTGTATCTCTGCTAGACAAAAATCCACAAGTTAATATGTAAGTTCACACAAGCTGGAACTTTATAGTAAATACTGAGTCAAACAATGGTATACTATAGATAACTAAGCACTCCTTTCGTGGGCTTATTAAAAAATGTTGTAATCTAATATGGCTCTAAGAGTATATGCAACCCTCCCTTCACCTGACTTCCAAGTTTTGGTCATTTTTTCTAACAAACTGAGTCTAGTCTACCAATACCAAATGACACAGGAATGATAGCAAGAAATATTTGCTTATCAGCTAGGACAAAATGAGGCAAGCAACAGCAATCTATTCGGGTCAACTTAATTTTAAAGGGAATTTATTGGAAGTATTATAGTGTGACTCAAATAAAAAAAAGGAAAAACAAAATAATTAGCATTGGAAAGGAACTAGAAACAAAGCATCTCAGTAGATCAAAGCAGAAGAAGCAAAAGGAAGGTGTAAAAATTTTCTTGAGCTAACATAACATATTACCACACTCTGAGTGGCTTAAAACCACAGATGTTTATTTTCTCATAGTTATAAAGTCTAGGAGTCCCAAATCAAGGTGTTGGCAGAACTTCTCCAAAACCTCTAGGAGAAGATCTTTTCCTCCCTCTTCTAGATTCTAGTAGCCCCAGGCATCTGTTGGTTTGTGGCAGCATAAATGCAATCTCTGCCTTGACGGACTTCTGTCTGTGTCTGGGTCTGTGCCTCTACTCTTCTTATTAAAAGGACACCAGTGACACTGGATTAGGGCCCATCCTAATTCAGTATAACCTCATTTTAACTTGATTACAATTCCTTATTTCCAAATCAGGTCACATTCACAGGTATAAATGGTTAGGATTTTAACATATTTTTGAGTGGGGCACAATTCAGTCCAAATCAGGAAGTCTCTTCATTGCAGCAATAAATCAGCTCCAACCATTTTTTCAATCCTACATGACTACATTCAAGGCTCAAAATCCTGGGAAAAAAAAATTTAGATAGCCAAGTTTGGATCATATAGCCCCATGTATTACAAAATTTCACACAACTAAGTTGTTGGTGTTTTCCAGTAAAATTATTTTATCAGAATGAATCTAATAACTGCAAAACAAAAAAATGCTCTCTATATCTTATAATAAATCCATAGATTCCTCCAATCCTCCAATCTACTCATTGTACAAGTTTCAGTAAATTACCTCAACTTCACTAACCACAACCCTGACTTTGTAGGTGCCTGAAAATTTTCTTATATTAAAACAATTTTTCTCCAAATTTTTTCTTTTATTTTTAAGTGTACTTTGCAACAGAAGTGCCCTAATAGCTCAGTTTACAACCAACTGCTTGATATTTAGAAGGGAAGCAGAGTGGTAAGTGGAACACATTGTCTGAGTTTCTTTATTGCTGATATTGTAAGCTGACAAAGGAGTTTAAAAATTAAAGTTTTTTTAATTATTATACTTTAAGTTCTGGGATACATGTGCAGAATATGCAGGTTTGTTACATAGGTATGCACATGCCATAGTGGTTTGGTGCATCCATCAACCCATCATCTACATTAGGTATTTCTCCTAATGCTATCCCTCCCCTAGCTCCTCACCTACTGACAGGCCCTGGTGTGTGATGTTCCCCTCCCTGTGTCCATGTGTTCTCATTGTTCAACTCCCACTTAGGAGTGAGAACATGAGGTGTTTGGTTTTCAGTTCCTGTGTTAGTTTGCTGAGAATGATGGTTTCCACCTTTATCCATGTCCCTGAGAAGGACATGAACTCATCCTTTTTCTATGGCTGCATAGTATTCCATAGTGTATATGTGCCACGTTTTCTTTATCCAGTCTATCATTGATGGGCATTTGAGTTGGATCCCAGTCTTTCCTATTGTGAACAGTGCTACAATAAACATACGTGTGCATGTGTCTTTATAGTAGAATGATTTATAATCCTGTGGGTATATATGAGTAATGGGATTGCTGGGTCAAATGGTATTTCTGGTTCTAGATATTTGAGGAATTGCCACACTGTCTTCCACAATGGTTAAATTAATTTACACTCCCACCAACACTGTAAAAGTGTTCTGATTTCTCCACATCCTCTCCAACATCTGTTGTTTCCTGATTTTTTTTTTCTTTTTTTTTTTTTTTTTTTTTTGATGGAGTCTTGCTCTGTCACCCATGCTGGAGTGCACTGGTGAGATCTCGGCTCACTGCAACTTGTGCTTCCCAGGTTCAAGCGATTCTTCTGCCTTAGCCTCCTGAGTAGCTGGGACTAGAGGTACGTGCCACCATGCCTGGCTAATTTTTGTATTTTTAGTAGAGACAGGGTTTCACCATATTGGTCAGGCTGGTATCAAACTCCTGACCTCATGATCCGCCTGCCTCAGCCTCCCAAAGTGCTGGGATTACAGGCATGAGCCACCAAGCCCAGCCTGTTTCCTAACTTTTTAATGATCGTCATTCTAACTGGCATGAGAAGGTATCTCATTGTGGTTTTGATGCATTTCTCTAATGACCAGTGATGATCAGCTTTTTTTCACATGTTTGTTGGCTACATGAATGTGTTCTTTTGAGAAATGTCTGTTCATTACTTCGGCCACTCTTTGATGAAGTTGTTTGTTTGTTTTTTCTTGTCAATTTGTTTAAGTTCTTTTTTGATTCTGGATATGAGCCCTTTGTCATATGGATAGATTGCAAAAATTTCCTCCCATTCTGTAGGTTGCCTGTTCACTCTGATGATAGTTTCTTTTGCTGTGCAGAAGCTCTTTAGTTCAATTAGATCCAATTTGTCAATTTTGGCTTTTGTTGCCATTGCTTTTGGTGTTTTAGTCATGAAGTCTTTGTCCATGCCTATGTCCTGAATGATATTGCCTAAATTTTCTTCTAGTATTTTTATAGTTTAGGTCTTAGGTATAAGTATTTCATCCATCTTGAGTTAATTTTTGTATAAGATGTAAGGAAGGGGTCCAGTTTCAGCTTTCTGCATATGGCTAGCCAGGTTTCCCAACACCATTTACTAAATAGAGAATCCTTTCCCCATTGCTTATTTTTGTCAGATTTGGCAAACATCAGATGGTTGTAGATGCATGGCATTATTTCTGAGGATTCTGTTCTGTTCCATTAGTCCACACATTTGTTTTGTTACCAGTACCATGCTGTTTTGGTTACCGTACCCTTATAGTATAGTTAGAAGTCAGGTAGCGTGATGCCTCCAGCTTTGTTCTTTTTGCTTAGGATTTTCTTGGCTATATGGGCTCTTTTTTGGCTCCATGTAAAATTTAAAGTAGTTTTTTCTAATTCTATGAAGAAAGTCAATGGTAGCTTGATGGGGATAGCATGGAATCTATAAATTACTTCGGGCAGTATGGCCATTTTCACAATATTGATTCTTCCTATCCATGAGCATGGAATGTTTTTCCATTTGTGTCCTCTCTTATTTCCTTGAGCAGTTGTTTATAGTTCTCCTTGAAGAGGTCCTTCACATCCCTTGTGACTTGTATTCCTAGGTATTTTCTTCTCTTTGTAGCAACTGTGAATGGAAGTTAATTCATGATTTGGCTCTCTGCTTGTCTATTATTTGTGTATAGGAATGCTTGTGGTTTTTGCACATTGATTTCATATCCTGAGACTTTGCTGATGTTGCTTATCAGTTTCAGGAGTTTTTGGGCTGAGACGATGGGGTTTTCTAAATATACAATTATGTCAGGGACAATTTGACTTCCTCTTTTTCTATTTGAATATCCTTTATTTTTACCTCTTGTCTAATTGCCCTGGCTAGAACTTCCAATACTATGTTAAGTTAAAGACAGCTTTAGTTTTCATGCAACTTGGAGATATACAGCTGAACTCAACCATGCTGCGCACCTGTAATTTTATTCATTTTATAAAGAAATGAAGACCTGCTATAATGGTTGCAGCAATACCGCTGGCAAAAATAGGTGTCATCCTACCAGTACAGGATAAGAAGATTGGCAATCTGAGAAATGCAGATGCTGTGCTTCTTAACTCTGCCATGTGGAACTGGATAATAATAGGATGAAGCAGTAGGAGGAAGGAGAAATAATCCTCATGCACATTTATTCTAGCTGGAATTATGCCTCTGTGAAGAAACCTGGTTAGTATTTTGTTTAGAGCGGATTCGGGTTATTGAATTGTTTTATTTGCAACTCCTAATAAAGAGTAGAACGAACTCCCTGAATAGGAAGTGCTCTCAACTACAGTACATTGAGCATTTTCTTAATTAGCCACTTACAGTGTAATTGTACACTGTACAATTAAGTCTGGGTTAGGTGTGAGGTGCAAATATTCTTAAATGATAGGAACACTTAGAATGGGTTAAAAACCTAAAATCTTTCATCTTTTCTAAGGTGTGATTTACATAGAAGAAATGTGGTATCCTCAAAGAGGAATTGTGCATTCACAGTTTTTCAAATACAAATATTAAAATAAATGCAACATACTGAATTCAGGTGCCATTGCTATGAGATATTCAAGGAGAGGAGAAACATTCTTAAGAAAGTAGATTCTAAGATTATTATTCAGAAATGACACTTCAAGGAAAGGCTGGAGAATACCTGGATGATGGTTCTAACACATAAAATTAGCTGACATAAATTGGAAACCCTAGATTAATGCCTCAGAAGTAGATTTTAGGTAAGGGGAATTCTCTTTCACAATCAGCCTCTAACTTAGAAGAACTCAGTGTTTGGGGAAGAATAGTGCAGCATCATTTAGAAACTATGTTATGAGGGGTATATGGCTTCTCAAACCAGCCCACAGAGTATATTTTAAATTCACCCTGTAGTTGAAGAATTATAATAATAAAAACTTCCTTTCTGAAAATAGTCTTTCAGGCTGAACAAACGGAAAGGAAAAGAAGGAACAGTATTTTCCCTTAACTTGCCCTTGTCCTAAGCCAAAGGGTAAAATTAATATGAACAAATTCATACCAATGAAAAAAATCTACTAGCGTAGTTACCATATCTTAAGACACTTTTTAATTTCAGGGAGTGGGTTGATTGAGATACTTTAAAGTAGAAGTTTACCCCAATAACAGACTACCTTTGGTTCAATTGTCTATGCTAAAAATCAACTTTAGCTCCTTTCCATCCTTTTATTTTATTCCTCTTTAACATTACGTGAGAATTATAAACAAACGGAACTTAGAAAAAAACAAAGGAAAAGGCAGGGGACAAGTAAGAAAACTAAGTCAATAATCCCGGCACTTGTATTTCAGAAATATGATGGCGATAAACTGAGATAATCAGATTAAAGGAACATGATGGAATTTGCTGTGCACTGGTATGAAGTTATCATAAGCAAATACAGGAGACAGAATTTCTTCAAACTTCCTGATATGAATAATTATGCAAAACTAAATGTGTAAACACTATGGATGGTGTGTGATACTTAATGATCATGAAAGTGAAGTCATAGTTTTCTATTTTTCTTAATCAACTCAAATTGTATACTGAAAGACTAGTTTCCAAGATTAGTAAAAATTTAATAGTGGTCATTTTCCATAGTTCTCTTCTATAGGCTGATAAATATTTAGATCCTGGGTTTTATGCCTTTAAGGAAAACATTAGAACATCAATATACCCTTGTCACTGCTAAGGATGCTCCTTCTCCAGGGCCTCAGAGGTAAGTAGGAAAGGAGTGGATTTTTTGGTTGAGTCCTTCACCATTTATCCTAAAGCAGGGAGCTTCAGTGTTCTGCTTCCCAGAACATCTGTGCAGCCACCCCTGTTGGAGGAGGTTCTGCCACCTTTCGAGCACTGAGTACTTCCACTGGAGTGTTCTTCCAGGGTGAACCCAGAGCCTAGGTTACGTCAAACCTAATTCTTATTAAGATATTTTATTACCTTATTTTTTCAATACCTTTATTTGCTATAAGTTTCAGTTAATGTTACTCCAAGGCTTCTGCAAATTAGACAATACTCTATTGACTATATTTGCAAAGAATAGCTTGTGTGGGTTCCTTCATTTATTCATTCATTCATTCATTTATTAATTTACTGATTCATTCTATAGTATTTATTGGTTATCTCCTATATCTCTGTATCTAGAACACTAGAGATGAAAGATATCATAGAGAATATAGTAGAGAAGAAAGAGGACTGATATTAAAATGATGTGATAAATGCCATGGCACAGGGCATTTTGAAGGCTTGGAAGAGCAACATCAACCAAGGCCTAAATAACAAGCAGAAATTAGCTAGGTATCAAGAGCAGGTGCCAAGGACATTGCAGGTGTCAAGGTCTAGGAGAAAGATCCAAGTGTCTATGGCAGACAGTGTTCATGTGCCTGTTATGGAGATAATGAGGAATGAAGTAAAAGAAGTAAGGCCCAAACTTAGAAACTTGATGTTGGTCTTTTGTTAATGAGAAGTCACTGAGTGAATTTAAGGAAGGGAATGAAATGGAAAGAATCACTTTTGAGAGGGCTCTCTCTTGTTACGATACAAGGAGAGAGTGAAGAGAGAGATTACAAGGTAGGGGAGAGAGGTGGCAGTTATGCAGCTGCTGTGGTCATTTCTGGAGATGAGAAAGACATGAAAGATTTTGAAAATGGAGATGAACAGTGAACACTGTTAATGGATAGCAAATGCTAAGCATTTTATATATGTTATTTCACTTAATCCTTGTAACTTGTTAGTTACAATTGAGGAAGATAAAGCTTAAGAAGTTAAACAATTTGCATTTAGCTTTTGAGTTTCAAAGCTGGGATTTGAATTCTTAAATCTCCTTTTCCCCAAAGCCCAGGCTTTTAACTATAAGAAGAATTAAGGAGGATGAGGGGGAGGAGCGGGAGAAGAGATGGTAAATGAAAAGAGTTTTGCTTCATTGCAAAAAAAAAAAAAAAAAATCAAAATGAGTCATTCATCAATGAGTGAACCCTTGTTTATGATACTTCAAAGGCACAAACTTTAATCTAAGGCACACTTCTCTTCATGCTCATATTAAATTGTGAAATCAGCTGTCTTTTAGTTATATGTAGTTCAGTGACTGAGTTCAAATCATAATGGCTTTAAAATAAAATATTTTCAATTAAACACAGTGTGCCCCCTCTTTTCCCAGCTTAGGCTGAACTCTTGAAGAAATTTTAAATTTTTTTGCTTCGTAAGCTCCTTGAAAGTTGGGATGTGGCCTTCTAAGTAAACAGCAATAACCATTTACAGAGTGCCTGACTTAAACCAGGCAGTGCATAGAAGTGTAGAATCCATTCATGTATTATCTCATATATTCATCACAACTGATCTATAAGTTAACGAGTTTTTATAGAACCCAGTTTATGTGCTACTCCAGATTTGGTGAGTCTACCTGCTCCTGAACCTCAGCTGTTTCCCAATGAAAATTTCAGGATATGCCCTCATATGCCACATCTATTAAAACAGTCTCCTAAAACACTAAGGGCTAGATTTGGACACATCTTCAATTTTATCTGCCATTATCCATCTCCACCCTACCCACCAAAGACTTTGCCTCCTTTTTCCACTTTTGAATTCAGATGAAGCAAATTTCTCCTTAGCATGGTGTCTGGTTTTACCTCTCAACAAAGATTTAGCACACAAACTCTACCTTAGGCTTTCTTATAGATAATCCGATCTAAGACAATTAAGGTGATGATGATGATGATTATGATGATGATGATGATGATGATGATGATGATGATCATGATCATGATGATCAGCCAAGGTGAGTATGATTCAAAGAATTAAACCTGAGTTCATACAAGGAATGAAGGGCTTATTTAAAATTTAAATCCTGGTCAGTTGCATGTCTGATACTTTCCTAGTACATCACAGTTATTTCAGGATGCATGGGTGGATTTAGTGATTGTTATGGGTTGATCTGTGTTTCCTTAAAAAGATATGCTGAAGTGCTAACCCCAGTAAGGTAGAATGTGAACTTATTTGGAAATGAGATATTTGCAGATATGATTGATTAAGATGCTGTCACAATGGAGTAGTATGAGCTAATCCAATATAATTGGTGTCCTTATAAGAGGAAATGAGACACAAAAAGAAACACATAGAGAACACCACATAATGACAGAGGCAGAGATTGGAGTGATGTAACTGCAAGATCAAGAACACCAATGATTGACAGCAGTCACCAGAAATTAGGAAGAGTCAAGGAGTGATTCTTCTCTACAGGTTTCAAAGGAAATGTGGCCCTACAGCCACCTTGATTCTGGATCTCACAGCCTCTAGAACTGTTAAGAATAAATTTCTGTTGTTATAAGAAACACCTAGTTTGTGTCACTTTGTTACAGCAGCCCTAGAAAACTAACACAGTTATTCTTGGCAAATGTCAAGGGATTTGCTCCTGGATATATCAGCTCAGATTCAGCCTTGAGTTCATTTAAAATTTATATATCTTTTCTTTATTAAGATGAAAGTAATATACCCTCACTAAGAAAATTATAAAGTATAATGATAAAAATAAAAAATTCATAAATTATATAACCCCGAACTAATTGCTCTTCTATCATTTAAAAATATTATTTTAACTTTTTATTATGGAAATCTTCAGGCATATATAAAATTAGAATATTATATTAAAACACCTTATACTCTCCACTCAATTTGGACAGTTGCCAACATATATCCAATCTTGATTCATCCACACCACCACCCATTATTCTCCCACTAAACTGAGCTATGTTAAGTCAAATCTGAGACATTATTTAATTGTATGCATAAACAATTCAGTTCATATCTAAAAATAATGATCTATTTAATCTGGCTATAATACCATAATCACACCTAATGCATTAGAATTTTTTTTTTTTTTTTTTTTTTTTGAGACAGAGCTCGCTCTGTCGCCAGGCTGGAGTACAGTGGCGCAATCTCCGATCACTGCAACCTCTGCCTCCTGGGTTCAAGCAATTCTGCCTCAGCCTCCCGAGTAGCTGGGACTACAGGCAAGTGCCACCACACCCAGCTAATTTTTGTACTTTTAGTAGAGACGGGGTTTCACCATGTTGGCCAGAATGGTCTCAATCTCTTGACCTCGTGATCCGCCCGCCTTGGCCTCCCAAAGTGCTAGGATTACAGGCGTGAGCCACTGCACCGAGCCAGAAAACGTTTTTTTAATATCATGTAGTCAATGTTCAGTTTTCTCTAATTCTTTTTAAGAAGTGTTTTACTATTTTGAGTTTTCAAATGTCTATTAAAGAAAAATATCCACTATATAGAATTTGTTTGACATCTCTTAAGTCTCTTTATCTCTTGGTTCATCTTTTACTCTTGTTTTTCTTGCCATTAATTTGTTAAATAAATCAGTCATTTGTCCTAAAGAATTTCTCACATTCTGAATTTTGTTGATTGATTGAATGCGGGGATTTTTTGTTTCTTTGTTTCTTTGTTTGTTTTAATGCTGCTCTCTCCTTTGTGTGTCTTGCAAACTGATAAGTAGATTTTAAGGTTTGATCTGGTTGAGGTTCAATATTTTGGCATGGGTAATTTATAGATGTAAGTTATGCTTAATGATTCCTATTGTATGTATCAGTAGGCAGGTCTTTTCTGATTTCTGTGTGTGGGGTGTGTGTGTGTGTGTGCATGCGCATGCACACATGTGTATCCCTAAGGTTAAAAGGTGTTGACAACCTGACCTATCCATTTTAAAGCTTTCCATTAGCTTTCCAAAACTTGGTTTGGATTTTAGCAATTATTAATTATATATTTGTATTAGTGAGTACAAAATTGTAATAATCTAATTTTGTTATTATTTTTCATTGATTACCTGAAATACTTCTATATAAAGAAACTCTTTAGCTACCTTGAGGTATTGTTTGCATAGAAAAGATAAAGAAAAACTTGTTTGATTATTTTTCCGTATTCATCTTTTTTTGTACCATTATGCGCTTACATATTTTACATTTTGATACACTTCAATCTTATTACTATTTCTAATGTTCACATTTTCTGTATTTTCTGGGATGGGATTATGCTCTTAAAAATGACTATAATTTCCTTTGATCTAATCACAGTAATAGTGGCTCTGCTGCTTTTTTTCATTGCAACCTCTGCCTCCAGGGTTCAAGCAATTCTCCTGCATCAGCCTCTTGAGTAACTGGGATTACAGGTGGGCCATCACACCTGGCTAAATTTTGTATTTTGAATAGAGATGGAGTTTTACTGTGTTGGCCAGGCTAGTCTCAAACTCCTGACCTCGGGTGATCCACCCACCAGGGCCTCCCAAAGTGTTAGGATTACAGGTGTTAGCCACCATGTCCAGGCGGCTTTGCTGCTTTTGGTTTCTGAAAGAAATTCCAGGCTCATTTTTATAGGATATTATTTCCCCCCAAACGTGGGATCAATCATCTATCTAAGGTGTCTGATTTCCTTTTAACTGGGAAATGACATTTAGAGACCATAATCTGTATGCTGGGGCTATTCAGTAATATTGGGATCGTCATAGTTTCTAGACTTTTTCAGTGGACAGATATAGAAAATACTGTGTCAAGAAACATCAATGAGTTCATTTTGATCATTTCTATTCAAATGTTGAATTATAAGATTTTTGCTTAACTTCATTGACTTTATATTTCTTTTAGCTATCTTCTCTAATGACATAAAAAGTATTCAGTTGCTTTATGCAAAAGTATGTGGATGATAATTCAAAAATAACAAATATTGTAAAAATATTGAAGCATACAAATTTTAATATTGTGGGCATATCTCACTGTCATTAAGATATATTTCACAAAGCTGTACAAATTACTAAAATTCAAAGTAGCCTCAAATAATTCTTTGTACCACTAAGCTACTAACTTATACACAGATTCTTCTGTTTCATTTTTCTTTGGAGTTTTAGGATTTTTTCCCCCACATTATATGATTAATAGAAAACTTTTGCCTGTTTGCCTGGGCGAGTGGTGGCTCATGCCTGTAATCCCAGCACTTTGGGAGGCTGAGGCGGGTGGATCACTTGAGGTTAGGAGTTCGAGACAGCCTGGCCAACAAGGTGAAACCCTGTCTCTACTAAAAATACAAAAATTAACTCGGTATGGTAGCACGCGCCTGGAATCCCAGTTACTTGGGAGGGTGAAGCAGGGGAGAATCAGTTGAACCTGGGGAGGCAGAGGTTGCAGTGAGCCCAGACCACACCACTGCACTCCAGCCTGGGTGACAAAGCAAGACTCCATCTCAAAACAAAACAAAACAAAACAAAACAAAAACTTTTGCTTGTTTCCAAATTTGAAAATCAATAATCAATGCTGTTTCTTCTAGTTTCTTCCTTTCTCTCTTCCTCCTCTAGGTAACCATTATTAGTAGTTTTAATTTTACCTTTCCGGGCATTTTTTAAGTTTAAAGGTATCTTACTATACATACTGCTCTGCCTCTTTGTGGAAGTCTAATTGGTTGTCCATCACATAGATTTAACCATGATTTTGTTTTACTTGCCCCATATTAATGAATATGGACTATTTTCTAACTATTGTAAGAATGTTATGATAAACTATCTTTACCTAAGCCTTTAAATGTCTTCCCATTATTTTTGTAGTATACATTCTCAGGAGTATAATTTATAATTTGAGAATGAATGTTTTAAGCTTCGTCCCATATGTGACAAGTTGCTTTGCCCAGATTTGGCATTAAAGAGCATTTTCTACCACACCATTTGAAGTCCCAATCGGTCTACATTAACAATCTCACATGAATATGAAAGTCATTATGGTGTAGTCCATTTATGTAACATTTCTTTCTTCAGTGAATTTCATCAAGTTAACAGGTAATGAAATTTTGTATGAAATTTCAAATTATTCAAATCAATACTATAATGCAAAACTTTTAAAATATAAATCCATTAAATGTCTGCATCATGCCTTGGCATTTTCAGAATTATGTGAAAGTTGTATTTCTGATTTCCTTATTCTTTTCATTCTCCAAGCACAAAGTATTTATGGGAGAGAGGTCATGATGTTCATAACTGCTTCCTTCCCACTTTAAAATCTTACTCAGATCTGACTTTTCCAGTTCACACCTATTAGTTCTCATAATTCCTTCCCAACAAACTTTACCCATCTTGCGTCAATTCCCTCAGGACTTTCACAAATGAGAAGAAGCTGATTTGATAAACTGATAAGAAACATAAAATCAATCAACTGTGTCATGTGGCTAGATGAAAGTTAATGTGATAGTGTCATAGTTATAAAAGCAGATATCTATGTTGTGTTTGGTTACACCACATTTGGAGTATGTATTAATGAAATAACTATTGAGTACTAATTAGATACTAGGTACTACACTGCAGTACTAAGATTACAATAATAAATTACATAGATTTGTCTTCCACTCTGATAAAGCAACTTAAGGGTGATACAGATAAATATTTAATGGCAAAATGGGCATGGTTTTGTTTTGGGTCCCAAGCATTAAGAAGAACATTGGCAAACACTGAAAAAACATATGCAAAGAAGTGACCAGGGTAGTGAGGGCAATTTGTCTGATTCTTATAAGAAAAATTTAAGAGAATGGGATATTCAGCCCAGGAAGTATAGGGGAAATAGGATAGTCCTTTGAAGCTATAAATTCTTGTAACATTCTTGAACTGGAAAATTATGCCCCAGAATGGAAGTTAATCAATGGCTGCTATTATTTTTCTAGCAGCATACTTTTTGCCAAGCATATATAAGAAGACATACGGGTATTCCTCACATTGCACGATACCCTACTAACTGAAACTATTGCATATCAGAACATGTGGGGATTGGGTAAAGTGAGAACTAGGTTCCCCCCAACACACACACACACACACACACACACACAGAGAAATTTGTGTTAACATGATCTGTGCAAAGTAAAGATTGGCTGTACTCCAATTCAAGTGAGTTTGCGGTTTTATAGTCTCAGCTCATATTCTCTTCCTCAGAGAGGTGTTAGACCTTCCAGTGGCACTTCAGAGCATTTGTGAGACCTTAGAGTCTCTTAGAGCAAAATTTGAAAACTAAAATGAGAACTTGAATAGGAAAAATACCTGTCTGTTTTTACTACTATTGTTTGCCCATCCCTTAGCAAGAAACTCAGGAAATAATCAGATTAAAGCTTTATACTAATCTGTGAAATGAACAAATACATGAACCAACCCCTCTTCTGGTTAGATGTCTAGGTTTCAGCCCGTTAATGCCTCCTATGCTAACTCCCTCATAATGCATGTCACATTCAGCAATAATTATTTCTGAATGTTGTGGTTTGCTGTTTGCCTCTATTCTCTCATGTGTAAATTTCACATGAGCAGTGATTGTGCTTAATTCTATCTTTACTTTATCCAAAATGCCTGTAAATAGGTGCTCACTGCATGTTGTTGGTTGGATGAATTAGAGAATACGAGCAAGCAAGGAGAGAGAAAGTAAGGAAGAGACAATGAGAAGGAAAGAGTAAGGAAGGAAGTGAGGAAGAAATGAATTAATTACTCTGCATACCTGGTGATTGTCTCTAATTTTCAGATTTTATAAATCTATAGATGCAGTAACAGGTGCAAAAATGTTATTGGGTGCAACTAGTGACTTTGACATCTACCACCACTGCTAGTACTGCCTATTAACATTTACTGAGATTACTCTGCCCTATGCCCTACGTTAAACTCTTTACAAGTTTCATCTTATTTAATCTTTAAAAGTCCTCAATGAAGTAATAACTTTTTATGATCCCTATTTAATGGTTCAGAAAGCATCTGGGTAATGTGCTGCTAATACACTGGTAACTGCCTCCATGTTTTGACAACTCTATAGAAGCTCACAATTCCCTAAAATTAAAAAAAAAAAGTGGCTTTTTTTGAATCTTAGATTTCAGACACTGTTTTAGACTGGAAGGGTATTTCAGAAGAGGTATACTCCTCATTTGCAAAATCATATCATATAATCCATCCTGTCTTTGTATAAACAGACCATTCTTACATATTCCTCTAATAAGAATGCACAGAAAATGGCCCCTGCTAAAAATTATACAGCCACAAAGACATTCAGTATCTCCTTTTCATCCTGGAGTGGCTTGAGAAAGCAAGTAGCGCAAGATATTTTCTTTTTTTCAACCTTTCTTGCCCAAAGGGTTGAGTCAAATTCAGTGAAATATGACAAAGTGTTTTGAGATCTGAGAAGCAAATTATACAAATTCAAAGCATTTCGTGTAAGTTAAAGGTGGTTTTATGCCCTGTACCCTTTAAAAGAGTACCAGTGTTCCCCTTTTATAGGTTTGTACTTTGAAACAGTAGAGAAATAAAAAACTTATAATTTAATCTTTTCTGCTTTTGGGGACACTTGCAAAGATTTGGGGAATAATAATAGGATGCCTTCCAATCTGAACTCTTAAGTTACGTATCCCCTGTGGATTTCCTAAAATAAGACTAAGGCTACTGAGAAGAATATTGCTTTCTAAATGAAGCCAATAGTTCTTGACAACTCTTTGTTAACAAAATTCACAATTTAGGGCACCTACTGAGCAAAGAGTGCAATGTATTGACAATTTGAGGGGTGACTAAAAGTCTGTATACCTGCATCAGTTATCTTTGCCAGGGTTAACTGCATTTAAAAAAAACATTTTTTGCTGATACTCCCCAAGAGGGAAAATAATAAATAGCACCATCTTTGGTTCTTCTATTTCTGCTGCATTAATCTTGGACTTTAGTATAACTGCAATCATTCTTTCATTTATAGTAAAGGCAGTTCTGAAATCTTTGGGGACTCTTTTTCAAATGTTGTCTTAAGACTTGGGGGTACCAATTGTAGCAACTGTGTTCTGGTACTAAGTGTGTTTTATGTAAATGTAAAATATGTTTCATCTCCAAAGTAACTCAAGAGTCTATTAAATATAAGAGCCTTCACCATCACAGCAATCACATTTAAGAAGATTAGAAGGAAACAAAAGACTTGCAAGCACAAAGACTAACTACTCAGTGCTTTCTTTCCTCTTTTCTTTTAATCCCTTTGTGTTACATTATTGAACAGGCCTCTTGGCTTCAAATGATTCATCCTCATCACTGGTGCACCCATCACTTGCCACATGCCTGCTTCTTGCAGCCCAAATTCCAAATGCACAGGCTCCATAGACATGTAATAGTCCAAAGAGGCTATCTTAGATTTAAATAAGCTTCTTGCCTTTTGATAACTGCCTCCATGATTTTCAAATTCCACAGATACTCAAAATTCCCTAAATAAGGGCAATTTTTCACATTGTATTCCTTGATGTTTTCTGGACCCTAAACCTTTTGAGGCTCCAATGTAAGTTATCTATCCTCTCTCCAGGGAAATGAAAAGCACATGTGCATGAAGTATTGTATACAATTTCCAGGACATATTCATGGATATTTTTAATCCCATTTCTGTTTATCTTACTACGAGTTTGCCTCAAAAAAGGTGAAATGGAATTTAGCCTGTCTGTGGAATTTTTATTAAGAAGACACCCTCTGCCCCCTCATTTGTGAGGGTAATGTATACTCCTTTCTAAAATAGACAGATCCTGAAATGTTTGAGGGGTAACACAATATGTGTTTGTTTGTGTATATGTATGTGTATGTGTGTGTGTTTTGTTTTTATTCTTGTTTTCTCCTTCACCAAATCTGATGTGGGTCAGACATCATTTTTCTAGCCTCTACTGGTGGTATGTGTGGCCTCCAAGTTCACAGAATCAGAGAAAGAAATGGTGTTGGCAAAATCACAGAGAAAATCATTCACCCCCAGGCCATGAATGTTGATGTGAATTTTGCTCATAACCCATTGACCAGAACTAGTCAGATGTTCCCAATGAACCTATAAGAGGATCTAGAAAATTACAAGATGATTAAATATTTGGTTGTTACCTGTACATTCTCTTTTTCTAACTCTCCTCTCCCTTTTTTTAGAGGGATACTCTAAGAAATTCATTGATACTCTGACACAGTGACTGATGTATGAGAGATCAATCACCCTCTCCCTCTCTCTCTCTTTCTCTCTCTCTTTCCTTCTTGGTCTGTCTCTCTCTCTCTCTCTCTCTCTCTCTTTCTCTCTCTCAGAGAGACCAAGGCCATACTAACATTCAGAGTTTAGGTAGGGAGTTTGTTTTTCTTGAAAATAATCCAAATATAATACCTTGCTGATTAAGAAGATACACTCAGGAGAATGCTTTGATTTCTTAGAATGTTCACCCCAGTGAGTGAAAGTATTTGAGTTAGTCATATAGACTCCCCCCTACTTTGCCTATATTTCAAAATAAAATAATATGTTGAGAAATAAGCCCTTCCTCTCCAACACACACACACACACACACTGCTGAGGTAATAATGTGGGCTAACAAAGCCAGAAGAAATGTAACTCTTCATTGATAGGAAACGTTTAGAAAGACATGATAATTTTGAAATTTGACATAGATTGATGGCTGATAGGGTTAGCCTTACATTTATACAATTTATCTGATACTTCAAGCCCTCTGGCTTCTCATAGAGGGATAGATGAAAGCCTGCATATTTAAGCCACATTCCAGGAGGAATCACTGAGACTCCATCATCTGTAAGACCCATCTACGCTGAGTAGAAGTATGTCAGGTCCCCTGAGAGTCATTGACCACTGTGGTTAGGAGAAAATAAAGGAAGAAATTGTAGAAGCTTCATGATAGATTGTTGCTCTTTTTGTCTTATCCTTTTTAGTCTCATATTCAACATGCTTATTGTTTTTCTTGAGTACCTGGTAGTAAATACACGTTAATTCAATTTTATTGTACAGGTATGCTTAAGGTAACTGAAATAGGTCATCAATTAATAAAGTCAATTCATGAAACCACTGTGACACTTTCTGAAGCCTATACATTAATGCCAATCAATTATTAACTATCTTCTGATTTCACATTCCTCTTGGCTGAATCACATAACAACTTGTGTGTCCTTTATTTATTTATTCACTTAACAAATATTTACAAAGCCCCTACTGTGTGCCTACAATTTCTTCAAGCAGGTAAGAAAGTGTTAAAGAGATTAGTTGTCTATTTTCCCTGAGGGAATACGGAAAAGGAGTGTGGAAACAGGATGTAAGAAGTTTCAGAATATGATTTACAGTTAGTTTCAGTGACAAAATAAATAGAAATCCAGAGTTGTACAATTCATAACTCTATAACTCTGAGGCTGGAAGTCTAGGTATTATATTTCATAGACTACCATGGCTCTGGATTCAATTTCTATCTGCCAATGAGATGCACTTGCACGAAATGTGGAAGATAGAGAGAGAGTGAGCCATCTTTCTCCAGCAGTGGAGGCTGATGTGTTGGTCTCTGCAGATATGACCATGAGCACAGCAGACTCCATGACCTTTGACCCCTTTGACAGGTGTCATATTTGGGACTGAGGAGCACTGTGATTTCCTTAGTAGCTGGAAATACCTAGATTGTTTTTTCTGCTCTGAAATCTATTGATAAAGTGATTCTTTCCTTTGCAAAATGATTCTTAATTTTACACTAAGATTTATTGTGGAATCTATGTATCTTGAAAAACATCTGTTCCATGGGTTTTTAATTTGTGTTGTGAAGCAAGGATCTCCTTGTCAAATGACTTTGCACAATCCTGCATTATATATCTATCTACCCTTGAGAGTCCCATAAACATTATTGATAAATTCATTCAACACACTAGTTGTGAAAGAGTCTAAAAGGTCCAGCAATAAAATAAATCCATTTACCACTGTTTTAATAAAGCATCATTTCCCACACTTGCTTAATCAAGACTACCTTTTTGGAGCACCTGCAGAACTATCCTTCAAGGACTACATTGTGACAACTGGTGTACTGTAGCATTTCTAAAAAAAGCAAATTCCTGTAACAAATTAGGCTTTATTTTATGAAAGAAAACCACATGGGCTTTTCCAGGATACACATACTGGAAAAAGTAATTTGTTTCTATTGTGAGTACTGGGTATGCAATATCAGAAGAGTATTTCTGTCAATGGATATTTAAGTTTTAAATAAATGTTATAAAAATGGTAGAAGATCTCTATCTGGAAACATTGTGGCTTTTTTTAAAAAAAATAAGCTCAATGCCAATTTGTCTGTTACATAGGTACCTGATATGATTAATTAGAGCTGTGTACTGGTCTGAGGATGCCATAAAAATACACAATACATTAGGAGGTTTAAAAACAGACATTCATTTTTTCACCATTCTAAAGTCTGAAAAGTCCAATATCAAATCTATCAGGGTTCAGTTTCTGGTGAGGGCTCTCTTGTCAGCTTGCAGGTGGGACACTTTGTCCTCACATGGTCTTTCCTCTGATCACATAGGGTAAGGGATGGGAGAAGAGAGATAGAGAAAGATCTATTTCTTCTTATGAGGCCACCAATCCTATAGGATTAGGGTTTCACCTTTATGACCTAATTTATCTTAATTCACGCCTAACGACCTTAATTCCAAATACAGTCACATTGGGCGTTAGAGCTTTAACATATGAATTTAGGAAGGACATAATTCAGTCCACAGCAAGCTAATATTCAGCGTATACTAGTTTTAGAGCCATATAAATTGTTTCCAGCCAATAGTTGTTTAAACTTCTCATTGCCCATGTTATATCCATCATTAAATATTTTTACTATTATCATTCATTATAATTGAGATATTGAAATTATTGTGCCTACTTCTTGTCTTAAGGTAGAACTTGACAGGAATACAAGAAGTTAAAGTTATTACTGGACATTTTCTACTGAGTTATCAAACTTGTATCATTAAACTAGTATAGGGAGATTGGCTTCAATTTTTAGAAGGTAGAAAATTCTCTTTGCTTCAGTTTCATGTTTGTAAAGCTAGCCTAAAGTGAGCCTTTCATTTATTCATGCCATCAGTACACTTTATTGAGCTCTTTCTATGTGGCAACCAGTAGTTGCCAGTCATACAATGGTAAGTGAAACAGACCAAAAGCCTTCTCTTAGCAGGCTTCTTGTCTAATGGAGGAGAGAGATCTGACCAAATTACCACACAAACATGCCCTTAAAGCTATAATAAATATGATGGAAAAAATAGAGCACTACCATTGTTTCAAGAAAAAGTTATAGTAAAGAGAGGTGAATGCTGCCAAGAGGCCACATAAGCTGGGAGTAACCTAAGAGGAATCAGTGGGAATCTGAAGAGAGCTGTTCCAAGGGTGGCATGGGTGTGAGGCCAAGTTACAGTAGGGTAAAATGTGAATGAAACATGATCAAATTGGAAGAGTAAATTAATGCCCCCCTCCCTTTTTTTTAGGAGTTTGGCCATTGAGTGGGAAAAGTTAAAATTGGAATCTTTTCTGGAAATTCCATCATCTTATGCCAGAGCTTCTACAGGCAGGTGGAGTTTCCATGGGAAAGCAGCCCCCACGTCTTTCATAAAACCAGTCAAGGAAAGGTGCCCAAACACCCCCTGCAATCCTCAAGAAACTGAGCTAATAAAGCACCTCTCAACATCTCTAGAATCCACAAAAATGAATCTCATTACACCTGAGAATTTGTCTGGTTGAGGTAAACTTTTAGATGTTAAACAAAGGGGAAGAAGAAAACGAAGAAAAACGAACAGTACGGTTTTTCCATAGAGCAGTAGAGCTACTCCTCTTCACCTAAATAAAATCTTTAAGAAATGCAAAGCTTTTTTAATCCATATTTGACCAATTTAATGATCAGTCATTTCTGATGTGATGCTTTAGAAATATCTGAGACTCCTTTCTCTCTAAGAAGTGGCATCTAGTACACCTCATTCTATTCTTAACACTTTTGTCACTAAGCACATTGCCAGTTTACTATGTGGGTAGTAAAATATGAGATTATGATAATGTTGCATGATTCAAATTTGTCTGTTCTCTTCAGATCTTACACCTGTATTGTAAAGAATGCCCTTTTTTTCTTTGCCAGCTGAATCCCCAAGTTTTGATGCCACAGATGGGCGATAGGCCTGGTACCAGGCATCTAGAAAGCACATGATGGAGACTTCATCAAACAATAAATATCAGCCATCATTTCTTCAGGTGCCTGCTGTCAGAGGGCCTGCTTCCCACCTTCCTCTTCATTTTTAGTACTTCTAGTCCCCTTCAAGCTGGAGAACCAGCTAAGTGATGATGTTATGACTAGGTCTAAGAGAGAAGCCAACAGACTTAGTAAGCAAGTAGAGGTGAGAATCTCCCCAAGTAAAGTACATGATGCAAAGCTCCTCCATTAAGAAAACTCAGAATCAATGTTTGCTTGTTTATCCGAGGTCCAGTGAGTTCACAATTTTGGAAGTTGCTGAAGACAAGATTCCCAGATAAGAGAATTAGAAATCTGTTGGTACAATTTCAGTGACCTCCAGCACTTCTAAAACTCCCAGTTTTCTTATCACCATCTTTTTGCAGAAACAAATTATTTTTTCTTCAAAATACAGGGCCAAACCACCAGTTTATCTTAGGAATAAATTACACATCTTACTTAGGTCTCAAAAGAATCCTATTCTATATTTTGTGTATCACGATGAGTTCAGCCATTAATCCAGTTAACATGATTTCTGTACTAAACTTTGATGCCATCCAAATTTGTCCACCTCCATTATTGTTCCCGCAGTCAGCATAATCATATCTCTGCCTCAAATAGCTATCACCACCTTGAACTCTTTATTCCCCTCTTACTCACCTGTTCCTCCTCCACACAACATCTGGAGTGAGTGATCTTCACAAAGAACAAAGGTGTTTTGCTTAAATCCTTTAATGTGTCCTTCACACCTTGCAGGATAAAGCCTAAACTTTTCACAGCAAAAGAAGGCCCTTTAGGATGAGCCCCTGCCTACCTTTCCAGCCTCATCTCTCCCCAGCTCTCTTTCCACTGTCTTAACTCAAACCTTAGAAAGCTACTCAGGATTCCTGGTGAGCTCATCACTCTCTTATCTCTGGGTCTTTGCAGACTGAAATGCTTGGAACTTCCCCCCTTGCCCAGTTAATGCTTATTCTTTCTTTGACTTATAAGTCACCTTTTCCTGGGATCATCTCTTACAAACACTTCAAAAAAATAGGTTGGAGGACTCTCTTACATACTCCTACAGCTACCTATACTTAACTGTAGCATAACATGTTTCACAGGTGGTAATTTTTTCTGATTTCTTGTCTTCTTTATTAGATGCAATGTTCCCGGAGTTCATATGTCTTGCTGACTTTGATATTCCTTCTACCAAGCAAAGTGTTTTAGTAAATAGCAGATAGTTTATATATGTGCATATGTGTGTATATACATACACATACTATATATACACACACATATATACAGCATATATAGTTTATATTTATATGAATATTATATAAATACTTTATGTGTATATATGTATATATACTATATACATATATACTCATATGTGTATTTATGTATATATTATATACAGTTTATATATACACACATATATATTATATATACATATATATAACTATATATAGTTTATATATGTGTATATAGATGATTATATGTAACATATTAATTATATATAAATAATATACCTAAAAGAAGGATTATAGTTTGAAGATGGGTTGTCTCCATCAAATCTCATGTTGAAATTTGATCCCAATGTTGAAGGTGGAGCCCAATGGGAGATGTCTGGATCATGGATGAGTTCCTCATGAAGAGATTAATGCCGTTCCTGTAGAGTGGGTGAGCTCTTACTCTGTCAGTTCCCATGAGAGCTGGTTGTTAAAAAGAGCCTGGCACCTCCCTCCCCTCTCTTGCTCCCTCTCTGGCCATGTAATCTCTGCCCCTGCCAACTCCCCTTCACCTTCTGCCATGAGTGGAAGCAAACTGAGACCCTCACCAGAAGCTGAGCAGAATGCTAGTGCCATGCTTCTTGTTCAGCCTGCAGAATTGTGAGCCAAATTTTCTTTGTAAACTACCAAGCCTCAGGTATTTCCTTATAGTAACAATAAATGGGCTATGACAATAAGTGAATAAAATTATTAGAAAAAGGGTTTATTTTGCCTCTAATAATATTTCTGCATACATCATTTTATCCAATATCATAATAAAGATAATAAAACTTATGTGTTCAAAATGTGCATTAAAATAAATACTTCTCTTTATCTTCTATATCTAAATATTCAACTCTTAGGTGAGAAGGACAAAGTTTATTTCATTTCTACTTTTACAGCATCTTAAACAATTGTAATTACTTTGGATGATGATGATGATGGTTGTGGCAGTGGGGGTGGTGATGAAGACAGTTGTGTGCTAATGATCAAACATTAAGTTTAGTATTTTCAGAGAACTGAATTGCACTTCCCTTGTTTTATAAGCCCTGGATGACTTAGAGGAGTTAATCATATCTGCAGACCAACCCCTGTGCAGTTATGGGTTCCTTTATTTTATATGCCTGTGCTCAGAAAGACAAAACATCCCCAGTGTGACTTCAGCTCAAGCCTTTTTGTTTTTTCTTGAAAAATTTACTGTTTTTCCTAGAGATAGTACACAAAGACCCCTTTCCTCCAAGAATACATCCTGATTGGGATGTTTTCAAATTATAGGAACAAACTACATTCTGCTTTCTAACACCTCCTGAACATTTTACAATTTACATTAATTAGAGACACTAGGTGGTGTTCTAACAGGTACATTAATCTGACTCTTCCTTGGAGTGAATCAAGTAATTAAGATTAAGGTTATTGTCAAAATAGGGAAGGAAGTCTTCCCCATGCTGAATTACATCTCTGTTTGTGATTAACCTTCTTCCCAACAGGTTTTTATAAAACAAAGAAAATGGGTCTCTGAATAAGAGTGTTTTTCCATCCTCTACTGATTTGGAGCCTCTGTTCGGACAAGTATTATACAGTGTTACCTGTTGTTCAGAGTTGGAAAGAAAAAAAAGTGACAATCCTATTAACAAGAAAGGGTAACTCAAAGTTTCTTCTATTGGGAAGTTCATATTAAGCAATTCCAGGCATGCAATCATTTTTAAATTAATTCACGAAGGCGGCCCAAGTGTATTATACTTGCTATTATAGTCTTTCTGTGTCTATTACTGAATATACGTGGCCACCACCTTTTGCTTCTTTCTTTTACCAGGAAGGAAATTCAATGCAACTTCAATGTCAACTAAAACTTTAAAATTTCCCCTAAATTTTAAACATCAGTTGTTGAAAACTAGAACAATCATCTACACTTTAACCAGTGCCATATCAGAGGCAGATGGACACATTGGTTAAGATTTCAGGCTTTGGAGTAGATCACTGGATTACACTACAAGCTCTGTAATTAACCAATTGTGTGATGTTGATTAATCTCTTAGGGTGTTTAGTTCTTCTTCTAGGAAAAGAATGACAATAATAAATACTACTTACTTGATAGGGCTCTTGCAAGAAATGAGATGGTGGACATGAAATGATGTTGTATGTTTTGAGATTTAAAAAATGAGTTAATGAACACAGTTGTCTCACAAAACATAATTTTGATATTATCGTTGTTATTTGATAACATTTGTCTCCTTTATGTGTGTGTATAGAGTGGTCTCGTTCACTAAATAGACCCAATCCTATGATTAGAAACAGTATATTATTTCTAAAATCTTTAAAGAAGTTTCACGCCACCCTTCTGGAAATTAGTATCTAGTGTTACACTTTCTCACATCAATAAATCCTGGATTGACTGAGTGACATGTGAAGAAAGGAAGTCCTTAAGCGCCACCTGGTGGTACATTCTTGATTTGGCTTCTATCTCGGCTACCAATGCTTTCACAAATCCCATAGGATCATGCGGAATGAAGTCTTGGCCTATTAAGTTAATTAAGCACTACTCGGCACCATGGTGTGTATGACCCAATCTAAGAATTTTCATGATCCAAAAATGAGACTAAATTTGGAGTAACGTCTCTCCTTTAACTGTGAATTGAGTCACGGCCAAACTCATTAGAATGATTTTAGATTATGTGATTTCTGGGTTAGGTACTCCAAAATTAACTTACAAATTGAATGTTCACAAAATCTAAAACACTTATCCACCGTTCACTAAAATTTAAATAAAATTTTTGCATTAATGCCAGCCAACACTCTCTCCGCCAAACTATGGATTGGACTTTCTCACCAGCATTTGTCCTAAACCGAAGCACAGCAGGTTATGAGGCCATTAATATTGTTATTTTCCCCACTTACTTTTTTTTCCCATAGCTTTCAAGATTCTGCATATGCAATAGTTCTTTCCTAGTACTGCAAGCCAGCTGTGACATAGTAACAAGATGCAGCCAAGTGGATCGATAATAATAATAATCCAGCTACCATGTCGGCAGGAGCCATAAGTTTCATTGACTTTAGTGGGTAATTTGTGCACTTTGGGCAATGTGGCCACATATGTTTGGGACTAGCAGGGAAAAGATGGCAGTATATCAATTAATGCAGGTGGTCCAGCCAATTAGTGAAATTAGAATAACCTAGTTCAGAGATTCATATTTCCAATCTCTCAAATGTTTTACTAGCACTGCCTCTGGATGTGTTATCCTTTGAGTAGGAAGTTCTCACCATAAATAGATAGCTCTCCTGTGGCCCAATTAAGTCACCTCCTTAACTTTTATTTTTTAAAATAAGTGGGTTGATTTTAATTATAGCCTTTTAGCACCTACATAGGAACCTGGTTTGTTATCTTACTTAGAAAATTTATGAGTGTGTAAGAATGTGGTTTCACTAAGGTAAGTCTCATTTGGAAACTGTCCAGAGAAACTGATTATATCAACTAGCATTATGGCTCATAATCTCTCCCATCCATTCCTTCTCTCCATTCCCAAGGCTACTACCTTGGTTTAGACTCATTATTTCTTCAAGCTAGTTCAAGCATCCCTTAGCTAGTCTCCCAAATATCTATCTACTAAAATCTCTCACACTGTGTGGCCAGGACAAACTTCTTGAAACAAACTTCATGTGTTGTCATTTCCACACTCGAAATTTTTATATACGCACACATAAATGTATATGTACATATATATGCATATATTTTTGTACATATTTCTTCATTATTTGAAATATTTCAAATATTTCAAATATTTTTATTAGAATAAGTTGACCTTTTCTCATCAATATTTTTCTACCATTGATAGGGTACGAATATGAAAACACATACATATACATAAATGCATAATATTAAAAAAATTAAATCCTTGTTCTGATATTCCAGGTCTACTATTGCTTGGTCCTTTCTATCTTTCCAGCTTTGCTATTACCACAGTATTCCCTTCATACGCTCAAATTCTCTTAATCATTGTTTCTAGACTGTAACATATTAAGAGAAAACATTTAGGCTTTGAAACAAGCAGACCTGGATTTAAACATTTCACCAACTATTACAATGAACTATTTTAAGAAAACCATTCACTGTCTCTGAACTTTTGTCTCCTCATCAGTAAATAAGAATAACAATACATTTTTCATAGGGTGGTTTTGAAGACCGAATGAAGTAGTGTATTTAGAATAAGCTCATAGTATTCATGCTAGTTATTTCTCTCACCCCCTTTATACCTAGTAGTATTTTAACTATACATCTTTAAGGACATATAACATTTTCTATACAGTAGTAAAGTTTGCATAAAGTACATATTTCACAAATTCCAGGTCAGAAATGATGAAAAAATTGGCATACTTATCGCCACCTGCCCCTTCCATGCTCATAGTAGGAATCCTTCCTCAAAGCTTAATAAAACATCAAACCATACCACCATCCCCCACCGCCCGTCCTTTTTTCTTTTTTTGAGACAGGGTCTCACTCTGATTGCTCAGGCTAAAGTTCAGTGGCGCTATTTTGGCTCACTGCATCCTGGACCTCCCTGGGCTCAGATGATTCTCCCACCTTAGCCTCCTGAGTAGCTGGGAGCACAGATGCACACCACCACGCCTGGCTAATTTTTGTATTTTTAGTAGATACAGGTTTTTGTAATGTTGCCCAGGCTGGTTTTGAACTCCTGGACTCAAGCAATCATCTGCCTTGGCCTCCCAAAGTACTGGCATTACAGGCTTGAGCCACTCTGTGAGCCAAACAATTTTAGTAAGCTCAGGATTCTTTAACTCTTTTCTTTTTTAAAAACAAAATGGGGGAATGTAGACACAAACTAGATATCACTAGTTGATACCAGAATCAGGGCTAAACCAGTGCATGTCCACCTTTGCAGTTAAAGGCACCTTCAAGGACACCTATCACACTTTACTGATGCTTTGAGGCACATATGTTCCTAGATGCTCCAAGCACTACAATGAAGGATTTAAACAGCAGTAAAGTACATAAATCAGTAAAATCGAAATAGAGATGTGTGTTGATAAGGGAAGGGAGACAACTGAGAAAAAAATCACCTCAGCTTGATAAGTTATTTACCAGATCAGAAAATGTCCCTCTACACATAAAGATACCCTTACCTTCAACTCTTACATTGATCCTTGAGACTATGATCTATTTTGTGACCACTGAAAGCACCAGCATTATTACAAGCAGTCAGAGGGTTTGAGTCTGGATGATGCCAAAGGATTCTCCATATGGTCTCAGGAAAACATTCAGAATAGACGCCCAGTCTCCAAACTGGTAACCTAAAAGTGTACACATTATTAATAATGCTGCCACCCTCTGACAACAAACCCACTGTAGTGGGGAAAATGGAGGCTCTCTAATAGACGCAACAGAGAAAATCCAACTAATGAAATGCTAATAACCTCTTTTGTGACTGGCCTGGGCCTTGGCAAAGGAAGTGGTTTTTGAATATGAGCTCACATTTAATCACCTTGTGCTTATTTAAAAATGCAGGATTCCAAGATAATATCCCCAGGAATCCATATATGTTTTTATATTTATATAAATGTGTATGTGTATATGTACATACACACACACACACACACATATATATATGTTTGTGTTTGTTATGTATTTATACACACATACATCCATACCTGCCATGAGTTGAATGTGTTCCCCAAAAAGCATGTGTTGGAAATTTAATATCCAATGCAACAATATTGGGAAGTGGGGCTAACGAGAGGTGTTTTGGTCAGAAGAGCTCCATACTTATAAATGGAATAATACTGTTTACGAAAGACTTGAGCCTGCATGTCCTATCACTTGCTCTCTCATTCATGTGCATTTTTGTCCTTCCACCATGGGAAGCAGCAAGAAGACTGTCACCAGATGCAGGATCTTTGACATTGGACTTCCCAGCCTCCAGAACCTTAAGATCTGTTCTTTATAAATTACTCCATCTCAGGTATTCTGTTACGTAACCCCAAACAGATTAAGATAAATAAATGGTACTGGGAAGTGGGACTGTTGCTATAACAAATACCAGAAGATGTGAGAAGGGCTTTGGAACAGGGTAAAGAGTAGAGACTGGAAGAATTTGGAAGAGCAGGCTATAAAAGCCTAGCTTGCTATACAGGGAGCATTAAGGGTGCATCCTCTGAGGGCTCAGAAGAAGAGAAGAGTTGTAAGAAGAACCTAAATCTTCTTACAGATTATTTAAGTGGTCATCATCAGAATACTGGGAGAAATACAGAAAGCAAAGATCATTTTGATGACATCTCAGGTGGAAATAACAAAGTATTGGAAACTGAAGTAGAGGCCATCCTTGTTATTCAGTCACTAAAAAGTTGGCAGAATTGTGTCCATGTCCTATTAAGAGCTATGAGCTAGCATATCTGGCAGAAGTAATATTTAAGCATCAAAGTATTCAAGATGCTGCATGGCTTCTATTAGCTGCTTACAGTAAAATAAGAGAAGGAGAGAATAATGTAATGATGGAATTTATCATTAAAAGGGAAACAGAATAGAAAGATTTAGAAAAATCTCAGCCTGGCCATGTAAAGAATTAAAAAGTGTGTTCAGCAGAGAGCATTAAGTGTGTGGCCAAGTGACTCTTTGCTAATGAGATTAATATGGGTAGAAGAAAGCCAGGTTCTATTGATTAAGACAATAGAAGAACGACCTTAAAGGCATTTCACAGACCTTCAAGGCAAGATAGGACTTTAAAAGCAAAGTTTTCAGAGAGGTGGCTACAGGACCTCAGGATTCACTGCCCTTTGCTTTAGGACTCTGCTCTCTGAATGCAATGCCTCTTGGCCATCCTAGTTTTGGCTCAAGTGGACCCAAGTGAGGCTTGATCCACTAAAGGTACAAGCTGTAAATCCTGGCAGCATCCTCATGGTACTAATTCTGCAGGTGCACAGCGGGCAGGAGCTCTGGGACCATGGCAACCTCTACTTAGATTTCAAAGCACATTACAGACAGACTGGAGACCATGGCAAAGACTTGTCGCAGAGGCAAACCCACTGCAGAAAGTCCCCACTAGGGCAATGCCTAGTGGAGTCATGAGAGTGGAGTAGCCCCCAAGACCTCAGAACTGCTGAACCATCAATATGCAGCTCCAGCCTGGGAAAGCCACGGGTATAAGACTCCAACCCATGAGAGCTGCTAGGTGGAGTAAGCCTGCTAAAGTCATAGGGATGGGCTGCCTGATGCTTTGGAGGTCCAATCCTTGTCCCAGTGCGCTGAGAAGGCAAGACATGGAGTTAAAAAAGTTATTCTCCAGCTTTAAGATTTACTGTTTTCCCCCTATTGAGTTTTGAACTTACTTGGGACTAGTTACCCCTCTTTTCTTACCTATTTGTCCATTTTGGAATGAGAATGTCTATTCTATGCCGGTTCCATCACCGTAATTTGGAAGTAGATAACTTGCTTTCGTTTCACAGGCTGATAGTTGGAGGGCATTTGCCTCAAAATGAATCGTGCCTTGACTCTTACCACCATTCTCTTTAGAGGAGACTCTCGACTTTGGCCTTATGAGTTGGTGCTGGAACAAACTAAAACTTTGGGGGTATTGAAATGAAAGTAATGCATTTTGCTTGTGAGAATGACATGAATTTGGGGGACCAGGGTTGGAATGCTATGGTTTGAATGTGGTCCCTAAAAGCATATATTGGAAACTTAATCTCTAATGCAACAGTTTGGGGTAGTGGGGCCTAATGGGAGGTGTTTGTGAAGGGGGCTCCATCTTGATGAATGGATTAATAATGCCAATTATAAAAGAGTTGGGGGCTGTGAGTTCAGTCTCTTGATCTTTTGAGCATGTACTCTTTTGCTTTCCTACTATGGGGTGATGTAGCAAAAAGGTCCTCACCAGAAGTGGGTCACTTGATTTTGGACTCCCCAGCATCTAGAACTATAAGAAACAAATATCTGTTCTTTGCAGAAACCAAAAACCAAATACCACATGTTCTCACCTATAAGTGGGAGCTAAACATTGGGTACACATGAACATGAAGATGAGAACAATATACACTGGAGACTACTAGATTGGGAAGGGACAGAGTGGGACAAGGGTTAAAAAACTACCTATTGGGTACTATGATCACTACCTGAATGACAGGATCAATCATACCATCAGCAGCATCATGAAATATACTCATGTAACTGACCTGCATAGGTACCTCCTGAATCTAAAATAAAAGTCGAAATATTTTTTTAAAAAAGAAAGAAATGTGTATTTTTTATAAATCACCTTGCCTTGGATATTCTGTGTCAGCAGTCCCAAAAAGACTAAGACAACACCCAAAAGCAAAAGTTGGTGGTCTGAGCTTCATTAACAACTTTTCAAAGTCTTCCTTTATGAAAAAGTGGCAAAAATTAGCTTGATTATTGGAAAATGATAGGCCTAATTGACATATTAAAAGTAACTGATGAAGTAGAGAACATTTTCCCAAGGTGGTTTACCCTCTATTTACACATATAAGTAAGTATGTGGGTGACAACCATATCATGCATGTGAATACATCCCTTGCCTCATCAAAAAAAGTGACCAAAGTGTATAAAAGGTCATACAGTATTGATTATACATGGCATCACAAAAAGAAGAAATCAAAGGACATTACAGTTATAATATTAAATAAGAACTTTCCAGTGGAGAAGATGTGTCACATACTTAGAAGGAGTTAAAAGGAAAGTTCATTATCTAAGACAAGGCAATGTGGGAAAATAAATTGCTTGGTTGCAAATTATGTTTGATTTATGTATAGAAATGTTTCATTCAAAGCCTCTGTGAAACATCTTTCTGTTTGTTGTAAAGACATCAACTAAGCAAGTGAATATAAGTTGGGAATTGAAGAGTACTATGGTCTACAGAAGAGTTTTTCTAGCGTGGCACTATTGGCATTCTAGCTGGGTATTCCTTTGTTATAGGAGGCTGCCCTGTACACTCCAGGATGTTTAGAGCATCCATACTCTACATACCACATGGCAGTAACATCCCCACTCCATCATCCAGCAGTGACAACTAAAGATGTCTCCAGATAGATCCTCGGGGGCTAAATGACTCAGTTTGAGAAGCACTGGTGTAGGCACATAGACTCCGAAGTCATAGGTGTATAGGTGGCAGAGAAGAAAGAAAGAAGGTTAAACATACAAAGAATTGTAGGATACAAAACTACAGGGTATGCTTGGCAGGGGTGGGGGAGACAGAAGCTAAAGAAGTTTAGTCAAAGAGGTAGAAGAGAAACCAAGAAAACATGCTCTTTCTAAAAGTGAGAATGTTTCATGAACATTCATGAAGGAGACAACATAACTCAAGGATAGAAAAGCATTGATTAGGTTTGAGAAATAAAAGATTATTAGTGACTCAATGGAACTATTTTTAGGAGGTTGGTCAGGCAGAAATGAATGAGCAAAAAAGGAAGAGAACATTGATTAATTTTTAAATAATGTAGGACATAAATGAAGTAGAAAGAGAATTAGCTAGGTAGGTAATTGGAGAAGAAAGCTTTTATTTATTTTGAGGTATGTATTTTTAGTGATAAGAGAAATAAGACTTATAGATTCAAAGAAAATAAATGTTTAGAAGAAGGTGAAAAACTTGAATTTTGAGACACATTAATGACACTAACTTTATTGTTTTAAATCTTATTATATAAAATGACTGTAACCAAAGGAGAAGCATGATATCTAGGTTATGGTGCTGGTTTTACTATGAACTGACAGCATGACAGGTGTCCTTATATAAGAGACTCCATTTTTGCAAGCATGAAAAATGAAGCATTTAGAAAATGAAGGAACATTAAGAAGTTAAGGTCAAAAGAAAATGTCAAATCTGTGAAAGAAAAGGACAGTGCCTAGAGACAGCAGGAGTGGATGCTAGGGGCAAGGTGTAATATTAAACCAAAACTCAATCAGCCAATTTACAGCCTGACGTAGTCACCCCTTAACAGATTGTTTTAAAAGACATTTGGATCTTTTCTGACTTGAGAGCTACATAACCTGTGTAATAACTACACCTTCTTTTGGGAAGCTAAATGAGATTAAAAAAACACAGAGAAAGGTATGAAATGCTGCTATCTTCTACAACCATGATCAATTTTAGACAGCTTCCCCTAGCCCTTGAATTATATCAGTCTTCCATCTTCCAACATAATTTGGAAGCATGTTATTTTATGAAAAGAAGGAACAACAATTGCTCCTCAAAGTATGCTTAAATTTTTATAGTTTTGATAGCTATATCCCTCCAAAATATTTAAAAAGCTGGTAATCACATAGGTCCTTTGACTTGCTTTTCTTTTCCTTATAATGAAGAGTTTGATAACATGGTATCTGGAGGCCTTTTAGTGTTGAAGACTGAACTCTTATCATTCTATTGTGGCTTAGGGACCCTAGGTCTGACCTACAGTGAAATGTAGTGTCTGAGGTTATGGTAGGCTCGCTCTCTCTGTGTGTGTGTGTGTGTGTGTGTGTGTGTGTGTGTGTGTGTGTGTGTGTGTGTGTGTGTGTGTGTGTAATTAGGCATTTTAGTTGTCAGGCAATTTAAGTACATTAACTATTTAAATGATAAAATCATCATCTAGTGCCCTGAGGCAGCAATTTACTAAATGGTATTCTAAGTAGCCTGGAAAATATAATGGAGCCTCTGAAAAATGACCAAAATCTTTGGACTGAAAATTGTCCTTAAATTGTCCAGCATAAAACCATGTTGGCGCAAAGATGGTAGCCATTAACAATGTTTCATATATAACATATATGTAGCCATAAACATTTTCGTGATTTATTCCTAACCAAATGTGCATTTGCTGACATGGAGGAGCAATCTTCAGAGGAAATGGCTCCGTAATGTATGATTTGATATGTCTTTCAAATCAAGCTCCCATTAAAGAGCTAAGCATTTGTCTACATGAATCAAAAATAAATGGCCACTTACACTGATGCAGGAATTTTGTCAGCAAAAAAAGACAAGTAAACAATTATATCTGAATGTGTCAGAATATATAATAATACTGTAATACAGTACCTTAGAAGTGGCTAGGCTTTTGCTTTAACTGGTGTTTCACAGAAAATCTCAGTGAGAGGTAAAGAAATAAGAATATTAGCTGAGTTACCACTTTTCATTATAATAAGAAATGTTCTCCAAATGATATTCATAGAAAATCTCAATGAGGGTGAAGAAATAAGAATATTAGCTGAGTTATCACTTTATTATAATAAGCAACATTCTCCATCTTACTATTCACATAATGCAGAAAAGAGGTAAGATTTATAAAACAACCCCTTATAAAAATGTGTATTAATTAACACAGGATACATTATCTTACATAGGAAAGATCACTGAGGAAGGGGTACAAATGACAGATTTTAGTCTTATACCTGTTATTTATGAGGGTTAAAACTCTCCCTTCACCGTCTCCTTTGGTTGAATCCTCATATTTTATTTTGTATGTACTGCTCATTCTATGGTGGGCGAGGGTCCTCTTCTCTAGCGCAAAGGGTTAGACCTTGGGTAAAATGTGCTCCATGAGTTCACAGACACAGGGATTGGTTTGTGTAATCCAGGCACCAATCAATCACCACCTAGAATTCCATGGCCCTTGAGATTGGGTCAGGAATGGTTCCAAGAGCAGGAAGCTCAGTGTTCCGATTCAGAGATGCATGCACACAGTCTCAGTTCTGCACAATATTTTGTGAATGTGGTCAAAGTATGGAAAAAGAAAGACCTATGACAATCACTGAAAAGTCAAACTCTTATTAAACCAAGGGTTATCCCAACCTAACTGTGGGCTTCAGTTCACATGCAACAATAAATTATTTTTATTGTTTAAAACCATGTCAATCAGATTTTTTGTTATTTGCTGTCAAATGCATCCTTACTTTACATATATTAAGATCAAGCCTTTGTTTCATTGACTTGAGCTTTTATTTCCTCACTTGTGAATTGAACAAATCTCTGGTTATATTAATGATATTGTAGGAATATCTGGCCAGATATGTGTGTAAAATCTTAGTAAAGATTTTAATGCATGTAAGGTGCTATCTATTTTACAAATAAAAACAATTTTATTTTTCCTTAAGAATCGAAAGTTACAACTCAAAGATGGCATTTTGTTACAGCAGGGGTTTTTTTTAGGTCCTTTGACTTTACTAAGTCATACTGTCTCCTCTTGCCAGATGTGTAGTATACAAAGTAAGGTGGAAAATTGAGTTACTAGGTATAAAAAGGGAACTTTCTCTAGTACATCCCACTAAAGGCTGTGAATATAGTCTTTTTTGATTTGCATTCACTCTGAAGAAAACTTTCACATAAAGAAAATCCTAATGCATGCTAGGAGGGGCATGAGAACAATTTTGTCACTCTACACAGCTGTGAATTGTAGCACTCCTATAAAAGTTGCTTCATTTTTTCATGGAGTATACTGCTTTTAATTTTCATTAAATGATGCTTGGTGGTTTTTATATTGAAGATATCTTTGAATCTCTGCATATCAGCTAATCAGTGTAATAATAAAGGCCAAAACTCTTGCTTTTATAAGTTATTCTAAAGAATCTATAAACATATATGGAGTTTGAAGAAACATGCGTGCACTTTAAATTCTTGAAGTGGGTTTGTGGTATTTTCTTTCAACCCCTTACTTCTCCTCCCCAAGTAGTGAAATTAGACATCGAAACCTTGTCCTGTGACTTTGCAACACCTTCTTCCTCCTTGACCTTGGACACAGTCATGTGATCTGCCTTGGCCAATGTGAAGTTGTTAGATATGGCACAGCAGAAGCTTGAAATGTCTGATTGATGGAGCTCGTTTTCCTAGCACCTCTGTCTCTGTGATGAGAAAATGTCAAGTTATCCTGCTTGGAGTAAAAGAGACACAATCAAACTGCCCAGCCAAGCTCAGCATAGATCAGCAAAGCTATCCAGCCAGCCACAGACCAGTCCACCCACAGCTGATCCAGAGATGTATGAAAAATGGCACTTGATCATGCTTTAAGCTACTAGGTTTGAGAGGATTGGTTTTGCAGCATTTTTGTGCCAATAGCAAAATTATACAGCTGTGTGTGTGTGTGTGTGTGTGTGTTTGGTATCTGCTTAACATTGTGTGGTGTATGAATATATATAATTTACTGTCCTTAGACTGCAATGAGCTAGAACTCCAAAAATAGGGGATAAGAGGGATGCAAATGATTGCAATAAATAGCAGGATGCCACAAGTTTCATAAGGACCTTGAAAGCCAGGACTGATTTCTTCACCACTGCATCCTGTATATCAAGCATTCATTTACAGTTGCATGATTCCAAATTGTCATCACTTGTCATGAAAGTGATAAGTGACACTGTCTACAACCAAAGGGCTTTGTTATTAGTTAATCACAACCAACTGGAATCCAGGGAAATAACCTTTATTTTACTTTTTAATTTCTGGTTCAATCCTAATACTCCAAATAAAACTTCATCTCCAGAATGAAAGAAATCCAGTATGGTTTATTTAGCTTATTCTGTTTATTCCTATTCTCCTTTCAAGTTGCTATTCTCATGAGCCAGGAGAAAACATCTTTTGTGAATCTAGCTCTCTTATATCCTCATACTCTCTCTCCCACATAGCATTTTTGTTTCTTTGTAATCCTTTGCTGCTCCTGAGCTACACGATCTAGAAAATAATTGGAAATTTAACAGTGAGATTAATTTCTTGCTAGCATTTGCCTTTATTAGACTGAAATAGTGTGTGCTTTCATCTGATTGCAATACATGCACGTATGTGTATGTATGCAATACATACACATATAACATATATGTATGTATACATGCATAATATGTACATATATGTGTATATACAATATATAAATTGCATTATAAATACATATGTATATAAAAATTGCAACGTATTCACATATGTATATATGTATGTATTGCAGTATACATATATATTCCTATACACATATATATAAAACTATGTGTATATGAATGTATTAATCAGGGTTCTCCAGAGGGAAAGAATAGGATATATATTCTCAGGGAGTTTATTAAGTGGTATTAACTCAGACGATCACAGGGTCCCACAGTAGGCTGTCTACAAGCTGAGGAGCAAGGAAACCAGTCCGAGTCCCAAAGCTGAAGAACTTGGAGTCCGATTTTCAGCATGGGAGACAGATGTAGAATGGGAGGCTAAGCCAGTCTAGCCTTTTCACGTATTTCTGCCTGCTTTATATTCTGGCCACACTGGCAGCTGATTAGATTGTGCCCACCCACATTGAGGGTGGGTCTGCCTTTCCCAGCCCACTGACTCAAATGTTAATCTCTTTGGCAACACCCTCACAGACACACCCAGGATCAATACTTTGCATCCTTCAATCCAATCAGGTTGACACTCAGTGTTAAACATCCCAATGAATATATATAAGAAGAAATACATGTGTATTTTTTCTTACTATATTACCATATGTCAACTATAAGAAAATAGTGTGGAAGAAGAGAAGAAAAACCTTAATACACACATAAGTAAAGCCAGAAACATCCCTGTAGAATTAGGATATATAATACATCTCTATGTTTTAATCTTGCTATTTTTTTTTTTTTTTTTCCCCACGGCCATGTTTCTAAATATGCCTTAACTAGGTACAGTACAGACTTGGCAAAAACTCTTTCCAGTCAAGGTGCATACATACGTAGAATTTTCTGTTTCAAGAATGATTGATAAACAGGTGGTGTATCCGTCAAGATTCTCCAGAGAAAAAGAAACAATAAAAAATGTGTAGACAGACGGATGAATGGATGAACGGATGGAGAAAGAGACAGAGAGAGAGAGAGAAATAGATTTATTTTAAGAAATTGGCTTATGTGATTGTGGAGGCTAGTAAGTCCAAAATCTGCAGGATAGACCAGCAAGCTGAAGACCCAGGAAAGAATGAATGTTGCAGCTCAAGTCTAAGGCAGTCTGCTGCCAGATTCCCTCTTCCTCAGGAGAGAAAGATGTTAGGAGAGGTCAGTCTTTCCACACCCCCCTACCCCCATTAAGAGCTTCACCTGATGAAACGAGGCCCACCTAGATTATGGAGGTTAATCGGCTTCACTCAAAGTCTACTAATTTACATGTTAATATCATCTTAACAATTCCTTCACAGCAGAATTCAAAATAGTGTTTGACCAAATATCTGGACCTTAACATGTAAAATTAATAATTACAGAGGGACAGATTATGGAAGACAAAGAACAAATTTTTTTTTTACCAGGTAAAGAATTAGATTTATTAAGTTTAGGTAAACTGAAATTATCCTAAATTACTTTTAATTCAAATCAAAAGGCAAGGAGAGATAATGTAGAATTGTCTTGCAAACAGTGTCAAAATCATGCAAAACTGAGGAGACTCAAGGAATTAAAAAAATTAAAAAAAAAACATACTAGGCAAGAATTACCAGTTTACTTTCTGGACTATGAGCCTAAAGTTTCTTTCTTATCTATATAAATATTACCTAAATCTCCATTTTTCTCTGCCTTAGCATTCTTAGACATAGTGCCACTGTCACATAGAACAAAACACTTTAAGTTTTCCTGCAGATAACATGAATCTCAAATATCAGCAGAGTATCATCTTTATTGTGATGTGTTACAGTCAAAGAAAAATATAAACTTTGTATCCTCAGTGGGATTTTCTTTCTGAAAAACACTGAAAGTCTATTATAAAGTGTGTCATAAAAATCTCTCCCTCAGCCCTAGATTAGTCCATAACTACCTAGTGATCCAACACGAAGTATGATGTTATTACAGAAAACTCACATCCTCTTGCAAAAGAAGAAATCTCAGTAAGACCTAAAGAAATAATAGAGGTCTTATTTCACATTTGTTCTTTTCTAGAAGAAGATGAGGGCCATCTCAGACTCATTCAGGTTCTCAAATATAAACCAATCTCTCAAAGAATTTCCAACACTTCTGAGTGCAATATAACTTACCTGTGTCACACACACACTTCAATATTATATATTTTTAGGACCTCTCCATAAAAGAACTCATCCTGATGCCTTTTTACCATGTTAATATTCAATATTGTTAACTCAGAAGTATTTGGTTTTATAGTAAAGTCTTGTCTGATTAATAAGGTAATTATTTACTTTTATATACTTAAAGATATTCTGACTTCTTTACTATCTTTAAAGGTCGGATAAAAATGCTGGAAATTTGAAAATGTGGGTGGATATAATAAAGCACGTTTAGCTTTCTGCACTATCCAGCCAGGAGTCCACGTGTT
Source organism: Pongo pygmaeus (assembly GCF_028885625.2). Classification (NCBI taxonomy): domain Eukaryota; kingdom Metazoa; phylum Chordata; class Mammalia; order Primates; family Hominidae; genus Pongo; species Pongo pygmaeus. The sequence goes on from NC_085930.1 coordinate 77,507,225, forward strand.
GCTCTGGGTTCCCATGGTAACTTAAATGGAAACTTTCACAATGTCGGGAGTCCTTGATGTCCTGCAAATGAAGGAGGAGGATGCCCTCTAGTTCCTTGTAGCTGGAACCTGCTAGGTGGCACCAACCCTTCCAAATGGAACAGTACATCTATAAAAGGAAAACTGATGGCATCTACATCCTAAATCTGAAGAGGACCTGGGAGAAGCTTCTGCTGACAGCTTATGCCATTGTTGCCCTTGAAAACCCTGCTGATGTCAATGTCAGGTCGTCCAGGAATCCTGGCCAGTGGGCTGTGCTGAAGTTCGCTGCTGCCACTGGAGCTACTCCTATTGCTGGTCACTTCACTACTGAAATCCTCACTAACCAGATCCAGGCAGCCTTCTGGAAGCCACGTCTTCTGGTTACTGATCTCAGGGCTGACCACCAGCCTCTCACAGAAGCATCTTGTGTTAACCTGACTATCATTACTCTATGAAGCACATATTCTTCTCTGTGCTGTGTGGACATTTTCATCCCACGCAGCAAAAATGTAGCTCACTTAGTGGTTTTGATGTGGTGGATGCTGATATGAGTTGGCAGTGTCCCCACCCAAATTTCATGTTGAATTGTAGTTCCCATAATCCCCACATGTCATGGGAGGAACCCAGTGGGAGATAATTGAATCGGGGGGAGGTTTCCCACGTCCTGTTCTCCTGATAGTGAGTGGTGCTTTTTCCCCTTTTGCTCGACACTTCTCCTTGCTGCTGCCATGTGAATAAGGATGTGCTTCCTTCCCCTTCTGCCATGATTGTAAGTTTCCTGAGGCCTCCCCAGTCATGCCAAACAGTTACTTAAACCTCTTTCTTTATGAATTACCCAGTCTTGCGCATGTCTTTATTAGCACTGGGAGGAGCAGAGTTGCTTGAACATCTATGATAACTTGCCACAGCTCTAGTTAAGGGCAAATTCAGAATTCAAAGCCAGGAGGAGTCCAAGGCCAAAGGCCACATTCATGACCATTATAATTCTCCACTCCCAGGCAGTATGGACAGATATAGAAATTATCCATTGAAAGTTTATGGAGACAGAGAAATTTCATGAATTTTACAGTTTTTATTTTATTTAGTAACTAGCAGGATTTTGTTAAGATTAATAATTTGGGCTCCAGAGCCAACTTTCCTGGGTTCAAATACACTTATTAAAAATAAAAGGTTATACTGTACAGCTAGTGGTAATGTAAATTGACAAAACTTTCCTGAGTAAAATGTGATAAAATGCATCAAAAGCTTTAAACATGTTAAAAACATTGTCCCAGGAATTTTACTTATACAGTTTCATTTAAATAAAATTTCTATAATGTACACAATAATTAATTACAAATGCATTTAATTTCATTGTTTTGAAACAGCCTAAGTGTACAACAATAGGGGATTAATTAAATGAGTAATAGGAACTTCATATATCACAGGGGAATGCCTCCTTCCTCACCTTTGTTTTGCGGCATCCTCCGCAGTCTGCCTGGCTTCCTTTTCCACCACTTCCTCATTCCCAGAGCAGAGGACCACCAGCTTTACAGTGGTTGGTGGGTTACAGGTATTGGGTAGACATGATCAAAGTTTCTCTGCTTGGAGAAGTTGCTTCTTTTCTTCCTTCCTCTAGCCAGGGCCATTGCAGGGCAGGGATTTCCTGCTCCCTGGCTTTAAGCTTTCCCTGAAGTGGGCTCTTCTCACAGCTCAACAAACTTCCAAGGGATGCAGTGAGCAAGCCAATTTTTTATCTCATTGTAAGCTGTGCCTGCCAATTGTGCCTTAATTAGGAATAGGGTGATATTCTGGTTCTCCATTTGCTGTCTATTTTTCAATTGAATTAGGTAGAAAAGACAGGTGCTACTTACTGAGTGCTCTCAAAGACCCTCAAAAACACTGAGGAGAATATTATAGCCATTAAAACTGACATATGAAAAATAACATACTTATGGCTGGAAAAGGTCATGACATTTTAAAGCAAAAAAGCAGGTTACACAAAAATGTGTAATACACAGTTAAGAAAACTGGGGGGATAGCAATACATTGTGTTTATTTTTCTCTTGCTTATTCTGCATTCTCAATTTTTCTACAAATATTTGTGTTGTTAAAAATAAGAATAAAAATCTGTATTTAACAAAACAATACAATAAAGGAGGAGAGTTTATTTAACTTTATGAGTCTCAGTTTTCTCCTCCCCTAAAATCCAAAATAACCCTCTTTGGGCTTTTGCAAAGACTTCATTGACTGATCTATGAAAAAGGGCTTGCAATTGTGTGCGTCATAGGTAGTGATCTGTTTTAAACTTCTAGTCTCATTTTATAACTGTAATTTTGATACTTTCCCAATTTGGCCTAGTTATAGTGTAAAAACTATATATTCCTTTTCATTAATTTTAGTAGTCACTACCACTTTAGTATCAATTATCCAAGTGCAAAACAAAAACAAAAAATCTTTATTCAATTGCCTGCTGCCAATATTGGTGAGATATTTGACCTCTAGGCTCAAGTATGATTTTGTTTCATAACAACAGTATTCAAAAATGTTCAAGATGTAGCTGGCATTATAAAATTTTAGATGATTTTCTTCCATAAGCCAAAGGTAAATTAAGATTTCTTTCCTCTTCATAAAGGAAAAAACCTATTTTCAGAGTTAATATGACAGTGGCTATGGCTATAGCTTTCTTTTACTTCAAAAAAAAAGTAGAGAATGGTATGGTGTATTTGGTATAAATAAAGGAAACATGAGGATGAGACAGAAAACATGTTCAAGAAGAAGTAATCTTCTCCCCTTTGACAGCCAAAACACAGGTACATTTTTAGCCCCATTTGGTTTCTAAGACAGTTCTTTTTAAACAAAGAAAAAAAAATCATATTTTGCACCCTCAGTCTCTTCAATGCATGGTAAATTAGTAGCAAAGTAATGATGAATGTGTAAATTAATCAAAAGCAAAACTATAGTTTTTACACGTTTCTTAGTGAATTAATGATTTCCCTTTATTACAGTAAATGTGTCAAGACCATAAAATGTGAACAAAAATTTAAAGTGTAAGATTAAATGCTGTTGAAACTTTGCCTGGCCCTTATTAATGCAACACTGTGCTTAAGCAGAAACCTGGAATAGAAATAGAAATTATAAGAAAGTGTTACAGCCAGAAATTTTCCAGTAAAGGCCTAAGAAAAAAAATGAAGTAAATGATAATAGCTTTAAAAGATAAGTCAGGGGAAGAGCCATCACAATTCAATTTTAAACAAGGCCAGGGGCAGAAAATGGTACCTATAAAGAATCAAATGTAACTGAGAAAAATAATCTTGTAATAAGTCAAAGAGCGGTTTTGAAGGAGAAGATTCAATAATCCAGTTGTTAGCTCTTAGCAGGAATCCATTAAAGGAGACATGCACTAAACTCTCTGCTTGAGCAAAAGTTATATTTCTTAAGGTAGAAAAGTTAGAAACAGTGCAAATGATTTCACTAAATGAACTGATCACATTGGTCAAACAAGAACGTTTTGGAAAACTATACGTACTTCTTCAAAATGGAAAAGGGGAGTAGGGCTATTCAGGGAACCAATGACTCAAAAATTCCTATGGAAAATAAGTGTGCTTAATTTTATTTTTTAAATGTATTTTTAGTCCCAGTATGAGCAAGGCTCTACAACAGATTCTGCAGAATATAAAAGTAGAAAACAACTGGTCCCTCTTGTTGAAGAGTCCATTGCCTAGTACAAGGTGTGAAGATGCCTGGAAGAGGGAGGAATCAGCTCTACCTAGAAGTTACAAAACTTTTCCTAGCTAAGCGTGTGGGATAAGAAGACAAGTTTTAGGTAGAAGGGTTTCCAGGCTGAGAGTCTAACATAGGCAAGACATGGAGTCATGTTCTAGGCAGGCGGATTATATATTCCTGATTAACCTGGAATATAAGAAGTCATTGAGAAAGTGATTGAAAATATAACAGGCCAGAAATGCAGGTGAGGGTTAGGTAATTAAAAACTTTGATGTCATGCTAAGAAATTTCTACTTAAACCTACACTAGTTGCAATCCACTTATGCAGGGAAATGGAATATGTTCAGCATCATGGTTTAAAAAAGGTTACTCTGATACCAGTGAAAAGTGAGACAGCCTATTGTAATGTTGAAAAGCTCATGCTTTAGAGAGAGGCAGGTCTGGATCCAAATCATAGCCTTAATTTAAACCTTTAAGCCCTAAGCAGCCTTCAGTATTTTCATACTTAAAAATTGGATAATAGTATCTATGCTTGGAGTAGTGGGGGTAAGGGAGAGGGTATGAGTGTTAAGAGACTAATGAGACAGAAAGTTAACAAGGATATCCAGGAATTGAACTCAGCTCTGAACCAAGCAGGCCTAATATACATCTACAGAACTCTCCACCCCAAATCAACAGAATATACATTCTTCTTAGCACCACATCACACTTATTCCAAAATTGACCACATAGTTGGAAGTAAAACATTCCTCAGCAAATGTAAAAGAACAGAAATTATAACAAACTTGTCTCTCAGACCACAGTGCAATCAAACTAGAACTCAGGATTAAGAAACTCACTCAAAACCACTCAACTACATGGAAACTGAACAACCTGCTCCTGAATGACTACTGGGTACATAACGAAATGAAGGCAGAAATAAAGATGTTCTTTGAAACCGATGAGAACAAAGACACAACATACTAGAATCTCTGGGACACATTTAAAGCAGTGTGTAGAGGGAAATGTATAGCACTAAATGCCCACAAGAGAAAGCAGGAAAGATCTAAAATTGACACCCTAACATCAGAGTTAAAAGAACTAGAGAAGCAAGAGCAAACACATTCAAAAGCTAGCAGAAGGCAAGAAATAACTAAGAGCAGAATGGAAGGAGATAGGACATAAAAAACCCTTCAAAAAATCAATGAATCCAGGAGCTGGTTTTTTGAAAAGATCAACAAAATTGATAGACCACTAGCAAGACTAATAAAGAAGAAAAGAGAGAAGAATCAAATAGACGCAATAAAAGATGATAAAGGGGATATCACCACCGATCCTGCAGAAATACAAACTACCATCAGAGAATACCATAAACACCTCTATGCAAATAAACTAGAAAATCTAGAAGAAACGGATACATTCCTGGAAACATACATCCTCCCAAGACTAAACCAGGAAGAAGTTGAATCCCTGAATAGACCTATAACAGGCTCTGAAATTGAGGCAATAATTAATAGCCTACCAACCAAAAAAAGTCCAGGACCAGAAGGATTCACAGCTGAATTCTACCAGAGGTACAAGGAGGAGCTGTTACCATTCCTTCTGAAACTGTTCCAATCAATAGAAAGAGAGGGAATCCTCCCTGACTCATTTTATGAGGCCAGCATCATCCTGATACCAAAGCCTGGCAGAGACACAACAAAAAAAGGAATTTTAGACCAATATCCCTGATGAACATCGATGCAAAAATCCTCAGTAAAATACTGGCAAACCGAATCCAGCAGCATATCAAAAAGCTTATCCACCATGATCAAGTGGGCTTCATCCCTGGGATGCAAGGCTGGTTCAACATATGCAAATCAATAAACGTAATCCAGCATATAAACAGAACCAAAGACAAAAACCACATGATTATCTCAATCGATGTAGAAAAGGCCTTTGACAAAATTCAACAACCTTCATGCTAAAAACTCTCAATAAATTGAGTATTGATGGGACGTAACTCAAAATAGTAAGAGCTATTTATGACAAACTCACAGCCAATATCATACTGAATGGGCAAAAACTGGAAGCAATCCCGATGAAAACTGGCACAAGACAGGGATGCCCTCTCTCACCACTCCTATTCTACATAGTGTTGGAAGTTCTGGCCAGGGCAATCAGGCAGGAGAAAGAAATAAAGGGCATTCAATTAGGAAAAGAGGAAGTCAAATTGTCTCTGTTTGCAGATGACATGATTGTATATTTAGAAAACCACATCGTCTCAGCCCAAAATCTCCTTAAGCTGATAAGCAACTTCAGCAAAGTCTCAGGATACAAAATCAATGTGCAAAAATCACAAGTATTTTTATACACCAATAACAGACAAACTGAGAGACAAAGCATGAGTGAACTCCCATTCACAATTGCTTCAAAGAGAATAAAATACCTAGGAATCCAACTTACAAGGGATGTGAAGGACTTCTTCAAGGAGAACTACAAACCACTGCTCAAGGAAATAAAAGAAGCCACAAACAAATGGAAGAACATTCCATGCTCATGGATAGGAAGAATCAATATCATGAAAATGGCCATACTGCCCAAGGTAATTTGTAGGTTCAATGCCATCCCCTTCAAGCTACCAATGACTTTCTTCACAGAATTGGAAAAAACTACTTTAAAGTTCATATGGAACCAAAAAAGAGCCCACATTGCCAAGACAATCCTAAGCCAAAAGAACAAAGCTGGAGGCATCACGCTACCTGACTTCAAACTATACTACAAGGCTATAGTAACCAAAACAGCATGGTACTGGTACCAAAACAGAGATATAGACCAATGTAACAGAACAGATCCCTCAGAAATAATACCACACATCTACAACCATCTGATCTTTGACAAACCTGACAAAAACAAGAAATGGGGAAAGGATTCCCTATTTAATAAATGGTGCTGGGAAAACTGGCTAGCCATATATAGAAAGCTGAAACTGGATCCCTTCCTTACACCTCATACAAAAATTAATTCAAGATGGATTAAAGACTTAAATGTTAGACCTAAAACCATAAAAACCCTAGAAGAAAACCTAGGCAATACCATTCAGGACATAGGCATGGGCAAGGACTTCATGTCTAAAACACCAAAAGCAATGGCAACAAAAGCCAAAATTGACAAATGGGATCTAATTAAACTAAAGAGCTTCTGCACAGCAAAAGAAACTACCATCAGAGTGAACAGGCAACCTACAGAATGGGAGAAAATTTTTGCAATCTACTCATCTGACAAAGGGCTAATATCCAGAATCTACAAAGAACTCAAACAAATTTACAAGAAAAAAACAAACAACCACATCAAAAAGTGTGTTAAGGATATAAACAGACACTTCTCAAAAGAAGACATTTATGCAGCCAACAGACATATGAAAAAATGCTCATCATCCCTGGCCATCAGAGAAATACGAATCAAAACCACAATAAGATACCATCTCACACCAGTTAGAATGGCGATCATTAAAAAGTCAGGAAACAAGAGGTGCTGAAGAGGATGTGGAGAAGTAGGAACACTTTTACACTGTTGGTGGGACTGTAAACTAGTTCAACCATTGTGGAAGACAGAGTGGCGATTCCTCAAGGATCTAGAACTAGAAATACCATTTGACCCAGCCATCCCATTACTGGGTATATACCCAAAGGATTATAAATCATACTGCTATAAAGGCACATGCACATGTATGTTTATTCACAATAGCAAAGCCTTGGAACCAACCCAAATGTCCATCAAAGATAGACTGGATTAAGAAAATGTGGCACATATACACCATGGAATACTATGCAGCCATAAAAAAGGATTAGTTCATGTCCTTTGTAGAGACATGGATGAAGCTGGAAACCATCATTCTCAGCAAACTATCGCAAGGACAAAAAACCAAACACTGCATGTTCTCACTCATAGGTGGGAATTGAACAATGAGAACACTTGGACACAGGAAGGGGAACATCGCACACTGGGGTCTGTAGTGGGGTCAGAGGAGCGGGGAGGGAGAGCATTAGGAGAAATATCTAATGTAAATGACGAGTTAATGGGTGCAGCACAGCAACATGGTACATTTATACATATGTAACAAACCTGCACGTTGTGCACATGTACCCTAGAACTTAAAGTATAATAATAATAATAATAATAATAAGAGACTAATGAAAGGACTCAGGAATCAGAAATGGAGAAAGGGTAAACCTATTCAAGAAACTCAAAAGAAAATAAAATCCAGGACTTTCTGAGTGGTATGAGGTGGAAAAGGAGGGGAAAATGGAAGATGAAACTCAGCTTTCTGTTGTTGGGGATGGAGAAAGATGGTGTATCATTCTCTTGGCCACAGAGACTGGTAGCATTTGGAATCAGAAAGGTTAATGGAAGAGAAATTAGAACTTTCAAATCAAAATTTAACTATAAAATGTGACTATGTCTCTGGGAGAAGAGACATGTATTTCAGAGACATCATGTCTGTATTCTATATTCCATGTTTTTCCCCAAACATAAATATAGAGAAAAAAATGAAAAATCACATACAGAGATAATAAATGTGCATTTTAAAACATAGTGAATTGATGCTTGAAGGATTATGATAACTAAAAATGATTTATAAAGAAATTCAAAATCTGATTTACTTTTCAGTGTACTATTAATAATGCAATATTTCTCCATGCTTGATTTCACTGATATTTTTGACTTCTTTAAGATTCTGGAAAACATAAAACACGGTTATGAGTAATTATGTTTTTCAATTTGCTTATCTGTACACACAAATAATGGTTCTTTCAAGCATCTATAAACAATCCAGTCTCAAGTACAAATGGGTTTAAATGTAACATGTTAATTTGCCAAAATTCTACATTTTCCCAAGAAAATAACAGTTTTAGCATTTTTACTAGGTGGCTTTTTTATTTTTTTCACTGTACTTTAGAAGTCAGCCCTGTGCAATTTAATCTTCCAAAGAATCCTTCTGCTGATAAACTACAGAGAGTACATGTGGCTGATTTGACCCAAACCTTTCAGTTAATAAATATGAGACAGAATCTTATAAAAGGAAATGCAATCAGGATTTTCACAGAAGGTTTTTCCTGAAGGATAAAAATAATAATGGTGTTTGACTCACTTTTATACCTGGGAGCAGAAGATGTCCTTGCCAAATACCTTTTTGGAAGAGCTCTAGTTGGACAGACACTTCCAAAAGATAAGCAAAGCATGAAAGATATGAACATCGGACGAAACGAAAGGAAATGAAAGCATTTCCTAAAGCATTTAAAATGATGACATAAAAAAGTTTGTTTATATTTATCAAACATAAGTTAGGTGACTTTTTAAAAATGGAAAGATGAACTTCAGGATATTTATTACTAAGCTGGTCCAGACAGCTTGCATTCATTCATTTACTCGTTCATTCATTCATTTATTGTTTTAGTTACTACTTACGATGTGAGTCTAAAATAAGGACACGTCACCATAATATTTTCAAGCAAATATTCTCTAGTTTACTGTATGCATTATTTGGCCTACTAAAATTAGCTTGCAGTAACTCATCCAAACACAGCCTTACTAGCTCCATGATTGTTTAGTGGAGTAAGGATGGAACATGGGAGTATGATGTAAAATGGGCTATATCCTTGATACTTCATGAGCACCACTCTGGCACAGGCTTCTACCAGCAAGGGTATCCCAGTAGCAGCAGACAGGCATGAAGTTTTTCATGATGTGCATCTGAAAGTGATATCATGTGATATTGATAAGCAATGGCATTGGCATCTGGAATCTGTCTCACTGGGTTTGGCAGAAGGACCTAGAGACAGTATTAGATTTTTTTCCCAGAAGAGAAAATGGGGTTTTCCAATGATTAATTGAAAAAATATATATATATATATACACAATAAAACAAAACAGGAGTGACCAGGTACACATCCTATGTTGGTAGAACAGGTGAAAGTGGTTTGGTGTATTTCAATTTTACCAAAACGGGAACAGGCAGACTATATTATTTTCTATTTTTTTCTACTTAATACATCATGAGCATCTTCCCATGTCTGTGTCTATTATGGTATGCTCATTTTTAAGGGCAAGGAACTTCTTTTTGGTCCAGGCTTCTTTTTCTTCTAAAGTTCAATATTATGCTGCCATTCCATCAAGGCTTTATGGAAGATAATTTCCATTAATTTGACCGGTCATTGTCTTGTCAGTTTCAGATAATTAAGGACTAGCCATTAGTTCCTGTACCTATTGTGTAATCTCTTTTGTTTCATCAGGTTTGTGAACTTGCAGTGCTTGCCAATCTACAGTTAGCTTAATTAAAATCAATGGAGTTGAAAGTTGGTGTGTTCTCTTTCTCTTTCTCTAAAGGATTCCATTTTCCAAAACATCATAAGCAAATAAATTGGCATGTGGAACTTTCTGCAGCCATATAATAGTCAAACACACTTAACCGTGTATATTTAGCTCCCAGCAAAATTGTCTAATTTTGCATTTGCTAGCTAGCCAGTAAACTCCAGGTTTCTAGCATCAGAGGGGGATGCTAACCCACAGATTTTACAGTTCAGAAGTATTATTAGTAAATACCCTCAACAAAAGGCTCAGAAAGTGAAATCAGTTCTAATGCTATAATCTTTCCTCAAGCTGAGATACAGTGTTCAATTCTCCAAATGTGAGGTAGCTGGCAAAGACATTGCTGTTGTTTTCTGGATTTAAGCTGGGAAGATAGTAACTGGAGCCTAGGAGAAGAATTTTCAACTATGAAGTGTTGTTAATATAAGACTTTCAAAAATACTAATCACAACATTTCTGTAATTTGTAACTAGCATCAATTGATATATTTTTGATTTTCTCTATAAAAACAAAGACTGAACTGGCCAGATTAGCAACTCAGAGTTATGCTGATCTTCCAGGCTGGAGGCCTTGCCCAAGATAACATCATGAACATTTTATACCTCCTACAGAACAACAGTGTACTTGCAATCTTCCAGACTCTGTGACTGAAATGCAGAAACAATAAAACAATAATTAGTAACTCTGATTTTGCCGCACGCCTGGCCAGCTCAAATTTCTTGATGGTTATAACCCTAAATATCTGCTTGAACTAATATATACTTTATTATGCATATCTATTTAAAACATATTTCAATAAACATGCATAGTGAAATATATTATTGTCTGTAGTAAAAGGGAAATCCCAATATGTTAATGATGTAATGAACTGTAAAAATAATCAATATTGGTTTTTCTGCATGTTGACCAATGTATGAACCTATGTTTTATCTTCATTCTCATTCTTTCAGAATAAAAAGCAACATCTATTTAGTACATGCAAATAACTTGTGGGAGTTTTCAAGAATATACAAATCAAATTAATTTAGAAGCATATCAGACACCCTACCTATGCAAATGGTATTATTTTGTTAATCTAGTTCTAAACTATATGTTTAACATCATTATACTTCAGGATTATTTTGAATCCTTTTATTTATCAATAATAAAACTTTCTAAGATTTTAAATATAAAATACAAAGCTACCATTTTGAAGTTGTATTTCCTTTATTACATGATAATTAGTTACATAATTAAAACATGTGGGGTCAAAGGTCAGATATTACAATCCAAGGGTTATCACAAAGGATATTGTATTTTTTGCACCAAATATGTATATTAACAGCAATGGCTGTTACACAGAACATTAAGCTAAAAGAGTCAAATGGAAACTGGAATAACATTTGTTGCAAATAATAGGTATAGTGAAATTTCAAGATGATTCTGAAAATATTTTATTTATCTGAACTTATGATAACATATCTTAGTGAATAACTGAGAGTGCACTCAAGGAAGTAAATAGCTCTATTAAAACAGTAACCTGATGATGAAGACTCAACAAATGAAGACAGTAATATCTGTGGATGCCTTTCAGACACTGTGTTATTCTTTGGTGGTGACTCCATTATTCTTTATGAATAATACAATTAGTGCAATTTTGAGTCCTTCCATCCCTGCCAATTATGCTAACACTGGAAAGTTTTCTGTTTAACACAAAAATACTAAGAACTCATTTGAGAGTATCTTCACTGAGTGGTTTATCAAGCACTGGAATAGCTCCAGAAGTAGGAGCTAAATACTTCCCAAGAGAATTCAGTCCACTCTAATATCACTTCGGTGTTAGAAAAAATACCCTTGCACTGACTTGAAAATTATATCCATAGATCTTTTATCCATAACACCTGGGGTCACAGAGAAAAAATATTTTTCTTATTCTTAATTGATCTACAAATAGAAGTGTGCTCAAAATAGTAGCAACAATGTATTTCATTACATATGCTTTTATATATAATATATATATAAATTTCATATATATTACATATATACATTTTATTACATATGTGATTATGTAATAAAATATATTGATGCTACTATTATGTTATTTTATGAGTGCTTATATGTAAACACTTATATATGCTTATATATTAGTGAATGATAGCAATGATAAAAGTGACAAGGAGGGAAGAATTATGATTATTTTATTATTTTAAGGTACTCACACACTACCTGTGAAGTGGTATAATGTTGTTTGAACATGGATTTTAATTAGTTATAAATGTATCTTGGAAACTCTAGTGCAACCACTGAGAAATGTAAAAAAGAAGCATAACTGATATGCTAATAGTAAGAGAGAGAAAATGGAATCATACAAAATGCTCAATTAAAGCCATGAAAGGCAGTAAAATAGTGGAAGACAAACTAAGAACAAAGAAAAAGGAAACAAATATAAAACTAACAAATATGATAGGTATTAATTCAACTATATCATTAGTTACTTTAAACATCAATGTTCTAAATGTATCAGTTAAAAGGCAAAGATTGTAAAAATGGATTTAAAAAAACATTCCCAATTGTATGTTGCCTGCAAGAAACATGCATTAACTATAAGAGCACATACTGAAAGATACACTATGCTGATGCTAATTTTTAAAATGGGAATAGCTATATTAATTTTAAACAGACTAGACTTCAGAGCAAAGAAAGTTATCAGGGCTAAAGATGGGTATTACATAATGATAAAGGGGTCAGTTCCTTATAAAGACATGACAATCCTTAATGTATAGATGTCTAACAATGGAGCATCAAAAAACATGAGGTAACATCTAATAGAACTGTGGAGAAAAACATGAGTCCACTATCATAGTTGGTGACTTCAACACCCCTCTATCAAAAATGGACATATCAAGCAGACAGAAAAAAAGAGTAAACACAGCACTGTGAATTAACTGGATATAATTGACATCTATTGACTGTTTTATGATTAAACAACACACTATTAAAGAAGACATGGATTAAAGAAATCTCAACAACAACAAAATAAGTATTTTGAACTAAATGAAAATGAAAATGCAACTTACAAAGTTTGTGGGATGTGTTGAAAGCAGTGCTTAGAGAGAAATTTATAGCATTGAATACATTTATTAGAAAAGAAATATTTAAAATTAATCACCTTATCTATAACAAACTCACAGCCAACATTATACTTAATAGGGAAAAGTTGAAAGCATTCCCCGTGAGAACTGGAATAAGACAAAGATGCCCACTTTCACCACTTGTATTCAACATAGTACTGGAAGACCTAGCCAGAGCAATCAGACAAAAGAAATAAATAAAGGGCATCCAAATCAGTAAAAAGGAAGTCAAAGTGTTCTTGTTTGCTGATGATATGATCTTATTATACCTAGAAAACCTTAAAGGCTCATCCAAAATGCTTCTAAAACTGGTAAATGAATTCAGTAAAGTTTCAGGATACAAAATTAATGTATGCAAATCAGTAGCGCTGATATACACCAACAGCAACCAAGCTGAGAATCAAATCAAGAACTCAACCCCTTTAAAAATAGCTGCAAAATGCCACAAAAATATAATAACAAAAAAATTTAGTAATATACTTAACCAAGAAAGTGATAGACCTCTATAAGGAAAACTGCAAAACACTGCTGACAGAAATCATAGACAACACAAACAAATGGAAATACATACCATGCTCATGGATGGGTAGAATCAATATTGTGAAAATGACCATACTGCCAAAAGCAATCCACAAATTTAATGCAGTTCCCATCAAAATACCACCATCATTCTTCACAGAATTAGAAAAAATAATCCTAAAATTCATATGGAACCAAAAAAAGCCCACAGGGCCAAAGCAAGACTAAGGAAAAAGAACAAATCTGGAGACATTACATTATCTAATTTCAAACTATACTATCAGGCCATAGTCACCAAAATGGCATGGTACTGGTATAAAAACAGGCATATAGACCAATGGAACAGAATAGAGAATCCAGAAATAAACCCAAATACTTACAGTCAACTGATCTTTGACAAAGCAAACAAAAACATAAAATAGGGAAAGGAACCCTATTCAACAAATAGTTGCTGGGATAATTGGCAAGCCACATGTAGAAGAATGAAACTGAATCCTCACCTCTCACCTTATAAAAAAATCAAATTAACATGGATCAAAGATTTAAATCTAAGACTTGAAACCATAAAAATTCTAGAAGATAACATTGGAAAAACCCTTCTAGACATTGGCTTAAGCAAAGACTTCATGACCAAGAACCCAAAAGAAAACACAACAAAAACAAAGATGAATAGATGGGAATTGATTAAACTAAAAAGCTTCTGCACAGCAGAAGACATGATCAGCAGAGTAAACAGGCAACCCACGGAGTGGGAGAAAATATTCACAACCTGCACATCAGTCAAAGGACTAATATTCAGAATCTACAAGGAACTCAAGTAAATCAGCAAGAAAAAAAACAAACAATTGCATCAAAAAATGGGCTAAGGACATGAACAGATAATTCTCAAAAGAAGATATACAAATGGTCAACAAACACATGAAAAATGCTCAACATCACCGATTATCAGGGAAATGCAAATCAGAATCACAATGTGATACCACCTCACTTCTGCAAGAATTGTCATAATCAAAAAATCAAAAAAAATAGATATTGGCATGGATCTGATGAAAAGGGAACACTTTTACACTGTTAGTGGGGATGTAAACTAGTACAATCACCATGGGAAACTGTGTAGAGATTCCTTAAAGAATTAAAAGTAGATCATTTGATTCAGTAATCCTACTCCTGGGTATCTACCCATAGGTAAATAAGTCATTATTCAAAAAAGATACTTGTACACAGATGTTTATAGCAGCACAATTCACAATTGCAAACATATGGAAACAGCCCAAATGCCATCAATCAACAGTGGATAAAGAAAATGGGATATAGATATATGTGTGTATATATATAAAATAAATATATATATATATAAAATGAAATACCACTCAGCCATACAAAGGAACAAAATAATGACATTTGAGCAACCTTGGAATTGGATACCATTATTCTAAGTGAAGCACCTCAGGAATGGAAAACCAAACATCATATGTTCTCACTCATAAGTGGGAGCTAAGCTATGATGATGCAAAGGCATAAGAATGATATAATAGACTTTGGGGATTTTGGGGGAAAGGGTGGGAGGAGGTTGAGGGATAAAACACTACATAGATATTAGGTACAGTGTACACTGCTTGGGTGATGGGTTCACCAAAATCTCAGAAATCGCCAATAAAGAATTTATTCATGTAGCCAAACACCACCTGTTTCCCAAAAACTTATTAAAATTAAAAAAAAAATCACCTTAGAAAACTAGAACAAAAGCAAATTAAATCCAAAGTAAGCATAGGAAAATAAATTAAAATTAGAGTAGAAATAAATGAAATAAAAATGAGAAATCAATAGAGAAATCAACAAAACCAGAAGATGATTTTTTGAAAAGTTCAATTAAAAAAAAGCCTCTGGCCAGGTTAACTAAGAAATCAGATAGTCAACATTATTCACACAAATGAAAATAACTTAAAATGGTATATTTAAAATATAACTGTGGTGTACAAAGGCATTGCAGTATACAAATATATTGCAGGTAAAAATCACAATATTTAAAATATTTACCAAAGCCTACTTGACTGTGTAGACACTGCCTCACTTCAGCAAGTTTTTTAAAATAATGACTATACTAAATTATCTGCCTGAATTCAAACCTATTCTTTTTCTTTAGGTGAAATTTTTAATTCAAATTTCTGAAATCCAATACTGTCACCTAGGCCAATAATAGATCAATCATGGTGCCTGTCAGGTTCTTTCTGAGCCCTGTTAGCAGCTCATTTAAGTGTAATCCATTAATACACACTGCCTTGACACCTCCAATATATTTTTTGTTAGATTAGTTTTCCCATGCATTGGGTCCATTATCAATCCTTAATAATGAGAAAAACATGAAATTTAAAATTTAAATTTATCTTTCAAACATTGGAAGAGGAAAGGATGGTTTTAATTCTCCAGGTCGTTAAGTGAGTAATGAAGCAAGTTTTACATTCTGACCGTGAGACATATTAGCTGTTCATTTGAAAAGGAAACATTTAGTTTCCAATCTTAGGGGACCTCACTGCAAACTTTTATTTACAAAGCTAGTTGTACATGTCTATTATTGTGCATCATTTTTGAGCTTTTGCATTATATTTTGCATCACCACAGTTAAGGGTAAAATAACAGGACTATGGCATCTGTGTTTCGATTTAGATAGACAAATGGGGAAACAGTGCAGAGAAAAGCCAACTAAAGAAATTTTAATTGTTCCTTGTATAAAGCCCTAGTTTACAGAAAGGTTGAACCAATTCATTTCTGCAGCATACATATCTAAATTTGTGACCATGTAGCATATGAAACAAATATGGTATCCCTATTAATCACTGAGTTGTCAATATGAACATAAAGATTGGTGCGAATTCAGTGTCCTGCACAAAAGTCTTCAGTTAAAACAGAAGAGATATTATGGTGGTGGATTCCCCAGGATGTTCAACAAACAGAGAAGAGGCCAAAGCATGTTGTCTCAATCTTTCTTCTTGTTTTAGTCCATTCTCACACTGCTAAACGATACTACCCAAGACTGGATAATTTATAAAGAAAAGAGGTTTAATTGACTCACAGTTCCACATGGCTGGGGAGGCCTCAGGAAACTTACAATCGTGGCAGAAGGAGAAGCAAGCACATCTTATATGGTGGCAGGTGAGGGAACATGAGCAAAAGCAGGGAAAACTGCCTTATAAAGCCATCAGATCTCATGATAATTCACTCACTATCACGAGAACAGCACAGGGGCAACCACCTCTACGATCCAATCATCTCCCATCAGATTCCTCCATCTACACACGAGGATTACCGGTATTACAATTCAAGAGGAGGTTTGGGTGGGGACACAGCCAAAAAGTATCACTTTTTATTTACTACAATTTTATATCATCCCTAGCAAATTGTTCCAAATTCTTGCCCATCCTCCATCAATGTCTAAAGTTGCACTTGTAATTGAGAATACTTGCTAAGGTTTTACTTGTACTTGCATATAGAATGGACTCAAGATATGAACGCTGTTTGTCACGATTTCATAAATGAAGACAAAACAGGTATTAAATATTCACCCTGTTTTCTGGATGCTCAGTTTCATAATAAATGCCTGCCTTGGTTCATGCATCAGTACTGTTTCCACTTGGCTTCCTTGGACATCACTTTCTCTTAACTTTTCTCTTACCTCTCTGGCCCTTTTCTCTTGAACACTCTTGATAATCCTACCTTATCTCCCTGCCCTCTTAAAATGTAAGTGCCCCAAGCTCTTGGTATTTCTCTTCCCCTTTTGTGCTTTAGTAACTTAGCATTTTCTAGAGGCTGGCAGCATCCACATATATCTCCAGATAAGACCTCTGCTAGAAAAGCTAGACTCATACATATTTACCTCTTTGCTTTCTCCATTTGGATGTTGAATAATCATGTAGAAAATAACAAGTCCAAAACTCAGGTCCTGATTTTTCACCTTCAAATCAGCATCTCTCATATTTTTCCAACTCAGTAAATGACAGCTACATTCTGCCACATGCTAAAAACTCTTGGAGACATCTTCATTCAACCTTTTGTCTTGTATTCTACATCTAATTTATCAGGTAAAGCAGTTACCTGTACCTTCAAAGTACAGTTAAACAAAATCCTACCCTTTTTCTTGGTCCTCCCTGCTATGATTCTGGTCCAACCCACTAAACTCTTTTGTCTGGATTATTAAAATAGTCTCCCTGATTCCTTTTTGCCACCCACAAAGCCAGAGAAATCCTGCTAAAACACAAGATTAATGTTGTATAATTCCTTTTCTCAAAATACTTTAAAGAGTGCTGATTTCAGTTACCTGGATATGTGTTAAGACACAATTCCAAAACAGACTGGCTTAAAAAAATATGTATCACTCCCCTCAAGGTCCTGGGAACCAACTAGACTCAGCTGGGTTGTTTTGGTTTGGTATCCGTCATGTGATTGTAGTCAGATGGAGGTTGAGGCTGGAGTCATCTTTATGCCTTCCACAATCACAGGTTTGGTGCCTGAGCTGGCATGACACAACTATGTGAAGGCTGGAACAGCTGGGATTTATCTGGCATCTCCTGTCTTACTTGTGAGATTTTTCAATGTGGTTTCTCCAATTCAGTGGCCTCAAGGTAGCCATATTACTTACATGGTAGTTGGTTTTCTCTAGAGGGAGGATACAAAGGAAACAGTGGAAGTTGTGTGCTTTTTTATAAACTAGCCTTAGAGGTCACATAGCATCATTTCTACCATAGTACATGTGTAAAAGAAGTCATAAGTCCAGCCAAAATGAAGGCAAGATGTAGAGACACCTCTCAATGGGAAGAAATCTAAAGAATATGCCACAGTTTTTTTAAAACTACCCTACACTTCATCTCAATTAAAGCAAAAGCCAAAATTTTCTCAATGGTCTACAAGGGGAAATTGTAGCAAATTTGACCACTGCTTGCTTTTTAAAATCAAGTTGGATTAGAACAGTCACATTTATTGGTTTACATACAATGAGGGCTTTTGTATTATAATGCCAAAGTTGAGTAGCTGTGACAGAGATAATGTGGCCTGCAAAGCTGAACCTGTTTATAATCTGGCCCTTTAGAAGACAACTTTACTAACCCCTGGTCTGCAGTTTTGAACACACACACCCTGCTCCCCTATTTGCTCTCCAAATTCATCTCTCTAGTACTCTGTTCCTCACTGTATAGTTTAGCATATGTGCCACCTTGCTGTTCCCTCTGCCTAGCATGCTTTTCCTTCAGATATCCAGCTAGCTCATTTCTGCATCTTTCATGCATTTGCTCAAATTTCACCTTTTCAGTGAGTCTTTTTCCGAATGCTCAATTTAAAATTCACCCCTATTTCCCAAAAACTCCTTCTCTGCCTGCTCTGAGTGATTTCCCTCCACTTATAATATTCTCATGTGCTATTAACTTATTTATTTTATTTATAGTCTATTTTCCTCATTAAAATGCAAGCTCCATTACATCAGGGATTGTTTTTTGTTTTGTTCTCTGATGTATCCCAGAGCCTACAACAGTGCTGACACACAATAGGTCCTCAATAAACATTTGTTGAATGGACAGAGGCATGCATGCAGTGACTAATGAAATAACAGAAAATAAATATGTAAAATTCATAGGCAATATTATAAAATGAAATGTATTGGCTGTTTGGGGTTATATAAGTGGAACATAGAAGTGAATTAAAGCTTTAAGTAAGAGGGAAGATCCTGATGTTAGTATTGATTCCCTTTTCCCTACGATGAATGATGTTTTGAAGATCTTGATGCTAACATTAGTTTAAGCTCATTCAATACTGTCATAGGAGAGAGAAAATCGTTTGAGATCTTTGATATTAATATTCCAATCCCTCACCTCTGTCTGTTTGAACTCATCAATCACTTTGGGAATAAAACTGGAATAGTGTACAAATTCATGTTGAGGTGAGGGGTTTTAATATAGAAGATATTTTCTTCTTTCCCTTGATGTCTCAGAATAAAATGATGAAACCAGAAGGAGAGAGAAACTTTGATTTTTGTATTTCAAATTTCTATTATTTATTATTTAAGAGTATATGATTTGGAGTCAGGGTAAAATTGAGTCCTCACCTTAACTCTGTAATTTCACAGCTATTTGTTCTTAGAAAAAATCCTCAATGTTTCAGATCCTTAAGTTCTTTCTCGTTGAGAAAATGAAGACAGTAATATCCATCTCATGCAATTTTAGGAAAATTAAGTAAAGTTAGATATTTTGAAAAATGTACTACATTTAGAATATTACCTGGTACATATCTTCTCAGTAATGATAAACAGAATATTTTCCCACATCTATTTTCAACAGTAATGACCATAATAGACAGAAATTTTTCATTTACTTGCAATGACCTTAAAAAACTAAATTCAACATAATGTCACCTCTAGAAAGAAGTCCATTAATAGTGAACAAATGTCTACTAAGTATAACTTACATAAAAAGCAATAAGAGATAATAAAACAAATGGGGTGAAACACCAAGACAGTTAAAAGTATTTGTCTTTATGACTTGCCCATTTGAGCAAGAAATTCTTTTCTGGACGTCAGAATGTAAGGAAAGTTTAGATGAAAAATTTCAGTGGTTCAATTAGTTATAGATTCAGAGCTTTTGTTTATTTGTTTTGTGCTCAGTTGGTTCTTGTGTTTGTAGACATCTCTCACATTACAAAAATAATAACAGAGAGAAAAGACTATGTTCTTCAAAACAAAAAGCTACTCAGTAGTGAGTGGCACAGAAACCAAATCTCATGGATTACTTAAATTCAGTTAAATGTTATTTATTGATATCATTTATGTATCAGATATTATGGGAGGCATTGAGGATAAAATAGTACATAAAATACACTTCTCTCTTTCTTAAAGTTCAATGATTTGTTGCCTAACTTTGAGAAATACTACCCTTCACCACAGAATAACAATTCACATCAGCATAACTAGGTCTTGGAGAAGTACTGCAATAAAGAAACTGTGTAACTTCCTTATCACTGAGTGTCTCAAACTTATTTGAGGAGATTGCTTCTTTGTGTAACATCCACAACTAATATGCTGTCTAACACATTCATGTCCAATTTCATCATATCCTATCTCCACTGATTAGAGATCCTTCAGTAACCCTGAGGTTATGTGCATTATGTATTTGGCTTCTGACTAAGCATTGATTTAGAGATCAGTTTTCTCAGCAAAACTGACTTTGAAAACCACAAGCAAGAACTATAACCTTTGACCTTCACAGGCATATGTGAGGGAAACAAATGATTGGCATGAGGTTGTGCAGCTGGTGAATTTGAAACTCAACCATATGAGTAAAAATAATTTGAGTAAGACACAATGAATTTAGACTTCATTTATTCTCATTTTGAAATAACTTGCAAAAGTGTTAGGCTAAGGATTTATATTTTCATTACCTATGAGGAAATAAAGCAAGCAAATTTGGACCAAAACTACAAAAACTAAAGAATTCAAAGTATCATCAAGTGCTTTAAAAGTCACATTTTCAGTATTCTCATCATCACACAAACACTTAAATTGAAATGACAAATTATCTCATTCAGTATGGCTGGTCAGAAGAGAGATTTGACTCAGAGACATTTGTTACTAGTTGTTATCTGTTATTATAGGAATTGCCATAATGAGACAAGCTCACTCATCATGGATTTCTATTGGTAAGAAGAAAAATAAGGGATTTTTGTGCGAAGACAATGCTGTCCTTTTAATGTTAGCATCAAATGTCCAGGATGAAACTTAATTATTTTTATCTTTTCATACAACCATTTAGAGAGTTATCATGAATGAGCTGCCTTTTGAGGAGGGATCCCATTTTATAATCTAGTTAGCTTCTTTTCCCAAGAAATTGATTGACCTAAGTGCCATACTATTTTGAGATGATCAATTTGGATTGGAAATTTTTAGAAACATGATATTTCTAATTTCTTGCTCCTTTCTCAGGTAGAAGGAGAATAGTAGCTCACTTGCATAATGCTTGGCACATGATTTGTGCTCAATAATGGAGAGCTGCCGTTACTATTATTAATAAAAATGCATATCAAACATATAATAATATATTGTTATTATACACAAAGAGCATACTAGATACCATGCCTCCAGATAGAAGTAGTATTTCTTTCTTAGCATCCAAACTTGTACATTGTACCTTTTTCTGCCTTATTTCCTATAATACTTTTTAAACTTTGTGTGTTTACTTTTCTGTCTCACAGAATACAATAAACATTCCTTGTGGATAAAAATGTTATCTTTTATCTCTGTATCCTTAACTCTATTCTACAAATGTTTGCTGTAAGAATTAACAAAAATAAATAAATAAATTGTTAAACTACATTTGTTATTTTTTTAAAGATAGCATCTGTGTGAAGAACCTACTCAATTCAATATGCATCGTGTTTAAATGATGTTGCAACATGGCCAGCTTGGAGTCCTCATAGCGTGTCGAGTTCCGAATATTCACACATCTTACAGGGCATCTAGTTTTCCCCAGAGCAAGCATTCCAAGCAATAGGAACAGAGCAAGCATTCCAAGCAATAGGAAATGGGAGCAGACTCTGCTTAAAATATAAACCTTCAGCTGTCACCATGTCATTTCTACCACATTTTACTGATGAAGCAGTCACAGAGCTAACCCAGGTTCAAAGAGAGAAATAAACCCCATCTTTTATGCAGAAAGTGAGAAAGACATTGCAGTCGTCATTAATTACCCACAGACCATTTAATCTATATCCTCATTAATGACATTTTCTCAGCTTGACGTACTCTTGGCTTTGACAATTAACAAAAACAGAAGAAATAGAAGAAAAAAACCAATATGGTATGCAGCACTCATAACTACATTTTCATTTGTGTTGCTATCCTTGATTACTATACATATAAGAAATTATCTCTCAAGGAAATAAATCATCCTTGTATTGTTTCCGGAGATGAAAATCAATGAGTTTACCTTTGCTACAAATATAGCCACTCTTATTTTTTCTTGTAGACATTAAACACCAATTTGTGGAGACAGTTTTGCATACAAAGGAATCTGAGCAGCATACCTGACTCAATATTAATAGATGAAGTTGAAATAGGATCTGTGATTGGTCTGTGATGACAGAAAGCAAATAGCTTTTCCTCCTGATACAACTAAAAGATTACCTTGCTAAGCATTTATTTCAAGGATTGGCAAAGAATGTGTTATAACACAGGTCTGTAGGCATAATGGAAGAAATGCCTTGAGCGTCATTCAAAGGAAGGATAGAGAAAATATATATATATAGAATCAATATATTTTAACAGTAAAATATATTGTTAAATTTTAATATAAGTCTTTTTTTTTTTTTTTTGCATTTTAATGATTGTATCCAATTTATTTATTTATTTATTTTTTTTTCATTTTTTTTTTTCTTTTATTGTAATTATTATTATTATTATTATTATACTTTAGGTTTTATGGTACATGTGCCCAATGTGCAGTTAGTTACATATGTATACATGTGCCATGCTGGTGCACTGCACCCACCAACTCGTCATCTAGCATTAGGTATATCTCCCAATGTTATCCCTCCCCCCTCCCCCCAACCCACAACAGTCCCTGAAGTGTGATGTTCTCCTTCCTGTGTCCATGTGTTCTCATTGTTCAATTCCCACCTATGAGTGAGAATATGCGGTGTTTGGTTTTTTGTTCTTGCGATAGTTTACTGAGAATGATGATTTCCAATTTCATCCATGTCCCTACAAAGGACATGAACTCATCATTTCTTATGGCTGCATAGTATTCCATGGTGTATATGTGCCACATTTTCTTAATCCAGTCTATCATTGTTGGACATTTGGGTTGGTTCCAAGTCTTTGCTATTGTGAATAATGCCGCAATAAACATACGTGTGCATGTGTCTTTATAGCAGCATGATTTATAGTCCTTTGGGTATATACCCAGTGATGGGATGGCTGGGTCGAATGGAATTTCTAGTTCTAGATCCCTGAGGAATTGCCACACTGACTTCCACAACGGTTGAACTAGTTTACAGTCCCACCAACAGTGTAAAAGTGTTCCTATTTCTCCACATCCTCTCCAGCACCTGTTGTTTCCTGACTTTTTAATGATTGCCATTCTAACTGGTGTGAGATGGTATCTCATTGTGGTTTTGATTTGCATTTCTCTGATGGCCAGTGATGGTGAGCATTTTTTCATGTGTCTTTTGGCTGCATAAATGTCTTCTTTTGAGAAGTGTCTGTTCATGTCCTTTGCCCACTTTTTGATGGGGTTGTTTGTTTTTTAATATTTATTAAAAATAAAATATTTTAATTAAAAAAATAAATCTTTTAATTTTTTATTAAAATAGAAATTATAAGTCAAAAGTAGTGATGGATACATTATTTACCAGAAAACCCTTCAGAGACCACAGGAAAATCCAGGTTGTTGGAGGGTTAATGTTGAGAAGTAAGAAAGGAGGGAGCAGTGAGTACATCAATTTAACCACAGGAAAAAAAATGTTTACTGCGATGAATTAACTTGGAGGCCCTCTATCTAGAAGAGAGGCATTTTTTCCTTGTCTAATAAAAGGGAGTTTATAAAACTTATAGCATCATTGTAATTGAGAAATGTATTTTGAAAAATGGAATAGAATAATAGGTTTTTCACAGATTAGAATAAACCACAGTGTTTAAATATTACATGTGTTTATGTAGTTTTAAAGACATGGAAAAAGTGCATAGCAAAATTAAAGTTGACATAGAAACTATACTTTACAGATCAAACTTAGACCAACTAGAATAGAAAGGCAAGGAGGGTCTGCAATGAGTTGATTAGCTCTGCTGCAGGAAATTGACCAACTGCAAGTGAACTACTGGGGGGATCAACGTTTTATGTGGATCTTTGTGAAGCACAAAACAAGATCGGCAAATCACAAACAAATAATGAAAGCGACTTAGTTGGTTCAGGCTGCTATAACAAATTACTGGGTGGCTTAAACAAACAGAAATGTATTTCTTACAGTTCTGGAGGCTGAAATTCTGAAAGCAGGGTGTCAGCATGGTTAGGTTCTGATGATCACCTTCTTCCATGCCTTCCTCACATGGTGGAAAAGAATAAAGAGGAAGCAAACTCTATCCTGTGTCTTCTTATAAGGGCACTAATACCACTAATGAGTGCTCCACTCTCATGACCTAATTACCTGCAAAGGATCTACCTCTAAATGCCATCACATTGGGAATTAGGCTTTAACATATAAATGTTGGGGGCATACAAGCATTCAGTTCATAATGAAAGCAGAAGAAACATTGAAAGGAATCAGCATTTTCTTATTCTTCTATCTCTTAGCCTAAAAAGTAGGCTTGATTTTAAATACCAGAAAGCAACCAACTATTTATGCTTCAAAGTTATTTATAGTTTGAAATGAGTCCTTAAGTGATTTGTTGTGTGAACATCATAGAATGTACTTATGCTCTATGTATACCTGCATGGTATAGCCTACTACACACCTAGGCTATGTGGTATAGAGCCTATTGCTCTTGGCTTTAAGCCTGTATAGCTTGTGATTGTTCCAAATACTGCAGGCAATTGTAACACAATGGTATTTATGTATATAAACATGTCAAAATAAAAAATGTACAGTAATAATGTGATATTACATTCTTATGGAACCACCATGGTATATGCAGACCATTATTGAACTAAATTATTATATAATGAATGACTGTATGCATATTTATGTATTAACACACTAGTTATGCGTTTGTACAGATTGGCATTCAGTAAATTTTGTATGCTTTTTTCCGGGGTTTGGCAAACTATGGCCCTCAAATTAAATCAAACCCACCTCCATATTCACAGCTAAAGTTTTATTGGAACAAAACCACATTCATTCGTTGATGTACTGTCTGGTTACTTTTATGTTACAATGACAGAGTTAAGTAGTTATGGCAGAGAACATAATGTCCTCAAAGCCCAAAACATATACTATCTGGCCCTTTACAGAAAGAGTTGATCAACTTTTGGTTTATTCCATAGAGCAAACATGGGACTCTCAACAAATCCCAATTAGTGCCTATAACTACAATAATAGTAATAATTACAATAGTAGTAATAATTGTTATCAGTTATTAAATGCATACTTTGTGCCAAAATTAGACTAAGCTGAAAGAGCGGGGTCCTATGATTTATAGCCTCATCAAAATCACATGAAATGAGGAAAGAATAGTTAGAAAATAGAATGCCTGTTGTTCAGAAGAAAAAAAGATCAATATCTACTGTACTATTA
This sequence comes from Pongo pygmaeus, assembly GCF_028885625.2. NCBI lineage: Eukaryota > Metazoa > Chordata > Mammalia > Primates > Hominidae > Pongo > Pongo pygmaeus. The sequence continues at coordinate 77,533,168 of NC_085930.1, forward strand.
ATAAATACAAATGTTAGCTTGTCATGACTTGTTCTAATGAATGCCTAACCTCATTCAATATATGAAATTAAATTGGATAAAGTCTCATTAATACAAGAAGTGATTAGTATTTTTTCAGAGGCAAGCATTTGTTGATAATATGCTAAACTTAGTTTGATTCTAGGAGGGGAGCCTCTATGTTGTATTTCCTATTCTTTGTAACAATGAAATAAATAAACAAAACTCTATTTCAAATCAATAGTAATACCAAATCAAACTGTGTAGTCTCCAGATTGGGATGCATACAAAAATGATCTGCTGTGGTAGAAATAATTTATTAAAAATTCTGTTTACATTTATCTTATCTCATCAACTTTAGTAGGTATTTTTAAATTATATATTAGAAAAATTGTGTACATATAAATAAACAAATATAGTACTGAAGTTTACTTGTTCAAATGTTATGACTTATAGAGATGTGCATCCAAAAATGTTTAGAAACTACTGACAAACTATAAGTAAATAACCTGTCAAAGAGTTCTCAGAATCCCTCTAAGATCATAACTGAGTATGCCTGTAGCATAATCCTTATTAATTTTGCTAGAAAACTCAGTTATGTTCAAATATAAATATACTTATGTTTAAATACAGATACATCAATAAATGCAATTATTGTCATTTCATTTCTTCATAAAGCCTTTCATTCTCATCTCTTCCTTCTCTTTGCTGATCTTCAAATTCTGAAGCTTCTTTAATGGGATTCCTGTTAGCAAGTTCTCTCCTTTCTGTGTCCTCCATACACAAATGTCTGTGGTCTCTTGATAACTATATTCCATGAACATATTAATCATACCTTTGCTCCTAATTTTATATACAAGTTGGAATCCAGACTAAGCTTTTTTATTTAAAAAAATTACAATCTCAAATCAATAAATGCTTGTGCCATATTTTTCTCTTTCATTTAAGCATATTGCTATAATTACAGTTACTGTTATTTTCTCACTAATTTATCACTCTTCTTCTTCTTCCTTTCTTTATTATCCGTGTAAATTTTAACCTTTCTAAGACAGATGATTTGTTTTTTTGCCATGTAGTAAATGATCCTCTTACTTCTAGTCAAATTCTCCACAGCATCTATCAGAGTCTAGTTACAAAACAATCGTTGCAGTTTTGTGCTGTGGTGACTTACCAGAAAGAACGATGATTTCCTAGTGAAGTTCATCACTTCCAGTGCATGAGATAAGAGTTACATTTCAGCAAATGTGGACCTAAAAACAAAAGGTGAACCACTTCACCAGATGTTTAACAATACAATTCAATGCCATTTGCTCACAGATGTACTTTTTCAGCTAAACTGGGTCTCAGGATCCACATGTAGTTTCTCAGCGCTGTGGCGCAGCTCTGATTTGTGCACATATGTGTTCACGTTAACAACATCATACTTTGGAGGTACTTAACATAAAAGATGAAATAGTTCTTTAGAAGATAAAACTCTCAGTGTAGGACATCTGATTTTTAATATTTTCTTTTCTAGTTAAGTCCTAAAACCATCAAATGATTGCAGTTCTCAATTTGCTTATAGTGAAGCTAGAAGATGATATAAGGTCTAAGCAATATTCTTAAAGGAAATTTGGACCTCTGCTACATTACATCATGCTCACACATCACTTTAGGAAAAGTTAAAAGAGTTACAACAAAAATATTTTATACTTTGATAAACATAAATTTTCAGAACTGAATTATAACTATTCTATTCCAAATGAATTTTCTGTATACATTACTGATTTTAACACCAAGGTCATGGTCATTTTAATGAAAATAAGTAAATAAATAAACACTAGCAGAAAAATATAGTCAGAAAAAAGGAGAATAAAACCTGCATCTGAATTTCAGTTGATAATGGGCTATTTAATAACTACCAGTACACAGCTCTGCAGGGAAAAAAGGCAATAATTCATGATAGGTATATCCAGTACCTAATGATAATCAACATGCTTTAAGGAAAATGAAGATAATATTTCTTTATGGAAAAGAGGTAAACGAACTTCTTTACATAATATGTTTAAAATTCTCTTTTTCAGATTTTAATGAACTGCAGATCACTGCAATTCTTCATGTTAAATCACATCTGGGATTGTTCCTTAATCGAGTAAATTGGGTTAAAATATTGCATTTTTATTGCTAGCTTAATAGCTTAAAGAGATATTAAACATTTAATTATTAACCTTGACATGAAAGAATTGGAGAGATTTCTTAGATGATTTAAGGATTTGAAAGTTCTCTCTTCTGAGTGAAGTTTATATGTTAGGATAAAGCAAATCTAACGAGCTATCTTGAAATGGGCATCTGACTAATTGAAAGAGACTAATAATATAGCATACACATATATCCAATGTTACTTAAGGAAATCATTCATAGAAGAATAGATGTTTTATTTTAAAAATCAACTAATGTATATTAAATATTAATAAACTCATCATAACTGAATAACAGATAGGTTAGCCTAGTAATTTACTCATTCAAAAAATATTGACTGTACATTCATGATGTGGAAAGCAGTATTCTAGGCACTGGCAAGACAGCAGGGAATTGGTTCTTATCAAACTTATATTCTACTAGAAATAGATGCATATGAATTGAGTTTTCATAAGAGAAATTAAAGGTTGCAAGAAATATAAAGAATATAAAGAGTCACATATTAATAGGCAATATAGGCAATGGTATGCTGACAAATGTTTAATAACCAGCTCTCTAAAAGGAACAAAGCAAGCCCTGAGTTTTTGCCATTTTCTGTGATGAAAACATTCCCAACATGACTGATTTAAATATACTAATACGACATCACTCAATACATAGTTGGAAAGAGGTATACCATAAACCCTAGTGAGTTGTTATAAGACAGCATTGGCACACACACTATGACAAGATTACTTTAAGTTGGATACTCAGAAAAGGCCTCTCTGGGAAAGTGACGCTTAAACTAAGATCTGAAAAACCAGAAAAAGTCGTGTGTGAAATCTTGAGGCATTACATCCTGAAGAGGGATAACAGCTAAAGTTCACAAATCAGTGCAAGCCTGGATTGTTGGAGGAACAAGAAGAAGGCCAATAAGTCTGGGGTGTACTACATAAAAGGAGGATATACAATGGGATTAGAAAAACAGTCAAAGCTTTTCATGCAGAACTTCGTAATACAGGGTATGAAATTTGGCAAGGATGTGACTGGAAGGTTTGTGAATCATGTTAATTGTATTGATTAAAACTTACTGCATTTACTCTATGCTGTCTATAGTAAAGCAAAAAGCTATTACAGAAGGAGAAACAGACTTTGGCTTACTGACGATAAAAAGAATAGGAAAAAATCCTTAAAAACTAGGTTGAATAAGAGGTTAGAATTAGTAGGCATCTCAACATATTATTACAATTATGGCATCCGACTTAATACATAATTTGCTTTGCTTCATACAAATATATTTTTCTGCTTTTGTTTTCTATAGTCAATTACCACTATCTGTCATGTTGTACTATTATCACTTTTAGAAAGTGATTCTATCATACAAAACCAACATAATCTAAAATGACTTCCTGAGATCATGACCTAAGAGCTTATATATAAAACAAATGTTTTTAAAATTGTGCCTATAATAGCACACAACAGCAAGTATTAGATGCCACAAATACAATATTTGGGAAATAAAATGTTATGGACTCCAAGGGAACTGTATATATTTCTAACTCTATTCAAAAATGTCCTGTAACTCTAGATAAAATTTCCCTGGGCTATAGAAAAGCACAGATGGTATTAGTGTTTATTAGATCCATGAAGCTTGCTTTAAAAAATATATTTGAAACACTGATGTTCTGCTAATATGGCAAGAATATGGAGACCAGAAACAAAAATGCAAAGTAGACATTCCTTGTGGGTGGAAGAAAATAAAAATATTTATATTAACCAAGTCAAAGTGCAACAGCTCGATTAATACAAAACATTAATTTATTTTGGGCTTGGTTGTAAAATTAGTTTTAGATTGAGCTTGTAAAGTTATTAGGCTATATTGTCTCCTCTGAGAGGAACCTGGAACAGTGCTATACCATCTGTCCAGTTCATTGTCTAAAGAAAGAAACTGATGCATAAACAGAAAAAAAAAACAATGGATTGTGATAATTTCTCAAAAAATGTATGATGAAGTGTTATAGTAGCAGAGTAGGAGCAGCACTTGAGATTTGAGAAGATCCTCAAAGAATAGTTTAGCCCATGTTTTGAAAGATAACTGGGAATTTGTCAGTGAGAGGTGAAAGACGGCATTCTGTGCATATCCGTGATTTCCCAATGGCTAAGATATGAACTACTTGCAAGAATGAAGAAGAGTGATGATTAGAGAGTTTAAAAACAATTTGGATTCATATTATATGTCTTGGTAAAAATTTGATTTTTATCTCTCTTGGCCTTGAGGAATCAGTAGAAGCCTTTATTTTTTTCCCTTGAATAAGATTTTATTTTGAAATAGTTTAAGATAAACAAGTTTTTAAAATAGTACAGAGATTCCCAAAGAAACTTGTAAGCAAAGAAGTTCATCCAAACCAAAAAATTGATATAGGTATGCTATTAACTAGACTACAGATCGTATTGTGATTTCATCTACTTTTCAGTCATCTTTTCTTCCCTTAGTATATAGTTCTATAAATTCCATGACATATATAGATTAGCGTATCACTACAATCAAGACAGAGTACTGTTCTATCACCATGAAGAAATTTATCTTTTAATAGTCACAACCCTCCACTTCCTCATACCATAACCCCTAATAACCACTGATCTGTTCTCCATCACTACATTTCATCATATTTAGGCTTTTATATAAATAGAATCATACAGTAAGTAACATTTTGAGATAGGCTTTTTTCCCACTTAGCCTCAATATATATTCAAGTTATTGTGTCTATTAATAGCTTATTCTTTTTCATTTCTGAGTAGTATTCTGTTGTAATGATGTACCACAGTTTGTTTATTCATTCATTCATTGAAGGACAATTGAGTTTTTCCAGATTAGGGCTATTACAAATAAAGTTCCTATGCATTTTAGTGTTCTGGTTTTTCGTGAATGTAAGTTTCCATTTCTCTGAGATAAACACTAAAGATTGTGATTTCTATGTCATGTGATAAAGATATGGTTAACTTTATAAAAGACTGCCAAACTGTTTTTCAGAATAAATGTATCGATTTACATTCCCACCACCAATGCAGGAGAGATCCAGTTGTTCCACATATTTATCAGAACTTGATATTGTCAGCATGGTTTTACTTTTCCCATTCTATTAAGTGTATAGTGGCATGTTATTGTAGCTTTACTTTGTTTTTCTCTAATGGTTAATGATATTGCATCAAAAACCTTTTAAACCTTTAAAAATGATATGATGATATAATGGGTAGGTAACTTTGGGAACTATGTAGAGAATTTAATGAGATGTCCAGGAATGAAAGATTAAGGAACAACTGAGAGTAGGGACACAAGTCAGGATGTTCAGCTATAAGCCAGAGAATAGATAAAGTTTGCCTGAAGTGAAGTATTGACAAAAGGCAAGGAGACGAGAGGAGAGGTTGGATTTGAGAAGCATTTGGAAGTCGATTCAAAAGGATTTAATGAACAGTTTATTATGGGAATGAAAAAAGGAAGTTGTCAATGGCAATTCTTAGGTTTTAAGCTTCAAAAAAGTATGTAGATAATGGCTATAGTAATCAAAATTAAGAATAATAGAGGGAAATAGTTTGAAGAGAGGAAATGATAGATATTTTTGGCCATATTAAAACTGAAGTATCTACAAGACATACCAAAATATCTAACTGAGTAGGAAAAATATTATTCAGAAAGGACATTTGGTTCATGAAGAATAAAGACCTATTGGATTAAGTGGAATGTTTTACTTAAAATTAGTTTCCTACTCTTTTCAGGAATATTATTGGCAATTAATCTCTGACCTCTAAGCCAGTTCACATTAAAAATAAGACCACACCAAAAGACATTTTAGGTTGAGAAACTAATGTGAACAATTCATGGGGAGAAAATTGAAATATGGCAATAGTCTACTGTACAGCTGTCTTGAAGGGGAGTTTGAAGGCCATAACTATTGAAGGATTTTCCTAACTTACAGAAGGCTGTGTACACTACCAGAAAAATTGATGTTTGCAATTCCACCCACTGTGTACTTTTTCATGATCAGAGAAATCATTCAGGACAACGCAGTTAGCAAACCATAACTCAAAATCAATAGACCCCCCCCACATTTTTGTTATTTCATGATAAGATAATGGCAATATATAAAATAAGTGTAATACTAATAGTATATAAACCATAAAGTAAAATGTTTAACATATATTATTTTATTCAACCCTAAACATCCTCTATTATAACTTGGTGAGAAAAGTAGTAACATCTCCACGTTAAATATCAAAGAACCTTAAAACTAGAATAAATGCAAAGAACATGACACGCGGTTTGGATAACCTTTTTTTCTGAAAATAGTTTAAATTCCTTTCCCCTGTACCAGCATTAGACTGAGAAATGGAGTCTCTCCTGAGAACCATCTAAGTACTGGTATATCTGCTTGAATCACAAACACATGATTATAAGGCAAATGTAATCCATACTTATGTTGTTAAAAAAAGATGAAAATCCATAAAGTACTGTGATCATATTTAGAGAATTTTCAATCAAATGATTCTGTCAATTCCTAAATATGCTGATAGCAACAAAGAAACAGATGTTTGGTTTTATTCCATTGCCAGTGATATAGGAAAAGAAAGCTATTAATAAGCATAAATTCTACTAAAGTTGAAAGACATGGAATATTCATATAAGTGGAGTACATTTTACCACTTTTTATACTCAAGAAAATAACAAGAAAAATAACTCTGCAGGGTACTAGGCTTAATACCCAGATAGTGAAATAATCTGTACAACAAACTCCCACGACACAAGTTTACCTCTGCAACGAACCTGCACATGCACCCCAAACTTAAAATAAAAATTAAAAAAAAAAATAGTTATATAGTAAAGAAAAAATAGTAAGTTTCAGTGGGAGACTTCAAAATTATGAACAAAGTAAAAGAGGAACGAGGGTGGGATGTCAGATCTAAATAAAAGAAATACAAAAAATAATAAAGAAACAACAAAATTTGCCAAAAATATCCATACCAGAGAAACTACTTTTTTAATAATCATGAAAAAAACATGATTATATAAATAAAAGAAAAAAAGCAATGACTACTAAAATAGAATATAAAACAATAAAGAAAACCTGTAGTAAACTAAGAAATTGTTGAGAAAAATATTATTGGTATTTTCAAAAGGCAAAATTGAAGTGGCAATATTAAAAAAGGGTTGTTACACATTGTGTATATTTAAAAGGCAAATTAGAAAAATGGCTTAATTACCTATGTAGCTTATTCCTGCAGAAGAAACATACCTCAAAAACAGAATGAGTCAACTCATGGTTAATAAATACATCAGGAGAAACAGGAAATTCCAGCAATGAAAGAACCATCATTAAGGAAACAATTGAGGACAAACATCCTGACTAATGAAAAGCCCAATTCTTTGATATCGCACACAGCTCAATTCAGGAATGATATTCCAAAAATAATCAAAGTGCCTTTAGAACTATTACCCATGCTTTTACTTTCAGAAGGCATTTTGTAGTTACAAAAGAAAGAACAGAGATATTTGTAATTGTATCTATAAGGATACAAACTGTCCTCTGCCCTAAAATCTTTAATGACAGTACCACTGCTGTAAATATATGTAAACATACTTTAGACACATGCAAGTTTTTTGAGGTTATATCAATAACAGGTTTCATATAACAAACTAAAAATAAGCAAAAAAAAAAAATGGAAAAAGGGTATGTAACATGCATTTACTATAGTTGACATGCAAACTTAGAGTCCCTGCTTTAAAAAATCAACTATGAGGCTGGGCGCGGTGGCTCACTCCTATAATCCCAGCACTTTGGGAGGCCAAGGCAGGCAGATCACTTGAGGTCAGCAGTTCGAGACCAGCCTGGCCAATATGTTGAAACCACGTCTCCACTAAAAATACAAAAATTAGCCAGGCGTGGTGGCTGGGGCCTGTAGTCCCAGCTACTCGGGAGGCTGAGGCAGGAGAATCACTTGAACACGGGAGGCAGAGGTTGCAGTGAGCCGAGATCACACCACATGCCACTACACTCCAGCCTGGGCGACAGAGCGAGACTCCGTCTCCAAAAAAAAAAAAAAAAAAAAATTCAACTATGAAGTTCAACAATTGCAAAATGTTTAATCAAAAGAGTTTATCAAGAGAATGAAAAAGAATGTAGCTATTAGAATTTATAAGGCTATAAACTAAATCAGTATAGAAAAAGATATATTGGAAGAAATAAAACAGTCGGTACTTTTAATGTATTCACTTTTTTCTCCCAATGTATCAAATAGTGAATAAAAATATATATGCAGGAAATATGGTGCTATAATCAAATGGATACTCAATAAATACTATCAACATATTGCGGCCTGAGGTGATAAAAATATACAGACAGGTCAGTTTGGAACCATGCATAAAATTATTTATGAAAAATAGAAGTTCCATATTCATTTATTTAACAAAGATGTATAGACTATGTGCTTAACAAAATAAACACTGAAAGAAGCCATCTTCATGGAAATACAGGATTATATTGGAAAAAAAATGTCACAATGCTTTCTTTCCTGATTTATTAAGGAAAATTACAAAGATTTTGGAAAGACTCAATAAAATATATTTATTTCATTAAAAAAATACAAATCTATGCATACATATAAGTAGAGAACCTCGGTTGCTGCTTCTGTTGATTACGGAGACTACTGGGATAAGGCAATCAAAACTAAGAAATAATTTGCCAGTCTCTTGGAAGCCAGTGAAAAAGAAAAACACCAGAAACCTAGCCCTGGTAATATCATTGAATAGCTGTAGGATAGTGGCAAGGACGTCAGCATCTGTAACACTCGATTTTCTCTTCTGCAAAAATGAAACTATTAGTATTCCACCATATTGCAATTAATATCACTTGAGCTAATGTATACAAGCAGTATGAAATCCCACAGGATTCACATGTAAAATATTGGATTTTTTATATTTTAATATGTAAAATGTAAGTTGTTTCTTTTCTCTCTGATACAAAATGCAGTTTTCATTCCACAGTTTCACTCTCATATACTTAATAACTTTTGTTAACATAACAATACAGTGTGAGAGTTCCTGGTGCTATGCCTGACCCAAAGCAGACACTTAGTAAAATGTCTGTCGAACCTAAATTTATTTTAGGATACAATTGGAATCTAAACTAAAAGAGTTTTCAAATTTAGAATCAGGCATATTTGCTGCAAAGAATTATGGGTCTCATTTCCACTTCCAAATCTCCCAAGTCGATCCTTTCACGCATCATGTTACTCAGGGATAAAGCACATCTAAGCGAAACAGAAGTTAAATCTGCTCTCTTTCATAACCCAGAGACATTAATTACAATGGAATAGCATGATAAACACCATGAACGATAAGGAGATTAATAGAAAAAATACGAAAAGAAAATGACAGCAACTAGGAAGAAACAAAAAGGATGGGTGGAAATAAGGGAGGTTGGCCTCCAAAGGGCAAGTAAAGTAGAACTGAAATAAAACCTGGTGATTTTGATCTGTGTGTGTAATTAATATAGTTTCTGGTGGGGGGTGATGGGAGAAATGGGGATAAAGAAAAGCCCTGAGTAGCAACCTTCTTGCCTGAATTGTGAAGGCAACACGAATACATAGATCAGGTCTTGGGAAAAATAAATGTGACCCCTTAAAATTTGCACCATATTATTGAAATCTCTTTGACGTGAGTAACCATAGAAGACACAGGTAACATATGGGTTGCTCTTTATGTAGGGCTTTAGCAATCTATTCAGTCTTTTACCATGTGACTACTTTGTATGTGGAAAAATTGTGACATAAACAAAATGGAAGCATTTTCTCTTTGATACCAAGAGTCGAGCTAAGACCAATAGATCAATATTAAGGGAAAATTTTACCTTAGATATAAGAAAATATTTTCTAACAGCTCAAATTATACTCAGTTGTTGTTATTAACTAACAACCCTTATGATATCTGCATACTAATACTTGTAAAATCAAGATTAATTTGATATTCATTTCTGGTAGGGGACGGGGTTATGTCATTTTCCTACAGTCTTGGAGAGAAAATAATTTGTTAAATGCAATTTGCTAGCATCTATTAGAAATCTGGTAAAGGTTATATATTTTTAATTTCACTTAATATTTCTGCTTTTATTTTTCTACACATGACCATAAATATATATCTTCATGTATGCATGATGAAGCATAGTGAGTAACAGATTTTTTAATGGAATAAGCTATTATGGTACTTTCATTCTATGAAACGTTACGGAGTTCTTAATCAAAATGAGAGGGATATCTGTATAAAACCTAAGCTATTGTTAACAGAAAAAAAGCATGTAAACAAAATTATTAAATTATGGTTTTAATAAAATCCATATATATGAATTTGGACATGTGTATACACAAGTAAAGTCAGAGAAAATGACAGAATATAATGTATGTGGAAATGATAGCAATGATTACCACTAAACAAAAATCAGAATAGAATGGTAATTTAAAATAAATATAAGAGAGCAGTGGGCAGGATGAGGACACATTTAAATCTACATAATACTGCATTGTGTAAGCTAAATTTTTCAAGACCTGCTTGTGTAATTATTTTTAAAAAGAAAACAGGTTTGTTTCCTTGTGTTGAGAATTATTCAACATGGAAAGTGCTACCTAAAAGAAGAGAGAGCTCATTGACTCCATTTGTTCTAAAAAACAAACAAACAACAAAAAAAACCCTATATATTTTATACAAGTAGAAACCCTATATATTTCATACGAGTAGAAATAACTAGTAATATATTTCTATAGGGAGAAATAAGCCAGCATATTTTCAACGTTCTTAAGATTTCATTTCTAAAGCAAATAAAACAAGGCAAAGCCAATATTGTAAAAAAAAAAAAAAAAATTAATCCTAAGTCCACATGAACTTAGCTGGGTACCAGTTGAGATATTTGAAGTTTATCTACCCTGTAGTCCTCACATTTAAAATTTTTCTCAATAGTTGAATGTAAGTTATTTACTTCTGGAGTGAACAATAAAATGTAAATGGAGGTTTCCAGGAAGATGAATTGAGTGTGCCATACTGCCTGCCTCTGTAGGCTCCACCTCTGGGGGCAGGGCACAGACAAACAAAAAGACAGCAGTAACCTCTGCAGACTTAAATGTCCCTGTCTGACAGCTTTGAAGAGAGCAGTGGTTTTCCCAGCACGCAGCTGGAGATCTGAGAATGGGGAGACTGCCTCCTCAAGTGGGTCCCTGACCCCTGACCCCCGAGCAGCCTAACTGGGAGGCACCCCCCAGTAGGGGCAGACTGACACCTCACACGGCCGGGTAATCCTCTGAGACAAAACTTCCAGAGGAACGATCAGACAGCAGCATTTGCGGTTCACGAAAATCCGCTGTTCTGCAGCCACCACTGCTGGTACCCAGGCAAACAGAGTCTGGAGTGGACCTCTAGCAAACTCCAACAGACCTGCAGCTGACGGTCCTGTCTGTTAGAAGGAAAACTAACAAACAGAAAGGACATCCACACCAAAATCCCATCTGTACATCACCATCATCAAAGACCAAAAGTAGATAAAACCACAAAGATGGGGAAAAAACAGAGCAGAAAAACTGGAAACTCTAAAAAGCACAGCGCCTCTCCTCCTCCAAAGGAACACAGCTCCTCACCAGCAACGGAACAAAGCTGGATGGAGAATGACTTTGACGAGTCGAGAGAAGAAGGCTTCAGACGATCAAAGTACTCCGAGCTACAGGAGGAAATTCAAAGCAAAGGCAAAGAAGTTGAAAACTTTGCAAAAAATTTAGATGAACGTATAACTAGAATAACCAATACAGAGAAGTGCTTAAAGGAGCTGATGGAGCTGAAAGCCAAGGCTTGAGAACTACGTGAAGAATGCAGAAGCCTCAGGAGCTGATGCGATCAAATGGAAGAAAGGGTGTCAGCCCTGGAAGATGAAATGAATGAAATGAAGCGAGAAGGGAAGTTTAGAGAAAAAAGAATAAAAAGAAATGAACAAAGCCTCCAAGAAATATGGGACTATGTGAAAAGACCAAATCTATGTCTGATTGGTGTACCTGAAAGTGACAGGGAGAATGGAACCAAGTTGGAAAACACTCGGCAGGATATTATCCAAGAGAACTTCCCCAATCTAGCAAGGCAGGCCAACATTCAGATTCAGGAAATACAGAGAATGCCACAAAGATACTCCTCGAGAAGAGCAACTCCAAGACGCATAATTGTCAGATTCACCAAAGTTGAAGTGAAGGAAAAAATGTTAAGGGCAGCCAGAGAGAAAGGTCGGGTTACCCGCAAAGGGAAGCCCATCAGACTAACAGCGGATCTCTCGGCAGAAACTCTACAAGCCAGAAGAGAGTGGGGGCCAATATTCAACATTCTTAAAGAAAAGAATTTTCAATCCAGAATTTCATATCCAGCCAAACTAAGCTTCATAAGTGAAGGAGAAATAAAATCCTTTACAGACAAGCAAATGCTGAGAGATTTTGTCACCACCAAGCCTGCCCTAAAAGAGCTCCTGAAGGAAGCACTAAACATGGAAAGGAACAACCGGTACCAGCCACTGCAAAATCATGCCAAATTGTAAAGACCATCGAGGCTAGGAAGAGACTGCATCAACTAACGAGCAAAATAACCAGCTAACATCATAATGACAGGATCAAATTCACATATAACAATATTGACTTTAAATGTAAATGGACTAAATGCTCCAATTAAAAGACACAGACTGGCAAATTGGATAAAGAGTCAAGACCCATCAGTGTGCTGTATTCAGGAAACCCATCTCACATGCACAGACACACATAGGCTCAAAATAAAAGGATGGAGGAAGATCTACCAAGCAAATGGAAAACAAAAAAAGACAGGGGTGGCAATCCTAGTCTCTGATAAAACAGACTTTAAACCAACAAACATCAAAAGAGACAAAGAAGGCCATTACATATGGTAAAGGGATCAATTCAACAAGAAGAGCTACCTATCCTAAATATATATGCACCCAAAACAGGAGCAACCAGATTCATAAAGCAAGTCCTGAGTGACCTACAAAGAGACTTAGACTCCCACACAATAATAATGGGAGACTTTAACAACCCACTGTCAACATTAGACAGATCAACGAGCCAGAAAGTTAACAAGGATACCCAGGAATCGAACTCAGCTCTGCACCAAGCGGAACTAATAGACATCTACAGAACTCTCCACCCCAAATCAACAGAATATACATTTTTTCAGCACCACACCACACCTATTCCAAAATTGACCACATAGTTGGAAGTAAAGCTCTCCTCAGCAATTGTCTATGTTTTTATGTAGTCTGTAATACTTTCCTCTTATAGTCCAAACTTCAGGTTTTTTAGGAAAAGTTGGAGCTCTGTGCATTATGCCCCACCAGCTTCAGGTTCCATTGTCAACCTACCCCATACGTATAAACCATCTGTTTGTCATTTTTTGGCTTTATCCAAACATCTTCACAAAGAGGCCATCTGTTCTCTTCTTTTAGTTATCTATTTATGGCACTTTCTGTCTTATCTATTTTACAACATTTTTGCATATGTCAAAAATTCAATTACTGGTCACATATTAGTATGTCATCTACTCAGGAGGAGTCTTAGATAAACCTCTGGGTGATCCAAAGTGCATGGGTAGTACCGAGAGACTGATAGATCTATCTAAAATGAAGGGTATGGACATTGACATAAAAGCCTCACAGTGCATGAAATGGATAATAGATGTGAGATTCCCTGGGGAGCTGTGTGCATGTGACTTCCAAAAAGCTGTCATTTCACTATGTAGAAAGACAATATGAATTTACATGGAAATTTATTTCCACCATCAGTAATATATTCCTATTGCAAATGTACATTTTAGAGAAAGTATATTTTCAGTTGAAGTGAAAAAAAAAGAGATGCACAAATAGATGTTTGACTGGCATTTGTATAATTCTGGGTCAAGTTTTTAGGACAAGCTTACCAAGAAATTTTTAAGGTTAAATAAAAAGCAAACTTTTAGTGTATCAGGGTGTTTGCTAAAAGCACAGCACTGTGACAAACATAAAAAGCAGAAACATTAAAAGCAGAAAACTCTTTATTTTCTCTGCTTCCCTGGGAGAAAAACACTAACAGAAGAATTCGGTAGATAAATGATGTTTCCAACTGTGTTGGGAACTTGGAGTTGTGAGATTATAATTGGGACCACAGACTCAGACACCATCATCACCAACTATTTTTGTTCACATTTAAAAATAAAAAGTCAAAAGAAATTTACTAAAATCTGTATATGTCTGGTTACATATTTACATGGTTAAAATTTAATATATATACTTTTATATAACTGCATTATCTCTCTATCAATCTATCTATACATCTGTAACTTTTATCTACAAATATGTTTCCAAGTTCTATGGATAACAGATGAGCAAATCAATTACAAATGAAGGTTACCTAATAAACATTATCAAATTTATTTACACATCAACACTTGCAGGAAGATTTTGGTATAATAAAATAGATAGATAGATAGATAGACAGATGGATAGATAGATAGATAGATAGATAGGGTAGATAGACTAGATAATTCAACACAAAATGTTAACATAAAATATGACAAAGGCATTGGAATAGAAATAAAGCAAATATGTTAAACATAACCATAGCTTTGAGAAAGCATTAAGCAAGCCTGAATAAAAACTTCTACTATCCCAGATAAAGAGATAATTTTATGAAACATAAAAGGATATGTCTATTGCTTGGAAAGGATTGTAGTTTTTCTTAGCATTCATGTCTAAGTGAAATTTCTATACAGAGTTGTACACAGATAAGCAATACTATTGTTTTCTCCAATAAGAACATAGACTAGTGACTCTTGATTGATCATCCACAGTGCATTACACTAAGCCATTTTACAAACGGGCTCTCAAATTTTGATATTAGGGAAGTAAGTCAATTTGAGCCAAGAGTTTCAATAAAGCTATGCACAAACATGAATCTTGATATAGATCAAGAATCTGGATATAGAGCAGCCTTTGACCTCCATCTGCCTAGAACAGACATAATTTTCTTTTCATTCATTTTTGGTGAAAAATATAGGCTGGTGTGATTATTTCTGTGATGTAATTCAATAACTAAAATGTACACTCTTGTCTCAAAGTCTTCAATATCACCTTGTCCTATACTCCTAGTCCAAGACCAATCTACCCTCCATCCTCTTGTTGCCTGGATCCCTTTTCTTTGTGGGTATGACCATTGGAGCACTGAAAAGATGATATAAGTGTCAGGTGAGTTCCATGTTATACATTTGATTTATGAGGGAATGCACGCTGCTTTGGGAATTTCCTCTGGCACCTTAGCCCTTTTTCTCCTTTCCTTTTCTCCATATTCCAGGACCATCTGTAAAAGGCAGGGATGAGAGAGAGTTCAATGCCTTTCTCCTCCTCTTGATAAGAAGGGGTAGGATTATGGATAACTACAACTTTGAGAATTCTCTCTCTTACCTTCTGTAGTCCTCTAGATGTGGTCCAGGGGATTGGGGTTTTCAGAAGTGGTGTTTTTGCTGTGCCCTTTCCTAGAAGGCCCTGCAGAAGCTGACTAAAATGGGTAATTTTCTGAACCTAGAAATTGGAGCACTTAGTTTACTCTGCTTGTCAGCATTCTCAGGGAAGCAAAAAACAGTCCTCAAAAGCACTTTATAAGTGATAGCATATAAAAACAATTTTTGCTACATTTGACACGACATACTCCTACAGTGATGTCTCTGGCAGAACACTGCACACTCAGTGAGTTGAGGAACACGTTGCTGCAAAGAAGTGATAAGGCTTCATGTAAAGGCATGCTAGTGTTAAAGAAAGATGCCCTATATGCCAGAAATTGTAAGAAATTTGCATTATGACTGTATCAGAGAATATGGTCAGGACTGTAAGGAGTTTTTCGGTTCTCCTCAAATAAAAAACAACTAATTCAATAAGTATGGAAATATATTTTCAATATTCTACAACTTTTTTATACTTTAATTCCATCAAGAGTGTCATTAAATAATCCAGTTTTTTTTAAGTATCCTGCAAACACCAAAGGTTGACAATCAAAGTTTTAAGTTGAAGGTCTGTAGCCATTTCCCAACATGTGAAGTTGCCATTGCTACGTATCAGGGCAATAAAGTCAATGACTGATATATTTTTTCAGTTTTTTTAAATTTATTTTTTAATTAAATTTTAGCGTTTATTTTAGATATGGGGGATACATACATGTGCAGGTTTGTTACATAGGTATACTGCATAATCCTGAGTTTGGGGGTATGGATCCTGTCATCCAGGTAGTTAGCACAGGATCCAAAAGGTAGTTTTTTCAACCCTTCCCCACCTCTCTCTCCCCTCTTTTAGTCCCCGGTGTCTATTGCTTCCATCTACATGCACATGTAAACTCAATGTCCAGCTCTTACTCATTAGTGAGAACATGTGGTATTTGGTTTTCTGTTTCTACATTAATTCACTTAGGATTATGGACTTCAGCTTAATCCATGTTGCTTAAAAGGACATAATTTGATTCTTTATTATGACTGCATAGTGTTCCTTGGTACCTATATGTACCACATTTTCTTTATCTAATCCACCACTAATGGATACCTAGGTTGAGTTCATGTCTTTGTTATTGTGAATAGCACAGCAAAGAACATATGAGTGCATGTACTTAACTGATGTATTTGTATAGATCACCTCTTAACAACTCCATTTTGACTGGCCTTTTTATATATCGTCTGCTCTGATGATAGTGTCAAGACAATTTAAGAGTACCTTTGCACAAGTTCCTCCCTTCTGAAACACTCTTCTCTCTTTACTTTTTTGCCCTTTGGATCTCAATTGAGTCAAGCCCTCCTATTGCACCTCTCCTTGTCATTTTTTAATTATACCTTCTCTGTGACCAGACTACATGGACTAAAAATCCACTCCCACCACTTAATTACATGTGAACATGAACAGACTCATCTAGCCTGACTTTGTCATATTTTTCTTATTTGTCAAATAGAGATAATAACAGTAGCTTTTCATAAGGTTGTTGGGAAGATTGAATGAGTTAATACAGATAAAGCACTCACACTATATAAATGTCTTATTGTACTCAGAGCTATGTAAGTGTTAGGTATTATTACATTTATTATTGGTATTCACATTTTATTATTGTTGTATTGGTGGGAATACAGGCCGCTTTGGATACCCTGGGAATCATGTTAATCTTTCTCTACCTTTTTATTCTCAGCATCTAGTTCAATGCCATACACACACAAACATGCTTCACAAATGTCTGTTGACAAATCAGGTAAATGGCATGGCTTACTGATGTCTAACTGTGGAGATAGTTATCACTCATGGGCCCACTGAGAGCAAAAAGAAAGCTGACAATGGTAAAATAAACTCAGACAGGACTCAGAAGGACCTGTTTTTACTGACTTGGTTTTAGGATATATCTACACATGGAGAAGGGGTCGGACAATTATAGTTAGCAAGTCAAGCAACAACAGTGTTTCAGACACTTTGATACCAAAATAATTTTCCTCACTTTAAATATAGCAATTTGTTTTTCCATAAAAATGACATGCATCAGCAAGGTAAAAAAGATACTATGTGTATGTATCACTCAGACTTCCTGCAGAAAAAAGATGACACTTAAATTTGGTAATTTGAGGAATGTCTAAAACAAGCACTATTTGAATAGATGTGGGCAGGTTATAGGAAAATTGAAAAGGAAGGCAGTAACCTACAGACTATGCCTGAAAGGATGGAGGGAAATAAGAGTTTGCAGGAATCTGGAGGGAAAACTGTGTGGAGAGAACACTTGACAAGAAATGTGACCTCTGGTGGGCAGATGCAGTCAGCTTGGAGAGAGGAAGCCAGGGAAACAAGTACCCAAGTACCTTACTTCTCTCTTCCTCAGATACCTTTTCCTGCCCTCATTCCTCCAGAAGTTTCTCTTGACAGCCAAACAACCAGGAGCCAGTAGAAAGAAAACTCCAAGTTAGAACTCACACACGTCAGTTTCATGAACACAGAGCAAGGTAGGGAAGGCTGAAGAGTAATTTGGAAGAGCAAAGGAAAGATGTCGAATGCATAAAGTCCACTAAGTTTGAGAAACATTGGGTTAAACAAAGCTACATAATTTTCTTTTCTGCAGGATTTCTCAGATCCTTTAAATGTGAATGCAAACTATAACTCTCCAGGAAGAGGGAAAAAACGTGCCAAGCATGCCAAATGTTTAACCACACAACCTCCCATTCTTGTAGAACACCTTAACAGACTCTTGTCCCATGTGACACACTCTTAACATTTTCCAATGTTAGTATCTTGTAAATATTCAGGGTCAACCCATCATACCCCAAGTATTAAATTAATTTTGCCTGAAGAGTTGGTGTCTTAATTGGTAGAATTCATATATTCCATTTCTCTAGCCCAAAATGTAGAATTTTCAGAGCTTCAAATAATTCTGGGCATTCCTCTACTCTGATGGGTTCAATTGGCAGATAAAATAATGAAGACATTGAAAAATAAAGTGGCTTGGGCAAAAATGAGAGCTATTCCTCTTGCACCAAAATTTGGAATTTTAACATGAGTCTCTAGACTCGGTCTTACAACTTTCCAAACTATCAGGTTTAGAACACAATGGAGTTTTTAAAACCAGATTCAGAAATTAATGCACACATGGTTAATATAGGTAGATGGTACATCCTATTTTCTGCACTGCTAAGATATCCACTAGGCCTATATTATTTCTATCAGAAGCAAATAAATTTGCCCTTTTCATAACCCAAAAGTAGAATTCAAGAATTCATTGCCCTCAAAATTGGTTCACCCAACTTGATTTTTTTCTGTAAAACTGGGTTCTAAATAAAGTTCTCAGTATATAAACGAACACAGAGTGTTGTGCAGGTGGGCTTGCCCTTGGTAACAGACACAGCTGTGTCTATCAAACACAAAATATGGTATTTAATTTTGGAAAATTGCTAACGGCAGGCAGAACTGTACAAAGGAAAGTCACCTTCAACTGTCACTCAGGAAAAAACAAAGATATCATGAACAGTATCATTTTTCCAAATGCTTCCAGGCTA
The DNA here is from genome assembly GCF_028885625.2 of Pongo pygmaeus. NCBI lineage: Eukaryota > Metazoa > Chordata > Mammalia > Primates > Hominidae > Pongo > Pongo pygmaeus. The sequence continues at coordinate 77,552,432 of NC_085930.1, forward strand.
GAGTTGCATTCGGTGCCTTTCCGGAACCACTGAACAACGAAATGGATAGTAATCTGCCAAATGCATACAGCTGTGTGCCTGTTTGCCTGGGGTTTATATTAGGGCCTGGGGAAACAAAGTTAGGGAAGTAAGTCTCCAGGGTAGCATCAGTCCATCCACTATAGTCCGATTCAGATTCAGATGGTCAGACTGGACTCTAAGGTGGAATTCCTAGTATAATACAGTCTTCACTTCCTTATAATGTGGTTCCTGGTTTTTATCCTTTACCTTGGCACTGTTCAAGCAGCACGTTTTGCCACCACGCAATTATTTTTTGGCAACCCTGGGCAGTTGTTTGTGGAGAGTGTGTGGTGGTATTGAACACCTACATGCTTATAAATACAGGTGGCTGAAGTTAACCAATTATTCAGAGGCAGTTAGATGAATCATGCATTTAAGCACTTGTCTGATTCACATCTCTACCTCGTATGTAGAGGATTCTTTTCTCTCCAGAAAAATTTTATGGAGATTTACTATGGAGGGCAGATGTCCTGATTCTAGCATGACACGGTGGACTGGAATGGAATCAAAGGTGCTCTTCCAATCTTTTAGGTGTAATACATCAGTGTTAACACTCATTCATATAGCAGGGGTAAATAATCAAGACTGGGGCATCACAGAAGCAGCAAGTCTTGAATTGTGGAGAGTCCTGCTTTTTTGTTGTCATTTTATTTTCAGTTTAGCTGAAAGTACACAGTCTTCCTTGTTTTGAACATTTTCTACTTCATGGCAATAGATTAAATTTAATCATATTTTAGTTCACAAAGTGTTTCTTGGTGTATATGTGTTTTTATTTTCCACTATGTCATTATTTCAAAAGAATCTACTGCTCTTCTGGTTAAATTCGCTTACCAACACTCTTTGCCTCTAAAAAAAAGATGAATAACAGAGCCAAATTTGAAATGGCCATCTCTGTTACTCCAATTAACATACTGTATATACATGTGTATTGCAAAAAATAACTAGATTTTCCTGGGCTTGGCGTCACTAAAATGTCCAAAAAAAATCTTATTCCCATGAACATAAACTTCAAAATGTCAATTGCATTTACAACTATGAATAATAGAGAGCTGCCATTCCCAAGGGAAATAATGAAAGAAATGTTTCATAGATGTCATAGATGTTTTTCAGCAAAAACAAATGATTTGCATGTTTCCACCAAAAGGGAATAAAACCCTTAATATGGAATATCCCTCAGGTCTCCTTTTTGGAAACAAAATTCATAACCACCTGCCACTTGATGAAATCTAATAAATTCCTAATATAGCATACACTCCTCCAAAGTATTTATTGTTCAAAGAAACTCAAGTGAAAATAAGGTATGAAATCCTCATATGCACAGAGAGATAAAGATAAATGCAGCATTTTTAAAATATCTGTTTTTTTCTAGTACAAAGAAAACATATCAGAAATATTAAAGTGAGCATAATTTCATCCCACAGCAATAGTTTCAACTATACTTTAATTCTACCAGGTAGACTCACACACTTCCTTAATGGGTGTAAAATTTATTAACAACCTTTCAGTTCTGTTTTTCATAGAGAATATACATAAACCCTGTGTTTTGATTCATGCCATTTTATTCCGATTATTTATCCAAAGGGTAATTAAAATTTCTTTTTTGATGATGTAGATGGAATATGAAAATAAAGGGAGGTTATTGACCCATTAAATAGTTAAATGAAAATCACCTTCACAGATGTTTGGTGGAGAAAAATATGCTGTGCATAGAAAAGCTGAAATAATGTTTTTCCACAAATATTAGGCATTGAGCTGAAATTACAATAGGCTTTCATGTCCAGTTTTGTTATAATTCCATTAAGGCAACTGCAGAGATTGGTAAATAGCTGTTACTATAGAAGAGTCACCATATGTAATATAGTTTGTGCTAGACATTGTGTAAGCATTTTATATACATTCTCTCATTGACACATTTAACAGCCTGTGAGGTTCCTATTTTATTCCCACCTCACATATTGAGAAACTACAGCTCAGAGAAACAAAGTAAACTGAGTTCTTACTTGAACCTAGTTTTTATGTCCTATGCATGGGTTCATATGTTTACTGATATACATATATAAAATTTTATTTATACATATAATATATTATATATATAAAATAAACCCTAAAGTCAGAAATTTAGAATGAAATTTAATATGAGTATAATTTATTTGCTGATTCCAAGATAGGCATCTATATTTTCCCAACATTAAAATAAAGATCATCTGGACAATCTTCTAACCAACTCCAAACAGTTCTTTCTGGAGTTTTTCTCCTTTTATTTCTCCTACTTGGAGTTGTAGGAGAAATCTGTGTCTCAGAGAAATAAACAAAAGGTGTTCTATTTTAAAATAAAAGGACAGAAATTAGCAGCTTGGACATTTCACAAAAGAAGCTAATTAGTTACCAAGTTAACTGGGGGTTTCCTCCATTCATGGGCATACTGGAATTGCAAAATCTAGTTGTGAGCATAGAATAATATCTATAAAAAGTCTTTAAGATAGCATGAAAAACATAGCATAATATCAGTAACAAATATTTTATAATGTCTAAAATTTGTAACTTCTTTTGTCTATCTTCTTAAAGCTCCCTTATGCCATAGTTTGGCTGTATTTATGTGATAAACACACTCTTAGCTTTGCAATGAATTTTTAAGGAAAAGACAGAACCATGTAAAATATGCTTTTGAAAAATAGGCACATTATGCATGTGAATGCTCTCTCTCTACTAATTAATGTAATGTGGCAGTATCCAAAAAACCAGAGCAGATGGTGCTCTAAGTCTTGTACCAGCCTGTGCCATTCTTAAGGGGAACAATTTTTGTTCACATCTCTAAATAAAGAGTGAAATTTTGGGAAGGATGGTATAATGTAACAAACAACAGAGAGTGTGACCATTCAGACTGCTTTTTCCTATCAACCACTTGCAATGCAAAACCTGTTTCAGAGATGAAGCAATAGAAAGTGTTGGAAGCAAGACAGATTTGAGTTGGAATCCCAACCATTGCCATGGGTGACCACTAAACCTCAGCTTCCTCATCGGCAGTATGGGGATAACTATAGTAGCAAACATTTCTAAAGGTAATTGTGAGAAGTACTTTTATGAGTACACAATTAATGCTGCTTCTACTACCATTACAACTGCTGCTATTCTATTACTATCAGTGCCTCTATTACTATCAGAGCCACAGAGCTCTAGCTTATAAGTCCATCTATTCATTTCTAGACTGACATGATCATTTTTGCATATTCTCATTGCCTCCCATTTCTACCTTCTCTAACTTATCCTGCAAATCACTACCTAATTATATGTCAATATTCTGTTTTGAACTCTATGCAAGTGCTTTCTCTATTTCAATTTTAAAAAAGAAATTCTTGCTCCAAGTCAGTGATTCTCCATCAGGGATAACTGTAATGTACAGAGGACTTTTAGTAATGTCTGAAAAAAGCATCTTGACCCACAGAGGACATTTAGTAACATCTAGATGCACTTTTGGCTGTCACAACTAGACGTACAGGTACTATTGGCATCTAGAGATAGAGGCCAGGGAAGCTTCTAAACATCCTATAATTCAGACTCCTCTTGCCTCAAAAAAGAATTTCCAGTCCAAAATGGCAAAAGTGCTGAGGTTGAGAAACCCTGCTCTAAGTGTGTACTGATCTTATATATGCAATAAACTACAATATACTAATATAATCATGTAAACTTCAATAAAGAACTAAGCCATCTCTTCTCCCCTTTCTATTATGAGAAATTCCCTTTTGAGCATAAATAATCAGCTATTTCTATCAAGTAAAATAATATGAACACACCTGCATTAAGGCAATGGGCTAGGCCAACTGATCTCTTAGGATCCCCCTCAGTTCTGATATCCACAATTACATATTTGAACTCTCCAAATGTTCTCCATTGCCTACAAATGTCCTCATTTCTTAGTATGGATTCAAGGATTTTCACAGCTTATTTCCTGTTTGGTCTGTCAATTCTATTTCCCATTGTTTTCCGGTATGAATGTCTGCTCCAGACAACTTGGCTTGCTCGTTGGTGCCCATGCATACATTTATAATGCTCTCCCCCCAACCTATCAGCCCTGGCCAGCCTCCAAGTCCTCAGGGCACATGACCTCTTACATCTTTTTTTTATTTTTTATTTTTTTTCTTTTATTATTATTATTATTATTATTATTATTATTATTATTATTATACTTTAGGCTCTATGGTACATGTGCGCAACGTGCAGGTAAGTTACATATGTATACATGTGCCATGCTGGTGCGCTGCACCCATGACCTCTTACATCTTATTGCTCTCATTATCTGTTAAATTTACTTGGCCCCTAATAAAATATGATGTGTCTTGTATTGTTTTGCTTTTATGAACTTGCCTTTTCATTCAGATCTCACTTAGTCGCTTAAAAACATGAACAATGTAAAACATTTTTTGCATCCTTTGTGTTCATTTTGTACATCTCCTTTAAGACACTATACTTGTCCTATGTATCACATGGAATATACAGCCCGTTGAGAAAGTTATTCCCAGGGTTAGTTCTAAACCACTTGCTTTGACTTATTTCTCATACTACATCCCACACTTCTCAATGAAATTGAGTGCCTTCATGACATCATTCAATGAAAAGCATTCCAAGACTTTCTCTGTATTCAAGGGAAAAGAAGCTATGATTGATTAGTGAAGTCTGTCAAGGGTATACCAAAGATTTGCCATCCCTGCTCTTTTCATTCCCTGGTTTGTCAGTTCATTTCCAAATTTCACAATAGATGTGGTCTTCAAAACGGATTTACAGTATGCAATCTGCTAATGCTCACTAGTGTTCTATAGACAACATAGGCTAAATGAATACACTGTCCCACCAATGATCTAGGTACTTGTCAGCTTAATCTGGGATAGTTTAGGTATATGAAAGAAACCTATCACATACAAGATGAATACAAAAGTCAATTTCAATGAATCTAAGATGTGCCATGGAATTGAAGAAAAGGAAGTTATATGGAACCCAAGAAAAGGCACTCTATCTTTTCTCTGTTCCATGCTGAGTGTCTTCTCTCTCTTCTAGATGGACGTTCACCCCTCTAACTCCTTTTCTGGCTGTCTATCCTGAGAAACTGTTACTTCTTTTGGCATAATTAAGGACAAACATGACAGCGAGCTCCTCAAATGCAACATCCTTATCTTAAAAGCTCAGCCAAACACTTCAGAATCCCAAATCTTAATTGGTTCAAATTAATTCAAATTAATCAATGAGTATCAGAGAAATAGAGAAAGGAGAAATATGGCTGCTGGATGTGCAATCCTTTGGGTAAAAGTCACCATGCAAATCTCAGTAAAAAGACATGTGACCTAAAAATAGGCACATCCAAAAGCACTTACTTCATGTACATTGTCACATGGGCAAAATAATCCAGTGAATTCAGAACTGTGCTTCCTCTGCTATATAAGCAAGCTGACTCTGACAGAGTTTTGATGACAGTCTAGTTGGTATGAGATATACTCAAGTATAACGGTCAGTCTGTCTGAATCCAGAGACTGGGTCCTTGTCACAAGCCCAGGAGACCCAGAAATCTTTTCTTACTACATAAAAGAACAAGTCAAATGTTTTTGTGTTAGAGATGGCCAGATTCAAAAATAAAGCAAAGTAAAAAGTAATAAAAATTAAACAATGATAACTACTAACATGTATTGAGTGCTACCTATGCATTGGCATGTGCTAAACGTTTGATGTGTAATTAATGCATTTAATGTTTTTATCAACCCTGTGACACAAGGATTATTATCCCAGATGACAAAACACATACAAGAGAATGAGTCACCTGCCCCAAATAACAAAGCTAGTTAATGGTGGATTGGGTTTTAAACGTAGACCAAACAATTCCAGAGTCCTGTGTTTTTAATATGCAAAGGTTTGACTCCAGTTATTTCTAAGAAAAGAAGGGAGGAAGAGGTCAACTTATTGTTAAATTGTGTAGGTCTACTTTATTAAAATATATGCTTGTATGTATGTATATACACACATGTATGTTACATGTACACATGAATGCATGCATATATATACACATACACACATATATTCTGTACATGTGTATAAAATATATTTAATATTTAAAATGTTCAAAATTGAAAATTCATGACTGGTGGCACATTTTTTGTTCTCTTCTTTTGCATAGGAAAACTGCCTGCTGGTAACTCTCCTTTTGTCAGAGACTGATAAGGGCTGTACAATCTTGTAGTCAAAACATCTCACTAAAAAGCTTCTTTGGCGGCAAAGCCTATCTTGGAGTGTGTTTGGTTTCCTGGACGCCTTATTTGTTTACAACAATGCTCTTAAAATTGTCTCTACCATCTGTGTGAGGTCTAGTTCCTTGAATGAGAATGAGATATTAAAATGCCATCCAGATGTCTAGATGCATATCCACATTAACATATTATGCAAATTGTCACAAGCCATTTTTTTCCCCTTCTTAAACAGAAAATATTTTTAGAGGGAGTGTAAGAAAGTAAATCTGTAAAGGCAAAAGAAAAATTTTAAAAAGGTACAGAAAACAAGATGCATCGGATTTGCATTGCTTATCTTTTTATAGTCATATCTTATGAAACCATGACTTGCAAATATTTTGCGGTCTTTCATTTTGCAAAAGAAAAATAGATGCCAAAAGAAGGAGCAAAATCTACCTTGAAAAAGCAAAAATATGAATTCAAGATATACTTTTTTAATAAAAGAGATTATATACAGACTAAGAATATTCTTTGATTGAACATCCCCATTTCTCGTACGGCAAATATCTTTTAAAGTTATATGTCAGCTCTCTGTTACAGGAAAGAATAAGTAAAACTTGATTTCAGATGTTTTTATTATTAAAACATTCTAAATAATGGCATGTTAAAAATGCTTCCACATTTATGGGTTTATTGTATGAAGTATGGATGATGGAAGAATTTTAAAATGTTAAAAGAATTTCCATTAAAAATATGGCATGTTGGCATTAATAATAATTAGATTTCAGAAATAGCATGATTTGTGAAAGAACAGTTATCAGATTCATTCTGTGATTAATCTGGACTGAATCTGATATTTCTTCTAATATCTGTGTTCCCTTTTAAAATTCTGAATATATTTTCTTGGGGGGGTGTATTGTAAAAGTTTTTAGCTCTCATATGAGTAAATTCAAACTCAAAAGCTTTTTTTATTCACCATAAAGAAACACAAATAACAGCATTATTTTTAAAAATATATTTCGCAATCTCAAGCACTTATTCCTGAATCAATATTTAAATTGCAACAGTATTTATTTACAATGAACTCCAGGATGTGTTTCAGAGATAACTAATTCATTAGCACTACTGAAGACCTTGACATTGAGTGGATAGTTTAAAATATAATCAGCAAAACAAAACAAAACAAATTTTTCAGCAGATAAGTGGCATAATAAAGTACCTTTTTTTTTTTTTTTGAGACAGAGTCTTGCTCTGTCACCAGGCTGGAGTGCAGTGGCCCAATCCCGGCTCACTGCAACATCCACTTCCCAGGTTCAAGCGATTCCCCTGTCTCAGCCTCCCACGTAGCTGGGACTACAGGCACGCACCACCACGCCTGGCTAATTTTGTGTATTTTAGTAGAGATGGGGTTTCACCATGTTGGCCAGGATGTTCTCGATCTCCTGACCTCATTATCCGCCCACCTTGGCCTCTCAAGGCGTGAGAGGGATTACAGGCTGGGATTACAGTGCTGGGATTACAGGCGTGAGCCACCGCACCCAGCCAATAAAATACAATTTTTAAAAGAGAATATTCATGAGAATGTGGAAGTTGGATTGAAAGTGGGCAAGTGATGACAGAAGGAAAGGATGGAAGAGTTTAAAATAGGAGCTAAAATTGAAGTTGTTCACTAATACATAACAAATCAGCTAGACATTCTATCTTCTTCATTCTCTTACAATTAAGCTGTGTCGAGGAGTATAAAGCAAAGATGAAGATAATTATCTACTAGATTCAGTTCAGCAAACACTAGCTCAAAAGAATTAGATGATCCAGGCATTCTTTCCACCCACGCACTTTGCTCATAAATTGTCTGTGTTCCACCTGCCTCACATCCTTACTTGGATCTGGTAGCTGTAGCATCCCTCTAACCATTCTCAGAGACAAATGACCACAGCCAATTACCACCAGGTGTGCCAAAGTTCTTCCCAGTAATCACAACTAAGAATAGTGAAACCATATAATTCAATAAATAGCTATATGAATTCCTTAAAAACTGACACTAAATCCTAAAAAGTAAGCCAGAAGTCAAAGGGAAAACACAGACATAGCACTTACTACTATTGACCTGATTTCTAAAAAAGTTGGAATTACCGACTTACAGTTCAAGAACTACTGAAGAATTATAATGTCAATAATTTTTAACCAAAGTACTCAAAAGGATATGATAACTGTAGATCTTCTCTCCAGGATAATAATCAAGAAAGAGGTACAAACTACCTGAGGAAAGTTTGTATTTTATTTCAGAGGGCCTTGTGAAGGAATTGGCAGAAAGACAGTATAACCTGGCCTATTTTTGAATCCTATATACAATCTGGATTCCAAACAGATAAGATTCAATGATCTGAATATCACATACAGATTATGAGAGACTTTATCAAGTACTCCAGTCCCAATTTTAAGTGGCATTACCTTGCAAAAACAAAACCAAGATTCTGCTTATGATGAACCACTTGAAAACGCACTTATTGCTTAAGAATGCTAATTTACAGAGTCAAATGCAAAAATCCTCTTATTTTGTTTATTGCTTCACATTACTATTCATTTAGTAAATATTTATTGAGCACACTTTAGGCACCAGTCACTGTCCCACTGCTGATTGTCACCTGTTGCACACCCACGTGACAATCCTCTGTAATACTGCAGAGAAAAGATGGTCAAATCTTTCCTCCTTCAGTCTCTCTGCCTTTCAATCCATCCCCTAAAGCTCACTTGCCAGACATTCAAATACCTAATCTTAATGATGCCATTCCATAGTGCAAAATTTTTCATCAATTCCCATCACCCAAAGAAAAAAATAGAAACCATATTCCATGATAGTTTAAAACATTTTATTGTCTGGCTGAAACCTAACACAATACTTTCCTCTTTGTACTTTTCCAACTTCTCTTCAAGTACTTGAAAGTCCATTCATTCTGTTACTCAATAATACTTTCCCACCCTTTTACTTTGGTTTATATGCTTTCTTATTCCAGGACTGTCTCTATCTCCAGATCTTCAAATCCTCCCAATTCCTCCAGATAACTAAGGCAAATGAATTTTTTTTTAATTAAAAAAAAACTTTACAAAAAGTAAACTAAGGTAGTAGCACATGGTAGATACAGCCCAGTTTCTTACAAAAGATTTTATCCACAAAGGTCTTTTCTTATTCTATTTAATGATACTGCTTATTTAAAAAATTCAATTAAGTATATTATACAGAGAAATTCACAAATCATACATGCAAAGTTAATACATTTTTATAAACTGAACACGGAGAACACCGTTCAAAGAAAGAGAACATGGCCAGCATGCCAGAGAGCCCCCTCCTGTCCTCTCCCAGTCACTGCACCTCTCAACACTAACTCTTCACTGACTTCCAGCAGCACGTTTTACTCTCTTCTTGGCATAAATAAAATCATACAGTTTATGCTATTTTGTATCTGCCTTCTTCCACTCAACATAACAAGTTTTGGATTCCTCCATGTTATTGGGTATGGCTGCAATTTATTTATTCTTATGGCTATAATGTAGTCTATCATGCAACTATGCCAGTTTAGTAATTCATTCTATGTTGATGGATATGTGAGTAATTCTAGTTTTTTACTATCATGGAGTAAATGCTGTGAATATTTAATTTATGGCATTTGGTGAACATATATATGCATTTCCTTTGGGTATGTGGCTGTTTTTAAACAGTCTCATTGACCATATCAGACTATAAGTATCTTTAAGGCAAGGTCTCTACTTGCTTTTTTCTCAGCATCTTAACTACGATATTCATGTAATAAACATGAATAACTATAAGTTAAATATATTAGTGTATAAAATCTATTGGAAAATACCACCTTATTTAAAATGAGACATTATATTAGTTATTATTGTTACTATTTTAAATAATCTAGATAATCATTGTCTTAATAGAATGCAAATATTTCTCTGGATGGCATTGTTTTTCCTTGCTGACCCTGGGGAAGGTCAGTCATCTTGTCCTAATTGCTGTATCTTCAAATCCAAGCAATAGAGATAAGAAGATAAAAACTGCAAAGAAACTCCCATGAATTAAGCAATAAGTACGTTAAAAGAGTCACAATTAAGATAATATAGGGTATCCTAAATACAAAAGTCCATGTACTTTTCTAAAACGAGCAAATCTCCCAGTCAATGAAGCTGATTTTGGTTCCCATAAGACTAATAAAGCCAAGGTATGGCTCTCACTACAACTGAGATTTGTGCATCTCCGCATAGCTCAAGAGACCCAAGAGAGATACTGTAAATTTTTCCACTTGCAAAGGAAAAACGGGCAATGAATTTTGCTAGTTTTAACACCAGATTCACACATGCTCTAAAAATGTTCAAGGGCAGCCAGTCCTTATTTATAGTAAGTCACTCTTAACACCAGACCCAAACTTCCCAAGTCTTAAATTTATGCTTAGATATATGACCATTCATTATCACTGCTGTAGTTAAAAACACTGTGAGGAGCCTAGGTAAATCCATCATGGGGTACACACCTGATCTCTTTAGCATTTAGCATAAAACCACAAACATTTGAAATGCCTTATCAGATGCTGCAGCTGATTTTAATCAGCTCTTAATAGTCCTCCTACCCAACTGTCCCTTACTGCATCTTTCATAAAATGACTTGACAAGCTTAATTTCTTTCTTACCCACCACTTCTGCTGCGGACCAATCTCATTACATTTGAGATTTTCAAAAACTGAACCAATGCTCTCATTTTCAAGACAACACATGAAAGAGTCAAAATGTTTAATTTAACAACCCAAAAAGGATCTGTCAAAATGTATATCAATAGTTCGGCTTTCGATAATTTTATAAAGTATATGTTTAACATTCACTAGACAGCCCAAAAAATGTACACATAACCTACAAAATTTAAACATAAATTTAAAGTATTTAAAATGACCTTCTGACCACCTGAAAAATTTGGGAGTCAAAAAAAAGAATATGGTCATTTACATTGCTACTTTTACTAAAAATTTTATTTTCCTTATGCTTACTTACTTCCTCAGATGATATATCAAATTCCTTGGTCTTCTGTAAGAAAGACAGACTTTAAAAAGGTCCTCACTTACAGACATCTTGCTGAACACTCTGCCTATATGCTTCTACATATTTTATCAGCATAAGAAATAAAAATTTAGGCCAGGTGCAGTGGCTCACGCCTGTAATCCTAGCACTTTGGGAGGCTGAGGCGGGCAGCACGAGGTCAGGAGATTGAGACCATCCTGGCTAACACGGTGAAACCCCGTCTCTACTAAAAATACAAAAAAATCAGCCAGGCGTGGTGGTGGGCGCCTGTAGTCCCAGCTACTCAGGAGGCTGAGGGAGGAGAATGGCGTGAACCCAGGAGGCAGAGCTTGCAGTGAGCCAAGATAGCGCCACTGCACACCAGCCTGGGCGACACAGAGAGACTCCGTCTCAAAAATAAAATGAAATAAAATAAATAAATAAATAAATAAATAAATAAATAAATAAAAATTTAAATATCATGAGGAAGCATCAAAGGAAAAAACAAAGACAAAAAGAAAGTAATTTTTCAATTATAGATTAAGAAAAGAAATCATGAATGACCTAAAACTAAGCTTACTAATTCATTATCCACAATGATTAGGAAAAGTTCAGTGTTCCCAGTGAAGAAATTGGAAATCAAGAAAATAAGTAGGTCTAAATGTCAGTCTAAATTGCTTGCCTTGTTTGTGGGTTAAAGCAATCATAAAACTTTTCTGAGAAACGACTCATACTCTCTAAAACTTGCTGTTAGCTCAACTCTGTGTGTGTGTACCCATTTGTGTGTGTGAGAGGCTGTGTGTGTATGGAGGTTAGGAAGAGATCCTGTTAGGACACATGTACTGATTCGCAACTTTGGGTCCATAGCAATTTGTTAACTCTTCTGTTCCCTGAATAATCTTGGCGCAAGTCTAGCAAATCTCTGGACATTGGTCAAGTTACAATTAATTCTCCCTTCTGTGAAGACATAGGAGTGATAAACTGTCAGTATTGTTCCTGGAACATGGTCGAGTGAAGCTTTGACAATTTTATCCTAAGACATAATATATGCATGATATAACAGGAGAAGGAAATGTAAAAACATAACATAATTATATATATAATATATAATTTTATATATATATAAATTTATGTATATATCTGCCCAGAAAAGCGCATATGCTTGCTAGTTAACATGAATTGAGTACATACTCTGAGCCAGACAATGGCCTAGAAGTTTTGCACACATTTTTTTTCCATTTAATCCTTTATCAACATCTCCTGTCAAATCTCCAAGTCCTCTTTCTTCTAATCCAGCCAGTTGGTGGCAGCTATCAGATATAATATGACAACATCTTGTCTCTCACAGTAACTTCTATCCTGGGCTTCTGTATCAGAGCTGGGAGAGTCTCTTATGGAAATATTCTGATACACATGTGCAAATCCACATATGCAAGAGAGGGAACACTTTAATGGGTCAATCTTGCCCAACATAGAATGGGAGGTTTTATGTAAATACTCCTCCCCTCCTTGATCCCTTGGAGACAATTCTATAATGCAGTCTGCACAGTCCTCAAAGCACCTGCAACAGGGTCAAGACCCAGTGTCCACTGCCATGAACAGCTTGGACACAAAACCTTGGATTAGGTTTTCCTCCCTCCCTGTTTCACTCCTTCTATGCTTCCACTCCTTAAGATCCTTTTGTAGTGCAAACCACCTGCACCCAATCCCTTATCTTAGGCTCTACTTTTGAGGGACATCCAGGCTAAACAAATGACCCAATAAGGAAGGTACTGTATTATCTCCATTTTAAAATGAAGCTCCTGGTGCACAAAGACGTTAAGTAAGTTGCCCAAGGTCACACAGTAAGTATTAACACCTGGTTATGAATCCACCTCACAGCTGTGTGCTCTTTACCATGAAAGGGTATTGCCCTTCCAGCTTCATCAGAACCATACAGATGAGGGAGGATACTCCCCAAGAGAACCATGCTCCCTGCAGAAGGCAGATAACCTGGAATGCCAAATAAATCAAGCAAACACATGCATGTCTGCATAAAATAGCCATGTAAATCCACAAAACCTCTTTTTCTGTTGTGTCGACTTCAAACCCTACCATCCATTTCATCTCAGAGGCTGTACTACTGATTATTTTAAAAGTCAAGAGAACATGAGGTCTGACAAAATTATCAGCAAGGATTCATTGCTTTCACTTCTGTCTTCATTCTATTGCCTAGGGCAGTAAAGAGAAGTTCCGGCCTAGAGACAAAGCCTGTTCATTGAGACCAAGCCGTAGAAACCCAGCCTCACTCCTTGGTACCCAGCATGACACACTTCCATCTAGTGACTTGGGAAGCAAAGGTATTTCGCTAGAGTAGCATAAAGTATCTGAGCAAATAAACCAAAAACTGATTATTTTAAAAGTTGGATATAGAAAGCATAATAGTTACCATTTATTGAGCACTTATTATATGCATGTCAGAGTATGTAAAAAACTAGAAAATATAAACTTATTTTTAAAGGTATCTTACTTACATTTTCTATTGTTTTTTCTTTTTTTCAGATATCTATTCCAGGAGAAGTACCTTTAAATTGAAAGCGATGAGTCCAATTATAAAAAAAAATCTTAAAAAATGCAATTGAGTACTTTACTGCAAAGCTGCCTATTAGTAACTGAGTACAACTTAGTGTCCAGTGTCTCGATTTCTATTTAATGTATTGTCTATGAGTGCCTAGCATAATATCCTTGGGGGATAAAGCCCTTTCAAGCAAATAACATGTTGGAAAGAAATTGTCTTTCTGTGGTTACCAGACTATCCTCTGAAGTACGTAAAACCTATAAGCTTTTGTTATAAAGCTGGATGATGCAGAAATGATTGAATTCGGCAGTTTAAATCTAGGTACTGATACTCTCTGGAATATTTAAGGGTATAACTGACATTTAGTTATATTTTAAAGGGGTTACTGGATTTTTTTCTTTTTTCCCCACAGAGCTCCAACCACTGAATGTCAGTCTTCTCTTGATGCCATCATGCCCTGACATGAGGTGGCAGCCTGCCTCCTGACCACAGTCAGGGTTGTACCTACCCAGCCTCATAATGAAGAAGGTTGAAGGCCATCTCTCCTGATGTCTGGAGAATCTGTACCCACACAGATTGTACTGCTGCTCTCATACGTGCTGAGACTCACTGATGGAAGCACTAGTTTTCCTGCAGGCCCACACACCTTTTTGAGATATTTCCACCCATCTCTCTCCTCCCACAATTTTCTCAAAAATTCATCTGAAGTAGTGAGAAGCCATAACCCTTAACTCCTTCTTATTCTGGAGATCTTTCTAAAGGTTAAGAACAAAAACTCAAAGAGCATCGCCTGGGTTCTATCCTACTTTCCACCACTCTCAGCTGTGGGAGCCCAGGGTATATTATTTAATCTTTCCCTATCACAACTTTCCCTTTGCAAAAGATTGGCTATAACATAATACCTATCTCAGGGTTGTAAAGAATGAATGAGATATTACATGTGAAGTTGCTAAATACATTTTTTGGAAAATAGTAAAAATCTATAAATTTGGGGATCATGTCTGGCTTGGATCCAGGATGTCTATTTCAAGGTCTCACATTAGGGTATGCACAACTAACCTAAGTGTTTTCCTTTGTAGCTCCAATACACAATCTCAATTCCTGCCTATGTTAGGTGCTCGGTTCAATTCAAAACAGGTCCCATAAAATAACTTTCTTCTCACTGTCTTCGAGTTAATATTTTTCCCAGTCTATCTCCTTGACTTTTTTTACTCAGCTTTTATGTTTGATCTTCTCCCCCATATATGTGTCTTACAATATGAATCTTTTTCCTCAGTTATGTGCAATACTCAATTCACAATTCCTGCATCATTTATTTATTCGTTCTTTCAATGATGTCATCAATTGTTTACCATATGCTAACTGGGAGAATAGCAGGAAAAATAAGATGAAAACAACCCTATTGATATGTTGTCTTTGTTGCTCAAGTTCTAATTATCTGTAACATCACCTTACAGCTCATAGTGAATCAATGTATTTTGTCTTTGAAATATCATGTATCGGCCGGACATGGTGGCTAACACCTGTAATTCTGGCACTTTGTAAGGCTGAGGCAGGCGGATCGTCTGAGATCAGGAGTTTGAGACTAGCCTGGCCAACATGGTGAAACCCCGTCTCTACTAAAAATACAAAAATTGGCCAGGCATGGTGGCAGGCGCCTGTAATCCGAGCTACTTGGGAGGCTGAGGTAAGAGAATCGCTTGAACCCGGGAGGTAGAGGTTACAGTGAACCAAGATCGTGCCACTGCACTCCAGGCTGGGCTATAGAGCATAACTCAGTTTCCAAAAAGAAAGAAAAGAAAAAAAATCATGTATCATAAGAAGTCACATATACTTAGATTAGCTCATTTATTAAAGATAGACAGGAATGCACACATTTAAGGTTCAAGCATCACCATGTTCAAAAATCAATTTTACCATAAACTTTTCTTAGTTTGCCCCCTAAATATGGTGACCATTCTGCTACAGTTATCTAGCAAACACATGCATTCATAACTCAAAGATACAGACCAACCTCATAAAGTAGCTAGTGTGGAGAACAGGGAATACCCTTCATTTGACTAACCAGATATTCAGCAAAATAAAGCTGGAAATCATTTCCAGAAGCCAGTCATTTTGTACATTTTTGAGCACCTATTGCACTCAGCTTTCTGCATATCATTCTCTCAAACGGCTCAGACCTAAGTTGTTTCCATCTCAGTACAACTACTGACAAGAAAGAAATTTTCAAATAGAAAATGAAAACTCAACAGTATTTTATTACCCCTTCCACAGAAACATTTTCACTTCCTATTTCTACCTCAACAAACTCTGTAACCAATATAAAGGGTTTAGGAACTAGAAATCTGGCATTTTCTAGTTTTTGCATTCAAAATACTGCCTCTTTCTGTCACCCCAATATATGTGCTTCTCTGGAGTCAGTATATACTCTGAATAGTTTTGCACCTTCTTTTTGCAAGGCATTAGAGTAGAGTTAGCAATATTAAGCAATTACAGTGCTTCACAATGCATAAAATTGCAGTTATAAATGTATTCAGCAGATTATTTGGTGATTACAATACATCTTCACAGATTAGATAATTTTTCTTTGGAATGCATATGATGAAGGCACATTTAAAGTCAAGAGGAATGAATTCACTGATTCACCTTAAATCATCTACTTTCTAAACATTGGAAGCAAGTTAAAATATTGAGTTACACAAGTAATTTGTAGGTTAGAAAAGAAATAAATGTGTGTTTTTATTCTGAGTAAGACATTTATCACTACCTTAGATGCTACCTAGATTATAAAATAATGAATGTACATCTTCCCTGCTTGAATTGATTGGAAAGTTTGTAACGACGTGAATAGTATTTTCAAAATGTAATTGATCTTCCCTTTGACCAAAATAAATTACAAAAAAGTGAAAACATGTTCAGTAATGCTAATGAGTGTCTTAGCTGTTTAAAAGAAAGCAATACAACTTTAGTCAGGTATTTTCAGGACAAGACTAGTTAATGATGAATAAAATTAACCATATAATTCAAGTAAAACCAACAAAGACAACACATTGACCTAAAGAACTAAGCAGTTAAGATTCTACATTTAAATGAACCACTTTTCATTTCAGGAGACACCAACGTGGTCATAAGAATATATATATAGTGTTATTTTATTAGGTTGGTGCAAAAGTAATTGCTGTTTATTTGGTTTTTGTTTTGTTTTTTGTTTTCGCTTTTGCACCAACATAATATAATCAACAAGGAAAAAACAATATACCCAGGCCAGCTTACTTAAAGAAATTTTATATGAATCAGAATTCCCAAGTAAGGAGTTGAAGCTTCTTTTTGATTAGGCTTGGGAGAAAAAAATGTGAGAATAATCACAGGGTTTTAAACAAAGCATAATTCACAGGCATGTTCAGATACAATAGATTAATTTTTTAATGAAATAAAATAGCTACCTGATAAAGATTACGGAAAGAGACAGACAGTATCCTCTCCATCCATTGGGTGGGCGATTTAACTAGATAATCCTGGATCACAAATAAAGGACCAAAAAAATGGTGCCTTTTCAATAAATCCTAGTTCACCTTTTCATTTTGAGTCAAAGGTTATGAGCTCCAAATTTGCTTTTTATAATTCTAAGGCTTACATGTTGTTAGACTTAAAATTAAAGTAAGCATTTTCTTTGGACACTTTTTTTGGGCAAATTAGAATTAAAAGTATAAATCTGAGGCAATATGAAATACAGTTTTAGTATTATAAGAATTTTTTTAATGAGCTCTACATTCTCTACTTTTTCTGTTGTCAATTATTTAACATAGTGAATACATTTTTAAAGAGTATGTGCTCTGTGCCAGCTTCTGTCCTAAGAAGATTATATGGTAGACAAAAATATGGCTCCTGCCCTCAAGGAACTCAAGTTGATAGAGAGTATGCCAGTGTTATCGGGGACATCAAGAAGTTCAGGTTTCAAGAGAAACTCAAATTTGAGGAATAAACTCTAGTGTGGGAATATAAAGCTTTCCTGAAAATGAGTCATATAAGAGTAAGTGATATGGTTTGTATTTGTGTTCCTGCCCAAATTTCATGTCGAATTTTAATCTCCAATGTTAGAGGAGCCTGCTTCCCCTTTGCCTTCCATCATGATTGTATGTTTCCTGAGGCCTCCCCGTCATGCTTCCTGTACAACCTGCAAAACTCTGAGCCACTTAAACCTCTTTTCTTTATAATTACCCAGTCTCAGGTAGTTCTTTATAGCAATGTGAGAACTGGCTAGTACAGTAAGCATAAGGATGTATAAGTAAGAATTTATTAAGACAGTGTTTTCAGCATGCTTGTCCATGAACCAGTGCTTTTCTATAATTAGGTTTCTACTGGTCCATGATAAAACAAGGAAAATGTAAGGACCATATTGTGAAGTTATTGAATGTAAGGGATTTTATTTTATTCTCAGATCGTGCCCTTTGTAATTGTTTTTATGTTAATTTTTTTCAATAACTGCGTGCATTTTTGTGCATATATACATAGAGAGAGAAAGGGAGAGAGAGAATAATAAACAAATATGATAAAATGTTAAAAATTGGTGAATCTGGATATGCTGTATGTGGGAATTCTTTGTACTATTCTTGTAAGTTTTCTATAAATTTGATTATTTAAAAATAAAAAGTTAAAACTTAAAAGTGCTTCTTTAATGAAAATCAGGGTATAATAGATGGTAATTATTTCTATTTAAAAATAAAAATTAGATAATCTATCAGTTTTGAAACTGAAAATGTATGGAAAAATTTCATACAATAGTTTCCTTTTGCTATTGTAACAATTACTACAAATGTGGTGGCTTAAAATATACCATTTATTATGCTAAAATTTTGAAAGTCATAAGTCCAAAATGGGTCTCATTAGGCAAAAATCAAGATGTTAGCCAAGGTGTTTTCCTTTTGAAGGTTCAGTGAAAGAATGCATTTCTTTGCCTTTTCCAGCATTTAGAGGCTTCCCATATTTCTGAGATTGTAGCCCCTTTCTCCATCTTCAAAGCCAGCAGTGTAATGTAATCTGCCTCAAACTCTGACCTTGACTCTCCTAGCTCCTTCTTTCACTAATAAAGACCCTTGTAACAACATTGAGACCACCCAGGTGGTCCCATATACTCACCTCTTCTGAAGGTCAACTGATTAGCAATCTTAATTTCTTCAGCAGCCTTTTCTCCACCTCACCATATGACATGACATACTCAGATGTTCCAGAGAGTAGCACAGGGACATCTTTGGGGTAATTTCTGCCTACACTGTGGACAATGTTGGAAGAGCATTTCAGGCCACTGGGTGAAAAGGTAAGGTGTGGTAAGAAAGGACAATGGAGACATGGGGGAAAAGCCAGGGAGTGCAGAAGCTTTTAGGTCATGTTAAGGATGAGGAACTTCCCAGTGGGAAACCACAGGAAGAGTAAGTGGAAGCTAACATGTTCAAGTTTGTATTTATGAAAGTTTCCTGTATTCAAAGAAGAAAGTAGTTTGGATAGGAATGGCTTGCTGAGTACAGGTTACGAGGCTCCTCTTGTCATTCTGGTAAGAGCAAACGACATTTTGGTCTTGGCTAATGGCAGTGGGAAAGGACAGAAATAAATTACTCTCAATTATCATTGGAAGAAGTGAGAAATTATAATTGGATCCCCAGGTGGCAGTGTATTCTTCAGTAATATTAAGGTACTACTTAGAAAAAAGAGTAAGCAGGACTTGGGGAACTACTGGACAATGGGCATTGAGAGGGAGTATACCAGCTAAGGTTCACCAGAGAAGCAGAACCAGTAGGGGATATGGTTTTTGCGGGTGGATTTAGTATGAGGATTTGCCTTCACAATTGTGCAGCTGGTTAAGCAAGCCAGAAGACCACGGGCTGGGCAGTCAGGAAGGGAAGATCTTGAGCAAGAAAGAGCCCCCTGGTCTTGAGCTAATACCTGTTGCCCACAGACAGGTAGACAGGAAGGAAGATGTAGGGTAAAATGAAGAAAACTTCACACTTGGCTGCTGTTTGGAGCCTCTCAGCACATTCGTTTTGATTGAAATAAATCCAGTTTAACATGATGAAATGATTGAAATGGTTCCACAAATAATTTGTGTGATACAGAATATAAAAACCATTTTATTTAAAAGAGATCAAGTATTCTAAAATTACTGCATGTTATGTTGGTGGTTGTGGTTGATCACATTGCTGCTTC
The DNA here is from genome assembly GCF_028885625.2 of Pongo pygmaeus. Taxonomy (NCBI): domain Eukaryota; kingdom Metazoa; phylum Chordata; class Mammalia; order Primates; family Hominidae; genus Pongo; species Pongo pygmaeus. The sequence goes on from NC_085930.1 coordinate 77,572,502, forward strand.
ACCATCCTCCGTTGCCTCAGTGTACGTGGAATATATCTTCCTGGTCTTTGGCTTCGGATGTGGCCACATGACTTGCTTTGGTGAATGATATTCAGGCAGAAGTAACATTGTGCCAGTGGCAAGCCTTTGGACAAGAGACCCAACAAGCCTTAACTCACTCCTTTCAACTCTGCCATTGCCATATACAAAGCATGGCCTGGGTATCCTGTTGGTCCAAGGCTCATAAGAGACATGTGGAGTAAAGCTTTCCTGCTGACCCACAGACATACAGTGAGAAGAAGAGCCACCCAGTCACTGCAGCCCAAAGTAGGGTGTCCTAACTACGCATTGATTAGTCACACCCAAGCCAACCTGCAGACACACGTGCAATAATAAATAATTATTGTAGTTTTCATCCACTGAGTTTTGGAGTTTGTTGTATAGCAAGAATGAACTGATACAATGGGGAAATAAATAGAAAATTTAGCTATAGTTATCTAAACCTTGTTAACCATTTCTCTATTCTACATGGCACAATGAGATTTATGTTCTTTAGCTGTTTGTTTAATCAATAAATTTAATTATGCACCTAAGTGCCAAGCATTGTAACACACATTGGAAATACACCTATGAATACGATATTGTGTCCATGTAATGCAGTGAGGAATAAAGATAAGAAATGATTAGAATATAATTCAATAAATGTTGAGGGGAGAGGTATATAGCCTTTATGAGTACATTAAAATTTTCATCTTTAACTTAGCTGATCATTCAGGGAATACTTCTCAGATTAAGTGACCTATTAGTGAAGTCTAAAGAATGAATGGAAATGCAGCACCATCTGCTTACCAGCAGCAATGGTCTTCAGTTTTTGTTGGCAGTCTAATTCATGAGACACAACATGCTTCTAGTAAGACCAGGTTTACTTTAAGGAAGGATGGAGAAAAGAAACAACAGAGCATGCACAATGGCAGCATTGTAGAGTTCTTATGACTCCCAGGCACAGTCTATGTCATTCCACACTCAAGGTAAACATTGTCAGGAGAGGCAAGCTAAGTGTATGCAGAACCTCAGCTTGGAAAAGCCCCAGCTCTGAGCTCACTCTGCCTTTTACCCCTAGTTGTTTAGGTGTTCACTCAGGGGTATGTGACTTGCCTCCATACTCTAGGATGGCTGTATATCATCAGCACATTATTACTCAAAAAGCAACTGCTTCAGCCAGTCCTATAGTCCCTGGCTGGATTCTCACTTATCTTGATCCAAAAAAGTAAACTCTTAGCAATTCTTTGAGTTACTGTTACAAGAATAATTACCCATGGGCAAACCTTAGATGTCCAGGAGACAAGAGGAAAATCCACAGATCCAGTTATTCACCCTTTCCATCCATGGGATTACCCAGAAGCAGGCATGAAAAAGCAGGAGAGCATGGTTTGAAGAAGAACAAAAAAGAGTTGCAAATAGAAGAAAAAGTATGTTTTGGGAAATAAAACCCTAAAGGAATAAAAAAGAATGTCATAATTATTCTAGAACTGAATGTGGTTCAATACAGATGGTTGTAAAATCTGGAGATGATACAATATAAGGTAGGGCTGGATAAATAAACAGAAATACTACATAAAGATTGCAGAAAAAACACACGTTACTCTTAAACCAGATTAAGTATTTGGAAATTTATTCTGAGACAAACCAATGAACTTTAAAATGTGGAATTACATACACACATTCATGCATGTATACATACATAAGTATACAGACATATCCATATAATGTATACACACTTACATGTTTATATGACTTACTTCTGAAAAAGGCTGTCTTGTCTGCAATGTGAAGAAGGGAATGGAGTTGCAAAAGATTGTAGACAATAAGATTAGTCAAAAGGGAATTGCTGTAATTCAGACAAAAGATGATATTGGACTTAATTAGAATAAAGACTTGTGGACAGAGAGAAACTGACAGATTAGAAGAAATACATAGGAGTTAATAGGCACCTTAATTGGTGATCAGTAGATGAGGTTAGAAAACAGGTTGGAAGAGTCAATAATATTACCTGAATTTCTGGTTTGAGCAACTAGTTGGAAGAAAGAACAAGAAGGCAGTTAGCTCCAGCTTCCAAAGTTTGATTTTGAGGTACCTAGGAAACTCAAATAGAAGTAACCAGTAGATACTTAGATAAATAAATCTGGAGCTCAGAGATGCTGACATACAAAAAGTAAAGTGAATGAGGGTAGAATATCTTATGATACATTTCGCTGTAATGGAAGACAATCAATATACATGATGAAAACTCAATCATTGTCAATCATTTTGTTACCGAAACACCAGGGGTTTAGTCTAGGTCCTGCTGCTCTCTGCACAGAAAGCCAATGACTGAGACAATGAGTATTGCCAAGGAGGAAGGCTTTAATTGGGTGCTGCAGCAGAGGAGACAGGAGATCACTCAAATTCATCTCCCTAACTGACTAAAATTGGGGTTTTATATAGCAGGAAAGAAATGCAACAATGTGTGAGAAAACAGGAGCTAGAAAGGGGCAAGGAAGCAATCATGATGAATGAGGGGTATCTCATTGTCTGGATCTCGTGAGTTTCAATTCTTTGATATATTTTTTTGAGATGCCTGAAGGTAATTTCCAGAAGAAGGAACTCAGATAAAACAAATCTAATTTTCAAGCTTTAAGACCAGAAGGGTCAATTTGTATATTTATATATAAAAAAATACTATCTATGGGATTACTGGGTCAGTTTCAATTTGATTATGACTTTTAAAATTATAGAGACAAAGAAGAAGTTTTCTTGCCAAATAAAACTAAAAATCTGAAATCATTTTGAATAATGTCCTACATCTGAGATTATCTAGTTTTGCTTATTATATTTGTATAATTGCTCTATTCTGCCCATAAATAATCTCCAAATTCCATTTCACTTATAATGAGTAATCATATTATTTGGCTTCCATTTTTATAGTGTATTTTTCTTCATAAAAGAAGTCCACCTATATTTAAAAAAAAAAAAACTATGGAAACCCGAATTAAAAAAAAAAAATGCTGCAAGTTATCCTTTTCCTAGAAAGGTAATAGCAAATACTTTGATCCAGACTTAGTCCAGCAATGATTATTTGTGTTTTCCTTTAATACTTGATTATGCTCTTTAATTTCAAAATAAGGGCTAACTGGCTGCCATGAATCAATTTTACATTACGTATTTACTGATAATTTTAAAAGTTGAATCTCTACACAGTTGATGACAATGGCTAGAACATGGGTACAAAAGAATTGTCCCTCAGTTATTTCAAATACCATCAACTTTCTCAAATGTATTGAATTGAAGCCCTTCCAGAAAACTGAATCTGGTCATTACCTTCTCCTCTTCACCATCAATATTCTGTATTTCATCTGTTGTTTCATCACCTGTTACTCCATCTGTTTTCATGACTGTGGTTAGGATTTATAAACATCCCCTACATTATATCTTATTTCCAGTCTGCTTTCCCAGGGAAAACTCCTTTGAAGTCTGTTTCTTACCGCAGACTTTTCTGTCTTGTATTTTCACTAATGTTTTCTTCATTTTCAAAATCTAAAGAATAAATTAGCTCTCACAACCATTTTATTTTCTTTTTTATACTCTGTAAACCAGAATGCCTCATGAAATAAAAATGTATTAGGAAAAAAAGTAGATGCAGATGCCACAAGTCACTATACCTTTCCATAAATAGTTCAAAACTAAAAAATTAATTATATCTACTTTTTTCATACAAGTAATACAAGAATGAAAAATTATACAATACAGATTGTTATTTTTTAAAAATTCCTCTCATCTACTGTCTATTTCTAGCCCTGCTTCTAAGAAGCAATAACTTTAATCCATGTTAATACTTCTCATGTTTATTAGCTTTCTACATTATATGCTTATTACAATTTTTTTTTTGTAAAGTTTACTCAGGACCTAGTTTTTTTCCCTGTTATGAAAGATCATGTATTAGTTCATTTAAGTCACTTAGCATATCCACAGTCCATTCTTCTCCTGAGTTGTGATAGTTCTTGCATTAGTTTGCTAGGATAGCCTCCTATAAAGTGGGTGACAACAACAGAAATTAATTTTCTCACATTTTTGAGAATAGAAGTCCAAGATCATGGTTGACTTCTTCTGAGGCCTCTCTCCTGGGCTGGTAGATGGCCTTTTTCCTCTGTCTTCACAGTCTCTTCCCTGTGTAAATCTGTATCCCAACCTTCTCTTCTTATAAAAACACCAGTCATAATTGGATTAGGGCCCACCCTAATGACCTCATTTTAACGTTATTACCTCTGTAAAACCCTATCTCCAAATAAAATCACATCCTGAGGTGCTATGGGATAGGGTTTCAACACATAAATTTGGAGGGCCATAATACAGTCCATAACATGATTGCTATGATTGCTAATTACTATTGCTATTATTAATTTTATTATTTAAATTGATTCCTTCAACAAATTATCACTGATCAACCCAATGAGAATTTTTTTAAGTTGTTCTCTTGGAGCTTATATTCAAGCAATAGGGAAGAAATATTGAACAAAAAACTACCATAATATTAGATGGTGATAAATATTAAGAAAACCATAAAGCGAAATAATTTATGGCATGAAGTGACCAAGGGGCAAGGTGGAGATCTCCTCTGAAATGTTGGAAAGTGACAACTGAGTTGAACGTGCACAAGTATAAGAAGACAGCCACACCAAAAATTTTAGAAAGAATTTTTCTAGCAAAGACACAAAAAATGGAAAGGACCAGAGGCAGAAAAGGGCTTGGAGTGCGAGAGAAACAGAAAGAAAGTCATTGTTTTGACCTCCAGTAATGAAACAAGTCTGAAAGGTAAGCAAATTTGCAATTTTTGCGGGGCCTTTAAGACCTAGACAGGAATTCTTCTTTGAGTTTTCTTAAGTGTAAATCAATGCTTGATTTTTTATTTCTTCTAGAAAATAGATATTAGTATATATCTGATTGCCATTGCGAAAGATCAGGCAATTGGTTACCCTAAAAATACTTCCTTCCCACTTCTCACCCCTTTTGTCCCCTATCAATTAATTCTACCTTTAAAATTATGTTTTGATAACATTTAGAGTCTATTTTGTCCCCACAGTTAGATCTCCCAAACCATACTCTACAGATACATTCCAAAATGAACAAATTCATGACCTATACTTGTAATTATGCCAATGGCATGATCCTGTGAATGTTATTTAATGCAAAATCAAGAAGTCTGTTTAGACTGACAGTATAAAACTTGGTTGCTAAGTGCAGGCAACTCAGAGGAGAGCTTTTCAAGTGTAAAATTCAACTGCACTCTTTTTTTCTAACTTTCTAACAATTTTACAAACTAATAAAACATTTTAATGTGTCTCATATTTGCATTGTGCTTTCTTGTCATTAGAGATTCCAAGTTCATAAATAGAAAGTACCTTCTTCTTGAAAATAGTTTTTGTGCAGACTACTGACTTCTTACTTTAACTGATTGCTTTTTAAGGATGATGTATAACTCTTCATCCTAAGATCTCATTTTACTGAACACCTGTGCTAATTGCATTGTTGAGTGGATCCCATATCTTCCTCTTTCTTTAATTCCTTTTTATTTTTCTGGAATGCAACCTCAGTATTTTCTTCCTGAAATTCTTATAATCTTTTATTGTCAGAAATTTGACAAGAATATATGAAATGATGAGACTTTTCAACAGCTTATCTTACTTGGCCCTCAGTTGGCTTTTTTATTTTAAATACAGATTTTTTCCCCTAATATTAGTCACTTTTTAATATTTATTTCCTCCACTCTGTTTTCACAATGTTCCTTTGAATTAAATACTGTATCTCCTAAGTTTTCATTTCTCTTTTGTTGTGATTGAGTTAATTATGTTTTGAAAAAATTTATTCATTTAAAATTGTAATATTTCTATTGATGTTTTTATTTTGACAACATATATTTTTCAAGCATTCTTTATTACATTTTTGTAACATACAAGATGTATCTTTAGAAAATTTTATAAAACCTCTGGTTTGTTTCATAAAATTTCACTCTCATTTTCTCAGGTCTAGTAAGGACTTATTCACTTTTAAGTCTTTTTTTTTGCATTTCATATAATTTAGGGAAGAACATAAATTATGTACTTACTTGACTATATTGAATTTAATGTCCAAATGGCTTTTGGAATGATATTTTTTACAATGTTAGGCTTATAATAAGCTATTTTCATGAAAAACCTACTTGCAATTGACCTGAACAGATTAACTCTCTGTTAGAAAAGAGTACACATATGTAGATTATTTAATTAACCACTTAAATTTAACTAAACTGTGATAAATTTTAACCAAGTTTGATAAATTTTTACAACAATTGTACATAATTATTACTGAATAATACAGTATACATTTTAATGAACTTTGAGTATATTACTCACATGAAGAGTGGGCTATTTAATTTTTGGGTTACAATTACTTGCTTTCACTAACCACTGGAGAAATACAAAAGTTTTTAAAATTTTTAAGAACTTGAGGAAACTAATTTGATTTATATCAAAGTATAATTTGAATACTGGAGCTAGAATAATTTTACATCTCTTGAATGAGTTGTTCATGTTAACTGCAAGGAAAATGTGAGTTAAGTGTGGAGAATTTAATTGATTACGTAGACGCTAGTAAGTATAAAGACCCATTTATTTTTTAACCATGAAATAGTAGGCTTGTATGGCATACATTTTTAATTTTACTCTGAGGTTTTGGAATGATGAAGTGATCTGTATACCACCCAGAATTTTTAGACTTTGAGCTAAAGTTAGTATCTGGATGAAACTTGGAGGTGGTTTCTTTTGTGGTAAGTATGGTTGCAAAATTAAACAGTGGGATAAAGATTTATCTGAATATAAAGAATAACCAAAAATGTAGGCCACAGCAGCTACAACTAGTTGCCTAGAAATATCCCTTATTCATTTCTTGCTTTCCAACAGAAACCCGACTTTTCACTCCAAGGACCAATGAGCTTAGCCTCCTTTGTAACTAAGAGAGGCAATTCAACATAAGCATGGCCATTATGGTGCAGAAGTGTCATGAAGCAGATTTTTCTTCCTGACACAAAAAGTCTAAGCTGTCCAAAGACTATTGACTTTTCCCCCTTTCCTTCTTCTTGTCCAAAATATGGTTGCAACAGCTGGTAATGTGGCAACTACCATGTGAACATGAGTATAAAGCCACATGCTAGTAACCATGATCTAAAGAGTTAGAAGCAGCTAGGACCCAGAGTGCATTCCATGAGCAAAAGAACCAGCCCTTTATTTCCTCATATATAATATTATGGGTGGGAATATGTATTTGTCTTATCATTTTTATGTTACATTTTCTGTTGCTTGTAGCTGAATTTAATCTTTACTCATATACAGACCCCATGAGCAAATATAGTAATTTAATTAAACCTCAACTTAGTTTTAGTTTCTCTCATATGTGAAAATGATTATACTAGTACCTATCTTATTGCTATGATAATCGAATAAGACAATACATTTAATAAGTTTGTGCAGATTAGTTATTTATAGCAGAGTAACTGTTACCTCAAAACTTAGTAGCTTAAAATAGTAAAACACTTTTATGAATTCACACAATGGATGTGAGTCACAAATTCAAGACTGGCTTACCTGGGCAGTTCTAGCTCAGTGTACCACATGAGTTGCAGTCATATACTCAAAAGAGCTGCAGTCCACTGAAGCATTGACTAGGACTGAAAGAACTGCCCCCGACATGGTGTGCCCACATGCTGACAAATTGGTGCTTGCTATTGGCAGGAGGCCCCAGTTCCTCTTCACACAGAACTCCCCATAGGGCTACTTGAGTTACCTCACAACATAGCAGCTGTCTTTTCCCAGAACAAATGATCCAAGAGAGAGCCAGATAGAAGCTGTCCTTTTTACGACCTAGTCTTGGAAGTCACAGCGTCATTTCCACCACATTCCCATTGTTAGTTACAAATCCAAAATTCCAATCCACATTCAGCAAGAGAAGAATTTGTCTCTGACTTTGGAAGGAAAGTATATCCAAGAACTTGAGGACCCATTTTTTAAATTACCAGAGAAGGACTGTAAATTTCCAGCCTATTCCTTCCTCCATGACATTCTTCCACCCTCACCTCAACAGGTGCACATACACAGGGGCGCATGCACACACACACACACACACACACACACACACACACAGAAACACCAGTTTTCCTTTGTTCTCAGACAGAAAGACTAGGTTGCATGTAGAAAATTAATAAAGTTTGTTTTTTGTTGTTGTTGTTCCAAAGAACTTAAGTAAACTTTATTTCAAATTTTAAAAAACAGCTTCCAGCTCTAGAGAGAATTCATTATTGGGCAGCAGTAAAATGTCAGCAAAGGCCATGGCTTGTTATTATAAAAATTACAGCATGCTTTGGCTCAAATCAAATTCCTTGAAATGCAGCATCTATACCAGCAAGAGGTAGATATACTAGGGTTAGCATATGGCAAGTATTGCCCTGACCCCTGATTCTAGAACTAAATGATGTGTGACTATATCAGAAAGAAACCAATTTCCGTAAGTTTCATGTGAGGAGCAGTTTCTTTACAGTCTCACCATCTGCTGCTAGTTAAAATTTTTGTGCCTGCAAAATGATATTTTTACTCCCTACCCTCTACCCCTTTAAATGCTGTAATGAACAAGAAGAATTATTGAAAATGAGGAAAGCTATCTCCATACATACTTCAAAGCACTCATTAATGGAAGTAGAGTACCAATTTCATTTTTTGAAAGCACACTTCAGCTTCCAACGTACTGGAAAATTTTTACTGATTATGAAGTATAGCATCATGTTAAAAATGCCTTTTGATGCTTTATGATGGTGAAAACAAGATCGCACACTTCTATGTTTTAATGATTGGTTACAGCCTTCACAAAAATCTCTGCATGTTTTAGTATTACAATTTGGGGACAAATCTAGTTAGCTTCTGTTAGTTAAGAATTCACTGGTTCTCTGATCATTTCAAGTGACTTGAAAGTAGAGAGAGAGAGAGACTCATGTAAGACATAGAGCTGAGCCAGTTTCTATGATTAGAAGGAGGTAACCTGGAGTGGGAGGACCTAGGGGATGGAAAGCTGCATAACCATCCTTGACTGTCTTCTTTATTTACTCCTATGATGTTTCAATCAGTTATTTTGTACTTCTCTATTTAACAACTTAACATCACAGCCTTAATAATCTTTACATATTTATATTGCATTCAAATAATTAAGGAGGTTTCACTTATGTGATGTCCTCAGGCAGCAAGTGACCATCTGCCTTACACCATCTCGCCTACAAATTTACATGGGAACTCCGTGTATACGTAAACTCTTATGCATAACAAACAATCAGATAATAATGGCATTCAACAAAAAGCAGGCATTTCTGTATTGGGTCTGCAGGTCAGCTGAGTTGGCTCTGCAGTCTATGTATTCATTTGACAGGTCTACCTTAAGGGGACAGCAGGTTTCAGGGTGAAAGTTCTTTAACAGAATGTCAGAAAAACAATTGTTCAAGCCCATAATTGCAGAAGCACATGGTGAGTTTTTGTTTGTATTACATGTCACATCTGCTGACATCCCTCAGGCCAAAGCAAGTGACATCCAAACCCAAAGTCAAGAGACAGGGAAGTACACTCGTGCCATGGAAGTAGATGGGGAGGAAATTAATACTTTTGAATAATAATCTAATATACCTTTCTGTGATCTATAAATTATGTATTTTTAAACCAAAGTTACACAATAAATAATACTGTAAAACATGTAGTACAACTATAGTTTGAACACCAACCATTTCAAAATAATTTCTGGTATGACAGTGGTTCTTCGGGCTTACAGAGGTGTACAATAATTTCATGTGGAATAAGTGATTTTAAAAATAAATAATGGCCCTAATTCTACATATACGGATTTACATTATTTGTAATATCCAAATTGATGTCTTTGATGATTTGATGATACTATATAGAGTAAATTGGTGTTTATGTCTAATTCCCAAATGAATTATTGATATTATCATCCATTTAGTTAAGCAACAAGTCTTTAGGCATTACTACATGTATGCACTCTACCCAGTCCTAGCAATACAAGATAAACAGAAACAGAATGGTACCCAATTTCTTGTAACTCACAGGTTGGTAGAAAACAAACACATTAAGTGATTGTGATTTTTTAAGTTGATATTAAAAAAAGTTAATATTAAAAAATACAAGGTGTTGTGAAAGCCTACAGCAGAGGGAATAACACAATCTAAGAGGTCAGGAAAGGCCTTTATAAGCAAGTGACCTTTCAGTTAGAACTGAAGAGTGAGTAGGAATACAGCAGATGAAAAATGTGAGGGAGGATATTCCTGCCTTGAAATGAACATGGCTTTTGTGAACAGCAAACGGAAGTTGCAAGTCCCAGATAGCTTCTGTGCAATATAGAATAAAGGAGAACAATACAGATTAAGCTGGAAAGGTAGACAAAGATGAGATCATGAAGCACTACTCAGGAATATATTACAGAAATTGCTGAAGGCCTCAGTCAATGGCACTGGTTGAAAAGTTTTAGACAGTGGGAAATGGCCATGGAGGTCAGCGATGAATAGAAGTCAAATGCATGCAATAGATATTTAGAAGGACAACTGAGAAAATCTTAGTGCTTGGGGTTTGAGGGTGGTGGAGAAGTATCAAGAAAGATATGCAAATAGAAAGGCTAGTGTAAGTGGAGTTCTTAAATTATTAAGCGGAGACCCTCCACTGACAGCAGGAGAGGACTGTAAGTTTGTTGGAGACCCACAAAGACTCAGTGTTTTCCATGATTGGACAACCAGTGTCACAGAGTATCTCTTACCAGCTCTCTCCTTTGGTCCTCACCTTCTAGCTTTTGCTGTGGTCACTTTTAACAAACAATTCTCATTCTCTGCTTTTTCACTTCAGGGCCTTTGGCTGCCAGAGAGGATCTCTAACTTTCTTTTTATTAGTCCCAGGTTAGATTTTAAGTAAAAGTTCAAAAACAGCAAGACTGGCTTTGCTCTCCCACTAAAAGGGAGCTATATGGATAATAAAAATCCCCAAGAGAGAATTGAAAGTAGTTCCTGTTATAAATACTGAGATTTGCAGCAATGTCTTTTTGACACCAAAGCCACTCTGTGCCACACTAAATAGGTGTCATTGTCACTACAGAGATTAGGACTTGCCACTAGACAAAGTGGTCTACAATGCTTGGAATATTGCAAATATTGCAGAATATTGCAAATAAATATTTTCTAAGAAAATTCTGTGGTCTCCAGTTAAAAGCAAACAAATGAAAATAAATAAAAACATTATTATCCACTATTACAAGAAAATATTTTGTACGACAGAAACTCTTTTTCCATCAGAAAACAGATGTCCACATCCATTTGTAACGACTTATTTCCTTCCCAGATGTTACTTTTGCTGTGTAGCCATAAGTACCAAGAATAATGTAATGTCCTTTTTCAAAATATCCAATAATCAGTTGAAGAATTTTAAGTGTAAAATATTGCTAGGTTGTCAATATTTTAGGGCATTTGGGTGAGCTATAAAATTGTTGCCTTCATGTAGAAGACAAATGTAGACGAAGCCTAAATCTTTTAGGCTCGCTTGTATTCCTTGAGTTCTCATGAATGTTAATTTTGAAGTAAATAATGCACTAGAAAGAAAATTAACTGCCGACTTAGCAGATGATGAAGTGCAGCTCTATGGACTCAATTACCCTATCCAGAATGCAGGCAAGTCTCAGTATGAGTCTGTTCCACTGTGCCCCCAACTGTGAGTTCTGCATACTAAATTTAAGGGTTTTCTTCTGCCACAAAACATATGCTAGTATATCATAAATTAAATCACAGAAGTCACTATTTTCTAGATACATCATTGAAAAATTTATCATTTTTTCAGGAACCAACAGGAAATTTCACATACATATGGAATGCCCACCCTTCCTTTTTAAACTCCTCCCAACAGACAGAAAAGGAAAAGAAAAGGTTATGTTATTGGAGGGATAGAATCATATTTTTTACTGAGGAAGACATTTGAAAACTATCCTATTTAAAGACTTGTAACAGGCAAAAGGGTCCAGCTCTTGCTGCTTGGAGAAAGAAGCCAAAATAACAAGAGCGAGGTGTGACAGAAAGAGAGCAAGCTTTATTATCTGTGGTAGCCAAGGGGAAGACTGGGTGGAATTCTTTCCAAACATTTCCACTCTTTAATTTGTGGAGGCAATGCAGGGGTTTTTAAAGCGAGAGGTTTGGAATGCAGGAGAAACAAACGATTTAGGAGGTGTCAGGTGGTGCAACCTGCTCCAATGACTTGTTTTGAATTATTATTCCATCTAGTGAAGAAACCCGTACCAGGATGGGCCCAACCAGGTTACAAATCAATTGCAGTCAATCTTACAGTCAATCTCTAGTCAAGAGTGGATTCCAGGCTTGAGGTAATCATGCATTGGAGAGAGAACTCTAGAGGTGTCTGGTCTGTATCAGGATCCGGCCCCTAAAGCTTCTAAGGAAATTTATGACCCGATAAGAGAGCATGGTGTGTGCTTAACAAGTACCTAGGTAAATAAATGTGCACAAGGCATGGGAGCATAAAGTGCGAAAGGGAGAGGAGAGTGGAGGTTCACAGCACATTCTGAGGCTATATTTCAAGATGAAAGAAAACACATTTGCAGTTTGGCTCAAAGCTACATCTTGAGACTGGAGAGAAAGGAAGAAAGAAAAAAATTGTAAATGCAGTTTGAGCTAAGCTGCTTAGTTATAGACTGTTTTGTTTGAAAGTTTTTCTTGAATTGATTTAATGAAAATAAATATCATGCTTTATGTCCAGTGCTAAGCATTAGGTCTAACAACCAACAGTTCAAAATATAGTTATGGAATGGAGGGAAGGAAGAGGGAGAGAGGGAACAAAGAAGACAAGGAAGGAAGGCACGGAGAGAGGGAGGGAGGGAGGGAGGGAGGAAGGAAGGAAGGAAGGAAGGAAGGAAGGAAGGAAGGGAAAGAAGGAAGTTCACAGTATCTTGAAATAAGTTACATATTTCATTAATCTTTTTATCTTTATAATTTGGTAAAGAATCTTGCACACAACAAGTCCACAATAAACATTACCGAGTTATTGTATAAAACAAAGTGCAATCTTTTTCTTAGAAGGTCCAGCTTATCAAGTCAACTATAGTATTAACATATTTTGAGATATTTCTGAAAATGAAAGTGTGGGTAATGAAATAATTATGAAAATATTTTTAAAATTCCTTCATATTTTATAGTTTATATTGATGTTTCATACCATTATCACAGTAGGGAAGAATTATCTGGCACTAGAAAAAAGTCACAAAAAATAATGAACAGCAGTTTCTTTTTAGTTTATGTTTGTTTCACTATTCATGATGATTGTTTTGCTACTATTCTCAATTATTATGGATGTTAAAATGCATTTAATAGCTATCACAGCACCAAATATACTCCTCAGCCATTTAACAAGTATCCAAATTTATAGTCTTCATTATAGCTTGTTTGTCTATTTCTATAGAAATATGTAGCTATTTCTGCTTTCTTGGAGAGTTTACTACTTCCTCAGGCATGGGGAAAAGTCAGTACTAAGTAAAATATTGTGTTTTTTTATATACAGGAAATGAGCAAATAGCATAACAGAGGTAAATTAGAAGTTTCAATCACTGCAAGTATTTACTCTCACTGTGATTTATGCAGCCATATTGGTCAAACAGCAAATCATTTGCATCATTAAGAACAATAGCATCTAGAGATGAGACTGATCTTTGAAAAGGTAAGGTAGAAATGTGTATGCCAAATAAATATTTAGTGATAATATTGATACTACATTTGAAAAACAAAATCCGATTTTAAAAATGTTGGCTAGAATAAGCAACAACATAATTACAATCCCTGGGAGAAATAAATATTAAAAGTTTGGCAGACATTGAATTCTGAGGAAATTGGTAAGAGCACAGTATAATTTGAAAATTATTCATCCAATCTGATTAATCATTACTTCCCCAGGAATTTTAAGAATTAAATTGTTGCTAAAAATGAAATAAAATGAGTAAGAATTTACTGTAAAACCAATACCATTTTTTGCTGCATACCCAGCGTTAGTCATTAAAACCACTGACATGTAGACAAAAGTATATCCTGGATAGTGAAAATGGATTTTTAATGTACACCCAGAATTCTCAAATAGCCCCTGGGGTTCTGGTAGAGCTCAACAATACCACAAAGTAAAACTAATTCTTTAATACCAGAATTGATCTCATAACTTTGAGCTTATTTTTGACATGTTATCAAAGACAACAGCAACTCACTAATCTGCCAACCTCAGAGATAATGAATAGCCCTCCAGCAATAGAAAGTTTTTCATTTGGAACTAACTTCCCAAGATGATTCCTTCAAATAACTTTATAGACCAGTTTAGCCTCTTTCCTAAGGCGCCTTTTTCCTTCTGATCAACATGCTGATGGAATGTCTTCAAATCTCAAAGCTACTGTTTAAGAGAATCAATAATAACAGTACTTGTCATTTTATATGCATTTATCTGTAACCTCATGAAGCAAAACACTTGTTAACAAAATGTGGGTAAATAACACTGATGCACAGAAAACCACACTGTAAGTAAGAGCTATGTGTTTCAACAGCATGTTTATAAATCGTTTGTATAAATGAATGGCCTGACTTCCAAATACTCTTCCTATTTCTTTCTGTTGCCTACTCATTATATTCAAGAACACCACTAACCCTGAGTTGAAAATATAAAATTGGTTAAACTTATGCTTATAAAGAGCTGTCCTCTAGATATGATGGTCAATACTGAGCCTCAAATTAATATATCCATCTTGACTTTACATGTGGTTGTAAAGACTAAAATTGTTGACTGAGCTCTTAAGAGGAAGATTCCAAGAAGCATGAAAACTCAGAATAATTAATTAATGGAAATTAATTTGATTGCCCACATTTAATATTTTCCCATGAATCCTTTATGACATTGAGAACTGGCTTTCAAGAAACACTTGGCTGGATTTGCCTTCTTGTTTTTCTTTAAAAATTTTTTTCACAAAAGTTATATTAAAAGTTCTCTTCACATCAAACAAAAATTATTTATTTATACTGTACCAATCTTCATTTATACTCTTCCTTCAACTATATCAAACTTCCTGGTACTTGAAAATAAAGAGCAAATGAACAACTGGCTTGGCTGTAATAACTTTTATTTCCAGTGAATCCTTGAGGTGAGTCTCCATTTTTAAATCCACAGTGAAATGAATGACTACTGAATAAGAAAATACACAACCTCAACAGCTTGGGCAGCATAACATTTCAACCGAGCAACAGACACATCAGATGAAATAATGTACACTTTTCTTTGTCACACACACACACTTGCTCGTACCCCTGGTAATCACATACAATATGTGATTATGTCTTCCAAAATCCAGCATGGAATCTCAGCTGATTAAAGTCTTTTTCAACTAATTGCCTCACATCTTTGTTTTTCCTTTTTGATTCTCTATCTTCCAGACACACTTATTCAAGCAAACTATCATATTAAAAAACTAGCAGAAGATGTTACAGCACTGTGAAAAGCCCTCTGTAAATACTCCCTTTGTTTTTCAACTTTTGGTGTTGATGGCTTCTCATAACGGAAATTGTGTTTCCCAACTGTGGTCTGTGACTGTTTCTCAGGGGCTTCCAGGAGATGGTGGGGTGAGGTGAAGTGGGACTCATCTAACTACCACAACATTCCAAAATCTCCCCTTTCAATATGAACATATATTGGAGCCCTTAAGCTTCTCCTGGTCACTCATTATGGTTCCTGGTCTATGCTTTGCACATGGCTTCCTTCCTGGGGTCATCTTGAGTTCCCTCATAAGGCCTCATGGCAGGCAGCAGGCTCTCAACTCAGCGTCTAGCACATAGGGAATTCAGAAAGGATCAGTGTGCAAACTAGACCTTTACTCTGTGTGTGTGTATGCTGCACCTCTCTCCTAACTTTACTGGGGCAGCCCCTTGCAGTATAAGGGAGGTCTACACAAAGATTCTCCCCAGAGCATCAATGGAGGGGTGAGACCAAGTGTCTCTGCCCCGTGACTTCTCTTAATCTATCCAGAACACCTCTTCTCATGTTCTGGAACTACAAGCGAGAAATTCAACAAGGCAAGTGCAGCTTTTCTTTCTAGCTTTTCTCTCTCCTTTTTTTAGACCAGCTATGAGAACCAAGAAAAATGGAAAGGGAAAATGTCATAATAAAAAGAAGATGTACATTGAGTCACAGAATATTATGTGATATAATACATTAAAATATAATAATATCATCCTTTTATATTTGTTTGGGGAATAGGTCACAAATTTTCACCTACATTTAGCTTTTTTTACATTCTTATTCTTCTTGCCATCTGCTCCCGATTTTGAAAAAGCACATTCACACACACCTTCTAGAACATGCAAATGAATAGTTGACTTTTAAAGACTAGGGGACACAAACATTTGGAGGACGTGTTCAAAATGTAGGTTTCTTGTATCTGCAACCCTCCCCCCTTTTATTATTCAGTAAATCTGGATTGCAGTCCTGATAATCTTCATTAAAAAAATAAAATAAAACTCCTGACGATTCTGATGTACCTAATGCTGAGATCACAGTCTGAGAACTGTTAAACTCAGAGGCAAGAAAAGTCAGCAGAGGGAAGAATTAAAGATAAGAAGACAGATATGATGGTTAATTTTATGTGTCAACTTGAGTGGGCCAGGGGGTACCCAGATTAAACATTGTTTCTGACTGTGTCAATGAAGGTGTTTCCAGATGAGATTAGCTTTCGAATCGGCGGAATGAGTAAAGTAGATTCCTTTTACCGATGGTGTGAGCATCATCCAATCCATTGCAGGCTTGAATAAAACAAAAGGTGGAGGAAGCAGGACTAACCCCCTTCTTTTCATCTCACTGCTTGAGCTGGGATATTTTTTCTTATCTCCTGCGCTTGAACAGAACCTAGTGGTTCTGTTTCTCAGAAGAATCCTGACTAGTATAATACACGGTATATATAGGTCTAGTATAATGGATCTGCAGAGTTTTTACAACATCTCAGTGAAAATCTCTATCTTCATAATAGCTGTAAAGTGTTATTTTAAAAAGCAGAAACTTCCTAGGAGAGAAAACACTATGGGTGACAACAGTTATGAGTAACTAGATATAAACAATTATTAAGTATTCACATAGAAGGATTGGATTGTCGAAATGGAGGAAACTTTAAATAATGTATTCTAATCGGTGACGAATCTAGGGTTTGTGAATCCAGCAGCGCATACCACTGGGGTTGGGGGCGTGAGGTGGCTTAAGAAAAATAATTTTAAAATATGAAGTCAGAAATATTTGAGCTCCCAGGGCTTTGAAAGTGACCTGTGCAAGTGAGGATCCATGAAGTTTAAACTACATAAGTTTTGCAGTAAATCTATCGGTGATTCCAAACCTTCTTTCTTGAGGATGAGAAGGGAGGCCAAGAAAGCAAAGAACGTTAACCCCGTTCTCACACTGAGCCAGAGGAAGAACTGAAAAGAACCTTTGGGTCTCCGGACTCTTCATATTATACACTTACCTCATTATGAGAGGTGATAACGTGCTAGCAGCTCTCACTCGCTCTGGGCGCTTCCTCGGCCTCGGCGTCCTCTCTCGCCGCGCTCTAGGAGCTCTTCAGCCCGCCGCTGCGCTGAGGGGGCCCCTCTCTGGGGCTGGCCGAGGCCGGAGCCAGCTCCCTCTGCTGGCGGGGAGGTGTGGAAGGAGAGGCGCCCGCCCGCCGGGGCTGCGCGCCGGCGCTATTGGGCGGGCCTGGGTTCCGGGTGGGCGCGGGTTTGGCGGGCTCCGCACCCGCGGCCGGCAGGCGCCTGCTGGGCTTGATCCGGAGATGAGCTCCCTCTGGGCTGCCAGAGTGCCCGGGCTAGGTGCCACAATGTCCCGCTGCGACTGCCATTGAGAGGTGAAGCCGGCTGGGTTTCTGGGTAGGGTGGGGACTTCGAGAACTTTTCTGTCTAGCTAAAGGTTTGTAAAAGCGCTAATCAGCACTCTGTGTCTAGCTAAAGGTTTGTAAATGCACCAATCAGCACTCTGTGTCTAACTAAAGGTTTGTGAACGGACCAATCAGCACTCTGTCAAAACGGACCAATCAGCTCTCTGTAAAATGGACCAGTCAGCTCTTGGCAAAATGGACCAATCAGTAGGATGTGGGTGGGGCCAGATAAGGGAATAAAAGCAGGCCACCGGAGCCAGCCAGGCAGCTGGCTCAGGTCTCCTTCCATGCTGTGGTGACTTTGTTCTTTTGCTCTTTGCAATAAATCTTGCTGCTGCCCACTCTTTGGGTTTGCCCCGCCTTTAAGAAATGTTAACAGTCACGGGAAGGGTCTGCAGCTTGACTCCTGAAGCCAGCGAGACTACGAACCCACTGGCAGGAAAGAATAACTCCAGATGGGAGGAAGGAACAACTCCAGACGTGCCACCTTTATGAACTTTATGACTGAATAATATTCAATTGTATGTGTATGCCACGTTTTCTTTATTCATTCATCCATCAGTGGACATTAAGATTGCTTCAAGATTATGTTGTCTAATTTCCACGTTCCAGGTGTGCAGCTTCACTCCTGAAGCCAGTGAGACCATGAACCTACCAGGAAGAACAAACAACTCCAGACACGCCACCTTTAAGGACTGTAACACCACGAGGATTCAAGAACCCACCAATTCCGGACACAATTATATATTCAATATTGAGTGTTATATACATGATTCATTTTCAACTTCCATACCAGGAATCATGTGGGCTCCCACAGGCTTCCTTTGAAGTGGAAAGATAGAAACTCTTTAAAGTAGCCATTTGTTACTGCTAAATATTAAATAGTAATTGGCTGTTAATCCAAAGGTGAAACAACAGCTTTTGGTCCATTTTGAAATGTTTAAATTATTTGCAGTTTGAAACATTAGTTTTATGCTAAACCATCACAACTAGTTTTTTGCATTGTAATTAATAGCAGCTAAATTTTAATTTAAATTGTGAGGGTTTAAATGTGTTAATTTAAATGTGTTTGGTGGAGATAGATTAGTGGTTTCTAAAATACTTTTAGTTCTCTATTATATTATTTCCAGGCATAAGAATAGAAATGTTATAAAGTTTTCAAAATATATGTGAGTGTTTTGTAGAATCAAGTATCCTACGTGATAAACACCAAGCCATGCTGAAAATTAGTCATTTTAGAATCAGGCCTTCTAACATGAAATTATTTATTTTACTATTTATGAATAATGCTGTTCAACAAATTAAAATCCAACTGGTGTATGCCAAGAATTAATCCAATACATCACTCACTTATGAATCAAGATGAAGTAAGCATTATGGGAACAAAAATAATAAAATATGAATTGCATTTTTGTAAATCAACTCATTTATTTTTGTAACACCTTTGAGGAATGAAAAGCCTCCCAGAATACAAGGCAGACACAACATTACAAATATAATTTATGAAAAAATAAAATTGTACAAGCTTTACTGGGACTTCAGTGTCCAAAAATATAGAATGTTTGATTGTGGAAGGTCATTTTGAAATCACAGCATGGTCTCAATGAAATACAAATTATAGGTTTGCATGACCAAAATTAGCAAGACAAATTGTTGACTAAAAAAACAGTCTACCAATAGCAGTTCCTCCCTCAGACCAGCTCCACCTTATCCTGAGTCACCAGATAATGATGAAATTTTCTGCTTTAAAGGCTTATATGTCAGACAAAGGAGTATTTGCTAATGTGTATAGATACTTCATTCAAGTCAATAACAAACTACTCAGTTGTTTTTTTAAAAAATAGGCAAATGATATAAACAGGCAATTAAAAAATACAAATAGCCAATAAGTACATGAGAAGATTGTAAACATCAAAATTAAAGAAGTGTAAATTCTAAAAAGTGACAATATTTTTTAAAATGTTTTAATGTGGTATAATACATGTAACATAAAATTTACTATCTTAGTCATTTTTAAGTGTACAATTTGGTAGTATTATGTATAGTTATATTGTTGTGTAACTATCATCACCATTCATCTACAAAACTCTTTCTATCTTGCAAACTGAAAATCCATATCCATTAAACACTCTCTGTTTCCCCCTCCTTGACAGACCCAGGCAACCATGATGTCTCTGTGAGTTTGACAACTTTAAGTGCCTCATTTAAGTGGAGTCAAACAGTATTTGTCTTTTTGTGACTTTATTATTCAATGTAGCAATATGTCTTCAAAGTTCATTCATGGCATAGCATGTGTCCAAGTGTCCTTCCTGCACAATATTCCTATGTAAGTATACAACACATTTTACTTATCCATTCATCAGTTGCTTCCACATTTTAGCTATTGTGAATAATGCTGCTGTGAACATGAGTGTACAAATATATTTTTGAGAACTTGAGTTCAGTTATGTTGGCTGTATACCAAGAAGTGGAATTGCTGAATCATATGATAGTTCTACTTTTCAGTTTTTGAGGAATTGCCATACTGTTTTCCACAGTGGCTGCACCATTTTTGCATTCCTACCAACAATGCACAAGGGTTCCAATTTCTCCACATACTTGCCAACACCTTTTCTTTTCTTTTTCTTCTTTTTTCTAATACTAGCCATCCTAATGGGTATGACGTGGTATCTCACTGTAGTTCTGGTGTGCATTTTCCTAATTAATCATCATGCTCATTGTATTAGTCTGTTGTCACACTGCTAATAAAGACATACCTGAAACTGGGCAATTTATAAAGGAAAGAAGTTTAATGGACTCACAGTTCCACATGGCTGGGAAGGCCTCACAATCATGGTAGAAGGCAAAGGAGAAGCAAAGGCATGTCTTACATGGCAGCAGTCAAAAGAGCATGTGCAGGAGAACTGCCCTTTATAAAACCATCAGATCCCATGAGACTTATTCACTATCACCAGAACAGCATGGGAAAGCCCAGCCCCTATGATTTAATTACATCCAACCAGGTCCCTCCCACAACACATGGGAATTGAATCTCATCTCATTCAAGATGAGATTTGGGTAGGGACACAGACAACCATATCACTCACTGACTATTTGATTATCTTTTTTTGATAAAGGTCTTTTCAAATCTCTTGCCCAATTTTGAATCAAGTTGTTAGGTTTTTCTGTTGTTGAACTTTAGGAGTGTTCTATATATACTAAATGTTAATCCTTTATCAGATATAAAATTTGCAAATATTTTCTCCCATTTTCTGGGTTGCATTTTGCTCTGTTGATAGTGTGTTTTGATGCACAATGTTTAGAAAATTTAATGAAGTTTAATTTGTCTATTTTTGTTGTTGCCTATGCCTTTGGTATCATAGCCAAGAAATCATTGACAAATTCAGTGTCATGAAGATTTTGCCCAATATCTTTGTCTAAAAATTTTATAGTTTTAAGTGTTATATTTGGGTCATGGAACAATTTTGAATTGTTCCAATCAATTTTTATACAGTGTTAGTTAAAGATCCAACTTCAGTCTTCTACATGAGGATGTCCAGTTCTCCCAATAACATTTGTTGAAAAATTGTCCATTTCCTCATTGAATGATCCTCACACTCTTGTTGACTATCATGTGACCATATATTTGAGGGTTGATTTCTGGGCTCTCTATTCCATTCCATTTGTATCCATTCCAAATGTTTGTCTTCATGACAGAGCCACAGTGTTTTTATTACTGTAGCTTTGTAGTAAGTTTTGAAATCAGGAAGTATGAATCCTCCAGCTTTGTTCTTTTGTATCAACATTGTCTTGGCTATTCAGGGTTCTTTGACATTTCGTATAAATTTTAGCATGGGTTTTTCTACTTCTGGAAAATATGTCACTAGGATTTTGATAGAAATTCCATTTAATATGTAGATAGATCACTTTGGATAGTATAGACGTATTAACAATATTGTCTTCCAATCCATGAACATTGGATATTTTGCATTTATTTATGTTTTCTTAAATTTCTTTTAACAATGTTTTATAATTTTCAGTGTATATGTCTGTCACTTTCTTGTTTAAGTGTTTCCCTAAGTACTTTATTTTTTCGATAGTATTATAGATGAGATTTTTTTTTAATTTCCTTTTGGATTATACATTATTAGTGTATAGAAACACAACTGATTTTTGTGTGTCAATTTTGTATTCTGCAACTTTACTGAATTTGTTTATTATTTATAATGTTTTTCATGGAATCTTTAGGGTTTTCTACATATAAGATCATGTTATCTACAAACAGATGATTTCACTTATTCATTTTATATTTGGATGCCTTTTATTTCTTTTCATTGACCATTTGCTCTGCTAAGACTTCCAGTACTTTGTTGAATAGAAGTAGTGAGAGTAGGCATCCTTGTTTTGTTCTTAATGTTATAGAAAAAGCTTTCAGTCTTTCACTAATGAGAATAATGTTGGTTTTCAGTTTTTTTATACATAATTTTTATTATGTAGAGGCAGTCTTAGTTTGTTAAATTTTGTTAAGTGCTTTTCTCTGCATTAATAAATATGATTATGTGAACTTATTCCTTCAATCTGTTAATGTGGTATATTACATTGATTGATTTTCATATGTTAAATCATCTTTGCATCTCAGGTAGAAATACCACTTGGTCATGGTGTATGATCATTTTAATATGCAATTGAATTTGATTTGCTAATATTGTCCTGAGGATTTCTGCATCAATGTTCATAGAGGATATTGACCTGCAATTTGCTTTTTTTTTTTTTTTCAAATATTTTCTCTGCCCTTTTCTCTCACTTCTCCTTTGGGAGTCCTTCAGCGTATACGTTGGTGTATTTTATGGTGTCCTACAGGTCCCTTAGGCTGGATTGCACTTTACTTTAACCTTTTTCCGTTCTGTTCCTCAGACTTGATAATGTCCATTGTTGTATTTTAAGTGTACCGGTTCTTTCTGCTGGCCCAAACCTGCATTTGAATCCCTCCAGTAAATTTTTATGTCATGTATTATATTTTTCAGCTCCTAATTTCATTTAGTTTCCTTTCTGTTTTCTACCTCTTTATTGATGTTCCCATTTCATTCACACATCATTTCTCTTTTATACTTTTTTTACATCTTCCTTTAGTTCTTTGATCATCTTTAAGACAGTTATTTTAAAGCCTTTTTCTAGTAGATTCACCGACAGTTTTTGTTGTTGTTGCTTTTCCCTTTCAAATGAGCCATATTTCCGATTTCTTTTTATCTTGTAAATTTTTTTTGTTGAAAACTGGACATTTGAATCTAATAATGTGTTAATTCTAGGAATCAGATCCTCCCTTTTCCATGGAGTATATTTGGTTTTATTTCTGTTTTTGTTCTGATTGTTGTAGGCTCTCTCTGTGCCAGGGATCAGACTGAAGTGCAAACCTAAGGTCTTTCCAGGTCTTCTCTTACCTGGCACCCTTCTCTGGGCATATACAGTGAATTTCTAATTTCCCCTTTATATGTGGTTGCATTTGAATGTCCTAGTTCTTAATGTCTGGCTCCCAAAAGGGGAAGAGTTAGAAATAAAGGTTAAAACAGGCCCCAGCCCTTTAAATACTTTGGATGTCACTTCAATCAAATGCGGGAAGCTTGCAACATGGCGGGGAGATGCAAAAAGAATGATTTCCTGCCTATGATCAGAAGCAGCAATCAGCAATCAGAGTACAGATTCCCAATATTTAGAGGACAGGGTTTTAAGGTTTTGTTGTTGTTGTTGTTGTTTTCCTTCTTTCTTTCTCTCTTTCTTACTCTACTCTGGCTTTTGCAAGCTGCTTGCCAGCAACTCCTGAAACACATGCACACAAGCCTGCCACGTGGCCAAGGGATTAGAATGGGTAGCTGTTACTGTGCAAAGAGCTAAAATATGACCAAAATCTTTCTTTAAAAATCTATCACATGCTGGGGCCTACAAGAGTGAGGCTTTTTTTTTTTTAAATGTGTATGGGCATGACAATTTGGATAGAAGGAATTGTGAGTGTGCAAATTGGAATAAATTTCTGGAAAGCAATTTATTGTATTTTATAGTATTTAACACAGTATTTCACATACTCATTATTAATTCAGCTTGACTTTACCATGCAGACAAATCATAATATAAATACTCAAGTACATATTTACAAAGATTTAAAAAAAAAAAAAAACATAGAAGTAATCTAGGCCAGCTGGGTGTGGTGGCTCACCCCTGTAATCCCAGCACTTTGGGAGGCCGAGGCAGACAGATCACCTGAGGTCGGGAGTTTGAGACAAGCCTAGCCAAGATGGTGAAAACCTGTCTCTACTAAAAATACAAAAATTAACTGGGCATGGTGGCACATGCCTATAATCCCAGCTACTCAGGAGGCTGAGGCAGGATAATCACTTGAACCCGGGAGGCAGAGGTGCAGTGAGCCAAGATCGCACCACTACACTCCAGACAGAGTGAGGCTCTGTTTCCAAAAAAAAAATAAAATAAAAATAAATAAATAAATAAATAAGTAATTTGTGTTTCACATTGATGTATACTGAAAATAACTGATGGGATATTATAATACAGAAATAAATATATAATAAAAATGTAATTTCTAACAATAATATAAAGTGTTGCAGGGAGAATTAAAAGTAGTTTATGTATGCAATTGAACTTATGTTGTCATCAGCTTAAAAGAGATTGCTATAACTATATAAGATTTTATATAAGCCACATGGTAACCACAAAGAAAATCTATAGCAGAAACACAAAAGAAAATGAGAAATGTATCAAAATATATCAATGCAAAAAATTTTTTAAAACACGAACAAAGACAGCAATAGAGGAAAAGAAGGACAAAAGATCTATAAAGCAGCTAGAAAATACTTTTTAATGGCAATATTAATTTATTTGCTATTAATAATTACTGTAAATGGAAATAGATTAAATCCCCAAACAAAGGACAGAGTGGCTGAATAAATGAAAAAAAAAAAACCAGGATCCAATTATGTGAATCTATACTCACTTTACACTGAAGGATACACATAAACTGAAAGTGAAAGGGTAGAAAAGAATCTTCCATGTAACTGGTAACCAAAAGAGAGCTAGGCAGCCATACTTATATCAGACAAAATAGAATTTAAGTAAAAAACTCTTACAACAAACAAAGAAGGACATTATATAGTGACAAAAGTATGAATTTATCAGGAAGATATAGGAATTATTAGAATACATACATCCAACATGAGAGTACCTAAATATATGAAGTAAACATTGACAACTAAAATAAGTAGATAGCAACACAATCATAGTAGGAGACTTTAATATCCTATCATATAATGAATAAGACATCCAGACAGAAGATTAATAGGATACAGAAGACATGAACTACACCTTAGGAAAAAAAATGTTTATGACCAATTCACAGAACAGTCTACCCAATAGCAGTAGAATGTATATTACTCTTTAAAGCACATGAAACATTTTCCAAGAAAGATCACAAAAAAACAAGTCCTAATAAATTTTAAAAGATTGAAATCATACCAAGCATCTTTTCTGATCACAGTGGAATGAAACTAGAAATCGACAGTGAAAAGAAAGCTGGAAAATTCACAAACGTGGAAATTAGACAACATAATCTTGAAGCAATCTTAATGTTCATTGATGGATGAATGAATAAAGAAAATGTGGCATACACATACAATTGAATATTATTCAGTCATAAAAAGAGAAGAAAATTCTGTCAAATGCTGCAGCATGGATGAACATTGAGGGCACTATGCTAAGTGAAATAAGTCAGTCACAGAAGGACAAATACTGCATGAATTCCATTTACACGACATATCTGAAGTAGTCAAGATCATGAAAGCAGAGGTGGAATGGCGGTTGCCAAGTATGAAGGGAGGGGAAATGAGGACTTGCTGTTCAATGGGCATAAAGTTTCAATTATACAAGCTCCAAAAGTTCTAGAGATGTGCTATTCAACATTGTGTTTATAGTTAACAATACCATAGTGTACATTTAAAAATTAGTTAAGAGGGTAGATTTCATATTATGCATTTTTTACCCCAATAAATAAAGGAATAATAAATTGAGTGTTTTAGTGGTTTAGGTTTTTAAAAATTAGGTCATTTTCGGGGGCCGGGAGCAGTGGCTCATGCCTGTAATCCTAGTACTGGGGGGGCCAAGGTGGGCAGATCACCTGAGGTCAGGGGTTCGAGGCCAGCCTGGCCAACATGGTGAAATCCCATCTCTACTAAAAATACAATAATTAGCTGGACATGGCGCATGCCTGTAATCCCAGCTACTCCGGAGGCTGAGGCAGGATTATTGCTTGAACCTGGGAGGTGGAGGTTGCAGTGAGCCGAGATTGCACCACTGCACTTCAGCCTGGGCAAGAGAGTGGGACTTCTTCTCAAAATAATAATAATAATAATAATAATAATAATAATGATAATAAATAAAATTAGTTCATTTTTATTATGGTCCATATTGCAATTGACTAAAAATCAAAGTAAAGCAGAAGAAAGGGATCTGAAAAACCAACAGTCTTTTTGTTAATATTGGTTTATGTTAACATATCGCATAGGGATTTCCTATTGATGGTTCTCTTGTTCACTTTTTGTAAACTGTAGCTTTTCACTGAGTTGTTCAAACATCATAGATAAGAGTTTCAATTTGGAATCTTACTAAGGTAAAACTTGAATAGAAAACAAATTATTTCAGTGAATATTTATTCATTTGTAATTAGAACATTTCAATTTTCTCCTTCTCATGATGCTTGTGTGCATGTGGTCTAAATGTGTAGAGAAGTGACTGAACAGACTTCTAAAAGAGACAGAGGAACTCATTACCAACAGAGAATTCTAACTTTGGACTTAAACAAGAAATAAAAAGGCTTCACAGTTGTGAAGATTCAGAATTCAAAGATAATATTTGTCCAGAAAACTGAACTATACTTCACTTTGATGGGAATAGGAAATTTTAGATATAAATCTAAAAGGAAGAAATGAGTAATTGTAAGGCATTATTCATTCCGAAGTTCTGTCCTCTATGTCAAAGGAGCTCCTCCTAACTGAATCTGTGCATAACTCACTAGTGTTAGAACTTCATAGCTAATTAGAAATCAAACATCCAAGACAGATACTTTAGTTACCTATTAGGAATGACACTTTATATAAATCTCTCCCAATAATTAATTTGATATTTTACTGACCCACTGTTCAGAATTAGACTGCACAAGCAGCCCTACTTTACATCATCAGTGAGCTTTCGTGCATATGATCTCTGTGCAGAGCAATATGAAAATTTACAATTCTATTTTAAAACTTTACCAACTGTTAATGGAGTTTGAGTATCAAAAGACATAAATCATTTCTGGGCAGAACAGACATTGTAAACCCTGCTAACTTCAGAAGACATAGGACTACTGAGCCAAATATCAAATAATGTGTTGCTTTTTTGAATTAAAAATGCATTTGAATCATTGAGGATTTTTGGCAACCTATAGTTAAGCTGAAGAGATAGGGTAAAAATTATTATTTGTACCAGTCAGTCAAAATAATACAAGTTAGAATATTTTCTATTCCTTCTGAGGTGCCTCAGAGTTTGTCATGACCTCAAGGAGTTTCTTGTGAAGGAGTCACTGAGCGTCAGACCACGTGACTCTACCAACCTTGTCCACAACTGATTGGACCAATGTGGGGACCTGACCTCAGGGACTTGTCCACAGATCAGTGGTCTTCAAGCTAAGCAGTGGAGTGACTTGAAAGCTTGGCCAAGAACACCAGGTAAACTGGGCGGTGACTAACAGACCCAGTAAGATCTTCCCTCTAGAGGAATCTGAACTGAGGTGCAAGCTGGAAAAACTCTGAGACAGCTAAAATCATGCGTTATTCATGTAGTAGCAATCACGAGATAGGAAACAGAGCACAGAAAAATGTAGTAGGGGTATCCAAACACGTGGAGAGTTGAGCAGAAAGAGTACCTGGGTTAGCAACATGTTATAACGGGGAGAACTGAATGGCTACTTCAGAGGACAAATCCTTAAGGAGGTGATGAGTCACTGCAGGTGCTGGCAGACACCTTTCTTACTGAACCAAAACAGCATTGCATTTCTCTATGAAACTTTGCTCCACGGCTGCTGAAGTGCATTCCTCTCTTGTTTATCTTGTCACATATTCTTTCAAGACACCTCCATTTGGCAGAGAGTAAACAAGAATTCTTCTTTGTCCCTCGAAATCTGGAAAGATCTTAAAAACGCATTAAGTCACTACCATTTTTACTCATTTTAACCAGTAAGTAATAGTTATAGAAATCCAGGCACCTGGGCTAATTAAGAAAATAGTTTATAAATATTATCAGGATTTATTACCAGGATTATCAGATGTGTAGCTGCCCCTTTGGGTAGGGCGTAAACTTGCCCATTTACCATAGTCTCCACCACTTCACAATGTCCCCTGATACTGGGTTAGACTGCCAGGTACTATCTATCATTGCACTTATATACTTGGATGTTCTTAGCATTAAGAGGAAAATAAAATAGTATTGAACCTATGACTCTACCAAACTGTGGTAAAGTGAAAGACAGACTGAAATCTCTAAATTTCAGAAACAAGAAAGGGCATATCTTGGTAGAATGGAGAATATTTGTAGGAGATTTACGTGACACGATGTGTGTCTGGATCAAAGGAGCACAAGTCAAAATTTCATAAGGAATGATCCAGGCCACCTTCTCTCTTGGTCTGTAAGCATCTGGATTTTCAGCCAAGGTCTAGATACAGAATGCTTCATTGTTGAATAAAATAATGTCTTTTTACAGAGTTCTTTTTCCTGGAAGGCTGTTAGCTGTTTAAAGTTGTGATGAGAGTTTTTGAGGAAAGAAAACGAGTTTTACTATGATGCCAGTCCACAACGAGCGAATAATCTATTTGGGAAGATAAAATGCAAATATAAAAATCAGAAATATTCTCAAATTTTATTATTACTGTTAATAAGTAGCAAAAGCTATCATTTATTGAGCAACAACTATGTTGGAAAGCCACTTACATACATAAGACGGCATTCTTAATTCAATTCTTGTTATGCGGGCATTGTTGCCCAGATTTTAAGAATGAAGAATCTAGGATCAGAGAGGTTAAATGGCTTGCCAAATTAAAAAAAAAATTATTCAATGTTAGAAGATGAAATTTGAACAGTCCGTTTGGATCCAAATTCCATGCTATATCTAATGTACCATTCTCTATACTTAAAATGTGTTTTTCTGGAAAAAAATTATCCATTGATATTTATATCTTTTGATATCACAAGAATTTTTGGCCTCTCATCAAGATGAAATATATTAGGAAATGAGATAGAATGTTAGAATTAAATTGTTTTGAGACCTCCAAATTCCCATTGCTATGGAAATCATTTTGTGCAATGCAAATATTTTAACTGGCTAACACTCAAGGTTTTCCAGTTTAAATTCTTTTCTTTCTCTCCATAGAATAGTAGTTATTTACCTTTGCATGGCTCATTCATAGTAAATCTCTTAATTTCCTTGGTAATGTTTATTTAAATAATTGGTCTTCTTAAATGAAAGCACAATTATAACACGACAATTTTTCTTCCATAAAACATACATTCACACAATGATTAAAAACCTAATTTAAGCTTCCATTACTGTATTATTAAAGAAAATCTTCGTGTCACATTTATGTTTGAAATAATCTAACTGTTTGATTTCACAACCCTTTCTCTCTTTATAAAGGGTCTTATTTTCTAGAAATTATATTTTAGATTTGCAAGGCACTGTTTTTGATAACCAAAGCTAGTAGTAATTAATATAATTCTTGGTCATTAAGAGAATAACCTGATTTTATTTTACCATAGTCAGAGATATTATTTACCAAATGTCTATGACAGAGATGTATCTGAGTTATCCTAACCAGAATTCTGTGTTGCAGATATTCTCTTCATTTTGCAGACAAGGTACTTAAGCCAAACCATTTTGCAGACCAGCCAAACAAGAAGTGATGTAGCCTGAATTCACTCAGATTTGACTTCCTTAAGGATAAACTACTAAATTACACCACCTTCCACCTCAAAGATTAAGTAATAAAATGGATTTGATCACAAATAGATGAAACCTTCTTCATTTTGACTGGGTGTTTAGCTAGATGAGCAAGAGATGTTATCCAGTGTACCTTCATTACTGACTAACCTATATCTAGGAGTGCTCTAACACACTGCGCAGGTTCAGAAATCCAGTCTCACCATCTTAAAATTCTTAATAATTTTTTAATAACTGGTCCCATATTTCCAATTTGCACTGGGCTCTGTAAATTACATAGCTGGACCTGCCATGAGCCCTGGTGTGTGGTGCTGAATGTACTCAGATATCATGCCTTTTTCTCTTTTGTAAAACCGTGCCGTGTGAACTAACAATAATCTGGTTCTGTATGTAGGAACAAAAATAAAGAGCACCTAGTAGAAATAAAAAGGATATGGTCAAAAGAAAGAAACTGTTTTTAGAAAGAAGATACTGGCAGATGTTTATTGTTCAGACTAGCCATTAACAGACGTCCTGGGCTCCACCAAAGTTACTAAAATAAATGTTAACTCATGTCCTTAAATGGTGTATGCTAAATATGCATACTCTTTTCCCTCACTCCCATTGCCTACCACCACATCACTAAATTACCACACAAAATATCCAATTTATTTTGCCTTAGGGGTCCTAGGCCTAAGCAAAAAAATAAATAGGTCCTTACCTGTTATAATTTGTAACTTGGCTGTGGGAGGAAAGTGAATGCAAGTCTTTTAACTGCAGTATTATACTCTACCATCAAATTTCCCATTCAAAACCGACACAGGTGAAATTTCAAGATACTCAGACTTTATTTATTTTTAACATGACTTCTAGGTTACTGAGGTCTCTCAACTTTCCTCCAAAGAAATTTGGTACTTACAACATTGTTGGCTTTTAATATCACCAGGGAGATATAAAGCCCTGCAGAAAACTGTTTTCTGTCAAAATTACAATGGACCTGCATATTTTAGCAATTTCAGCAACATTATGTAGTCTGATCAGGTCAGTCATTGACCGGTTGCTCACCCCATCAATTGCATTAGCATTTAACTTGTCACTTTAAATTACAAAGGTAACAAAAGTTTAAGAAGGTTACAAAAAATTTAATCCCCCACTAAAGAAAAAAAAGAATATTACTCAATTATATAGATAAATTATCTTCCTCCTCTCTCCAATTTTGGTGATAATGTATTGGGGGTTTTCTTCTCGATATTTTGCTTTTATGAGGCTTCAAAGATGTAAGATCTTAGAACTGGGAAAAATCAATATGAATTTCCATTGCAGTGTCTGTCAAAATAAAGGAAGAGTTAGTAAATAGCTGTGAGGTTTTCCTGGTTCAAGGAAAAGCAAGTGAGTGGCATGCGTCATAGCAGTAACTAAGATGTCTCATTTTCTGGCTGCAGTGTCCCACGTTGCCTTCCAGTGACAAGACCAATGGAGAAATCAAGCAGGAGAGAGTACCAGAAATCTTTTCCTTCATCTCATCTAGATGCCACTCTGATGGACACCCATGTATAAATTTATAAGTAGGCAGAGGTTTGCTAAGTTCAAGAATAAAACCTCAATCACTTAGATATACCAGACTCTTCCATTTCTCTTAGGACCTGGGAAGAAGACCTTCACCTGCCAATTGTTTGAAAAGTAGTTTTCTAGTTTAGCAGAATATTTTAGTATATTTCTCTCCCCAAATCTCTTCTACTTTGAGTGGTATTCTGACCAATCTCAATCCACCAGTCAATCACATGCTCAATTAATTTTTTTAAAAGCTGCTTTATTGACATTTTCTCTCCTTGAATGAAATGGTTATTTTGTCAAATGCATACAAAATCACTGGGTTTGTTGACCTGTAATTCTGTGGTGTTTAGAAAGTTCTTGGCTAAGCTTGTACCTGTATGAACACACTGCTCAACAGAGATAAATAATACACTGTTGGATTAAGTGTTTCAAGTACAGAGGAGGGTGTGAATAAAACACATAATGTGAAAACATGAACCCATGCATATATAATTGAGTGGTAGGTAGAGACATAAATGCTAGCAGGAATATGTTAGCAGAAAAAAAATTGCTGTGTTCAAGACAAGAATATATTATCATGGAGACACATCAGCAGTGTCTGATTACCGAATATCTTTTTACTTTGCAAAGAAGAATTACCCCAAGGTATCAGCTCGGATTTATATATGCTAGCTCATTGTTCCATAGTCTGCAGAGCTGCCTGCCTCTCCATATGATCTCAACAACACAAAATTACCAAAGCAAAAAACTCTCAAAATTGTTTGTTTTGTAGTATGTTCCCAAGCCAAGTTATGTAAAATAATCATTAAGACTCTCAGGCAATAAACCTCATTGTCATCTGCTTAGGTCCCCAGTAAGCAATTCATAGTGTTGCTAGCAACATGTAAACACATTTTCCACTGACAAGAATTGTTGAGAGATCATGCTGATGCTCTCACAAACTTATTGTTCTAAGACAAAGAAAGATTACTCTAAAATTAGAGAGCCCACTTTATTAAAAATATGTGATGAGAATTGTCAGATTTCTGTAGATTGAAACATCCCAGTGGTACTCAGAAGACTGCTTTATCCTACGACTTGTGTTTATTGTCTTACAGACTGAAGGACACAATAGAAATACAGAAAAGTTACGACAAAACAACAAAGTGCAAACATAATTTTTTAACTGCAACTTTTTCTTTAGAGATTAGAAAGTCTTTTTCAAATTCAGTATATTACAGTGAGAAAATACAATATTCAAGTTAGTGAAACCTAATTCTTAGGAGAGGACCCAGAAAAAAAGCCAGTGGAAAATACATACTTTCTTTTTTAA
Organism: Pongo pygmaeus; assembly: GCF_028885625.2. Lineage (NCBI taxonomy): Eukaryota > Metazoa > Chordata > Mammalia > Primates > Hominidae > Pongo > Pongo pygmaeus. The sequence continues at coordinate 77,605,369 of NC_085930.1, forward strand.
TAAGTTTGTATACATACAAGAATGACAGAGAAGCAGAAGATATATTAGATACCATCACAGAAATGTCCTCATAACATAAAAATCAAACTTAATTGAAATAATGAATACACACATTCATGTGTGGGCACACACACATAAACACACACAAAAAAATCTTAAAGTCACTTTCTATCTGGCACTTGGTATTGGAAGAATATAAGTTAATACAATAGTATTTGTCGTAAAAAAAGTTCACAATCCAGTATGGTAATTCACACTTATATTTCAAACGGAGTGACATTTCTTTACTTAGAGCATGTTTCATTCCCCCAAAGTTTAAAAGATCCTCACAAAAATATACAAGAGAATGAAACTGAAGATAAGTAGAAAAACTAAGACCAATATAATGTTAGGTCATATAAAATAAAGCCACAAATGAGTTCAGTCCAAAATATTCATTATATATATATAAAATATAATATATATATAAAATATTATATATATATATTTATATATATATATATATATATGGAAGAGAGAATGGGTATTAGAGACCATTAAAAATAATACCTGGCTGGACACAGTGGCTCATGCTTGTAATCCCAGCATTTTGGAAAGAGGAGGTGAGTGTATCACTTGAGTCCAGGAGTTCCAGACCAGCCTGGGCACCATGGTGAAACCCTGTCTCTTCTGAAAATACAAAAATAGCCAGGCCTGGTGGCACATGCCTGTAGTCCCAGCTAACTGGGGGGCTGAGGTGGGAGGATGGCTTGAGCCCAGGAAGTCGAGGCTGAGGCTCCAGTGGGCTGTGATTGGCTCACTGCACTCCAGCTTGGTGACAAAGTGAGACTTTGTCAAAAAAAAAAAAAAAAGAAAGAAAGAAACTAAAAATCATGCCTATCTTGTAATATTGTAAGATAATTGTAAGATAATGCATGCAAACTATCTATATAGAGTCCAGTACATAGTAGGTACTCAACAAATCTTAGCATTCTCCCTATGCCACCATTAACTGGCCTTAAAGTCCTGATTCAAGAACCATTAAAGATTAGTAGTTTAAAACTAACAGTGTTATACATTTTTATTTGCCTATCACAAAATTTGAGAAAGCTCAAATTTTGTGATAGGCAAATAAAATTTGAACTTTCTCAAATTTTGTGATAAGCAAATACAGTCAAAAGTACATCATCCTTAATTTCCCTAATGGCAAAGCTCTTGAAATTTTCTAGCACAGACCGATCTCATCTTCTGGCAATCAACATCTGGTGATTCACATTTTCTAGCACAGGCAAATTACAGTCATGTTAACACATACAGTAATTATAACAGTGAGCCAGGACATAAATGAACTTATACTATTCGTGGACTCTAGGAAAGACAGATTTTCTTTTGCGGGTAGCAAAAACCCTAAAAGTGTAGATATAAAAATATATTGTGCAATGGAATCAACATTTGAGTGAATGTGAAATCTTGCAAGAGGACAGCTTTAAGGAACAACACATATGTAGAGATGCTATTTGTGCCATTCTTTGACTATTTAATTCTCAGACGCATTCCCCACACTTTTGAAAAGCAGAAGGGAGAAGTTAGGGTCCTTCTTTCCCACTTTGCTGTGCCTTGGGCATGTTTATAGGCAACGTCTGCACCCCTGGGTGGTTGCAGCTCCCATCAAACAGCAGCTGAACAGTTCTCTGGGGTCTGATACAATCCATTTCTTCTATCTCTCCAGCACTAGGGATGGGAGCTGAGGCTGCTGTTGCTAACTTCTGTGTTGCTTCCTCATTCTCTTTTTGACTTTGTAAGCTTTTATGTTGCTTTTGTCATCAAATCCATGTGTTGAATTATCTGCTTGAAATGCTTAGAATAGTTTCTGTATCCTGTCTGAATTCTGACTGACACATGACTCCGATATGTTTGTTTCTGTAATACCAATTATATTAATCGGTAGTCATGAAGTATATTTACATTTTAATACACTAGAAGATGATTCACTAATGAGATTTGGGATCCACTATTATATTATTTTTAAAATACAGTTTTGCATCACTTAATGATGGGGATGCATTCTGAGAAATGGATCCTTAGCTTATTTCACCACTGTACAAACGTTATAGAGTGTACTTACACAAATCTAGGTGGTATAGCCTACTATACACCTAGGCTAGATGGTATAGCCTATTGCTCCTATGCTATAAACCTGTAGAGCATGTTACTGTGCTAAATACTGTAGGTAATTGTAACACAAGGACTACATTATGTATCTAAACATAGCTAAACATAAAAAGGTACACTAAAATATCGTATAAAAGATTAAAAATGGTACACTGTATAGGGCACTTACCATTTAATAGAACTTGCAGGACTGAAAGTTGCTCTGGGTGAGTCAGTGAGTGAGTGGTAAGTGAATGTGAGGGCCTAGGACATTACTACTACTTTAGGCTTTATAAACACTGTACACTTAGGCTACATTACATTTATAAAAAATATTGGCCAGGCGCGGTGGCTCATGCCTGTAATCCTAGCACTTTGGGAGGCCGAGGTGGGCAGATTGCCTGAGCTCAGGAGTTCGAGACCAGCCTGAGCAACGTGGTGAAACCCCGTCTCTACTAAAATACAAAAATTAGCCGGGCATGGCAGCATGCGCCTGTAATCCCAGCTACTCAGGAGGCTGAGACAGCAGAATCATTTGAACTTCAGAGGCTGAGGTTTCAGTGAGCCGAGATCATGCCACTGCACTCTAGCCTGGGCTACAGAGCAAGACTTCGTCTCAAAAAAAAAAAAAAAAAAAAAAATTCTCTGTAATAATAAACTAATCTTTGCTCATTGTAACATTTTTATTTTATGAGTTTTTTAACTTTTTTATTCTTATAATAACATTTAGCTTAAAACATAAATATATTGTACAGCTGTACAAAAAATTTTATTTCTTTATATCCTTATTATATAAGCATTTTTCTACTTTTTTCTTTTTAAAATTTTATTAAAAGCTAAGACACAAAGACACACATTAGCTGAGGCCCACAGAAGGTCAGGATCATCAATATCGCTGTCTTCCACCTCCACATTTTGCCCCACTGGAAAGTCTTCCGGGTCAATAACATACATGGAGCTATCATCCACTATGATGGCAATGCTTTCTTCTAGAATACCTCCTGAAGGGCCTGTCTAAGCCTGTTTTACAGTTAACTTTTTTATGTAAGTAGAGGCAATATACTCCAAAATAGTGATAAAAAATTAAGTATCATAAATACCTGAACCAGTAACACAGGAGTTTATAATCATTCTCTAGTAGTATGTACTAATTCCATGTGCTAGACTTTTATGGGACTGTCAGTGCAGTAGGTTTGTTCATGCCAGCATCACCACAAAGATGTGAGTAATGTTTTGTGCTATGACAACTACAACATCACTAAGTGATAGGAATTTTTAGCTCCATTATAATCTTATGAAACCACTGTTGTACATGTGGTCCATCATTGACCTGAATACTATTATGTGACACATGACTGTATAGTCTTTTAAAGAAAGAATAATTTTTTGATTCTAGAGTTAAGACAAAATTCAGTCCAGTGCTTCTAAATCTGACCACCATTCAAGCCTAAAATTTTACTCTCATAAAAAATCAAGGATTTAAAACTTTGAAGCAAATATGTGTCAATTTTTGCACTTTCAAAGCAGCTATATATCCACTCGTGGTACATGGTGTATAGCTGCTAGTCTTGATAAATTACTAGGTTTAAAAAGCAAAAACATTCGCTTACAATTTAGCAGAAGGACCAGGAAATTGACCTTTAATGCAGATAACTTGGTCCATAAAAACTAACAGTAAGAACAAAAAGATCAAGAAAGATATTTATAAGTCAAAAAACTATTAGGGAATTCTTATTATGCCATTGTTACCTAAAGTCACACTAGTGACAGATTTCTGCAAGGAGTGGAGTCCTTCTGACTTCCAGGATACCACTGGTTTTGCCTTTTTTATGCCATGTTACATTAATAAAGGGATATGAGTTATGAAGAGCATAATAATTTTACACAGTACCCTGGGATGCAGTACTGTATCAAGTGCAATTTTGTATCATTGGTGACTCTGTGGCATAGCTTCACCAATCTACATCCCTTCTGAAGGCTTTCTGTTGTACAGTTATATCACCTGCATTTGATTAAAGCTGGTGCTATTCTTATTTCATTATGTGGCCTGGAACGTGGATGTGGAAAATCATATTTGACTTAATTTCAAAACTTAATGATACCATTTCAAATAAGCTGATATACCCTAAGAGAAAAATCTACCTGAATGACATCAATTTAAATCCCAATGTATTTTTCAAATCCCAAGACTCAAAAAAAAAAAAAATAGGAGACTGATGTAAACATTAATCTCTTTGGGAAATAGTCTCCTATTTCCTTTTCTTCCTCCCTCCCTTTTTTATCGCCCTCCCTCCTCTCCTCTCACTCACTCTTTCCTCTCTCCCTTTCCTTCCTTTCTCTTCTCCTTCCCTTCTTCCCTCTCTATTCTTCCTCCCTGGATAGGAAGGCAGTAGAAGGAATGTGAATAATATGCATTTTTCCCCACAGACTTCTCTGGTGATTTTTCTGCACTCTAATGTTTGAGAATCATTATTTTAGAGTAAAATTATTGTATTATCACCTATTTTCTTGAGGGTAACAACAAAGGCCAAAAAATGTCTGTTTTTAGTTCTTTGATATTTAGGAAATTGCTTTTCTCTGCTCTTAAAAATTTATCATTAATGGCCAGGCGCAGTGGCTCACACCTGTAATCCCAGCACTTTGGGAGTCTGAGGCAGGCTGATCACCTGAGGTCAGGAGTTTGAGACCAGCCTGGCCAACGCAGTGAAACCCCGTCTCTACTAAAAAATACAAAAATTAGCCAGGAGTGGTGGCAAGCGATGTAATCCAAGCTATTTGGGAGGCAGAGGAAGGAGAATCATTTGAACTTGGGAGGCGGAGGTTGCAGTGAGCCAAGATTAAGCCATTGCACTCAAACCTGGGGGATAAGAGCGAGAGTTCTCTCAAAAAAAAAAAATCATTAATTTAAATCTCTTATTTAGGTAAATTTAATAGAAAACTTCAGCTAGACAATTAAAAGTACATCTTACTATTTTGTAAAGTAAATGCTTAGGCCATACCTACTTGAATTCTGTGACTCAATGAAAGATCCCACTCATTGAAATTTATATTCGGTGTTGTTCAATGAATTACCAGTGACTTCATATCTGGAAAATTTTATGTTATTTTTTATTCCAATCACATGATGTTTAGAAACATCAGTGACCCTCAGCAGACTATACTTATGATAATAAATGTAAAAATAACAAGTATTATTGTTATATATCAGCAGTATCTATTGCAATTTTTGAATACAGATTATGTGCTAAATATTACCTGAATCCTCATAATAAACCCATGGTAGATATTGTTGTCTACAGTTTCAGATGAGAAAATAAAATGTATAAAATATGAATAACTCTACTAATGTCCCAAATTTAGCAAGTAGTTCAGTTTGATTTTGAGTTCAGTACTCCTTTTTCAATGACTTTTTATTTTATCCTGTGAAACTTTCCAACAATGATTATAAACTAGCATGCTATGGTTACTGACAGAGTTAGTCTACATGAAATGCATCTGTTTCTGAAGATGGTGGTAAATATGCAAATAGATAAGGCTTTTATTTTATTACATATGCCAATTTATTCACTCAGCAGATATTGCCTGAGATCCTAATTTGTGCCCAAGGAAGCCAGAAAATACCAAGTGTGAGCTTTGTGTTGGATGTTTTCCAGTGAATTTGCAGTCATTCTGAGTGTATGTTTGGTTAGACTTGTGCATAATGGCATGCATTTGTTAAGGAAGAACTAGTGCTGATGATACAAGACAGCAAGCATGATATGGTCATAGGCAATGGTGCACTGGTAAATGCTCAACAATGAGGAGCATTATTGCTCCTCTCTAGGAGGAGAGGTGAGAAAGGGAGCCCTAATTTGTAGCAGTTACTTACTCCCATAGAGCGAATAACTCCTACTATGCCTTTTTTTCTCCCAGTCAACAAGGTGACATCATTAACAAGGAATTGGGATGAGACACCAGTAACATACAAGCCAGCTCTGATGCACTACTGAATGGTAACTGACCTAGCCTTTATGTTTGTCATTTCTGCGAGGGGACCTGAGAGAATAAAAGGCTTGGTATGTCCAAGTATTATACTTTATAAATTGCAATACTGTTTTGATCATTTCATTAGTGCTCAGAAACTAAATAAACATGTCACTTTATAAAGAGTCTGTTTAAGAAAAGTGTTCATTATTCCACCAGGAAAAGTCTCAGCACTTTGTTTCTATTATCTTTGACACTTAGCTCTGGGCCCAGATTTTTTTTTTCTTTTCTCTTGTTAGAATAAAACACAGCTGGGTTTATGGTAGCTGGCAAAAAGGGAGGGGAGGTGAAGTGTAAATGTGAAGTAGCCATCAGTATAATCATGCTAACAAATATTAATTCAGACAGAGTGTGATTAATACGGTTTGAATGAACTAGTTCCTACCAGTTACAAATGTATTACAAGTAGGAGGTGGAGAGTGATAATTGAGACTAAATACATAACATATTAAGCTGTGCAAAATTGTAGAAACTACTCACAAATATAAAACTTTAGGCCAAGTGTAACTTTAATATAAAGAGAAAAATCAGTAGTCCTTGTATTAGTTAAAAACAGCAGTAAAAAGTGTAAGAGGGAGTCTTCCATGCAGAACTCAGATAGGAGCCTTTCATTCCTTTGTTACCAAGAGGACTCCTATTCAAGCCTCCAGCATTTCAATTGAAGCTACCTCCTAAATGATGATCTACATTCCTATACTTTTGGGTCTATGGGGAGTCCAACTCTAACCCAGTTAGATAAAAATAGTCACTCTGCTTTCACAGGCCCCATGTGATTGCAAAACAAAGTGTACATTAGTCACTTTAAGGGCCTTCAGGGGACTCACCAGTTTGCCTACCTTGCATTTCTCTCTTGAAAGGTTGGGTGTGGAATGAAAAAAAGAAAAAAAAGTGAGTGTCAGGTACTAACTGGACTTCTCTAACTTTGGCCTGCCAGGGTGCTATTTTTCCAAGAAATATCACCAAGTTGGAAAGTAATACTCAGAGGCACCCAGTGGGAAAAAAACTACAGTGAGAGAGGGGAATCATAAACAACGATGGTGGTCACACTCTGGCACACATGATAAGCGGACTCAAACTTTCTTTTCATTTTCTATACTTTTGGATAAGTTAATTTTTGTGCTGTCACAGGAGAGTAGCTTGTACTAGCAGACTGGCATTGCCTGTACTAAAACTCATCCTCTTTGTCAAAATAGGAGGCAAAAATAGAAAACCTGTGCTTGTTGACAAGCACTAGGATTCAATGTAAATTTTTTCACCCTTTTGATGGTACTTCTGTGCTACTGTGTCCAAGGGCAGTGTCCTCAAAATGAGCTTTCTTATGCTATTTGTAAAGGTTTCTTTATTTGGTGCTTATTCATTGTTATTCAACATAATCAGAAGCTTACAATAAACTCGATACACATACACTCTGAAGGTTGGCTATAATTTCTGGATCCACAACTTACTATTTCTGTGATCTTGAACAAGATAGCCAAAAGCTTGCAGAGCCTCTGTTTTCTGATGTGCAAAATGGAATTAACAACACACACTATACAAGTCATCAAATTTTTAGTGAATTCAATGAGATAATAAAATTGAATGCTTACCAAATTTGCTAGCACAATATCAGTGCTTAGTAAGGCCTACAACTTATTTAAAAATCGTATAGAGAACTTGAAATATATTTTAAAATAAGATGAAATTATTAACCTTTCTCTTCAATGATGGTCACATGCCCAAAGACAGATGTATATGTACACATTCTGCTTATGGACTATACGGGAAAGAGACAGCTGTTTTGTGATTTGTTTTTTCCCACCTGCTAATCTGAATTATGTTCTTCATAGAGGGACTCAATAAATACTTCTTGAAAGAATTTGTTCATGTTAAAAGAACTTCTTAGTTATTTTTGTGGAAAAATAAGAATGCAGTAAAATTCCCCTTGGATTTAATTATCAGAAGAATTTTTGCTTCATCAAGCTGTAAAGGGCTTAGTAGTCTAGAGTTAATTTGGTGCAGTACAAAGATGCATTGGGAAATTCTGTGTAATCAGAGTCTAGCTCACATAATGCTAAGACTAATATTTCACCTAGAATTCCTTATAAATATGTCCAATTTTAATACAATGTAGGCAATTACATATGTACTTTAATTCATTGTAATTAAATGATTGATAAAGATTAATTCCTCTTCAATGCTACAAACAGTCATGTAGCACAATATATAACTTAAATTCTAAAAAAAGATGTCCTTACAATGACTTCCAGATTTGAAATAACAGCACACTCAGATATTCATGCACAACTGCTAATGCAGTTGGTGATTTTTCTGAATTTAATACCAATTAGTATCGAGAGATAATATGATATTACCAATGAAATAAATCCTAAAATTTTCTAAACCAACTGATGTGCTCTGAATAGGATCAATGTTATATGCAAACACCAACAAACATAAGAATCAATACATCTGGTAGCTTTGTAGATCTCTATAATACATTTAATTTAGAAATCATACTTTTTCTGCAAAAAAAGCCTGTAACATAAAACTAAATGATGCCCCATACTTCTGCATTATTGCTTTAAAAAAACCTTTACTATATTTTTAAATGTCAGTTTCATCAATGTATAGGTTTAAAGCAAATCTCATTTGACTACCAATTCCTGTGATTTAGCACAGCAAATTAGTCATTAATATCTGTGGCAAGAAAAAAATTATGCAGCTTAAGTGGAAAATATGACATTTTGTCAAGGTTAGGTTTATTATATTTCATAATTTCAAAACAATATAAAAAATGTGTCGTGTGTTCCAAAGCTTCTTTAACTTTAATGTGCTTCAGAACACTTGGGGGTTTATTCTAAATACAGATTCTTATTCAGTTGTTAGGGATGAGACTGAGATCTATACTTTAACCAGCCCCAAAATGTTGCAAATGATGTGACTGTTGCTGATCTCTGGACCACACCTCAAGTAACAAGGATCTAAGAGTCCAGGGCAAACAATTATAAGTTTAAAATGCTGCAATTTTATGTTCTATAAATATAAATACAGGATTGCTATTAACACATAAGAAAAAAATGTCCCTTCATGTGAAAGTCAAACTATGAGATTTGGAGTACATATCAACTTAATTAGATTATTTAATCATCCATTCACTAAGCCAAAATATGACTGATTATGTATTATGGGCCAGAATCTTCAATAATTTTTACCCTCCTCCCCTGATTATTGCGACACAAACAAATGGAAGAACATTCCATGCTCATGGATAGGAAGAATCAATATTGTGAAAATGGCCATACTGCCCAAGATAATTTATAGTTTCAATGCCATCCCCATCAAGCTACCAGTGACTTTCTTCACAGAATTGGAAAAAACTACTTTAAAGTTCATATGAAACTAAAAAAGAGCCCGCATAACCAAGAAAATACTAAGCAAAAAGAACAAAGCTGGAGGCATCATGCTACCTGACTTCAAACTATACCACAAGGCTGCAGTAACCAAAACAGCATGGTACTGGAACCAAAACAGATATATAGACCAATGGAACAGAACAGAGACCTCAGAAATAACACCACACATCTACAACAATCTAATCTTTGACAAACCTGACAAAAACAAGAAATGGGGAAAGGATTTCCTATTTAATAAATGGTGCTGGGAAAAATGGCTAGCCATATGTAGAAAGCTGAAACTGGATCACTTCCTTATACCTTATACAAAAATTAATTCAAGATGGATTAAAGACTTAAATGTTAGACCTAAAACCATAAAAACCCTAGAAGAAAACCTAGGCAATGCCATTCGGGACATAGGCGTGGGCAAAGGCTTCATGACTAAAACAGCAAAAACAATGGCAACAAAAGCAAAAGGGACAAATGGGATCTAATTAAACTAAAGAGCTTCTGCACAGGAAAAGAAACTATCATCAGAGTGAACAAGCAACCTACAGAATGGGAGAAAATTTTTGCAATCTACTCATCTGACAAAGGGCTAATATCCAGAATCTACAAAGAACTTAAACAAATTTACAAGAAAAAACAAACAACCCCAAAGTGGGCAAAGGATATGAACAGACACTTCTCAAAAGAAGACATTTACGCAGCCAACAGACACATGAGAAAATGCTCATCATCATTGTTCAACAGAGAAATGCAAATCAAAACCACAATGAGATACCATCTCATGCCAGTTAGAATGGTGATCATTAAAAAGTGAGGAAACAACAGATACTGGAGAGGATGTGGAGAAATAGGAATGCTTTTATACTGTTGGTAGGAGTATATATTCATTCAACCTTTGTGGAACACAGTGTGGCAATTCCTCAAGGATCTAGAACTAGAAATACCATTTGACCCAACGATCCCATTACTGGGTATATACTCAAAGGATTATAAATCATGCTACTATAAAGACACATGCACACATATATTGCAGCACTATTCACAATAGCAAAGACTTGGAACCTACTTAAATGTCCATCAATGATACGCTGGGTTAAGAAAATGTGGTACATATATACCATGGAATACTATGCACCCTTAAAAAAGGATGAGTTCATGTCCTTTGCAGGGACATGGATGAAGCTGGAAACCATCATTCTCAGCAAACTATCACAAGGACAGAAAACCAAACACCGCATGTTCTCATTCATAGGTGGGAATTGAACAATGAGGACACATGGACACAGGGCGAGGAACATCACACACCAGGGCCTGTTGGGGGGTGGTGGACTGGGGGAGGGATAGCATTAGGAGAAATATCTAATGTAAATGACAAGTTGATGGGTGCAGCAAACCAACATGGCTCATGTATACCTGTGTAACAAACCTACACGTTGTACACATGTACCCTAGAACTTTAAGTATAATTAAAAAAAAAAGAAGAAATAAAGAGATGGTCAAGCCTCAAAACCCTGTCCACTACTAGTGGTGAGCATTGTATGTTTATTGTACGTTTGACTCCTCAGGATCTATTTCCACCATCTCCCAGTTAGTAGCAGCCATAGAATTTGAGTGGGATTGACCTCAGTTCCAAGAGAACTCTGATGTGTTTAATCCAATTGCCACAATTCTATTTGCCTTGTGAATTATTAGATTATTATTAGAATGGCAGTCCTGAGAAAATTTGCAACATTAAGAGAAGAAGTTTGCTGGAGATATTAAAGAGATGCTACCTCAGCTGGGCACGGTGACTCATGCCTGTAATCCCAGCACTTTGGGAAACTGAGGCGGGTGGATCACTTGAGGTCAGGGGTTTGAGACCAGCCTGGCCAACATGGTGAAACCCTGGCTTTCTAAAAATACAAAATTAGCTGGGTGTGGTGGCAAATGCCTGTAATCTCAGCTACCTGGGAGGCTGAGTCAGGAGAATTGCTTGAACCCAGGAGGCAGAGGTTGCAGTGAGCCTAGATTGCACCATTGCACTTAAGCCTGGGCAACAAGAGTGAAACTCCGTCTCCAAAATAAAAAATAAAAAAATTAAAAAAAAGATGCTACCTCTCTTAAGGGGAAAAAATACATACACAGTCAGCACAGTCAGTCTAGTAGTCAAAGAGAAGACAGTTGGTACAATAAGACATCCTTTCCCCTAAAATGTCCTAGCCAACATTGAGTACAAATGATTCAGATTTTCTTTTATGAGCCTGATAGTTTTAAAATGACACATTATATTTCACATCTTCTCATAATGTTAATATACCCTTTCATATCTTGGCAATAATTCAAAGCAATTAATACATGGCAGCTACAATAGCATTAGTTGAAAGTTTATATCTGAGTCAAAACTTCTTATTCACATTTTTAAGAGGTATAAATAAGTCTCAGAGTGTCTGTTGACTGAGTTTGCACACAGAGATAGATACATCAGACCAAGAAGACAAACAGAGCATAAGATCCCTCACAGTTTTCAACACGTACCAACCAAATAAAAAAGTACAAATTCTAGGCCACACGTGGTGTCTTAGAAAACAGTCAATGATTTGATCAAATGTTCCCCTCTACATTTCTTCAAATTGACAAATGGTTTTGGCCTGGAGAGAGCAAATTATGACTCTATTTTTGATAAATGTAAAGGAGGCTTGCATGTTCTTCAACGTTAGTCCAATAAATATTGGTTATACTAATATATTTGAATGAATGTCAATGGATGGCAAAGATTCTAAGCAGGTTTGTGTTATCTCCAATAGTTCATTTTAGTTTTAAAACTTTTTTGCACTTTAATTTTGCTATTGAAAATCTGAACTGTTTTAGTAGCTTATCTTATTTTCAAAAATTTAAATTTATGAATAAATTGTATAACATGCTCTAAGATTTTTAGCTTCTTACTGCAATACATGATCCCTAACATTCAGCTTTCATATGACACTGATATAAAACCGTGTTTATCATGGTGACTAATAGAAATATCCAATATGTTTTAACTGTTTACTACATGCTGGACTCAGCTTTTCACTGTACCTGCCCTGTCCTACTTCAATTCATCAAACCAAGTGAGTCTGAGGGGAAAAAAGACAAAAGGATTTCAGCCTGATATTGATAAATTCTCTAATGCCAACCATGCAACTTTCATGATGCTCATATTTAGCATACCTGGAAATGAACTTTTAATTTTTAATTTTTGCATTCTACAGGTTCCTCAGTTATACAAACAAGTATTTTATTGGCCATGGGAGTCATACAAATTTTAAGTAACCACAGTTCTATTCATTGTCTCCTTTCAGGAATACCAAGCTTATATAATAAGACTACTTTGCTTGCACATAATATATGATAGATATAGATTTATGTGTGTCTTGAATAGGAATCTGGGGATGGAGAAGATGAGAAAGGTTATGTACAGTCTCTTCAGATCAGGTCATCTTTGAAGTTATTTCTCTGTTTTAGTATGATTCAAAAGTGACAGAAATGAAGAGGAATTATTGATGTAACTATCTTCCACTGTTGATCATTTGACCTTAACTCTGTTATTAGATTTCTTCTAATAGCTTTTTTTAAAAATAAATCTTTATTTTCAGTATGGCAAATACATAAACAAAAACATACATGTATTTCCTTCCAGTCCCTCAGTTTTGAAATACTAACGCTGATCTTTAAGCATTAAACATGCACATGAGTTTCAAAGTCAGAATACCCACATATGAATTTCCTTTTTATAATTTTTAAAAATTAAAAAAATTAATTGACATTGAAATTATACATATTTGTGGATTATAATTTGATGTTTTGATACAAATATTTTAACATGATTAACTCAGGGTGTATTTAGCATGATCATCGCCTCATATGTGTATCATATCTTTATAGTGAGGACATTCAAAAGCCTCTGTTCTAGTTATTCTGTAATAAGCCATGTATTACTGTTAAGCATTGTCACCCTAGTATGCAATAGAACATCAGAAGTTATTCTTCCTATTTAATTGCAGTTGTGTCCATTGAGCAATTTTTCCATCTTCCCTTCCTCCACTTCTCCTCAGTCTCTGGTAACCACTGTTTTACTCTCTGCTTATATATCAACTTTTTTTGTTGTTTTTAGATTCTCCATATATAAGTAAGATCATGTGATATTTGTGTTTCTGTGTCTGCGTGAAATATAATTTAACTTAATATTACCTCCTCCAGTTCCATTCATATTGTTGCAAATGACAGGATTTCATTTTGTTTTATGGCTGAATACTATTCCATTGTATATATATATACCACATGTATGCATATACCACATTTTTTTCTCTCATTCATCCATTGTTGGACACTTGAGTTTAATCCATATTTTGGCTATTGTAAATAATGCTGCAGTAAACTTAGGAGTGCAGATATATGTGTTCAACATACTACTTCATTTCATTTGGATAAGAAATGAATCATATAGCAATTCTATTCTCATTTTTTTTAGGAAACTCTGTATTGTTTTCTGTAGTGGCTATACTAATTTACAATCCCACCAACAGAGCATACGTATTCCCTTTTCTTCACATCCTTGGCAACACTTCTTTTTTTCTCTTTTTTTGATTCTAGGCATTATAACTGGAGTGAGGTTGTATCTCATTGTGGTTTTGGTTTGCATTTTTCTGATGATTAATGATCTTGAGCATTTTTTTCATGTACTTGTTAGACATTTAAATATCTACTTTTGAGAAGTAACTAGTAAGGTCTTTTGCTCATTTTTAATTGGATTATTTGGGTTTTTTTGCTGTTATGTTATGTTTCTACATATTCTTGAAATTAATCCCTTGTCAGATATATAGGTTGCAAGTACTTTATCCCATTCTGAAGGCTGTTTCTTTACTCTGTTATTTTATTTGCTGTGCAAAGGCTTTTTAGTTTGATGTATTTCTATTTGTTTAATTTTGCTTTTATTGCCTATGCTTATAAAGTCTTATTGTTAAAATTCGTGCCCATCCAAAGTTTCAAAAGTATTTCCCCTATTTTTTTCTAGTAGCTGTATCATTTTCAAATTTACATTTAAGTCTTTAATCCATTTAGAGTTGATTTTTTATAATGGTGAGGTACAAAATAAATGTAAAAAATCAGTAGCATTTCTATACATTAATAGTGAACTATCTGAAAATGTAATCAAGAAAACAATTCCATTTGCAGTAGCCACAAAAAACAAGATACCTAAGAGTAAAGTTAATGAAGAAGATGAAAGGTCTCTACAATGAAAACTACAAAACTTTGACGAAAGAAATTGAAGAAGACACAAATACATAGAAAGATATTCAGTGTCTATGGATTGGAAGAATTAATAGTGCTAAAATGGCCATATTGCTCAAAGCAATCCACAGCTTTAATGTAATCTCTTTCAAAATGTTAATGTCATTCTTCACATAAAAAGAAAAAAATCCTAAAATTTACATGGAACCACAAGGATGCTGAAGAGACAAAGTAATCCTGAGCAAAAAGAACAAAGCTGGAAGCATCACACTTACTGACTTTAAAATATGCTACAGTAGTAACCAAAACACCATGGTACTGGCATAAAAACAGGTACATAGACCACTGAAACAGAATAGAGAGCCCAGAAATTTATTCATGCATCTACATCATACTGATTTTTGACAAAGAAGCCAATAACAGACATTGGGAAAATGACAGTTTCTTCAATAAATGATGCTGGGAAAAATGGACATCCACACTTTTTCACCTGAAAACACATTACCTTTGTGACTTTAGGCAACTTATTTAATAGCCTAAGCCCTAGATTTCTGAAAATCGTAGTAATCTATTTCTCTTGGGGGAATTATTTGAGAGACTGATTTAAAAGGGCTAGTATTTATGTGGTACGCATTTAATATTTTTTAATATATTGTGTTCTCATTACTAAAACGGTTCTGCTTAAACCAGAAAACAGCTTTTACAACATTCATAAGTATTTTTCTTTTATTTCTCTAGAAAAGAAGTAGTATCCACCAGTGAACATACCTCATGAGGACTGTGAAATATTCTAATAATGATAGGTCTCTAATCCAGTTTTCTTAGACTGATTTAATAATTATTTATTAAAAACTAACTGGCTGGTGCAGTGGCTCATGCCTATAATCTCAGCACTTTGAGAGGCTGAGACAGGAGAATCCTTTGAGCCCAGGAATTCAAGAAAAGCCTTGGCAACATAGTAACACCTCATCTCTACAAAAAAAAAAAAAAAAATTAAAATTAGTCAGGAACGGTAGTGTGCACCTTTAGTCCCAGCTACTTGGGATGCTGAGGTGGGAGGATCCCCTAAGCACAGGAGTTTGAAGAGACTGCTGTGAGCCAAGATTGTGCCACTACACTCCAGCCTGGGTGGCAGAAAAAGACCCTGTCTCAAAAAAAAAAAAAAAAAAAAAAAAAGAAAAGAAAAGGAAAGAAAAGAAAAGAAAGAGAAATAAAAGAGAAAAAAGCTAACTACATGTGTACCAATGTATCAATGGTTGTCAGCCAAAGGCTATTGTACACTTCATCCCGAGAGACAATTGCCAATCACTAGAGATATTTTAGGGTTTTGCAACTTGGAAGAAAGAGAGTATTACTGGCTTCTGTTTTTACAATGCACATTTGACTTCCCATAACAAAGAATTATTCTAGACAAAATGTCAAAAGTGCAGGTTGTATGAAACTCAACACTATATTAATGAATTAATCAAAGGGAGGATCAAGAACCTTGATATTGTTCCTGCTGTCAAAAAATCTGCAATCTATTAAGAAAAGAAGCATTCACGCTTGACAGTTAGAGACCATAAGAAAATAAATGGTAATAATAACTAACATTTGTTATGGGCTATGTATCTGGCAGTGTACTGAGTATCTTCCATGTATTATTGTATTTAATCAGCAGGACAGAATACTGATACGATCCCTGTTTTTTTTGATAAAGAAGCAGATTTAGATATGTTACAGAATTTCCCAAGGTGAGGCAGAAGATAAGTTTTGGAGTTGGAATTTACACAAGTCTTTCTGACTGAAGAGTCACAGTGTAAAACTCTTAAGCAAGAAAAACCACATAGAACCTGTCGTCAATGTGACTTGCTGAGCCTAAGCTTTAATGTGATTCTTTTGTTTTAAATGTGTAACAATGTCAAATAAAGAAAAATATAGAAAACCATAAATATATAAAGTAGATCTTTATTATTTGTGGATTCCTTGTTTGCCAATTTTCCTACTTGTTAACATTTATTTGTAACCCCCAAACCAGACTTGCAATGCTTTTGTGGTCATTTGTGACATGCAGGAAGAGGCAAATACTTGAATCACCTGATGCACATGTTCCTAGCTGAGGTCAAACAAGGGAATGCTCTGCCTTCTTGTTTCAGCTTTCACACTATAAACAGTGTGTCTTTTGTTTATTAATTTTTAAATTTATAACTGACACAAAATAATAGTACATGTTTATGGGGTACAGTGTGAGGAATCAATGCATGCATATGTTTAGAGTGATTAAATCAGAATAATCGCCATATTCATCACTTTAATCATTTATCATTTCTTTGTGGCGATAACATTCAAAATCTTCTCTTCAACATGGACAACATAGTGATACCTTATCTCTACAAAAAGTAAAAAATTAGCCAGGTGTAATGGTACACACCTCTAGTCCCAGCTACTTGGGAGACTGAGGCAGGTGAAACTCTTGAGCCAGGAGGTTGAGGCTGCAGTGAGCTGGGATCACGTCACTGCACTCCAGCCTGGGCGACAGAGCAAGACCCTGTCTCAAAAAAAATTTGAAGCTGGAAACCATCATTCTTAGCAAACTATCGCAAGGACAAAAAACCAAACACCCCATGTTCTCACTCATAGGTGGGAATTGAACAATAAGAACACATGGACGCAGGAAGGGGAACATCACACACCGGGGACTGTTGTGGGGTGGGGGGATGGGGGAGGGATAGCATTAGGAGATATACCTAATGCTAAATGACAAGTTAATGGGTGCAGCACACCAACATGGCACATGTATACATATGTAACAAACCGGCACGTTGTGCACATGTACCCTAAAACTTAAAGTATAATAATAATAAAATTGAAAAATAAATAAATAAAAATTTAAAAATTTTTCTAGCTATCGTGAAATATAACTACATTGTTATTTGCTATAGTCATCCTACTATGTAAAAGAACACCAGAACTAATTATTCCAGTCTCACTGTAACTTTGTATACATTGACCAACCTCTCCCAATACTCTTCAACTCCCTACCCTCCCCAGACTCTAGTAACCACTATTCTACTCTCCGCCTCTATGAAAACAACTTTCCTAGATTCCACATATGAATGAGATCATGCAGTGTTTATCTGTGTCTTGCTTGTTTCACTTAACACAGTATCCTCCAGGTTCATCCATATTGCAGCAATATTCATCTGTAGACAGGCATTTAAGTTGATTCCATATTTTGTCTATTATAAATAGTGCTGCAATAATTGTGACTGCACCAATCTCTTTGACATACTGATTTCATTTACTTTGGATACATACCTAGCAATGGGATTGCTAGACCATATGGTAGCTCTATTTTTAGATTTTGAGGAACTTCCATACTGTTTTCTATGACAACAGTAGTAATTTACATTCCCACCAACAGTGCACAAGAGTTTCCCTTTCTCCATGTCCTCATCCTGCATTTGTTATTTTTTCTCTTTTTGTTAATAGCCATTTTAACCTGAGTGAGTTATCATCATGGTTTTAATTTGCATTTCCCTGATGACTACTGATGTTGAGGTTTTTTTAATAAACTGATTGGGCATTTGCATGCTTTCTTCAAGATATACAAAAGACATACTCAGGTCTTTTGCTTGTTTTATAACTGGATTAATTGTGGGGATTTTTCCTATGAGTTGTTTGAGGTCCTTATTTGTTCTGGATATTTACGCCTTGTCAGATGTCATTTGCAAATACTTTCTTCCATTCTGTAGGTTGTCTCTATTAATTTTTTCTTTGCTGTGTAGAAGCTCTTTCATCCAAAATAATCCCGTTTGTCTACTTTTTTCTTTTATTACTCGTGCTTTTGAGATCTTACTCCAAAAACCATTTCCCAGTCCAATTTCATGAAGTGTTTCTCCTATGTTTTCACTTAGTAGTTCCATAGTTTTGGGTGTTACATTTAAGTCTTTAATCCATATACAGGTGATTTTGCATATTTTGAGAGAAGGGACTAGTTTCACGCTTCTGCATGTGGATAACAGGTTTTCCCAGCACAATTTATTGAAAAGACTAGCTTTTTGCAATGTATGTTCTTAGTTGGCTGTAAATGCATGGGTTTATTTCTGGGTAGTCTATTCTGTTCCATTAGTCTATATGTCTGCTTTTAAGCCAGTACCATGCTGTTTTGGTTACTATAGCTTTGTAGTATATTTAAAAGTCAGGTAGTGTGATGCCTTTAGCTTTGTAGTTTTGCTCAAGATTGCTTTGGCAATCTGAGGGTTTCTTTTTATATTTTGCTTCGGCCTCCCAAAGTGCTGGGATTACAGGTGTGAGCCACTGCACCCGGCTGAGTCTGGGGTTTTTATGTGCTTGGAATGGAGGAAGTGCATGGTGACTGTCCATGGGTGGCCATGGGTGTGCCTGGAAAAAGCACCAACTGATTGGCAGAAAGGCATCAGTGAAGTTCTCAGTTCAGGTTGCAGACTCCACCCAGAATTGGCAGCCTGGCTCCTAGGCTTCAGGTTGTCCCTGGCTTAAAGGTGGTGTTTCCCCAGGGACCTGCCCTGTATTAGTCAGATATAAATATCTGGGTACAGGAAGATCAAGCTCCCTTTCATATATACATCTATCCTGTTAGTCCTGTCTAGACAGACAGGACTCTTTTCCCATACTTTCCAGGCAGGGCAGGACTAACAGAATAGATGTATAGATGAAAGGGAGTTTCTTAAGGAGTATTGACTCACATGATCACAATGTGAAGTTCCACAATAGGCCGTCTGCAAGCTGAGGAGCAAGGAAGTCAGTCTAAGTCCCCAAACCTCAAAAGTAGGGAAGCTGACTTTGGAACCTTCAGTCTGTGGCTGAAGGCCAGAGAGCCCCTGGCAAACCACTGGTGTAAGTCCAAGAGTCCAAAAGCCTAAGGACTTGAAGTCCAATGTTTGAGGGCAGGAAGCATGAGAGTAAGATGGAGGCCAGAAAACTCAGCCAGTCTAGTCCTTCCATGTTCCTCTACCTGCTTTTATCTTAGCTGCACCAGCAGCTGATTAGATGGTGTCCACCCAGATTGAAGGTGGGTCTGCCTCACCCAGTCCACTGACTCAATGGTTAATCTCCTTTGGCAACATCCTCAGAGACACATCCAGGAAAAATACTCTGCATCCTTCAATCCAATCAAGTTGGCACTCAATATTAACCATCACATGCCCCTTCCTGCCTAAGAACCTGTCTGCCTCCTGACACCATTAACATGCTGTCCACAGCACCCAGGCTGCCTGTGCTGAGGGAAACCTGTAGGTTTTCACCAAGCTGCCCTCAGTGCCACCCCAGCCTTCTTCCTTCAGCTCATTGGCACCTGAAGGTTCAGAGGGGGCTGAGGCATTAGGGGCGCTAGTGTGTCAGTGCCACCCTGAGCATGCACACATCCAACTGGGTCATGACAGTGAGTGGGATTGGCTACATCTTTGCTCTGCATCATATTGGGTACCGGGAGCAGGGAGAAGCCAGGGAATGGGAGCAGGCACTTCTGAGCCTTCAGGGGCAGGGGGCTTCTCAGGCCCCAGAGAGTACCGGGTTGCCTGGGTTCAGAGCAATGGCTGGGCGGCTGCAGCTGTATCTGGGAGCGTCGGCTCCTGGCCCATCAACTCAGTAGGTTGCAGGGCTCTCACTGGAATAACTTGTTCCTGGTCACAGCCAGCTGCAAGAAGGATGCATTTTGTTAAATGTTTCTGATACATTTCTGACTTATTATACTTCTTTGTTTTCCTGAAGTTTGTTGAACTTCTTCAAAACAGCTATTTTGAATTTTCTATGTGAGAGGTCACATATTTTAATCTCTTCATAGTTGGTCACTGACAGCCTATTTAGTCTGTTTGGTAATGTCATATTTCCATGAACATTCTCTTTTTTTTTCTTTTTTTGACAAGTCTCACTTTATTGCCAGGCTGGAGTGCACTGGTACAATCTTAGCTCCCTACAATCTCTGCCTCCCAGGTTCAAGCCATTCTCCTGCCTCCGTCTCCTGAGTAGCTGGGATTACAGGTATGTACCATCATGCCCAGCTAATATTTGTATTTTTAGTAGAGATGGGATTTTGCTATGTTGACAAGGATGGTCTCGATCTCCTGACCTCGTGATCTGCCCATCTCCGTCTCCCTAAGTGCCGGGATTACAGGTGTGAGCCACAGTGCCTGGCTCCCCGAACATTCTTAATGCTTATGGACATATACCATTGCCTGGGCATTAAAGAGTTAGGTATTTATTTCAATCTTCACAGTGGAACTTGTTTGTACCCATCCCTCTTCAGAGGGCCTTCCAGGACTCAAAGGGATTGACTGTTGAATTCCCTAAGCCCATACTCACTACAGTCATTTCAGCACTAGAGGGTTATCTAAGCACATGTTTCCTGTATCTCTCTTAAGGCTACAAGGTCCCTAGCCCTGGTGAACTTGGGAAAGATTAGGGAGAGTTTTTTGGGTTCTCAGTCAAAGTTCCTTGCTCAGTTCTCTCTTCTTTTCAAATGAAGGAATCTTGCTCCATGTTGTATTGCCTGGAGTCGGGAGAGAAGTGACATGGGCAGTCCTGTGGCTGGCACAGCTTGCACCATGCTGGGTCATACCTGAAGCTCATGGCCTCCTAGGCCAGTGCAGTACCAGGCCTCACTCAAGGCTCACAGCCACTGCCTGTCACTGATATTTATTCATGGCCCAAGGCCACTTTAGTGGTATAGTTTCAAAACCAGCTTGGATTTGGTTCTGGTCTGCTAGGTCAGTGGATTCTCTTCTGGCTTAGGGTGGGTCTAGAATCTCCATCCAGAGCATCATTCTGAAATCAGAGTCCACCAGATTCTGCATGGTGCTGCGTTTTACTGTGGCGCAGCCAGTATTGGGTTTTAAGGCAAAGTCTTCTGCACATTTTCTTTTCCCAAGAGGAAGGAGTCTCTCTTCATACTTCCCTGCCTGGAAAGTATGGGAAAAGAGTGGCATGGGCACTTCTGTGGCTGCCACAATTAATGTGATGCTGGGTCCCACCAAAAACCCATGCCTTCTCAGAACAGGGCAGCATTAGGCCTGACCCAAGAACTGTGGTCGTTATGGCCTTCCTGACATTTATATTTATTTAGGGCCTGAGGTCATTTTAGTCAGCCAGAAGTAAAGCAAGTGGGACTTTGGTTTTGTCGACCAGGTGGCAGATTTTCTTCTGGCTTCAAGCAGGTTTAGGATTTTTGTTTATGGGCAAAACCCTGGTATCAGGGACTGTGGGGTTTTGCCTGGCATATTTTGATGTAGTGTTCTTGTCCTCAGTTCCAAGGCTATGTCTCAGGCATACTTTTCTCTTGCTCCCACAAAAAGGTATGTCCATGCTGTACTGCCTGGGGTTGGCAGTCAGGGGAGCAGGTAGTACAGGCAATGCAAGACTGCCCTTCCTACACCCTTCAATGTATCTTTTCTTGTTATTATGCTAAAACTAGGGCCTGTGATCTCTCACCTGGCTTCTTTAGCTCTTGTGAAAGTGTTTTCTTGTGGGGATATTTATTTAATTTCCTGCTTCTGCATGGGAACAATTGCCAGAGGGTTCAATTCGATCATCTTGCTCTTCCTTTTCAACAAGTATCTTTTTGTGGTATATTTAGTCCATTTCTTTCATTCTTATTGGATTTCACTGTTTAAAATGGCCTCCAAGCATAATGCTGTCTAATATTCCTAATTGCAAGAAGGATGAGATGTACTCTATGAAGAAAATATGTGTGTTTGATAAGCTTTGTTCAAGCCTGAGTTAGCCTATGAGTTCAATGCTAATCAACAATATACATTAAATAAAGTGTCTTTAAACAAAATATAGATAAAAGAGTTACCTATTGATCAGTTGATTAGAATATTGCCACCAGAAATTCACAGAAACTTAACCCTGTATTTCCCCTAGAAACAATTGTTCAGTAGTTACTAATTCAGTGTTCATGGTGACTTTGTAGAACATACATAAATGCCATGAATAGTGAGAATCAACTGTAGCTGCACCCAGAAACATTATAAAATTCCACATAAACCTAAATCAGAATAAACACAAAACAGAAACAGGACAAAAGTTCCTGATCTATAAGGTCCAAGATTCAATCTTTGGTGTTCATGGCTAAGAGCTTCACACCACTAGATTCATGCAGATTGAAAGTTCTCCATGCAAAACAGTCAGGCCAAACTCAGTGGATGAAGAATAAACAAAATTCTAAGAGATAAGAGCTGAGGAATGTTCAGAATTAAAGAAAAGTAGTGGCTCTTCGGATTAAAAGAGTGCTCCTACTGTGAATAACAAAATATAAGACAGCAAGCCAAGCCTACTTTTATGATCATAAAACTGCAGACATTAAGGATAATAAGATCTTAAAAGCTACCAGAGAAGAAGACAGATTAACATTCAAAAATAGCAAATGGACTGAAAGGAGACCTCTTACTGGTAACAGTGATTGTCAGAAGACAGAATAATAATTTCTTTAAAGTGCTGAAGTAAAATATCTGTCAATCTAGGATTTTAATTCCAAGTAACTGATTTTTCAAGAGAGAAGACAAAAGTGAAGATATTTTCTGAAATACAAAATAAGAGGGGTTTCCGACCCCAATAAAAGGGGTTGCCACTGACTAACTTTACTAAAAACTACTGCAGGATGTGCTTCAACAATAAGAAAATTTAATCCAGAAAGACGACACAGGCTTTAAGAAATAATATCAAGCTCAGAAAATTATGAATTACCTTAGAAAATGTAAGTAAACTTTAAAACTATTTTTCTACTTTTTTTGAAATTTCATATGTATTTCTAAAGGGACACATAATTTATAAAAAAAATTATATACATGTTTTTGCTTCTATTTGTTCCTAGTTCTCTTTTTATGCCCAATTTCTTGTCTCCTTTTTCACCCAGGCCATGAAAACAATCTTAAAAATTTGAAATATATGTTTCCATATCTTTTCATGTTCAAATAATGCTGTAATATAGATTGTGCCTAAGTTATTATAGTAGGTGTTCACACATGTATGAACAAAGGGGTATTTTAGCTGTTTTACAAAAATGGGATAATATTATACACATTTCCTGCATGTTGTTTTCTCATTCTACCTTATTTTATGGAAATAACTCTAAGTCAACATTTCTTAATATTAACAATTTTGACATTTAAGGCTAGATAATTATTTGCTGTGGGATGAGGGATCAAGGGTTATCCTGCACATTTGGGGTGTTTTGTATATCTCTGGCCTCTACCCACTAGATGCCAGCAGCATATCCATCCCTATTCCCTCTGCTATGACAACCCAGAAAGTCTCCAGACATTACCAAATGGCCCCTGGGTTTCTCACACCAGTTGAAAACCATGGTTCTAAGTCAACTAACTGCATGGTATTCCATGGTGAGAACGTTTAGATTTATTTAGCCATCCTCCAACATATAGATGTCCATGTTGTTTCAGGGTTTTGTTTTGTTTGCTTGTTTTTGGCACTATAAACCATATAGCAATATACATTTATACCCAATCCTTTACACACAAACATGCACTCTCAGAAGGTGAATTACTGTGTCAAAAGACATCCACCTTTTCTGTTTTAACACATGTTGCCAGATTGCTTTCTAATAAAAGACAAAATGTTATGTATTTATTTCAATAATAACATTTATTCAAGTGTAAAATGTAAAAAGAATAAAAAATTGGAGATCATATTTGGAAATAAAACTTTAAGTAATAATAAAAATTAAAAAGAAGGGGGCTAAGATGACACACTAGAAGCAGAGGCAATAGGAGGCTCACATTGAAAAGAACCAAAACAGCATGTGAATTCTCCACTGGCAACAGAGGTACCCAGGTTCTGTCATCAGGACTGACTAGGCAGCTGGCGTGACCCATGAAGAGGAAGGAAGAGCAGCATGGGGCGGTGGTTCACCTAAGAGCTACACGGGGCAGGGGAACTCCCACCCCCCAGACAAGGAAGGCAGTAAGTGAGCATGCTACCTAGCCTGGAAAACTATGCTTTTTTCCATGGAACTGTGCAACCCACGGATTGAAAGTTCTCACACGTGAGCCCATGCCACTGAGGCCCAGGTTCCCAACCAATGAGCCATGCAGTTTCTCAACAGCCACTCAGCTAGAATATGACTAAGCCTGCCAACTCCCTGAGGGGAGGGCAGCATCACCACAGCTGTGGCTGCCTGCTGTCTAAGTCTTTGGGGCATCCAACACTGGGACTGATAGCTGCCTAACACATTAAGCTCCCAGGACAGGGGAAGGGTGGCAGCCATCTCTATAGCTCCAGGCTGGGCTTTTCCCCTACTGGAGCCACCAAAACCTCATCCAAGGGTCAACAGCCTCAAAGAGAGGAACTAGACAAACTTATGAAGATGAGAAAGAATCAATGAAAAAACACTGAAAACCCAAAAGGCCAGAGTGTGTCCTCTTCAGCAAATGATCACAATACTTCTCCAGCAATGGCACAGAACTGGGTGGAGGGTGAGATGGATGAAGGATGAGATGGATGCATTGACAGAAGTAGGCTTCAGAAGGTGGGTAATAACAAACTGTGCTGAGGTAAAGGAGCATATTCTAACCCAATGCAAAGAAGGCAAGAACCTTGATAAAAGGTTACAGGAGCTGCTAATTAGAATAACCAGTTTGGACAGAAAGGTAAATTACATGATGGGGCTGAAAAACAGCATGAAAATGTTGTGAAGCATACACAAGTATTAACAGTCAAATTGATCAAGTGGAAGAAAGAATATCAAGAATATCAAAGAAATTGAAAACTATCTTGCTGAAATAGGGCAGGCAGACAAGATCAGAGAACAAAGAATGGAAAGGAACGAACAAAACCTCCAAAAAATAAGAGACTTTGTAAACAGACCAAACCTACAATTGACTGGAGTACCTGAAAGAGACAGGGAGAGTGGAACAGAGTTGGAAAACACACTTCAGGATGTTATCTAGGAGAACTTCCCCAACCTAGCAAGACAGGCCAACATGCAAATTCAGGAAATAAAGAGAACACCACTAAGATAGTCCATGAGAAGATCAACCTAAGACACACAATCATCAGATTATCTAACGTTGAAATGAAAGAAAAATTGTTAAGGGTAGCCAGAGAGAAAGGCCAGGTCACCTACAAATGGGAGCCCATCAGACTAACAGCGGATCTCTCAGAAGAAACCCTACAAGCCAGAAGAGAGTGGGAGCCAATATGCAACATTCTTAAAGAAAATAATTATCAACCAAGAATTTCATATCTGGCCAAACTAAGCTTCATAAGTAAAGGAGAAATAAAATCCTTTTCAGACAAGCAAATGCTGAGGGACTTCATCACCACCAGGCCTGGCTTGCAAGAGCTCCTGAAGGAAGCACTAAATATGAAAATGAAAAACCAGTACCAGCCACTGCAAAAACACATCAAAATATCAAGACCAATGACACCGTGAAGAAACTGCAGCAACTACTGTGCAGAATAACCAGCTAGCATCATGATGACAGGAGCAAATTCACTCACACATAACAATATTAACCTTAAATGTAAATGGGCTAAATGCTCTAATTAAAAGGCACAGACAGGCAAATTGGTTAAAGAGTCAAGACCCATCAATGTGCTGTGTTCAAGAGACCCATCTCACATACAAAGACACACATAGACTCAAAATAAAGGGATGGAGGAAAATTTACAAAGCAAAGAGAAAACAGAAAAAGCAGGGGTTGCAATTTGAGTCTCTGAGAAAACAGACTTTAAATCAACAAAGATCAAAAAAGACAAAGAAGAGCATTACATAATGATAAAGGGATCAACTAACAAGAAGAGCTAACTATCCTAAATATATACGCACCTAATACAGGAGCACCCAGATTCATAAAACAAGTTCTCAGCTATCTACAAAGAGACTTATACTCCCACATAATAATAATGGGAGACTTTAACACCCCACTGTCAATATTAGACAGATTAATGAGACAGAAAATTAATAAGTATATTCTGGATTTGAACTCAGCTCTGGATCAACTAGACTTAATAGATATCTACAGAACTCTCCACCCCAAATCAACAGAATGTACATTCTTCTCAGTACCACATGGCATCTGTTTTAAAATTGGCCACATAATCAGAAGTAAAATACTCCTCAGGAAATGCAAAATAATTGAAATCATAACCAAGAGTCTCTCCGACCACAGTGAAATCAAATTAGAACACAGGATGAAGAAACTCACTCAAAAACCACACAACTATGTGGAAATTGAACAACCTGCTCCTGAATGACTCCTGAATAAATAATGAAATTAAGATAGAAATGAAGAAGTTCTTTGAAACAAATGAGAACAAAGAGACAATGTACCAGAATCTCTGACACACAGCTAAAGCAGTGTTAAGAGGGAAATTTATAGCACTAAATGTCTGCATCAGAAAGCTAGAAAGATCTCAAATCAACCCTACCTTCACAATCAGAAGAACGAGAAAAGCAAGAGCAAACAGATCCAAAAGCTAGCAGAAGAGAAGAAATAACTAAGATCAGAGTGGAACTGAAGGAGATAGAGACATGAAAAACATGTCAAAAAATCAATGAATGCAGGAGCTGTTATTTTTTTTTAATTAACAAAATAGACTGCTAGCTAGAGTAATAAAGAAGAAAAAAGAGAAGAATCAAATAGACACAATAAAAAATGATAAAGGGGATATCACCACTGACCCCACAGAAATACAAACTACCATCAGAGAATATTATAAACACCTCCATGCAAACAAACTAGAAAATCTAGAAGAGATAGATACATTTCTGGACACATACACTCTCCCAAGTCTAAACCAGGAAGAAACTGAATCCCTGAGTAGACTAATAACAAGTTCTGAAATTGAGGCAGTAATTAATAGCTTACCAAACAAAAAAAGCCCAGTGCCAGACTGATTCACTACTGAATTCTACCAGGGGTAGAAAGTGCAGCTGGTACCATTCACTCTAAAACTATTCCAAACAACTGAAAAAGAGGAACTCCTCCCTAACTCATTTTACGAGGTGAGCATCATCCTGAAACCAAAACCCAGCAGAAACACAACAAAAAAAGAAAACTATAGGCCACTATCCCTGATTAACATCAATGGAAAAATCCTCAATAAAATACTGGCAGCAGCACATAAAAAGCTTATCCACCACTATCAAGCCAGCTTGATCCCTTGGATGCAAGGCTGGTTCAATATATGCAAATCAATAAACATAATCCATCACATAAACAGAACCAATGACAAAAACCACATGATGGTCTCCATAGATGCAGAAATGGCCTTCAGTAAAATTTAACATTCCTTCATCTTAAAAATTCTCAATAAACTAGGTATTAACGGAACATAGCTCAAAATAATAAGAGCTTTTTATGACAAACTCACAGCCAATATCATACTGAATGCACAAAAGCTGGAAGCAGTTCCTTTGAAAACTGTCACAAAACAAAGATGTCATCTCTCACCACTCCTATTCAACATAGGATTGGAAGTTCTGGCTAGGGCAATCAGGAAGGAGAAGGAAATAAAGTGTGTTCAAGTAGGAAAAGAAGTCAAATTGTCTCTTTTTGCAGATGACATGATTCTATATTTGGAAAACTCAATCTTCTCAGCCCAAAAACTCCTGAAGCTGATAAGCAACTTCAGCAAAGTCTCAGTATACAAAATCAATGTGCAAAAATCACAAGCATTCCTTTACACCAACAAAAGACAAACAGAAAGCCAAATCATGAATGAACTCCCATTCACAATTGCTACAAAAAGAATAAAATACCTAGGAATACAACAAACAAGGAATGTGAAGGACCTCTTCAAGGAGAACTACAAACCACTGCTCAAGGAAATAAGAGAGGACACAAATAAAAAAAATTCCATCCTTGTAGATAGAAGAATCAATATTGTGAAAATGCCCATACTGATGAAAGTAATTAATAGATTCAATGCTATTCCCATCAAACTACCATTGACATTCTTCTAAGAATTAGAAAACAGTAGTTTAAATTTCATATGGAACCAAAAAAACAGCCTGAATAGCCAAGATAATCCTAAGTAAAAAGAATAATGCTGGAGGCATCACTGTGACTTCAAACTATACTGCAAGGCTACAGTAACCAAAACAGCATGGTATCGGTACCAAAACAGACATATAGACCAATGGAGCAGAACAGAGACCTCAGAAATAACACCACACATCTACACCCATCTGATCTTCAGCAAACCTGACAAAAACAAGCAATGGAAAAAGGATTCTCTATTTAATAAATAGTGCTGGGAAAGCTGGCTAGCCATGTGCAGAAAACTGAAACTGGACCCTTTCCTTACACCTTATATAAAAATTAACTCAAGATAGATTGAAGACTTAAATGTAAAACCCAAAACCATAAAAAACCCTAGAAAAAACCTAGGCAATACCATTCAGGACATAGGCATGGGCAAACATTTCATTAAAGAAACATCAAAAGCAATTGCAACAAAAGCCAAAATTGACAAATGGAATATAATTAAACTAAAGAGCTTCTGCACAGCAAAAGAAACTATCATCAGAGTGAACAGGCAAGCTACAGAATAAGAGGAAATGTTTGCAATCTACCCATCTGACAAAGGTCTAATATCCAGAATTTACAAGGAACTTAAAAGAATTTACCAGAAAAAAATAAAACAACCCCATCAAAAAGTGGGCAAAGGATAAAACAGAAACTTCTCAAGGCATACATGTGACAAACAAGCATATAAAAAAGCTCAACACCACTGATCATTAGAGAAATGCAAATCAAAACCACAATGAGATACCATCTCACACCAGTCAGAATGGTAATTATTAAAAAGTCAAGAAACAACAGATGCTGGCAAGGCTATGGAGAATTAGGAACAGTTTTACACTGTTGGTGGGAATGTAAATTAGTTCAACCATTGTGGAAGACAGGGTGGCAGTTCCTCAATGATCTAGAACCAGAAATACCATACGATCCAGCAATCCCATTATTGGGTATATGCCAGTAGAAATAATGTAAATCATTCTACTATAAAGATACATGCATATGTGTGTTTATTGCAGCACTATTTACAATAGCAAAGACATGGAACCAACTCAAATGCCCATCAATGATAGGCTGGATAAAGAAAATGTGGCACATATACACTGTGGAATAATATTCAGTCATAAAAAGGAATAAGATCATGTCCTTCGCAGGGACGTGGATGAAGCCAGAAGCCATTATCCTCAGCAAACTAACACAGGAACAGAAAACCAAACACCTCCATGTTCTCTCTCATAAGTGGGAGCTGAACAATGAGAACACATGGACATAGAGAGAGAAACAACACACACGAGGGCCTGTTGGCAGCAGGGGTAGGGGGTGGTGGGCAGGGTAGGGAGAGCATCAGCACAAATAGCTAATGCATGCGGGGCTTAAAACCTAAATGACAGGTTGATGGGTGCAGCAAACCACCATGGCACAGGTATACCTATGTAACAAACCTGCAAATTGTGCACATGTATCCCAGAACTTAAAGTTACATAAAAATTAAAAAAAATATAAAGTACACAATGTATAATAATAAGATTAAAGTTTAAAGCACACGCAGCCAGTAGAAATGACTTTGCCTCAAAGAAACTTCCTTGGGTTAGGAGTGGGGCAATAACAAAAAATGAGAAACATTTGTTTTAAAACATGCTAAATTTTTGTCATATTTGAGAGGAAGATGAAAACACTGAATAACATTAAATATTATTAGAACAATTTATAATTAATTATGTATGTTATATATTTAAGAATAACCACCAAAACTAATCAATTGCATACAGACCATCAAAAAGAAGAAAAAGAATATTGAAATTCTATGAAATCGGTAAAAGACAGGAATGAAAGAAACACAGGAAAAGAACAATCAGTTCAAAAGACAAAACAAGAGGTTAGAAGATTCCAAATTTGTATGTAGTCACATGTAAAACCATTTAAACTCACACATTAAAAGGCATGGTATCTTTTTTTTTTTTTTTTAGATTGTTTGAATTAGAGACAGGGACTCACTATGTTGCCCAGGCTGGTCTCTAACTCCTGGGCTCAAGTAATCCTCCCACTTTGGCCTCCCAAAGTGCTGGGATTACAGGTGTGAGCCACCACACCTGGCCAAGACATGTTATCTTATCTGATAAAAATTCAAATCCCAGCGAAATGGTTAGAAATAAAAGGGAGGGAAAATACACTATACAAATATCTACCAAGTTAAAGTTGGTGTAGCAACTTTACATCAAACAGAAAAGAAATTAAGGCAAAAGAAACAGGACATAATTTAAAATGAAGGAGAAAAACCACCAAATGTATAACAATCATACACTATTTTCAGCTTCACAATGTGATAAAAAATTACAAAGCAAAAAC
The DNA here is from genome assembly GCF_028885625.2 of Pongo pygmaeus. NCBI lineage: Eukaryota > Metazoa > Chordata > Mammalia > Primates > Hominidae > Pongo > Pongo pygmaeus. The sequence goes on from NC_085930.1 coordinate 77,636,498, forward strand.
TGACAAAATTTAAAAGACATATCAATGAATCCACAATCAGCAGGCAATTCTTTTTTTTTTTTTGATCTTTATATTTTCTTCTTGATTACTTATTCAAATAGTCACACCAACATTCGTGCATAAATTTATGAATTCCTGAAATCCTCAATTTGTCATTTTATTTTCTTTTTATTATTATTATTATTATTATACTTTAGGTTTTATGGTACATGTGCGCAATGTGCAGGTAAGTTACATATGTATACATGTGCCATGCTGGTGTGCTGCACCCACTAACTCGTCATCTAGCATTAGGTATATCTCCCAATGCTATCCCTCCCCCCTCCCTCCACCCCACAACAGTCCCCGAAGTGTGATGTTCCCCTTCCTGTGTCCATGTGTTCTCATTGTTCAATTCCCACCTATGAGTGAGAATATGCAGTGTTTGGTTTTTTGTTCTTGCGATAGTTTACTGAGAATGATGATTTCCAATTTCATCCATGTCCCTACAAAGGACATGAACTCATCATTTTTTATGGCTGCATAGTATTCCATGGCGTATATGTGCCACATTTTCTTAATCCAGTCTATCATTGTTGGACATTTGGGTTGGTTCCAAGTCTTTGCTATTGTGAATAATGCCGCAATAAACATACGTGTGCATGTGTCTTTATAGCAGCATGATTTACAGTCATTTGGGTATATACCCAGTAATGAGATGGCTGGGTCGAATGGAATTTCTAGTTCTAGATCCCTGAGGAATCACCACACTGACTTCCACAAGCGTTGAACTAGTTTACAGTCCCACCAACAGTGTAAAAGTGTTCCTATTTCTCCACATCCTCTCTAGCACCTGTTGTTTCCTGACTTTTTAATGATTGCCATTCTAACTGGTGTGAGATGGTATCTCATTGTGGTTTTGATTTGCATTTCTCTGATGGCCAGTGATGGTGAGCATTTTTTCATATGTTTTTTGGCTGCATAAATGTCTTCTTTTGAGAAGTGTCTGTTCATGTCCTTTGCCCACTTTTTGATGGGGTTATTTGTTTTTTTCTTGTAAATTTGTTGGAGTTCATTGTAGATTCTGGATATTAGCCCTTTGTCAGATGAGTAGGTTGTGAAAATTTTCTCCCATTTTGTAGGTTGCCTGTTCACTTTGATGGTAGTTTCCTTTGCTGTGCAGAAGCTCTTTAGTTTAATTAGATCCCATTAGTCAATTTTGGCTTTTGTTGCCATTGCTTTTGGTGTTTTAGACATGAAGTCCTTGCCCATGCCTATGTCCTGAATGGTAATGCCTAGGTTTTCTTCTAGGGTTTTTATGGTTTTAGGTCTAACATTTAAGTCTTTAATCCATCTTGAATTGATTTTTGTATAAGGTGTAAGGAATGGATCCAGTTTCAGCTTTCTACATATGGCTAGCCAGTTTTCCCAGCACCATTTATTAAATAGGGAATCTTTTCCCCATTTCTTATTTTTGTCAGGTTTGTCAAAAATCAGATCATTGTAGATATGTGGCATTATTTCTGACGGCTCTGTTCTGTTCCATTGATCTATATCTCTGTTTTGGTACCAGTACCATGCTGTTTTGGTTACTGTAGCCTTGTAGTATAGTTTGAAGTCAGGTAGTGTGATGCCTCCAGCTTTGTTCTTTTGGCTTAGGATTGTCTTGGCGATGCAGGCTCTTTTTTGGTTCCATATGAACTTTAAAGTAGTTTTTTCCAATTCTGTGAAGAAAGTAAATGGTAGCTTGATGGGGATGGCATCGAATCTGTAAATTACCTTGGGAAGGATGGCCATTTTCATGATATTGATTCTTCCTACCCATGAGCATGGGATGTTCTTCCATTTGTTTGTATCCTCTTTTATTTCCTTGAGCAGTGGTTTGCAGTTCTCCTTGAAGAGGTCCTTCACATCCCTTGTAAGTTGGATTCCTAGGTAATTTATTCTCTTTGAAGCAATTGTGAATGGGAGTTCACTCATGATTTGGCTCTCTGTTTGTCTGTTGTTGATGTATAAGAATGCTTGTGATTTTTGTACATTGATTTTGTATCCTGAGACTTTGCTGAAGTTGCTTATCAGCTTAAGGAGATTTTGGGCTGAGACAATGGGGTTTTCTAGATGTACAATCATGTCATCTGCAAACAGGGACAATTTGACTTCCTCTTTTCCTAATTGAATACCCTTGATTTCCTTCTCCTGCCTAATTGCCCTGGCCAGAACTTCCAACACTATGTTGAATAGAAGTGGAGAGAGAGTGCATCCCTGTCTTGTGCCAGTTTTCAACGGGAATGCTTCCAGTTTTTGCCCATTCAGTATGATATTGGCTGTGGGTTTGTCATAGATAGCTCTTATTGTTTTGAGATACATCCCATCAATACCTAATTTATTGAGAGTTTTTAGCATGAAGGGTTGTTGAATTTTGTCAAAGGCCTTTTCTGCATCTATTGAGATAATCATGTTGTTTTTGTCTTTGGTTCTGTTTATATGCTGGATTACATTTATTGATTTGCGTATATTGAACCAGCCTTGCATCCCAGGGATGAAGCCCACTTGATCATGGTGGATAAGCTTTTTGATGTGCTGCTGGATTCTCTTTGCCAGTATTTTATTGAGGATTTTTGCATCAATGTTCTTCAAGGATATTGGTCTAAAATTCTCTTTTTTGGTTGTGTCTCTGCCCAGCTTTAGTATCAGGATGATGCTGGCCTCATAAAATGAGTTAGGGAGGATTCCCTCTTTTTCTATTGATTGGAATAGTTTCAGAAGGAATGGTACCAGCTCCTCCTTGTACCTCTGGTAGAATTCAGCTGTGAACCCATCTGGTCCTGGACTTTTCTTGGTTGGTAAGCTATTGATTATTGCCACAATTTCAGCTCCTGTTATTGGTCTATTCAGAGATTCAACTTCTTCCTGGTTTAGTCTTGGGAGGGTGTATGTGTTGAGGAATTTATCCATTTCTTCTAGATTTTCTAGTTTATTTGCATAGAGGTGTTTGTAATATTCTCTGATGGTAGTTTGTATTTCTGTGGGATCGGTGGTGATATCCCTTTTATCATTTTTTATTGCATCTATTTGATTCTTCTCTCTTTTTTTCTTTATTAATCTTGCTAGCAGTCTATCAATTTTGTTGATCCTTTCAAAAAACCAGCTCCTGGATTCATTTATTTTTTGAAGGGTTTTTTGTGTCTCTATTTCCTTCAGTTCTGCTCTGATTTTAGTTATTTCTTGCCTTCTGCTAGCTTTTGAATGTGTTTGCTCTTGCTTTTCTAGTTCTTTTAATTGTGATGTTAGGGTGTCAATTTTGGATCTTTCCTGCTTTCTCTTGTGGGCATTTAGTGCTATAAATTTCCCTCTACACACTGCTTTGAATGCATCCCAGAGATTCTGGTATGTTGTGTCTTGGTTCTTGTTGGTTTCAAAGAACATCTTTATTTCTGCCTTCATTTCGTTATGTACCCAGTAGTCATTCAGGAGCAGGCTGTTCAGTTTCCACGTAGTTGAGTAGTTTTGAGTGAGATTCTTAATCCTGAGTTCTAGCTTGATTGCACTGTGATCTGAGAGATAGTTTGTTATAATTTCTGTTCTTTTACATTTATTGAGGAGAGCTTTACTTCCAAGTATGTGGTCAATTTTGGAATAGGTGTGGTGTGGTGTGGTGCCAAAAAAAATGTATATTCTGTTGATTTGGGGTGGAGAGTTCTGTAGATGTCTATTAGGTCCGCTTGATACAGAGCTGAATTCAATTCCTGGGTATCCTTGTTGACTTTCTGTCTCGTTGATCTGTCTAATGTTGACAGTGGGGTGTTAAAGTCTCCCATTATTAATGTGTAGGAGTCTAAGTCTCTTTGTAGGTCACTCAGGACTTGCTTTATGAATCTGGGTGCTCCTGTATTGGGTGCATATATATTTAGGATAGTTAGCTCTTCTTGTTGAATTAATCCCTTTACCATTATGTAATGGCCTTCTTTGTCTCTTTTGATGTTTGTTGGTTTAAAGTCTGTTTTATCAGAGACTAGGATTGCAACCCCTGCCTTTTTTTGTTTTCCATTTGCTTGGTAGATCTTCCTCCATCCTTTTATTTTGAGGCTATGTGTGTCTCTGCATGTGAGATGGGTTTCCTGAATACAGCACACTGATGGGTCTTGACTCTTTATCCAATTTGCCAGTCTGTGTCTTTTAATTGGAGCATTTAGTCTATTTACATTTAAAGTTAATATTGTTATGTGTGAATTTGATCCTGTCATTATCATTTTAGCTGGTTATTTTGCTCGTTAGTTGATGCAGTTTCTTCCTAGTCTCGATGGTCTTTACATTTTGGCATGATTTTGCAGTGGCTGGTACCGGTTGTGCCTTTCCATGTTTAGCGCTTCCTTCAGGAGCTCTTTTAGGGCAGGCCTGGTGGTGACAAAATCTCTCAGCATTTGCTTGTCTGTAAAGTATTTTATTTCTCCTTCACTTATGAAGCTTAGTTTGGCTGGATATGAAATTCTGGGTTGAAAATTCTTTTCTTTAAGAATGTTGAATATTGGCCCCCACTCTCTTCTGGCTTGTAGGGTTTCTGCCAAGAGATCCGCTGTTAGTCTGATGTGCTTCCCTTTGATGGTAACCCGATCTTTCTCTCTGGCTGCCCTTAACATTTTTTCCTTCATTTCAGCTTTGGTGAATCTGACAATTATGTGTCTTGGAGTTGCTCTTCTCAAGGAGTATCTTTGTGGCATTCTCTGTATTTCCTGAATCTGAATGTTGGCCTGCCTTGCTAGATTGGGGAAGTTCTCCTGGATAATATCCTGCAGAGTGTTTTCCAACTTGTTTCCATTCTCCCCGTCACTTTCAGGTACACCAATCAGATGTAGATTTGGTCTTTTCACATAGTCCCATATTTCTTAGAGGCTTTGCTCATTTCTTTTTATTCTTTTTTCTCTAAACTTCCTTTCTCGCTTCATTTCATTCATTTCATCTTCCAGGGCTGACACCCTTTCTTCCATTTGATCGCATCAGCTCCTGAGGCTTCTGCATTCTTCACGTAGTTCTCGAGCCTTGGTTTTCAGCTCCATCAGCGCCTTTAAGCACTTCTCTGTATTAGTTATTCTATTTATACATTCTTCTAAATTTTTTTCAAAGTTTTCAACTTCGTTGCCTTTGGTTTGAATATCTTCCCGTAGCTCAGAGTAATTTGATCGTCTGAAGCCTTCTTCTCTCAGCTCATCAAAGTCATTCTCCGTCCAGCTTTGTTCCATTGCTGGTGAGGAACTGTGTTCCTTTGGAGGAGGAGAGGTACTCTGCTTTTTAGAATTTCCAGTTTTTCTGCTCTGTTTTTTCCCCATCTTTGTGGTTTTATCTACTTTTGGTCTTTGATGATGGTGATGTACAGATGGGTTTTTGGTGTGGTTGTCCTTTCTGTTAGTTTTCCTTCTAACAGACAGGACCCTCAGCTGCAGGTCTGTTGGAGTACCTGGCAGTGTGAGGTGTCAGTCTGCCCCTGCTGGGGGGTGCCTCCCAGTTAGGCTGCTCGGGGGTCAGGGGTCAGGGACCCACTTAAGGAGGCAGTCTGCCTGTTCTCAGATCTCCAGCTGCGTGCTGGGAGAACCACTGCTCTCCTCAAAGCTGTCAGACAGGGACATTTAAGTCTGCAGAGGTTACTGCTGTCTTTTTGTTTGTCTGTGCCCTGCCCCCAGAGGTGGAGCCTACAGAGGCAGGCAGGCCTCCTTGAGCTGTGGTGGGCTCCACCCAGTTCAAGCTTCCAGGCTGCTTTGTTTACCTAAGCGAGCCTGGGCAATGGCGGGCGCCCCTCCCCCAGCCTCACTGCCGACTTGCTGTTTGATCTCAGACTGCTGTGCTAGCAATCAGCGAGACTCCGTGGGTGTAGGACCCTCTGAGCCAGGTGCGGGCTATACTCTCCTGGGGGCACCGTTTCCTAAGCCCGTCGGAAAAGCACAGTATTCGGGTGGGAGTGGCCCGATTTTCCAGGTGCCGTCTGTCACCCCTGGAAAGGGAACTCCCTGACCCCTTGCGCTTCCCAAGTGAGGCAATGCCTCGCGCCTGCTTCGGCTGGTGCACGGTGCACTCACCTACTGACCTGCGCCCACTGTCTGGCACTCCCTAGTGAGACGAACAGGGTACCTCAGATGGAAATGCAGAAATCACCTGTCTTCTGTGTCGCTCACGCTGGGAGCTGTAGACCGGAGCTGTTCCTATTCGGCCATCTTGGCTCCTCTGTCCCAGCAGGCAATTCTTACACATCTCTATTAAAAACTAATAGATAAAGCAAACTAAAAATGATGTGCCCAAGAGCAATGGTGGAGAGAAACTGGCAAAGAAAATATATTTACTGAGGTTTACTGTTGCTTTTCTCTCCAATAATATTTTACTATTGATATAGAAAAATGTGAAAAAATGAGTTCTGCAGATCAAAGGATAGTCGGACATCACTTAGTATCCATCCCTATTCATCCCCACTGGAAATATATTTTATTCTTATTTATATTATAGCAATTCCAGTCCATTGCTTTCTAAAGAGAAATGCAGGAAACATTTGTGACAAATCTCAGCTACTTTTATACATTTACCTTTCTACTGAAAGCTCCAAATTGGCCATTCCCCTGTCAGATCTTCCAAAGCCTCTCCACAAGATGTCACACAGTCAGAAACATGTTTTTGAAAAGCTTAGTTTATCTACTTATTTGCATGTGATTCACAGATTTCTCAAGCCATCATATCATATTATTATTTCAAAATTTCTTAATGATAAAGTATTTCTGTAAGTCAAAAATGTATTGAGTTTTCCACATGAACCTAATAATGTAATCATATACAATGTATGACTTTTATATCCATAAGCAGATAGGCATATTAGATTACTAATTTGTTGATTTATAACTAATACTTTAATCTAAGTCCAGAGTTTACAGAATTAATAGTGTCATAAATAAATATTTTTAAATCAAACATGGCTATATAGCACCAAAGCTAACAAACTCCATAACTAAATTAAAGAAAGTCAAGAAAACTGCATTTTTGAAGTTCATTGTGATTTATATTTCAGAAGTCAGACATGATTTATCACATGAATGACCATATGTCCGCATTACAAAAAAAAAAGGTTACACAAATTAAAATTGTTTTACACATAGGGTAGAAGAGCAGGTTAACTCCTAAAAACAACAGCAACAAAAAATCACAAACATGGTTTCTATTTTTAAAAGATAAATATTGACATTTTAAAAATGTTATTTAAGACCTATGCTGAAGGCACATTTTTTGGAATATTTCAATAAAATTATGGGTTTGGTGTGTACAAGCTTTCAATATGAATTCAATTTTGAAATTAGACTTTAAATAACTATAGAAAGTATTTTTAGAAGCAATCATTTATATGAAAAATACAGTTTGAACCAAAAGTATCAAAAAAAGATACTTATAAGTGCCTAAAAATCTATATGGAAAACATAATTTATAAATCATAAACAGTAAAAAATATGTTTTAGAAAACTTTGCTTGTGTCTTTTTCAGACATCTTAATGTTGTCACCCTTCACGTGTATGTTAATTGATACATTAAATCATTTATTCATTCATTCACCAAATATGTATGAAGTGTGTGTTCCATGCCAGAATCTTAGACAAAATATAGAGAACAAGCAACGATTAAAGTATGGTCTTGCCTCCATAACACCTCAGGATCTAGTAAGAAAACAGCCAAACAAGGCAACAACTTCAAGTTGGTGTCTGAAATTCATGTCCAAGAGGAAGCATTAAGGAGAATAAAGTAGCATGGGAACACAAAGGAAGACCAATAAACCTGTGCAACCTGGAGCGAGCCCTCAAAGACGAGACCTAAAAGCAAAAGAGAGAAAATGATTAAGGGAAAAAGAAAGAGAGGGTAGGAGAAAAGGAGGAACATTCTGATTTCTGCAGCCTTATCAAGCCAGAAATGAAATGCATCTAGAAAGCAAAGTAGCCCCTGCATCATCTCACAGTTTATGCACTAGAGATTGAAATACCATTCTTCCTAGCAGAGATGGCCTTCTGGGAGTCCTCAGTTAACCTAGAAAAGTAACTTGGGAAATTGCATCATCCATGTGAAATAAGAGATTCCACAGGAGAGTGCAATACGCATGCAGTCTTGAGATCTTCCAAGGGCCAGGTGCAGTGGCTCACGCCTGTAATCCCAGCACTTTGGGAGGCCGAGGAGTGCGGATCACAAGGTCAGGAGATCAAGACCATCCTGGCTAAAATGGTGAAACCCTGTGTATACTAAAAATACAAAAGATTAGCCAGGTGTGGTAGCATGAGCCTATAGTCCCAACTACTAGGGAGGCTGAGGCAGGAGAATCGCTTGAACCCAGGAGGCGGAGGTTGCAGTGAGCCGAGATCACACCATTGCACTCCAGCCTGGGCAACAAAAGCGAAACTCTGTCCAAAAAAAAAAAAAAAAATAGATCTTCCAAAGAAGATGTGAACTCAGGTTTTGTAATTAACAGAACTACATGTTCACACGTTCTTCCATGCGGGTAATGAGAGAAAGTTCCAATGTTTGTCTCTTCCAGAGTTTCAGAGTTGTCTTATATTCTCTCTGGTTTTCCAAGGAAAACAACAATAGCAACAACCTCACCACCACCACCACCACCACCACCACCACCACCACACACGCACACACACACACAAATACTCCACATATTTTCTGACTCTCCAGCTCAGATTTCCTGGAGCAAAGACCAATATCTAACTTTGCCACATCTCCACATACATGTCTCCCTACATGCAGAGAGTAGAGCCAGCCTCCTGAGTGAGTGGGAGACTCCTTCATCGGTTGCATTGTGCCCTGTGCTAAGAAGCATCCCACACTTGGTTCGCTCTACTGTCACTATCTTGAAACTTTTAGAAATTTTTGCACAAGGTACCCTGTATTTCACACTTGGCTCACAAATTATATCAGTCATGGGAGAAAGAATGGGGACAGAATTAAGAAGGGACAAATCTAGACTATATTCAGGACATAAAGGGTTTTCAAATCTCAGTCTTTGGCTTAACCTCTTGACTATTGTCACTACATCTGTGTGCTCCCTAAATACTTTTGCCTAATATAAACTCATTTTTTTAATTCATTTAAATACTGACTTGGCCATATTTTAAGCAGTAATATTTGTGAAATCATGAGTTTTGTGCTCCAGCCATGTATTTTTCTAATATACCGTTAAAACAAATGAATACTTTAAAAAGAAATGTTTCTGAAATACTACCTAAAGTCATTCTGAATACTCTTGGGAGTAGTGGCACCATCTGGGAATCACTGGGCCATGTAATGACAGGAATGTTCTCTCTTAAAGTAATAACCACATTCCTAAAGGTGAACATAGGTCAGGGCAAATTATTATATTTTCTTGATGTAAGCTCTATATTGTTTTACCGTCAAGCCCCTATAACTGTCTGTGTTGTCCTCACTTAGCAATGCATCTAACCCTCTGCCCATTCGTCCAGGTGTTGAGTAAGGTGATAGTAGTCATCTCTCCAGGTCAGACCTGGATTCCTGTGTATTTGGTCATATTAGTCTTCACTGAGGAGCTTAACAGACAAATACTCTGCCCCCTTAGGTAGTAGAGGGGCCCAGGTTTAGGTCTGAAATTTTAAATGTTTTCAATATTTGACTTTGTTGAACATTCCACCCCAATATCACTTAGCAAGTTCAATGTCACCCACTCTCTGACTTATGTATGTTTTTCTTTCTCATGTCACTCAAAAATCCTTTCCTAGATGAAAGGGAGTCCCAAAGTCTTTCCTGTCCTCAACACAGTCTATACCCAGACCCCTCTTTTTTCACACACTGAGGACTTGAATTCATTCAAAATGCTTCATTAGCCCTTCTTTGTTTGTCACAATTTAAAAACATTTTCCTACACCTTCATGTTTTAAAGAAATATAAAAAGGAAATATATATGTATACACACACACAAACATGCAATTTTATATATATACACACATATAAATGTTTATATGTAAAATATATGTATACATATGTGGGCATACATATGCATATATATCCTTTATTTTCTTTATCTTAGCTATTTTTGGTGGTTTTATTTTGGTCATTTAAATACAAATAGATTTTGCTTTATTTTTCTTTTAAAAGAGTAACCAATATTATTTTTATCATCGTCATTATTATTATATAAATCAAGTTTAATCCATCCTTTCAAATTTCTCAAAAAACAAATTATAAATTTGAACTCATCAAAAAATACTAAATAATTAAAATATTCATTACATTGATTTTTAAAAAATAAATATTTGTGTTATTGTATTATAAACTCTTGGATCTTCCTTTAAAAAACAGAAGAGCTGTAATAATTTTAGATAAAGTAAAGACGTATTTAAATTAAAGAAAAAAACATATATATACCAGTTGATATATTTGAAAGTCTTTCTCTCCTGAGGCTGTATTTTCTTTGGGCAAAGATGCGGTATGGTGTTCTTAGGAGCAATCACAATTTTCATTTGGCAATACATTTACTGTTTATGTGCTTATTTATTGAAAAGTTATTTTAAGACTTAGAGCAATGTCAACATATGAATTTATTTAAAAATGATTATTGAGTGTATATTACTGTTCTTTATATCTGTCATCAGGGTATTATTTAGACCAATCCCTTGCCTTACTTTATCTTACTGCACCCCCTACCAAGATATGTAAGACTTATACAGACATAATTACAGTAATTAGGACAAGCTGTTACAAACAAAATTTGAAAACACTTTGGATTATTCTTTAAATTTTGAAAATGAAATATTATTGTGTGTTATACCTTTACCTTTATTATGTTAAAAAAACAAAGAACAAGATATATAAATGTTTTGGTTTCACAATCACTATTTTACTACTTAAGTCATAGTGTTTTATCAGATTTAAGAATAACTCTTGGCCTTTCTTCAAATCACAAAGTGAAATTCACCTCAGTGATGAATAAATGTATATAGATCCAACTGTTATTAAATTCAGAGCCCAACTCTAAAACTTCAGAACTTCTATGGACTTGCTGTTTTACCCAAAAGAAATAGTTCTTCCATTCGGCTCCCTCAAGGATTGTGTTTTGTTTTTGTTTGTTGCTTTTATTTTTTGGTATTTATTTTCTCTGAAAATCTATTATAGAAGTTTTGCATTATTGCAAACATATTAAGTTCAGGCAGAAATTAACAATACATGGATGTAAAATCTGAATTTAGTGATAAATGTAAATCGAGTTCCAAGATTAGTCAGCACATCTGAAAGTAAATAAAATACTGAAGACAATTTTTTTTAATTTCAGATGACACACATTTTTAAAAACAGATTTTGAAATATCAGTATTAAATATCATTTCAGAATACATTATCACTCTCTGTAAAATAACAGTTGTTAATGCATCCATAAATAGAGGTACGCAAAATAATTATAAGACACTTTCTAGCCCCCATGCAAAACCCTAATTCCAGATGTTTATTATGAAAACGTAGCCTTCTGAAATAGCTTTCACAGTCTATGCTGTCTCAAGGACATTCCAATGGGAATTTACAGAAACTCGCCCATTTGTACCATCCTACAGTTGTATATATTGGCTGCTGCAAACACCCCAAATAAAGAAGAGTTCTGTCTATATACATTTGTCCCTTGCCTTTTCCCTGAGTCATCTGTATTGAAAGATGCAATTGCCATGAGAGTTCACAAGGCCCTCAAGCTTTTTGACTCTAGCCGTGTCATCATTCCCTCCACTCCAATGAAAAATGTGTTTTTTTAAGGCCCGAAATGAATTTTCCCCCCAGCCAAACTTTCAGTTCCCCGGAATGAGTTTTTGACAGCTAACCTTATTTTCCCAAGTAATACATCATCAAAGCAACACAGACCTGATAGTATGTCACACGGGTCCAGATGAAGTATTACATCTGTAGATCACAAGACCCACGTCACTCGGGTGATACATTCACTGCACTGTCACCAGACCTGTGGAAACGTACACAGCTGACGTATACCTTTCAAGGTTTATTTAAAGGAATATTATTTATTTAGCAAATCCTGTCTGATTTTGAAGAAGAATATCTATGCCCCCACTCCACCTGGAGAGAGAGGCAATAAGGGTCTTTCTGGGCTTAAAAAAATATCGGATTGGGAAACGGAGTTAAATCAAAGGGAATGCTTCCCCTTTCCTAGTTACAAATAGGAGTCCAGCTGCTATTTTCCAATCTCCTTCTAATACACTGCTGTGAGAGAAAATTAAAGCCCTCCAGTGGAGCCAGGGTGTAGTAGATGAAGTTCACCTCTGATGTTCGTTCACTCTTACTTTGTGTGTAACCTTCTCTTCAGGTGTCTGTTCCCTGTTGGAATTTCGGGCCTACTCATAGCCCTTGGGACGACAGCATTTTGTGCAAGAACGTCCATATCTTACATTTCTCAAGTAAAACAAGACCCCAAAACCCCGGTTCTGCCACCTGCTAGCTGCATCATCTTGAGCAACTCTTTATTTCTCAGTTTATGTAAAATAGGAATACAATTATTTATCACCTGGGATCTTTGTGAAGGTTAAATGAGATAATGCATGTAAAGGCTTGAAACAGTGCCTGGCACAGAGGAAGCAAGTAATTAAGACTAGCTCTTATCATTTTTGTCCTTGTCTCTTCTGCCTAATTATTCTACCTGCTTTCTAATTACTAACTCCTTGCATTTTACTGTAGCACTCTGACTTAGAACCCATCCCATCTTTAATATTACCTCCTTAGGGGGTCTTTTCCTAATTACCTCCCTCTGTTTTATGTTTTCATAGTACCAGATACTTTTCCTTAGTGGTCCTTATTGCAAGTGTATTTAGTTAACTGTTAAATAACTGTCTCACTCCTTGGTAAATTAAAGATGGCCACAAATTCTTTGCTACTCTTGCCATTGAGAGTGGGGAATAATCCCCCACTTTATGAATCTGGGAGCCATAGTGACTTGATTGACTACTAGAATTTAATGTAAGTAACATTCTGTGATTCAGATGGTAACTCAGAAGAAACATTGTAGCCTATACTGTATTCTGGTGGACAATGGTCTTTGAGAAAAGCCAGTCTGCATGTAAGAAGTCCGACTACACTAAGACTCCCATCCTTTGTGGAAGCCCAAGCAGTTGCTGGGAAGGCCACGTGGAAAGAAACCAAGGGCTCAGCTAACATCCCTGACTTAGTTTCCAGGTGACAGTCGACACCAAGTTGTAAGCCGACCTATTGGAACTGAATCTTCAGCAACAGTTAGTTGCCCAAGGTGATGCCATATGAGACAGAGACGAGTTGTCACATTGACCCTACTTTGAGTATAGATCATTGTTGTGGTTGTAAACCAATGTTTTAGAATGGCCCATTATCCAGCAATAGATAACCAGAAAACCTACTTATACTATGAGTTCCGGGAGAAAAGAAACTATGTCAATTTGTTCACTGCTGTATTACCAGTACCTCACATGTTCCATAAGTACTTGATGAATGAGTAAATGAACTGATAACATTAAAGTACCAAAGAAACTGAGATAGAGATGAAATAGATAAATTATCTTTGCTATTTTATTAGTAAATTGTTTTACCACTTCTAAATAATGGCTCTTTTTTTCTTTTTTTTATTATTATTATACTTTAAGTTTTAGGGTACATGTGCACAATGTGCAGGTTAGTTACATATGTATACATGTGCCATGCTGGTGTGCTGCACCCATTAACTCGTCATCTAGCATTAGGTATATCTCCCAATGCTATCCCTCCCCCCCCGCCCACCCCACAACAGTCCCCAGAGTGTGACGTTCCCCTTCCTGTGTCCATGTGTTCTCATTGTGCAATTCCCACCTATGAGTGAGAATATGCGGTGTTTGGTTTTTTGTCCTTGCGATAGTTTACTGAGAATGATGATTTCCAGACCCATAAAAAAATGCTCATCATCACTGGCCATCAGAGAAATGCAAATCAAAACCACAATGAGATACCATTTCACACCAGTTAGAATGGCAATCATTAAAAAGTTAGGAAACAACAAGTGCTGGAGAGGATGTGGAGAAATAGGAACACTTTTACACTGTTGGTGGGACTGTAAACTAGTTCAACCATTGTGGAAGTCAGTGTGGCAATTCCTCAGGGATCTAGAACTAGAAATACCATTTGACCCAGCCATCCCATTACTGGGTATATACCCAAAGGACTATAAATCATGCTGCTATAAAGACACATGCACACATATGTTTATTGTGGCACTATTCACAATAGCAAAGACTTGGAACCAACCCAAATGTCCAACAATGATAGACTGGATGAAGAAAATGTGGCACATATACACCATAGAATACTATGCAGCCATAAAAAATGATGAGTTCATGTCCTTTGTAGGGACATGGATGAAATTGGAAATAATGGCTCTTTTTTTCTAAGTGAAAGAAAAATATTATATCATAGGGCAATTTGACTCAATTCTGCAATAGCTGTTGAGTATCCACTCTGCTCTGGTTGCTGGAATTATGGCCATGAACTAGACAATCTCTAACCTCCCAAAAGTCACAGTTGAGATCTATATTTCTCAAACTGTGGTCTGTGAATGTGCATCAGAATTCCCTGGAAATGCTCATTAAAATTTTGGATTCCTGGGCCCCATCTCGGATCTGCTGAATCAGAATTATTAGAGGTGAGACCCCACAATTTGCATTTTTTAACAAGCCTCCTGGTGATTCTTACATACTTTGAAGCGTGAAGCCAGGTCTAAATCAGGGTTTTTCAAACTTTCTTTACAATCACCAGGACGTTTAATAAAAACAAAACGCAACACAACAGATTTCTAGATTTCTCTCTACACCCCCTGAATCATAATCCCCATGGACCAGGCTTGGCAATCTTTCTTTTGTGATTCTTATCATTAAGAAGGTAAAGAATAATGCTTTATTATTTTTTTCTTAGAAGAGGAAATGGGCACAAGGTGTCCTAAAAATGAGAAAATAATATTTATCGAATCACATGGCTAACAGATCAGGTAGGACACCAGCCTTGTGTTCCCTAGCTCATTGCTCTTTTCAGTATTTTACTAGCATTTCCTATGTTAAGATATATTTATACTTGCAGAGAAAAATGAGGATTTTTGACATTATAACAGGGTACTGGTAAGATAATTTTGCAACAGATCCTCAAAGAATACTGCCTTTTAATCTGCCTGTTCTATGCTTAAATATGGCCTGCAAAATATGTGCTTAGAATAATTTCCCATCATATAAATGCATTAACAAGCAATGTCTTGCATGAATTATATGCATAGTAAATGATATGAATGAGTGAATAAAGCAGAGACTGCTTTTGAGTCAATTTGATATTAGTATGAATGTTGATAGCTGTTATCACATAAGACATAGGCAGGGCGGTATAATAGGAAACTTTCAGGCATCTTGAGTCAGCACTAACCCTCTAAAACAAAGACCATGCTTTTCTTCTTCTCTCTCCCTCCAGCATGCACAGATTTAGACCGTGTATGTGTCTGAGTGTGTGTGTGTTTTCTATGCAGGCTAACTGAAATTCAGGTGTGAAGCACCAAAACAACTAAATGCATTCAAGTATAGGCAAAGCCAGATTTGATGTCATCATTTCTTCAGTCTGTGTATAGTTACTGAATTACTTGGAGCTGTGCTTACAAAGAGAAAATAAGTGGAGGTCATAGGATCTTCCTAGGCCTAAGCTACACATGATTTTTTTCTTTCACTACCAACATAATTACATTTTCTCTTTTTATAAGAATAATTATTCATTCATCAAAATTTTTTGAGAATTTCCCATGTGAAACGAACTGCTTTTACGGGGAGGGGAAAAATGTACAAACAGGGCATGTCCTCTGCTTTTCAGGAGCTGGACAAATGACAGGCAGCCTAGAGGGCACATGACCAAATAAGCATCTCACAAAGTAGAAAGCGTGCCCCTCATTTGCCCCTGGAAGGTCAAAGCCAAATGTTCTGGGATATTTGTTTGATACTTGCTTTACTATAAAAGATAAAATCTGGGAAGTCTTTAGAAGAAGCTGTGATTATGGAACTGAGCCTTGAAGTATTTCAACAGAAGGAGCGGGAAGAGCCTTCTAGCAGAAGGGAAGTAATATGAGCAAATTAAAGTGTTAGCAAGAACAGGGCAAGCTTTGAGAACACTTTTGCATAATCACAGTGTGTATGAGGAATCATAGCACGCGATATTACTGGGAACCACAGTCACATCATGGATGGACTTTAATGCTACGCCAAGAAATACTAATTTTATTCTATGATGAACTTGTAAACATTCCTTTTGATTATTAATGAAAGAACATAATGGTGAAGAATCATCTATTAGTAAGAGTGGAGCATTCCACCTTTGACTGGACTGAGTCACTTTGGCCCACAAACACAGTCTCAATTTTCAACTTAATTAAGAAGTTCAAATAAAGGGTTTTTAAATACATGCCATATTTATTTTTACTTTGTAGTTTTCAAAGCTACAATAAATGTCTGCTTCTTAGCCTGGGCCTAAGTTTAATCCCTCTATAAACAGCCCTCCCTCCTTTGCTTGATTCTACCAAAATACTACGTCATTTAAATTTCTCTTAAATGTTGCTCTTCCACAGATCCCTACTGTAACTGTGTCTCTTCCTCTGCTTGGTGAGCACCCCCATAGTTCCTCCAGTGGGACAGCAAGTTAAGAAGCCCCACTTTGTTGCACTACGGGTATGTCCCTTGAGGCCTTTATCATATAGACTTTGTTATTACGGGTCAGCGTTGTCCAATGGAACTATAATGCAAGCCACATAACTAAATTTAAATTTTCTAAGCCAGACATGGTAGCTTACACCTGTAATGCCAGCACTTTGGAAGGCTGAGGCAGGCGGATCGCTTGAGGTCAGGAGTTTGAGACCAGCCTGGGCATCATGGTGAAACCCCATCTCCACCAAAAATACAAAAATTAGCCAGGTGTTGTGGCATGCACTTGTAATCTCAGCTACTTTGGAGGCTGAGGTGGGAGAATGACTTGTGCCTGGGAGGCAGAGGTTGCAGTGAGCTGCGATCGCACCACTGCACTCCAGCCTGGGTGACAGAGCGAGACTCCATCTCAAAGTAAATAAATAAATTTAAATTTTCTAGTTGTCATGTTTTAAAAGTTTAAAAAGTAACAGATAAAATTAAATTTAGTACTGTATTTTATTTAAAAGTATATATATAAAGTATTGTTCAACATGTAATTAGTATACAAAATTATTAATGAGCTATTTTGCAGTATTCTTTTTGAACTATGTTTTCCAAATCTAGTGTGTAATTTACATGGATGGCACATCTCAAGTTTGGCCACATTTCAAGCACTCAATCTCCATATGTGGCCAGGGGCTACCATGTTGGATAGTCCAGTTCTAGATATAAGCTATCAAATAGAACATTCTGAGTTGATGGAAACTGTGTAGAGTTGCATTGTCTAATACAGTAGCCACTAGCCACTTGAAGGCATTGAACACTTGAAATTTGCCTATTGTGACTGAGAAACTGAATTTTAATTTTAACTGAATGTAATTTAAATAGTCCATGTGTGGTTAGTGGCTATAGTTTTGAACAACACAGTGCTAGATAATGAGAAGTTATTAAAGTGTATTGAACAGTGGAGTGTCCTTTAGGGAACTAAAGTTTAGGAATATTTACTAGAATGGAGAAATACAATTTTAAATGGGGGCATTCCCCATAGAAATTTAGAGCAATGTTCACCTGTGTTAAAGGATGACTAAACTTGTTATGTTATCTGACCCCTATCTGATCTATCATGACATTTGTAACAGCAATGCTATTTACCTCAATTACCCAATGAAATCTCACACTATGTGAAGTGGTAACTCAGAAAATAACTCATGTCACTCTTGTGTCATTTTAACATCTTCATTTTTCTACAGTTGTTTTATGTCCCACAGTGTCTGATGACCTTTAACTATTTTACCCGCATAAAACTCCAGCAGGGGTAAAACTGATGAAAATTGATGATGCTTTAAAAACACAAAATTACAGTGGCTTCATTAAAAACCAAGTGTGTTTCAAGCAACTTATTCTTTGTATCAATAGGATATACGAGTACTCAAGTTAATGGTCAAACTTTTCTGTCTCTTATAATGAACCATAAAATTACACTTGGCAATCAAGAGTACTATAGCAGATAAGTAAGGCAATTTTCCTCATCATTTTTCCTTTTGTTGTCCATCTTTTTGCAAAGCCCATTGCCTTTTCAATGAAACGTAATGTGAATATTCAAGATCGTGTGTGCAATAGTTGAGCATATACACTTAGGTCAAACCAGGTTGGTTTTGAGTTGTACATTTTAAATAGGTTATGTCAAGTAAAAGCTGTATCTGGAAAGCTTTTTTTAGATAACATACTCCTGTATCTTGGACTTATTTTTAGAAAAAGGAATCTTCTCCTTTTTTGTTGTTTTAAAAGATACTTTAGAATTTGACCTTGCATATACATGTTAGAACATATAATTTTTCAAGTATTATGAATTACAATACTATACATAATTATATATTGATTACTCTGTCGCCAAGTGTTTTATACATACAAATTTAAAATGAATGAGGAACTTACTCTCTCTATGAGGCTGAAGCAAACATCCCCGTGCTTTGTTCTATAATAATCTTTTAGGTAAAGACTCTGAGACTCTATATAGCCTTTAAGAAGTTATCAGGGGCTGTCAGGACCAGTTTATTTAAGACTGTGAAACATAGACTCCTTCCTTATCTATAAAATAAGGAGAATGATATCCACTTCATGCAGCTGATAAGACAATTAAATGATATACTACTTATGCAGTGCTTGGTATTAAGTCAATGTATGGCAAATGTTACCATCATGAATGAATAATCTATTTGTTAGTATTTTGGTTGTTTTTTAATGGATAAACCCTGGAATCTTGGAGGCTTAACACAATAGAAGTTTATTTCCTGCTGATAAAAATTTCTGATAGATAGTGCTCCCCCAGGTGGTGAATCAGAGACAGGAGCTCTTTCTAGCTTCTGGCTCCTTAATTTTCAACAAGTGGCTTCCAAATACAGCGTTGGGGTTAAAGCCATTCCAGCCACCTGAAAGGAGAAAAAAAAGGATATGTGAAAACACATGATCATGCAAGGTGACACATAGCATTTCAGTCCACAGTGTGCATTGCATAATATGATCTCCCTTAACTTTACAAAAGGCTGGATAGGTAGCTAACCACCAGGAAGAAAAGGAAATACTTTTTTTTTTTAATGAACAAAGAGCCATCAATGCCACAAATGCATATACATTTCTATACGTAAAGTGTTTGACTCTTTATTTTTAGAAATGCATCTGTCTTTAACAAGAGAAAGTGAAACAAAAACTGAACTGGTTTATGTCAAAGTAAAGAAGACACAGGAGGAGGAAAGGAAGTCTCACACTGGAGATTCCAGGAGGATCTGTGGTCAAAAGGGAAAGGACCCAGATAACAATCAGTAGCCCCGCAAGTGTCTGCTAAGGAAGAGGTGGCTAGAGTCATTGTAAAACCGGTGAAGTTGCATGGCTGATTTTAAGTAAGAAATGGTCCCTTTTGGTTTCTGAGTCACAGTGCTGTCCCTGGGATTTAATTCTCCTAACGTTAAACCATCTTTCCTTGTATTGTCTGCAATGCCACAGAGTGAGTCTAAAAGAAGGAAAATAACAGAAGATGTTTTTTGCTTGTTTTAGTATTTGATGTGTAAGAGAAGAGAATGAAGATAACCAACTTCAGGTTGGATCCATGAAACTTACTTGGCTCTCTCCTATTCAAACCAAAGTTTTCTTTCAGCCTTAACTTTCCATTTTCCTTCAGTTTGCCCCTCTCTTTCTCCACATCTTCAAGATGTATCTGCCTCCACTTACCTATCAACTTACTGTCTACTCCCTCTTCAAGCCACAAACACCTGGCATCCCCTCTACTCTTCCCCCATATAGACCATGTTCTTAATATAAATACCAAGGCCTTCTATACCTGTTCCCTTCTATTTTATTTCTCTGCAGCATTTGGCCTAGTTAAGCAATCCCAGTGAACAGTACCACTGACTTCTGTCTAGTTTTCTTAAGCCAGAAATCCAAGTGTTTCTGTCATTGTAGCTATTCCCACTCCCTCTATGTCCATGTCTAATATGGCACAAACTTCTATCTGTTTGCTTATACAGTCAGCCCTCCATTATCAGCAGATTTTCTATCCACTGGCTCCACATCTGCAGATGCAACCAACTGTAGATCAATATTTGAAAAATAAAAATAAAAAATAGCAATATAACAATAAAAATGTAAATTTAAAAAATAGAGTACACAAACTATTTACATAGCATTTACATAGCATTAGACATAATAAGTAGTCTAGAGATGATTTTAAATACATGAAGAGATAGATAGATTATGGGCAAAAGCTACACCATTTTATATCAGGGACTTGAGTATCCTTGGATTTTGTTATCTGCAGGGTTAGTGGAACCAATCCCCATGGATACCAAGGGATGATTGTATATCCTTTTTTTAATGCCTATAATTGTTGCACTTCTTGACAGTTGACTTTCTAGTACCACATTTAGGTTATCACTATCTTTGCCCAAATTACGACAACAAGCAACTGAATGGTCACTTTTCCCTATCTCGCCCCATCTAGATGACTCTTTATCCTGTGGCCAGCATGGTTCCTTTAATATGTTCATCACATTAAAATCTCTCCCTGAATAAGATAATGCAATCTCTCATTATTGCTCCTGTGAAAGATGATGCCTAACTCCCTAATTTGGCTTATCAAAATCTTAATCTTGTTTTTAACTTTTTTGGCTCACTTTGCCATCCGATTTTTAACTCTCTTAAATCCAGATGCCTTGAACTTTCAGTCCCTTCACAGAACTTGAAGGAGAAAAATCTTTCAAAATGAAGGAATTTTTAAATAACATTGACCAGAGTACAAAACCGATAAGTCTGTATGTTTGATGAACAGTAATCTGAAAATTGTTATTTTCATTGTTTTTATTTTATTTATTCATTTATTTTTTTGAGACAGAGTCTTGCTCTTTCCCCCAGGCTGGAGTGCAGTGGCACGATCTCAGCTCACTGTGCATTGTTCTTATTTTTAATTGGTCATACCATACTTAACTAGTGAAATTTTATTCATATTTTAATGAGAAAAAGAAGTTCTCTGGGATGCCGTTTGTCTGGCCAAAGAATGAAGAAAATCTCAGAGAAATTGGAATTTCTAATTTCTAAAGTTATTTAGGGACTCACAGAGTCTTCACGTAAAATATTATTATCGAGCAATATTTTTTGTTGTAGGGATTATATGTTTTTCTTTATTTCAACTTTTGCTAGAATCAAACTATTTTAACATAGTACAGAAATCCCTTGCTTTATGATTACTCTTTCCTGGAGAGATACTATAGCATATATCAGTTAATATGCAGTTATCTCCAAGTAACCATAACAGCAACCAAATGACTACAGTGGCCTTAATCACAGAACTTTTATTATTTACTTAAGATAGTAGGTAGGTAGACAGACAGTACAAGGGTTATTGAGAGACTCAATTACATCAGGATTCCATTACATAAAGAGATATTTCTGTTTTCTTAGTCTTTTCCTCATGGTTACAAATGTTAGAGAGTCATTGATGTCTCAACAAGGAAGGAATGGAAAGGAGCATAGCTATTGAGATTTCTTAAGTGTGGCTCTTATCAGAAAGTATCCCCTCCTCAGAAGTCCCTTGGCAAACCTCCACTTACACTTCACTGACAAAATTTTATTACAAGGTCTATTCCAGATATGCATGACTAGGAAAATATGTGTTTTGCAAAAAAACTAGGATACGCACAATTAACGAAAATGTATCACATACTGGCCCTTGGGGCTGATCATGCTATGGACCGAATGTTTGTATTCTCATCCCCCAAATTCACAGGTTGAAATCCTACCCCACAATATGATGGTATTAGGAGGTAGGGCCTTTGAGAAGTGATTAGGCCATGAGAAGAGAACCCTCCTAAAAGAAGACACCAGAGTTTGCTCTTGCTCTCTCTACTCTCTGCCATATGAGGATACAATGAGAAGATGGTCATTTGCAAACCAGGAAGCATCCCTCACCAGACGCTGGATCTGCCAGTCCCTTGATGTTATACTTTCCAGCCTCCCGACTGTGAGAAATAGATGTTTATTGTTTAAGCCACCCAGTCTATGGTAATTTGTTATAGAAGCCCAAACTAAGACATTATCACAAACAAAATCAAATATCTGTGAGTGGGAATCAGCTGGAGGATGATACTTGGGAGAAAATTTACAGAATTCATCCCAGAGCATGCCTTATTTTTACCTGGTACACTTAAGAAAGAATAAAATATCAAGGATTTGCAAGGCCTCCATTACAGCACTTGTGGGCAATATATTCATATCAGAACAATTTTCTTTACAATGAAAAGCAAAAGCATTTATTCCATTAATAAACTTCACTATTTCATTTTTATAATTTTAAAATACATGTTTTCAGGAATTTCTAAAATGATGTTTAGTTACTTCTTCTAAGAATCCCCAGGGTAATATTCATTTTCTAAGATGAGTAGAAATTAGCCTAGACTTATAAGGAATAGATGATGATGCCTTATATTTATGCAATAACTTATATATTGCAAAGTATATCTATTTACATTATACCATTTAATCCAACATAGGAGGTTAGTACTATCAACTTCATTTTACATGTGAGGAAGTGAAAGTTTAAAATAAAAACATTTACGATGTTGCCCTGTTAAGTGATTTATCAGGATTTTGACGTCTGCTTCTGTTCTTTTCCATCTTCACATTTTCATGATTCCACACATAGTAAGCCAATTGTTTTTCTACTTTTTAACAGTTACTCTATTCACTTCTGAAAGAATTTGAGATAATTTGTTTCAAATAAATATAAAGAATATGCATTTTTTCTTAATTTTAGGGGCACTCTTCACACCATGAGTGTTGGAATTACTCATTAATTCCTGAAATGATTACCAAAACCTTGTTCTGTCTAAGACACTGTGAAATAGACAAGTACAGTCAATCTTGTACTAGGAACCAAAAACTTAAAATTAGAATAAAATATGCATACAGATTTCTATAGCAATGATTAGGATACATAGTAAAATATTAAAGATTATATTTTACTGTTAAAAGATAAACTGAAGCACATTAAAATATAAACAGTTTCTTTGAGCTAACAGCAATTTATAAATCAGGAAATTCCAGACCACAGCTGGTTGGGGGTTCCACCAACAGGAGTATGAGTTACAGGCTTTTACAGGGTGAATGTGGAAGCAAGGCAAAGAAAATATTTCACTGGTTGAAGCACAGCAGTGGCCTTATTTGAATCATTCAAGTGGAAAGTTCCTATTGAGAGCTTATTTGGCAGCTTCTGACTGGTTAAGCTTAAGTTTTGTTTTACTATTTCCAGTGAATCAGGTTTCAATTTGCTTACATAGAACCCAGAGTGCTGGAGCTGCCTCAGCCTAATGGCCTCTCAACTAAGTATTTTAACATATTCCTTTAGCACTATATTATTGGCAGGCCACTCACACATGTAGCTCATTTGAACTGTACACTAGCCCTCTCAGATAGATATCATTATCATCCCCATTCTACAAATGGGAAAACTGAGGCTAAAAGAGGTGAAATAGAAGAGCCAGGATAAGGCTCTGTGTCTTAATCCAAAATCACTTACTTTCCACCTTGCCTATATAAATGATCAAAATGCACCATAGAGGAAGAATGAGAGCTTGTACTTTGGAATCAGGCAGGATTGGTTCTGAGTTCCAGTCACTAAGTAACTATGTGAAGTAAGGGTGTAATCACAGTATCATCTCATGGATTTCCTGGGAGATTAAAAAAAGTAACCCATATGAAGAGCTCAGTGGATACTAAGCACACTATCTATGTTAGCTCTTATTAGGGACAATTCCTAGAATTAACTGAGCATAGACCACGGGGCCCTGCATTATTCTAAGAAAATTTCATATATTAATTCATTAGTAATATTATTAAGCAGGAATTGAACTGAGTTCTGCAGAGAAAACAAGTTCATTAAATAAATAAATTGACCCAAACAGTACTTGTGAATGTCTACTCTTTGCCCAGCAGTTTTGAGTCACTGGTGAAGCAGCAGTAAAGAAGACCAAGTCCCTCCTCTCATGGGACTTACATTTCCAGCAGGAGGAACAGACAAGACATCCATGTGATCAGCACTAGGAAGAAAAATAAGGCAGAATCTTGGTTGAGCAGTTGGACCATGTGATGGGTTTTGCAAAATGTTATCAAATTCTTTGGCATTCTTCCTCCAAAAGGTGGAATTTAATTCCTTTTTCCTTGAATGTGGGCCATCCTTAGTGACTTGCCTCCAACTAATAGAATTTGGCAGGCAAGAAGAAAGCAGAGGTGATACTGTATGAGTAACTTCCAAAGCTGAGTCACAAATGGCCATTTGGCTTCCACCTAGTGCTCTCTCTCTCTTTTTCTTTCTGTGTCTCTTTCTCCCCTCCTCTCTGCCTCTCCACCTGTGATCCTGGAGTCTGGCTAACCTGAAGCAACCATGATAAAGAGACCATGAGGTGATGCCACACAGAGACACAGACAGATGCTTGAGGAGCCCCAGATGTTGAGTCTTCTCAGTTCAGGTGTCAGGCTTGTGGGTGAGTGAGACTTCAGATGATTCCATTCCCCAGCCTTTTAGCCACCTTCCTCAGCCAAAGTTGAGTGGAGCAGAAAAGAGCTGTTCCGACCAAGCCCTGTTCAGACTGCAAATTGAAAAGCAAAATAAATATTTTTGTTTTAAACCACTAAATTTTTTCAGCTACACATCCATAATAACTAGAGCAGTATTGTAAACAGGGTATGGGGAGGTTTATTTCAAGAGCAGATATTGGAATAGAGACCTGAATGACATCAGGTAAGGAGTCATTCAAAGATTTAGAGAATGTACTTTCCAGAAAGAAGGAATAGCAAATATGAAGGCCCTGAGGTAAGAATGCACATGGTGTTTTAAAGGAATAACATGTCAGCTGGTCTGGCTGAAAGGGAGTGAAAAGCAGAGAAAAGTAGCAGACAAGGTGGAACAGGAAACAGGTCAGATAAGGGAGGGTCTTATTGATGGCAAACAGTTTAGGTTTGGGTATTAATGGGCTGGAAAACAATTAGGAAATAATAAGGAATAGGTTTGATTTAATTTATGTTTGGAGAAAGATCTCTCTGCTGTTCGTGTGAAAAATATTCTTCAAGGGCAAGAGTCAATGACAGATGTCATTTCGGAAGCCAAGGCAGAGATTAGGGAGGGAATGATGGTGGCTTGGCTTGAGGTCTTATCTATGCAGTTGGGTGAGAAGTGATTATATTCTAGATAGATTTTGAGGGCAGAGCCAATAGGTTTGTGGATAGATTGAATAGGAACAAAAAGGGAAGGCAAGGCTGGAATTGTCAGGGCTCCCCTGCATTGCCGCACAAAGTGAAGTCTGCCTGCCAGCAGTGAGGGCATCCCAGGCGAGCTTGCTGGAAATGCTGAATCTCAGGCCCCATCTCAGTTGAATCAGCATTTGCATTTTAACAATGCATTCTGGTGATTCACATGTAGATGAAAGTTTATAAACACTGTTTTAGACACTTAAGGAGTATCAAGTAAGAAGCTTATTCTTCAAGTCTGACCTTAAGAGGGTCAGTCAGAATAGGATATTTTTAAAAAGCAAAAGAAAATCAGGCTTTTATGAAAATTCTTGAGATGGATAATACAAATCCACAAAATTGTTTGTTACCTAATAATAGAAATACTATTTTCTATTACTAGAAGAATCTACCATAATTACCTCTGCTGATTGTCACACCATTTTTAAAGAATTTAGATTTTTCTTAAAAAGTATATTCAGAATATGTTTCTTAAATTGCATATTTTTTCCTTTTGGGTTTGTCGTAATAGCTCACAGCATAATTTTATGAGACTCCACAGTTATGTTGAATTTCCACAGTTAGGGGATGAGTTTCATTTTTACTAGAAACTAGTAAGCCATCAGTAAAATGTTCTATTACCCTGCCTTGTTTTAACGCTTGAACTACACTTAACAGCCTTTTTGGTTCCCAACACAAGCCGAAAACTCTTCATTCCACAACTGGGGCCAACTCATCAGTTTTCTTTAAAATATAAGCGCCATGCTAGAGGCCCTTATCCTTAGCAAACTAACACAGGAACAGAAAACCAAATACCACATATTCTCACTCATAAGTGGGAGCTAAATGATGAGAACACATGGACACATAAAGGGGAACAACACACACTGGGGCCTATCAGAGGCTGGAAGGTGGGAGGACGGAGAGGATCAGGAAAAATAACTAATGTTTACTAGGCTTAATACCTGCTTGGCAATATAATTGGTACAACAAAGCCCCATGACGTATGTTTACCTGTATAACAAACCTGTACATGTACTCCTGAACTTAAAATAAAAGTTAGATTAAAAAAATCATAAAATATAAGATGCATGTTGTTAACAATAACATAATAATAATAATAAATGGTTTTCCCCAAACTCTTGTTCATTGAATCCCAGATGTATGATATTTAGGGCCTTAAACAAAGATTTTTTTAAAAAGCTGCATACATAAAAAAAAAAAAAGACAAAATTTCTCAACAACACAAAGAACATGGAAGTGCTCCAGTAATTATTTTGGAGACAAAATTATTCTTCAGGTTCCTGCAGTTCATAGATAAGAACGTTTTTAGAAGTTTTATGCAAAGTTCAAGATGACAAAAAATGTAAATTTCAGATGGGTATGTTCACTGTGAAGGTTGGAAGACAAGATTAGAAAGATCTTCTTAAATTAGCCTTTTTCCCCCTAGCAGGTTACATGGAAGTTCAAAGTGTTGAATATAATGCATTCCTAGATAAAAATTTAAGACTTCTAAGGTTACAGAAAATAGATTCTATAAAACTAAACCCCAAATGTGTATTA
The DNA here is from genome assembly GCF_028885625.2 of Pongo pygmaeus. Taxonomy (NCBI): domain Eukaryota; kingdom Metazoa; phylum Chordata; class Mammalia; order Primates; family Hominidae; genus Pongo; species Pongo pygmaeus. The sequence continues at coordinate 77,663,472 of NC_085930.1, forward strand.
TTTCTCCTAAGATACAATTAAATCAAACCATACCTGATGACAAAAATCCAATTATAGCAGTAAAGGTTGCTCTCAGTTATTCCTTTTTTCAAGTGAAAGCAAACAGTAAAATGAAGTGAGCAGGAACCAACTGCCTTCATAAATACATGGGCTTACATTTGGTATCAATTTTTTGTTAGTGAAAGAATGAAAAGGGTAAAAGTATCCGGTGCATTGCAAATGCCATTGATATAGATTTTTGTATTGTTTTAACGGGCCAGAGAAAGAAAATAACTTTTTTCATGATAACAAGATGTTCTCTAAGGAAGACAGCATGGTGTAATGGTTATGCGTCAAAGCTCTTGAGTAAAAGGGTCAGTGGTGACAATCATCACTCCGGTGAGTTCTATGACTTATAACAAATTATATAACCTTTCTGAGCCTCAGCTTCCTTTTTGGTAAAATAGGGATAATAACAGTGTTGCTCTCTTAAAATGAATTAGGATTTAATGAAATACTGCATGTAACCATCAGACAAATAGCACTCAATAAATATTAGCTATTAAAATCAGCTCAGCCTTTACCAAATATGTATTCTTGGAAGGCTAAGTTTCATTTTGCCTAAACCAGTATTGCTTTTGGACTGGCTCATTTAAGGCCTGGAAAATTACAAAGATGCCATGAACACAATTACAGCAACACATTCCCAGTTTCTACTTTAGAGAACATGAGGGGTGATGACAGAAAAGAATTCTTTGCTGTTTCAAGAATCCACTTATGGAGAAAATGAAACCGTGGTAAGCCCCTGAGTCTGAACTATGCTGGTAAATTCTATTTTCTCTGTAACTTTTCTGTTTGATCTTTCTAATGAACCTAGTTTGTCTAATCAGCAGAATATTCATAGTTCCAAAGCAGTTCTTTTGTTGCTGAAAATAGGCCCCAATCAGAGGTGAGAACAATGACACATTTATCTTATTAAGATCACAAAAGAGGAGACTTTTATGTTACATGCTCTCTCTCTCTTTCTCTATTCTTTAGTTCAATAACTGATTTATTCAGCATCCCATTGCTGTCAGAAGTGATGTCCCTGCTCTCAAGCTGCCAGCTCCCTGCTTTGGCTCCTCGATATGGTTAATGACCACCTGATAGTGAGCAGAGCCTATTCACTGACTGCCTGCCGATCACCATCTCAGACCCAGGGTGTTCTTAACCTGCCAGCCGCAGATGGAGAGAGCATCAAACAGGCTGAACAAACCTGGCTCTTAAGGTCTCTTCTGCCACTTACCAGCTGTGTGGTCTCGGCAAATTTGTCCCACCTCTCTAAGTCTCGATGTTTCTTCTGTAGCATGGCAATAACTCTGACACTTGCCGAGTTTTTTTGTGATAATTAAAGGAGATAATTATGGAAAAGCCTCTGGCATAAGGTAGGGGATTCAGTGAATGTTTGTTCATCATGAAACTGTGGTTCCAAAGCCTCGGCATTTAAAACAAGATTTTTTTTTTTTTTTTTTTTTTTTCTCAAGCAAACCTTTCCTGCTTGTTGTCATACATTACCGGGGTCAGATGATTTCTCTGAGTTCCATACTCTCCCAGAGTAAGGACAAGAGCTCAGAGGTCGCCTTTGGCTTCCTCCAAGCCCTGCCCCGCACCGCCCCCCCGCCCACACTACCCCACTGCCCGCGAGGAGTCTGGCTCTGTCGCCCAGGCTGGAGTGCAGTGGCCTCTGCTCACTGCCACCTCCGCCTGCCGGGTTCAAGCAATTCCCGTGCCTCAGCCTTCCTACTAGCTGGAACTACAGATGCCCGCCATCACGCCCGGCTAATTTTTTGTATGTTAGTAGCAGCGGGGTTTCGCCGTGTTGCCCAGGCTGGTTGCGAACTCCTGAGCTCAGAGAAGCCAGCTGCCTCGGCCTTCCAAAGTGCTGGGATTGCAGGTGGGAGCCACCGCTCCCGGCTTGGCCATTGACTTTTTAAAGGTAGTTTTCAAGTAACTCTCACAGTGCCAAGGTACCACTGGGGACCTGTGGTTTCTGGATTCATCTGGGAATATGAGAAACATTGATGGAAAGCAAAAATAGGGGCTTGGACAGCAAAATAGGCAGTATAATTGGAAAACACTTACTCTTAGAGAAGAAAAGAAGTTTTGTAAGAGTGAGATCAGTGCTTCACAATGGAAATACAATGCAAGCAACATCTGTCATTTTAAATTTTCTAGTAGAAAAGTTAAAAAAGTGAAAAGAAACAGCTAAAATTTATTTAAATCGTATATTTAACCCAAAATACCCAAAACATGATTTCAACCTTTCACCAATTAAAAAAACAAAAACAACAACAACAAAAAACTAGTGAGACGTTTTGCATTCTTTTTTTGGCACTAAGTCTTTAAAAGCCAGTGTGTATTATGTGCTTAACAGCACATCTCATTTCAAACTAGTCACATTTCAAGTGCTCAGTAACCCCTTATGGCAAGTGGTTGCTGTATTGAACAGCAAAAATATAGAGAATACAGGGTGCAGTTGTGTTGAAAATTACTATTTTAAATCCATAAACCATTTACCAAGGCCAATGTACACATCATTTTCCAAAGTTTGCTTCCAGTTAGATAATGGCTTGAAGAGAAAAATTATCTAATAGCACTGATAAACTATTCAGTGAACAAGGCATCTAGGTTTAAAGCCACTGATGTTTGATCAGTGCCCTCTGCTGGATTACAGAGTAAAGAAAGAAAAATTCTGTCACAGTCGACATTAGCCTAGACTCAAGCATTGAACCAAATTTATTTTCTTTTCAGTTAAATAGCCACTTAGATGTATACAGTCAGTTATAAAGCACTTGGCTGTATCACAAGTGACATTGTCAAAAAATCTTTAGTCCTCTCTCATCGAGGTAAAACATTCTTTTATCTTGAGCTAGTGAAGTAACTACAAATCGGAGAAAAACAAATGGACACACAATTATTCCTCATTCAGCAAACCCAGATGGGCATTTCTAATGTAAACATGAGACACTAGGAAATTTAAATACATACAGAACTTTTAGATCAAAAGATGGCTGGGCTTTTTAGGCACAGTTTTTTCTAGAAGCAGTCAAGACTGCAGGCTGCTGTTAATTTAATTTGAAATCTCAAAAGCCATATTTCAAATGACGTGTAAAAAACAATAATTCCTCAGGTGGAATTTCCTGATACTGCATTTGGTGATGGGGAGGAGAGACTCTTCAAAGAAAGCTCCCCACAGCTGTAGGCACGATAAGAACAGCTAAGCGTGTACTTTGCCAAGTCTGGGGAAGTTTAGTAATGCTTTCTCAAGAAAGTTTATAATCCTTGGTTATGTGGCTTCAGATAGTGTGAGCAACATTTGGGAAAGTCATAAATAGAGCAAGTAAAGGAATCTATAACCTTGATATATAGCAAGGTCATATGTGAACTTATTCCCTCTTAGGGACCTCTCCTTCCTGCTAACCCCTCAAATCCCTACCTTCAGCAGAAGCACACCTCTGGCTCTGTCCACTCAAGTTGACTTTCTCTCTGTCCCATGCTCCCCATTCTACATCACAAAAAGTCCTAGAAGTGCTGGAAAAGACAGAATGTTCCTTAGATTTTGAAGAAGAGAAGGGAGATGAGGGGCTAATCAGTTGACAGCAAATAATCTTTGGTGGCTGCTAATATAGACTGGAAACCCATGTCCCTCACATCCGTTTCCCTGAAACTTGTATCATTCAGGAAGTGAAAATGTACCACAAATTGACCTTGCAGTTATTCACAATAAAAATACTCCCTGTTAAACTGAAACTTCAGCCTGGGAAAGGGATTGTTGAGAATGAACAGAATGACAAATAGCTTTTCTCTACTCCCACAAAGATCAAATAAAGAAGATCTTACACCAAATACTTTTTTGAAAAATGTAGAAGAATATTTAAAAGCAATTCTTCAGGAGTCAGACAGAGCTCAGTCTGAATCCTGGTTTCACCACTTACTAGCTATTTGATGGGGTCATGTATTTAATTTTATGAGCCTTGGTTCCCTCATTTATAAAATGGACTGATAGTATGACTCATTTCATGGTGTTGTTACGAGGATTAAATGAACTAATGCTTGTAAAGTGCCTAATGCATAGCAAGCACTTAAGAAAATAATTACTGAGGCAATAAGGGTTTTCAAATCTTTAAAGAAGTGTACAAGTATAAATCATCAATTATTGATAAATGTGAATCCTGCAGGGTACTTAGTAGATTGCTCAGCAGAGTATAGAAAACATTAAACTAAATTCCACACCACTTTCTATTCCCACCACCACTGCCCTAGTTCAGATTCTCAGTTCCTTTCACTGCACTTTTAAAATGACCTCCATGTTCTGTATTACTGCATAGTATACCACACCACAACTTAATGGCTTCAGACAATGATATTTTCTCTTATTTCTTCTAAAAAATAAAAAAAGGGATATGTGTGCAGAACATGCAGGTTTGTTACATAGGTATACATGTGCCATGGTGGTTTGCTCACCTAATGACCTGTCCTCTAAGTTCCTTCCTTTCACCCCCTATCCCCAACAGGCCCTGGTGTGTGCTGTTCCCCTCTTTGTGTCCATCTGTTCTCAATGTTCAACACCCAGTTATGAGCAAGACCATGGGTGTTTGGTTTTCCGTTCCTGTGACAGTTTGCTGAGGATGATGGCTTCCAGCTTCATCCATGTCCCTGACAAGGACATGATCTCATTCCTTTTTATGGCTGCATAGTATTCCAAGGTGTATATGTACCACTTTTTCTTTATCCAGTCTATCATTGATTGGCATTTGGGTTCATTCCATGTCTTTGCTATTGTAAACAGTGCTGCAATAAACATATGTGTGCTTGTGTCTTTATAGTAGAATGATTTATATTCCTTTGGGTATATACCCAGTAATGAGATTGCTGGGTCAAATGGTATTTCTGGTTCTAGATCCTTGAGGAGTCACCATACTGTCTTGCACAATGGTTGAACTAATTTACACTCCCACCAACAGTGTAAAAGCATTCCTATTTCTCCACAGCCTTGCCAGCAACTGTTGTTTCCTGACTTTTTAATAATCGCCATTCTGACTGATATCATATGGTATCTCATTGTGGTTTTGATTTGCATTTCTCTGATGATCAGTGATATTGAGCTTTTTTTTAAACATTTGTTGGCCATGTAAATGTCTTCTTTTGAGAAGTGTCTGTTCATATCTGTTGCCCACTTTTTGATGGGGTTGTTTGTTGCTTGTAAATATGTTTAAACTCCTTATAAATTATGGATATTAGACCTTTGTCAGATGGGTAGAATGCAAAAATGTCCTCTCATTCTGTAGGTTTCCTGTTCACTCTGATGATAGTTTCTTTTCCTGTGCAGAAGTTCTTTAGTTTAATTAGATTCCATTTGTCAATTTTGGCTTTTGTTGCAATTGCTTTTGGTGTTTTTGTCATGAAGTCTTTGCCCATGCCTATGTCCTGAATGGTATTGCCTAGGTTTTCTTCTAGGGTTTTTATGGTTTTGGGTTTTACATTTAATTCTTTAACCCATCTTGAGTTAATTTTTGTATAAGATGTACGGAAAGGGTCCAGTTTCAGTTTTCTGCATATGGCTAGTCAGTTTTCCCAGCACCATTTAATGAATAGGAGATCCTTTCCCCATTGCTTGTTTTTGTTAGGTTGTAGATGATTGTAGATGTGTGGTGTTATTTTTGAGGTCTCCGTTCTGCTCCATTGGTCTATGTGTCTGTTTTGGTACCAGTGCCATGCTGTTTTGGTTACTGTAGCCTTGTAGTATAGTTTGAAGTCAGGTAGCGTGATGCCTCCAGCTTCATTCTTTTTGTTTAGGATTGTCTTGGCTATATGGGGTCTTCTTTGATTCCATATGAAATTTAAAATAGATTTGTTCTAATTCTGTGAAGAATGTTAATGGTAGTTTGATAGGAAGAGCATTGAATCTGTAGATTATTTTGGGCTGTGTGGCCATTTTCACGATATTGATTCTTCCTATCCACGAGGATAGAATGTTTTTCCATTTGTTTGTGTCCTCTCTTATTTCCTTGAACAATAGTTTGTAGTTCTCCTTGAAGAGGTCCTTCACATCCCTTGTTAGCTGTATTCTTAGGTATTTTATTCTCTTTGTAGCATTTTTGAATGGGAATTCATTCATGATTTGGCTCTCTGCTTGCCTATTGTTGGTGTAAAGGAATAATTGCTATCTTTGCACATTTATTTTGTATACTGAGACTTCGTTGAAATTTATTATCAGTTCAATAAGTTTTTGGGCTGAGATGATGGAGTGTTCTAAATATAAAGTCACAGATAATGATTTATTGTTTCTCATGATCCTGTTGTTTGGCTGGAATGTTCTACTACTGGTCTCACCTGGGTATATTCACACAGCAGGTACACTGGGAGCAGGCCTCACTGGAATGTTGGAAGACTTGGGCTTCTTTCTCTTCGTGGTATGGGTGTCTCTCTTTTCTTGTGGTGTCCCATCCTCAAGGAAGCTAGCCTGGGCTTTATACATGGTAGCTGAGCTCCAAAGGGGCAATCCCTAGTGCAACAAGCTTTTTTCAAGCCTCTGTGGGCATTGTCCTTGTTGATGACCTATTGACCAAAGTAAGTCACATGGCTAAGCCCTGAGTCAACAGAAGAGGGGACTACATAGGGAGGCTTGTTTTAAAGAAACCATCAGCATAACAAGCAGCCACACTTTATACATGTCCTCCACCAGTCAGTTTTAGCATCTCAGTTGTCCTCAGCCAGGGTTGACTTTGTCCTCCTCACCCCCACCCCAGAGTTGGACAATGTTTGTAGGTGTTTTTTTGTTGTTATTGTTTTTTTTGTTTTGTTTTGTTTGTTTGTTTTTTTACAGGATCGTGCTGTGTTGCACAGGCTGGCCAACTTCAAGAGCTCCTTCTGTCTCAGCTTCCTGAGTAGCTGGGACTATAGACATGTGCCACTTTTTGATTATCACAAGTGGGAAGGGGTTGCTACTTATCGTCTAGTGCGTAGAGACCAGGGATGTTGCTAAACATCCTGCTGTAGGATGGATCCCTACAACAGAGGATTCCCCAGCCCAAAGTATCAATAGTGTACAGTTTGAGAGAGTCTGTTCTATATGTAAGGTTCTGAAATATTTCTAGGAATGAAATTGGATGATCCCTCAACTCAGAGAGTGATTTCCAAGGTGGGGGAAGATAGATAGGTAAAGAACAAAGGCAATGAAGTTATAGATACTCTAAAATATGAGGAAAGACCTCATGGGCTGAGGCAAAATGAGGGAATAATCAGTTCTACTTGAGGAGAGAAGGCTCAAGTGTATAGAGAAGGATAAACGTAGGAAATGCAGACATAGAGAATAGCATAAGTCAAAGCAGGGAGGCTTGGAATAAATTGGCATATTCAAGAACTTTCCATGCTTTTAACATGGCTGAGGGACATGTCATGGGCTGAGAATGAGAGAGAACATGCAGGTGGAAGCAATGGACAAATCGTTAACAGTTTATTTGGCTGAGAGCAATGATTCTCACTCATAGCTGCACATCCAAAACACCTAAAAAACATTTAAGAGATACCAGTCCTGAGCCTCATGCCAGACCATTTAACTCAGACTCTCTGGGCATTGGAGTTCTGACATCTCTATAGTTTAAAAGCTCTTCAGGTTCCACACTGAAAGGGAGGGATGGGACTATTATAGGTTGAGTTAACAGAATAAAAGTATTAATTTGAAATTGATGGGATAAAATGCAGTGGGTGGTGAGGGAAAGAGAGAAATTTAGGAAGACCTCTGATTTCCTGGCTTGCCTATTAGATGAGATGGTAAGGTCAATTACTAATTTCAGTTCATGGTATGAGTTGGAAGATTGTCAGTCAGATCTGAATCCACAGAGTTGAGCTTCTTCTGTTCCTTTGGATATGTGGACTTTGAGATTCCTCTGTTCCAAGCTGCTGTGAATGTGCACCATCAGACTATTTCTCAAGAGAGGGATCCAGCTCACTTGTACAGATGTGTGAATCATGGGAATGGATGAGATTGGCCAAGGAAGTGTAGAAAGTGAAAAGAAGAGGCCAGGGCCTGGCTCTTGGGTCGTAGTGGTGTGTAAAGAATAGGCAGGAGAGGAGAGGTCAGCAAACACCACTGTTAAGGAAGGTTCAGAGAGATCCCAGCCCTCCCCATTCCAAGTCATTCCACATGCTACTGCCAGAATGACAATTTTCAATAATGAAAATCTGAATTTCTCATTCTGTTGTTTAAATTCTTCAGTGACTCCTTGCTGTTCATTGGCTGAAAGTCAAACTAGGGCATGTTATTACTACTTTGTTTGTTTGTTTCATCCTTCACCATGTCCCAACATTCACCCTACCTTCTACCATTACCAAACCTCTTTAAACTCTCTGACCCTAATATGTTGTTTTATGCCTCTGGCCTCAGCACATTTTTTTATTTTTTAAATCTCATCTCACCTTCTTTCTTTCTTCCTCGTTCTCTTGCTAAGCTCCCATGAGCCATTCAAAACTCATTTCAAATATCTCCTCCACTCTGCTCCAATAGAAAGCTTTTTAAGCAATTTGCAGAGATCTTTGTGCAAAATGGCATTTCTCAGGAAAAGGCAGCAGAATATAGTGGTTAAAAGCAGCGACTCTAGAGCCAGATCTGCTTGGGTTCAACACAGGCTCCCCTACTGCACAGTGAGCTGCTCTTGAGAAAAGAACCTGCCATCTTGTTTCTAATATTACCAGTAGGTTAATATTTTCTTGCTTAAATTAAAAAAGAGTTTTTCATAATTAAAAAATATTCCTTTTTTCTATTAATTTTTGAATTATTTTCCTATTTTAATAATCTTTTTACAACAATTCTAAGTTGAATATTTTATAGAAATATTTATAAGCACAGGCCTGGCAAGGTGGCTCACGCCTGTAATCCCAGCACTTTGGGAGGCCGAGGGGGGCAGATCACGAGGTCAGGAGATCGAGACCATCCTGACTAACACAGTGAAACCCCGTCTCTACTAAAAATACAAAAAAAAAAAAAAAATTAGCGGGGAGAGGTGGCGGGAGCCTGTAGTCCCAGCTACTCGGCAGGCTAAGGCAGGATACTGGCTTGAACCCAGGGGGCGGAGCTTGCAGTGAGCCGAGCTGGTACCACTGCACTCCAGCCTGGGCGACAGAGCGAGACTCCATCTCAAAAAAAAAAAAAAAAAAAAAAAATTTATAAGCACAGATACAAATACTTCACTCAAATTATTTTTAACTTTATAATGAGCATTCAATTAACATAGTGCTTTTAATTAATTTTATTTTAATTGTTAACAAAAATAATGACTTTTCTTCTAAACATTGGGGAACAAATGGATAATTTGTTAAGGAAAATTATTTCCCTGTCTTTGGATCTATTAACTCACAGAAAGTCCTGTATCTGGTACAATGGATGACCTCTTCTTCAATGTAATCAGGACAACAGTAGGTCAGTTAATAAAAATACAGATTGAAACAAGATTCATACAGCACATCTGCTGGGAACAAAAGTATTTGTGAGTACCCTAGTGGGTGCATGAGTCAGCATGTTTTTATTAGAAAAAACAGTGTGGGTTACTCTGTCAAGTTAGTTAAGGGTAGAGGCTAAGGCAGTCTCTGTAGTTAATTACACTTTCATATCTCATTTTTAAGAGATATTGGAATTTGGATATAGAGTGGCCTGGGTTAAAAACCTGGTTCTGCCACGTTTTGACTATATCCATTAATTCATGCATTTATTCATACAAAAAACTATCTATTGAACGCCTACTATCACCCAGCCCATTTTCTTTGGACACCTTCCCCTCTTACATAATTAACCACTAGAAGTTAATGACATACCTATAATCAAATTTTTCTTATACTATTTACTAGTATGTGACATTGGGTAAGTCATTTAACCTCTTGGTCCCTGTTTCCCGGTCTATAAAATGGGGATATAATGTTATCTACCACATAAGATTGTGGTTAAAAGGAAATAATTTAATAGGTAGAAATTCATCAGGGGTTCAGCAAACTTTTTTTGTAAAGAGTCAGATAATAATTCTTGCCAGTTTTGTAGGTCATATGGTCTCTGCGGCAACTAAACTATTTAACGGTGCTGTTATATCACAAAAGTAGCCATAGATTGTATAGAAATGAATGGCATGATTGTCTTCCAATAAAACTTTATTTATAACAAGGAGTAGCAGCCAGCCCACAGGCTGTAGTTTGCCAATACTAAAGAAAAAGCCTCAGATTATACAAAATATTATCTATCCTTATTATCATCACTATTTATCATTATTTGACACCTGTGGAGGAAGCGTTTTCTAATCAGTGCATCTTCACCATTTGGTCACATTGGTACTTGCCTCTCCAATTATTTGGGGGCACTACATACCTGAGAGCACTTTTAATTAAATTGTCTGCTTAGGGTTTTGGACCACCTGAGTAGTGTGAATTAAAGTCAAAAATTCATGTTAGTAAGAGCTTAAGGTCCAAATTTTTAAAGGAGTTATTTTTTTCTTTCTTCTATCATGTGCCGATATATAAACATGAATGTTTCTTACTGCCTTTCTGCATGGTGGTTTCGTTACTCATTTTTCTTGACATTGAGAATTTAGTTCTTTTGTGTCCCACTTTTCTGGAGGTTTCCTATTAGATTCCCATCTTGTGGCATGGTTTTCTTTTCTCACAGTCCTTAAAATAATAGTGTACGTTATAGTTAATGGGTTCCTAAATTTGATGAAATACCTAATTATTAAGGGATCATGAAATATTAGTTACTTCTATTTATTGAGAAATAAAATCCTAAGCCCACTGACTGACTGAATGGACCCCTTCTGAGCCAAAGGGACCAAAGGGAAAACTGAGCTCCCAGCCATGATGGGATGAGATCTGACGTGCCTCAGTCCTCCCCTCCCTTATTAACCTTTAACCAGAATTCTTTCCTGAGGAGTAAGCAGAAACAAGCTCTGGAAAACAAGAAACAGCTGATTCATTCCCTTATTTCCCTTAAGCAGTCATCTGAGGCCACGACTGGACTCCCCCTCCAGCTTTGCAGTTTTGACATGACAGCTCACTAGTTTCACAATGCACCCCTTCCTGAAAAAACAACCACCACCTCTGGACTGCTTTTGACCAACTCATGGAGGATGTGTAGTAAAGGTTTTCATGTCCTCTGCTTCACCATTTGACATCAGAGGGCCAAAACCTCCACCCTCATCATGCTAGCACGGCCATGTTTTTTTCTATGAAATTCGTGAAGAGGCATGAAGCTCAATTTCTCATGGGCATGGTTTCTCCTTTCATAAATATTCATGACTCCTCCTTTAGTTTATAGAATATGTATACTTAGTCAACTGCTCAGCATAAACTCCTGTTCGTTTTGCCTCTGCCTCAAAATGCTTGAACTTGGCTTCTTCCAGAGTCTATGCTTTCTAGCCCATGTAGTGGCCAGCCCAGAGGCTGCAACCCTTTATGAGAAATAAAGTTCTCCATTCCAAGTTTATGAACTTCATGATTCTTCCACTGGCATATAATAATTTCTGCAGTTGACACTGTGGGTTGCCCTGCCAGATCACCTTTATTCAGTAACACCTCTATCTATCCTCTCACTGCTCCAAGTAACTTCTCAGGGACACTGGAAAGGTTACTCCTCACCCTCTTCCCTAGATGTTGCCTATAGCCAGTGAATGACAGATTGGATTGATGAGGATTACAAGCTGAATTGTGTTCACCCAAAATTCATACATCGAAGCCCTAACCTCAAGTACCACAGAATGTGACTATGTTTGGAGATAGCACTTTAAACAGGTGATTACATTAAGATGAGGTTGTTAGCAGGGCCCAAATCCAGCCTGTCTTGTGTCCTTCTAAGAGGAAATTTGCACACAAAAAGAGCCATAAAGGGCATGCAGACAGAGGAAAGACCAAATGAAGGGGCAGCAAGCAGGTGGCCACCTGCAAGCCAAGGAGAGAGGTCTGATAAAGGTTCTTTTCCTTATGGCCCTCAGAAAAAAACAACACCACTAGCATCTTGATCTTGGATGTCCAGCCTCCAGAAGCATGAGACAATAAATTTTTGGTTACTGAAGCCACCCAGTCTAGTATTTTGCTAAGACAGCCTGTATTAGTCTGTTCTTTCACTGCTGTAAAGAAATACTTGGCTGGGCTCAGTGGCTCACGCCTGTAATCCCAACACTTTGGGAGGCCAAGATGGGTGGATCACGAGGTCAGCAGTTAGAGACCAGCCTGGCCAACATAGTGAAACCCCGTCTCTACTAAAAATACAAAAAAATTAGCTCGGTGTGGTGGCGGGCTCCTGTAATCCCAGCTACTCAGGAGGCTGAAGCAGAAGAATCTCTTGAACCCGGGAGGCAGAGGTTGCAGTGAGCCGAGATCATGCCATTGCACTCCACTCCAGCCCAGGCGACAGTGTGAGATACTGTCTCAAAGAAAAAAAAAGAAAGAAAGAAATACCTAAGACTGGGTAATTTATAAAGAAAAAGGTTTAACTAGCTCACAATTCTGCAGGATATATAGGAAGCATAGCAGCATCAGCTTCTGGGGAGACCTCAGGAAACTTACCATCATGGGAGAAGAGAAAGGGGAAGCAGGCACGTCTTAAATGGCTGGAGCAGGAGCAAGAAGGAGGGAGGTGGTGCTACACACTTTTAAACAACCAGATCTCATGAGAACTCTAACACGAAACAGCACTAGGGGCTGGTGCTAAATCATTAATGAGAAAGAGCCCCCATAAGCCAATCACCTTTTACCACACCCCACATCCAGAATGGAGGATTACATTTCAACATGAGATTTAGACAGGGAGACAGACCAAAACTATATCATTCTACCTCTGGTCCCTTCCAAATCTCAGCCTTCTCACATTTCAAAATACAATCATGCCTTTCCAACAGTCCCCCAAAGTCTTAACTCATTCCAGCATTAACCCAAAAGTCCACAGTCCAAAGTTTTATCTGAGACAAGTCTAGTCCCTTCTGCCTATGAACTTGTAAAATCAAAAACAAGTTAGGTACTTCAAGATACAATGGGGGTACAACCATTGGGTAGTTACTCCTATTTCAAAATGGATAAATTAACCAAAAGAAAGGCTACAGGCCCTGTGCAAACCTCAAACCCAGCAGGGCAGCCATTAAATCTTAAAGCTCCCAGATATTATCCTCTGATTCTATACCTCACATCCACGGCACACTGGTACAAGGAGTGAGATCGCAATGCCTTGGGCAGCTCCACCCTTGTGGCTTTGTAAGATACAAACCCCTTTGGCTGCTTTTACAAGCTGGCATTGAATGCCTGTGGCTTTTCCAGGTGCACAGTGCAAGCTGTTGTTGAATCTACAATTCTAGGGCCTGGAGGATGGTGGTCCACTTCTCACAGCTCAACTAGACAGTGCTCCAGTGGGAACTCTGTGTGTGGGCTCGAACCCTACACTTCTGCTTTGCACTGCGCTATTAAAGGTTCTCCATGAAGGCTCCACCCCAGCAACAGGCTTCCATCTGGACATTCAGGCTTTTCCATATGTTCTCTGAAATCTAGGCAGAGGCTCCTGAGCCTGAACTCTTGCACTCTGTGCACCCATGGGCTTAATACCATAGGATGCTGCCAAGGCTTATGGCTTGTACCCACTGAAGCTATAATTGGGCCCCCTTGAGCCATGGCTGGAGCTGGAGCAGCTGGGAGGTAGGCAGCAGTGTCCCAAGGCTGCGCAGAGTGGCAGGGCCCTGGGCCTTACCCAGAAAACCATTTTTCCCTCCTAGACCTCTGGGCCTGTGATTGGAAGGGCTGCCACAAAGGTGTCTGAAATGCCTTTGGAGTCTTTTCCCCATGTCTTGGATATTAGCACTTGGCTCCTTTTTACTTATGCAAATTTCTGCAACCTGCTTGAATTTCTCTCCTGAAAAGGGGCTTTTCTTTTCAATAACATGACCAGGCTGGACAATGCAGCCAACCTCTTTGCTAATGCATAACAAAAGTGACCTTTACTTCGGTTCCCAATAAGTAACTCATTTCCATCTGACACTTCATCAACTTGGACTTCATTGTCCACATTGGTCAGCATTTTGGTCACAATCATTCACCAAGCCTCTAGGAAGTTCCAACATTTTCCTTACCATTCTCTCTTCTTCTGAACCCTCCACACTCTTCCGACCTCTGCTGGTTTCTCAATTCCAAAGCTGCTTCCACATTTTCAGGTATCCTTATAGCAGTGCCCTGCTTCTTGGTACCAATATTCTGTATTAGTTTGTTCTCACATTTTTCTAAAGAAATACCTGAAATTGGGTAATTTATAAAGAAAAGAGGTTTAATTGGCTGACAGTTCTGTAGGCTGTACAGGAAGCTTGGCAGCGTCAGTCTCTGTGGAGGCCTCAGGAAACTTACAATCACTGCAGAAGATGAAGGAGAAGCAAGCATGCCTTACATGACCAGAAATGTAACAAGGGGCCGGGGGAGGTGCTTCACATTTTAAAATAAGCAGATCTCATGACAACTCTATCATGAGAACAGCACTTGCAGAATGGTGCTAAACCATTAATAGGAAATGGTCCCCTTGATCCAATCACCTCCCACCAGGACCCAACCCCAGCATTGGGGATTACATATCAACATGAGATTTGGGCAGAAAACAGATCCAAACCATATCAGGACCACATCAAACTAATACATTGGGGGTATAAATATTGACCCCCTTGCCTCAAAGTGGACCAACTCTTGCTTGTCTTTCCTCAATCCTTATCTCTTCAGCACACTCCCTGATCCGTCAAGTACATTCAAATCCCTATCTCAGTTTCTGCATCTAGAAAACCAGACTGAAAATAATGTCTAAACTTCAAAAACGTTTATTGTTTCTGAGGCCTATCAGTTTGAAAGGTAAATGCTGAGAATGTAAATCAGATTGGATTGTAATGGCTACTATTGTCAATATAAAACTGAAAGTGCCCAGGAAATGAATAATTTATTTCTGAATAACAGCATCCTCTAACATCTGTGCTGATATTCTCAGCACACCAGCACCTTGCAGTGATGCTAGAATATTACATGTGTATATACCACTGGGATAGAAGACACATTCAAACCTAGTATTTGAGTTGGCAATATGACTCAGGAAAAACCTGGCATTCTTAAGCACATGTGGGGAGCAGATTTTTAAATACGCACATCAATCTAATTACAAAAAAGCAGGGAAAAATATTAATATCCTAGGCATATGTAGGAATTTCAATTATCTTTTGCAATATGTTGTGATTTTGCATGTTGCAAAACATTGTTATTTTTATTCGTTAGATCGTGATGCATCTTGAGAAGCTTTAATTTCTGTGGACTTTTAAAAAGTTTTTCCTTTATTAGAATGCCTTAACATAAATAGCTACATAGGGCAGGCACGTGTGTGTGTGTGTGTGTGTGTGTGTGTGTGTGTGTGTGAAAGAGGGAAAGAGATGGAAAGGAGGAAAAGGAGAAGGGGGACAGGGAGAGAGAATTCAGTAGATAAGTATATACATACACCCACACCAATTCACCCATACACACACACACACACACACACACACACACACACATACACACATATACAAACATGTTTGTGAAAAATTTCGAGCTGGCCCAGGTGGCTCACACCTATAATCTCAGCACTTGGGAAGCTGAGGCAAGAAGATCACTTGAGGCCAGGAGTTCAAGTCCACCCTGGGCAACATAGTGAGACCCTGTCTCTAAAAGAATTAGATATTCATTTATGTATCTTTTTATGTATAAGGTGCTATAGTCTGCAATAAAATGGTATGGTATTAGAAGAGAGCAGGGCATGATTTCTTAGGTTCACTTAACCAGGAAGTTAATTCTAGTTCAATCTCCATGGTGTGATTGAAATAGAAACTTAAAGCAATTATCAACTAAGTCAATGAATTTGCAAATAATTGCCCCAGTTCTCTACCTCCTCTGAGACTTAACTGATGTGTACCTAAGGCAAGTGAACCATTGTAACTCTGTAATGTAAATTTCAGAGAAACAGAAAGACCTATGACCCTACATTAATATTATATTCTCCTTTCTTTATCTTTCTTATTCTCCTGGACTAGTCTATATCTATTTTTTATTCCCCTTTGAAGTTGGTCTCCGTAATAATAAAAACCCACATGCAAAATGATTGCAAAGAAATAAAGCAGTCCTTTGTCCACAAGAATTTGATTGTTTCTTTCCTATACTGCCCTCTCCTGCCTGCCATACACAAGCACACACTCACTCATTGCTTACCACTTACCTCTGAACTGAAAAATATGTTTGAAAATGCTTAAGGGGATGAATTCCTCATTCTCCATGATGTGATTATTACACATTGCATGCCTGCATTAAAACATCTCATGTACCCCATAAGTATATAAAACTTCTATGTAACCACAAAACTTTTTTAAATATTAAAAAATAAGCTTGATATAAATCTGATCCTTAAAACAATGGCTCCTAAACTTGGCTTCTTGTTAGAATCAATTGGCGAAATTTTTGAAAGTTTGCATTCCCAAACCTCAGCCCTTGCAGATCTAGTTCCAAAAGTATGGGAAAATTTTCCTAAAATATAATAGGTAAATAATAGAAAACTTTAATCAGAGACATGGCTTAGCTCTCTGT
Source organism: Pongo pygmaeus (assembly GCF_028885625.2). Classification (NCBI taxonomy): domain Eukaryota; kingdom Metazoa; phylum Chordata; class Mammalia; order Primates; family Hominidae; genus Pongo; species Pongo pygmaeus. The sequence goes on from NC_085930.1 coordinate 77,680,083, forward strand.
CCCCACCCAAATTTTGTATTGAATTGTAATTCCCAATGTTGAAGGAGAGACCTGTTGAGAGGTGATTGGATAATGGGGGCAGATTTTTCCCTTGCTATTCTCATGGTAGTGAGTGAGTTCTCAAGTGATGTGGTTGTTTAAAAGTGTGTAACACTTCCCCCTTCACTCTCTTCCTCCTGCTCCACCCATGTAAAACACTCCTGTTTCCCCTTCGCCTTCTACCATGATTGTAAGTTTCCTGAGGCCTCCCCAGCCATGCTTCCTGTACAGCATGTGGAACTGTGAGCCAATTAAACCTCTTTTCTCCATAAATTACCCCGTCTCAGGTATGTATAGCAGTGAAGAATGGACTAATACCATCAGTCTTGTTCTACTTCACATAGACCAGGGATGTAAAATATCTTGCATATATATATACTACAATTTCCCCTTGGCAAACTCATGACAGACATCATTAATTGATCATGATAATCTTCCCCAATGACTTCACATAGTCTGACAACCTCATTACAACATTATTAGTGTCTATTAGAAACTGAAGTTGGCCTTAAATAAATAAATGCATGAATAAGTAAGTAAATAAATAAATAAATAAAACCTATTTGCATTTAGACTGGGTTAATTCAATTGCTGTAAGGATAGTCAAAATTTATGAAGTGGTAACATACCACACCATAGCTATTCCACCAGAGATTTGTAGATTTGTTTTTTTCTTACTATTATATGATACGTTAAATATGAAGAACTCCTTTTTTCCTTTAAAGAGGCCCATTTTATGTGTAGTCCAGGAGATACTGCATAGATTTTGCCTTTGATAGACAAATGTCTCATTAAATTTCATATAAACTTTAATCTTCATTAGAAGAAGCAAAGGGAGAATTATTAAAACACGCAAACTTCCCTCCCTATTTTTTCCTCATTCTCAGAACACATTAAACCATTGATGTCAGGAATATTGTAATTTACAAAGCTTGAGGGAAACAGATTTCACTTTTACAAACTTAGTTTGGGAAAGTTACACTCTCAAGAATGGAATAAAATTTTGATTAAGAGCTTATTCACACAGACCATACAGAATGTGGAGTGAGGGCAAATGTGATGATGGAAATACAGAGCCAGCAAGGTTATTTATTGCACGACAAATTACATTTTTGAAAATTGGGTGGTAGAATATTAATAATCAGAGGGAGGTCTGATATTAAAATCTAATTGAAATTGAATTCAGACAGAAAACTTCAGCTCCTACACTTCTAACATGAGCTACTAAAGGCAACATAGTTTTAAGAGGCCAGACATCTTTATGATGGTTTTTCTTTGATATTTCCCTTCACAGATAATTGAATCAAAATACTTTTGTCACAAAGTAAGCATCTGGATGATGGATCCAGGGAAAGCCGTTATAAGAAAGAAATAGGTGAGCATATGAAGAATATATTGCATATTTGTTTAGGATTTTTGAGGTTTAGCATGGGTCTTAGTGTTTATTTATGGCCTAATAGAGTAAGATAAGATTTCTCCAGTGGAGAAAAAAAAGGAGGCTTCAGTCCCTGCATTTCAGTATGGGAGTTGTTATTGGGCAGGAAATGGAAAAAAAATGAAAATAGATTTGAGGTTATATTAAAACTTGTGAGCTTGTTAAAATTGTGTGATTCCCTATTTTTTTTTTAGTCAGACTTGGCCCTGGCCATAGCTTAATTTCCATAGGTTGGAAGATGCCACATGGCTAATAAAATATCCGAAGCTTGTGGAAACCAGATTGATTTTGTCTTAGTTTACATTACCCTGTAGCCAAGGAGCCATTGATATATTGAGGATATATTGATAACTGCAAATTTGGGGATTTTGGCCTGAGCTTATATCTGGACATTTGCCTTAGCTTCAATTTCAGTTGGCCTTTATAAATGTTGCCTGAAATAAGGATTGTATAAGAAGTAAATTTGTTGCTACTAATACCTTGCATTTATTCTTCTTATGCATAAATTTATATTTTGAAAATAAAAGAATCACATCCTCTAATTATTTTTTCGCAAAGTACATTTGTTATTATTTGCCACTTTTTGATAAAATACCCAAACCCAGCCTTCAGGCAGCACTTATATAACATGCCTAGTATCTATTTAAAAATTAAAAAAAATCAGCCAAGTTGTCATTTTTTCCTGTCAACCAGTTTTAACTGATAATTTTCATAATTATAGAACTCAGTCTTTCTGTTGTTGGCAGAGTATGCAAGTAATAGGATCTCCCACTTCGTCTCCCTAAATGCACTTCTATGGAACTGACATACTTAAATATTTGGGGAGAGGGTTATCCCCTTAAAACTCAAATCCAAATGTTATATTAGCTAGAAAGAAAACAGTAAAATAGAATGTCTTCCTCAAAATTAGATAAGCTCTTTATCTGAGACATGGGCTCTGCTCTTTGAACACAGGGTGAAATGAGTCTCTGACCTGCCTAATGATAAAATCTCTTCCTTTGATTTTTAACATCAAGCTAGCTTTAAAAGAGGCTTTTATATTTAATATGTTATGGAAATTTATTCGTGTAGAAACATGTTTGGTATTAGTGTGGTGCCAGCTTACTTCTAGAAGTGATGAATTGAGGTTAAAATTGAATATACTAAAGAAGGTAATAGCATAGTAATTGAAAGTTTGGGGGTTCCAAGTTCGGTTCTAGCATTTATTTGTGGAGGAAATTGAGGTCTAGAAACCTCACATTCAATGTCTGTAAGCTGATGATAACAACAATACCTATCTCCAGGAATAATTATCAAAATATTTAGCAACTGATTGGGCATGAGCATAGAAAAATCAGGAAAAACACTCATTTGACCAAAATAAATGCCAGCCAACAGTTGTACCACTGAGGATCAACTGAGTATCAGTTATTTTATCTCCTCAGGTTGTTGGCACATATAATGAGACCATAGTCTTAACTGTATTTGCTCACCACCCTCTAAGATGGCTCCCAATCATTTGTACATTGTACAATGTTGTTCTGTGGGACCAATAAAATACAGCGGATAAAGGCCCGGGGCGTTGGCTCACGACTATAATCCCAGCACTTTGGGAGGCTGAGGCAGGTGGATCACAAGGCCAGAAGTTCAAGACCAGCCCGGCCAATATGGTGAAACCTCATCTCTACTAAAAATACAAAAAAAAAAAAAAAAAAGCCTGGGCATGGTGGCACGCACCTGTAGTACCAGCTACTCAGGAGGCTGAGGCAGGAGAATCGCTTGAACCTGGGAGGCGGAGGTTGCCGTGAGCCAAGATTGTGCCACTGCACTCCAGCCTGGGTGACAGAGTGAGACTCCATCTCAAAAAAAAAAAAAAAAGAAAAAAATTACCACAGAAAAAAATGATACTTCATTTCTGAGGTGAAGTTACAAAAGTCCCTTCAGCTTCCACTGTGACTGGTATTTTTCTTCTCTTCAGCCACTCTTTCTGGGGGAAGCCATGTGATAAGCAGCTCTGTGGAGATGCCAGTGTGGTGAGGAACTGAAGCCTCCTTCCAGTAGCCCTGTGAGTGAGCTTAAAGGAAGATTCCACGGCTGGGGAAAACTTCAAATGGCTGACGCCCAGCTGGCAGCTTGATTGCCATCTCATGAGAGGTCCCAAGGCAGAACCACCCACCAAAGTGACTCCTGGATTTCTGACCCTAAGAATTTATGTGAGATAATAAATATTTGTTCTTTTAGGCTGCTAAGTTTTGAGATAATTTGTTAGGCAGCAAACGGTCACTAATTTACTACATAATTACCATTATTATATAAAAGAGAAGTGAGAAAAACAAAGCATTTTAGGGCAGAAAGGCATGTTGTCCTCTTAATGCTGAAATCCGAATGAAAGAGAGATCTTAAACAGGAATATTATTTTGACGGAAGTGATGTTGAAAAAGACCATGGTATTCAGTTGTATAGACTGTGCTACTCACAAGGGTGCCCGACTCAGGATGTGAAAAGAAGATGAAAATCAAGCCCATGCTCTGGTCTCCAAGCTGTGTGACCTGACTCAGAGTTGCGTCTACCCAGAAGCAGAAATGCCTTTTTCTAACACACAAACATTTAATCCTCTTGCCAGGTTGTGTACCCATGGGGTTTTGTCTGCCTTGAGAAGGCATTTTTTTTTAAATTAGTAAGCACATTTTTTTTTTTTAAATTGGCACAAAGACACCATATGGGCTAGCAGTGGTTTCAATGTTGGTGGGGGCAGGAGGATTTAAGTCTTTTTGAAGGAGGTAGTTCTAGCTTCAAATCCTGCCCACTTCATGTATTTTATGTGTATCTTCTGATACGTTTTATAACTTCAGTTTTCTCACCAGTAAAATGAGAAGTGAGAACAAAAATATCTGCATAATTGGATTATGGCAAGAACCATATGAGATAATTTTTGAAAAGCACCGAACTCAGTTGGCTAGTACACCGTAGATGATCCATACATGCAGCTTTTCTATCTCCTTTGCATCTGCTTGGGTTTAGGCAGAATAAAAAGGCTGTTTATGGAAGAAACTGCAAGCTTGCCAAATGAGTCAAAACTCATAATGTTTCCTATTATAGCAATCACTACGAGTGGAACCTAAAGAAAAAGCACAGCAGAAACTCCTGAACTATTTACCTGTCAGGATCACAGAAATGGGACAAATTGATTATATAGGTAGGAAGATAGGTTAATAGATAGGTTGATAGATAGATAATAGATGATAAAAAATACATATAAAGTTTGTATTGAATATATATTAAAAATGTATCTATGAGGTACTAACCTACATTACTATATTCACCCTCAAAGCAGTTGTGCTGCTGTTGTACAGGTGTTTCAGCGCCTGCAGAACGAACCTCATAATGTCCTTCTTGGAAATATTAGCACCAGCTGTTTAGGATCCCCCTGTCAGACGTCTACGTCCAGACTTTGGCAGGCTGCTCTGGTGAGCTGAGACACTAGGCCAGCTAAGCAGAGTCCTGCCTCAGAACTTTGTCTGTTCGTTCTATAGGGCTCCTCTTCCAAGCTTCAAGGTTCTAAAAATTCCAGCCTATTCCCTCTGTTTCCCCAGCCCTAGGAGTGTCCGTTGCTTCTCACATTTGTCATCTGTCTATGATACCTTACTTTCCTCTTTTGCCTTTTTGATTGTCAAGTTAACAACTTTACACGTAGTTTGCAATTTTTCATATGACATTCTCTGTTAATAAAACTGTGTGTGATTTCTGTCTTTTGCTTGGTCCCTGACTGATCTAATGACCTAAGGGGCAGCTCTAACATCACAAGGGACAATGTGGGGAAAGTACCAGATATTTCAAGCCAGAATATTTATAGTTGTGTTAAAATTGTTTTTGTAAAATGGGAGTATTATGTAGATTGTTCTTCTTTATTATAATTTATTGTGACTCTTTTTCAAGAGTCTGATTTAAAATAGTTAGACAAAGGCACGCACCATTACTTGAGGTTTAAATTTTTCGGTGACTTATTCCTGCATCTCTTCATTTATTTGTGCTGCAATATCTTTTCCAATTCTACCACTTTCAGTTTCACATAGGGAAAACCTCCTACAGGTCACAAGGAAAGGAGAAAAGAGGTATTGTCTTTAACTTATATTCCTCTAGCCAAAATACTGAATTTTTCTCTTTTTATTTTCCAAGGGAATTCAGTTCCATCCTCTGAAAAGTACATAGCCCCATTCTATTTCACTTGTACTGACAAATAGAATATATACTAACTCCTGCCATCTTATTTCCTTCTGTAGGTTCAATAAGTACCTAAAGGGCTTCATCTGAGAAGAGATGTGCAGTAGAGAAAGGGAAGAAAAAAACTTATAGAAATATTTTTTAAAAACTATTTTTGCATGAGGCCACTGTTTGAATAGATCATTCAAGTTTGAGGTGAATGATACCTTGACTGTCAATATGGATAAGTCAGATGATCTAGTGTTGACAATATTTTGTTAACACATCTGAAAGTGCATTGAGCATTGCAGGTTCTTTGTACATATCTGGTAATTAACCAAGAAGAAAAAATGAATTTCCCTGGCAAGAAGCACAGACTTGTAGGAGTTTTGATTAGGAGTTAGTACAGTAGGCAGGAAGCAACTTTTAAAACTGATATCATGATGCTCAAGGACATAAACAGTGGTATTTTAAAATATTCTTTTAACAGAAAGAGACTTTCTTCCAATGAAAACTTATGTGATATTAAAATATTTGTATTAAAAATAAAGATGGTGCTGTAGTAGATATTTAGGCTAGTTGCTGACACCTTGCTAAATGGCACCCTCCTCCTTTACCTTCCCTGCTATTATTTACTCTCAATTTTGTATTAAGCAGGGTCCCAGCAAAAAAATATGGCATATTCATATTTGGTAGTTTGAGTATAATTTAATACAGAGATTGTTTACAAAAGTAAACTACCCGAAGGTAGTACAGTACTCTGTGGCTAATAAGTCAGAAACCATCAGATAAATTGCCTTATTTCTAATATTTCTCATCCCACATGCTCTTTTTAGTTTCATTTGGTATTCTCCCATTGAAAGGTGATGTCTCTATTTCATTCCTTTGAATCTATGAGCATCTGTGATTACAGTAGAAAATGATGCGAAATGATCCATGGCTGTATCATAAAAGTGATGCAGTGTATATGCCTGGTTTCTTTTCAGAAGATTGTTGTTGGAACCTAGACACTGTACTGCGAGGAAGTCCAAGCAGCCTTAGAGAAGCTCATGTGAAGAAGAACCTAAGCCCCTGGTCCTCAGTCCAAGTTGAACTCCAAGCCAACAGTCAGCACTAACTTGCCAGCATGTGAGGGAATCTTCCTGGAAATAGATCCTATATCCCCAAGTTAATCCACTCCAGCTGAAGTGGTGAAAAGCAAAAATAAACCTTCTTGACCAAGCAAAAATTGCCAATTCTGTGGCAAATAAATAATTGTAGTTCTAAGTTACTAAGTTTTGGGATAGTTTGCAGCAATAATAACTAAAATAAGAAGTTACTACCCTAGGCCTGAAGGAGAGAGGGGAGGGGTTGGCTACTAAAACTCAGCAGGAGAAAGAGTTGTGTGCCATTAACTCCCTTTCCCAAGAAAGGAAACTGGGTGAATAAATACCCTAATGTCACTCTACCTTTCTGATGGGCTCCTGTTGATTCTCTCATTGGCTGAACCCATTTGGGGGCCAGAGGGTAAGAAAGCCCACAGATACAATCCTATCAAGTTAGCCTCACAAGGCACAGAGCAGAATTTTAAAAGGTTATTATAGATCTCGAGGGTAAAAAAGGAAGATATCCAATCCAAATTCCTTCCACTAATGCAAAAGACTCTGAAAAAGTTTAAAACCCAACAACCTAGATAGAGCAAACCCAAGGAATAGATCCTCTGCTGGAATTCAACTGCTATTTAAAATTCTGCTATAGATTATGCTACCTTTGTAAAGTTACATACATGGATATATGAATCTATAGACATACAGATGGATCCACATATAGATATAAACATGAATATAGATTAATATGCCACAATGTCAAGATGTTATTGGTTATTATTATTTTTTAAATTTTCTTTATTTTGCTTTAGCTATTTTGTTTTCTACAACAAGCACATGTTATTTTTGTCATTTTCAAAGTTATTAAAGAAACAAAGAATAAGCCTCAGTAGAATCAATAGATTCTTTTAAGTCTATGACTTTCTTCTTGGCTTAAGACACAAACCATCCTGGGAGAGTGAGACTGGGTTAAAATTTAGGCAATCGGTCCTTTAATGGGTAACGTAAATATATTTTAAAGACTTTGTTACAGGCAAGTGTTAAAGGGAGTACAAAAAAGGCTTTGTGGAAAATGGAAGAGGAGGTAAAGGTGAGTAGATACAATAAAATTACTGAGACAGGAACTAAAAGAGGTAAGATACTGAGTCTACAGAAGATCTTTAAATTTTCCAGCTTGACTGACAGCAGGACCACTGTTTAAAGAACAGCATCATTGAGTAATGGCAGGCGATCATGCAGCCTGATATATGTAGAGTTTGTTTGCCCTCATCTAACTCAATACTTCTCTCAGCTGCTTGTCTGCCCGGTTCTCCAGGGTCCTTTGATGTTAAAAAAAAAATCCAAAACCTCAAGATCTAACAAAAAGTAATTGTGCCAGTGTATTGAACTCAAGGCCTGTACTTAAGAATCCTGTCTCTGAGAAACAGTAACCCTAATCTAAAATACTAACCTTCATTATTATGTTACAGTTTAGCTCAACGCAGGTTGAATGGCCTCGAGTGTGTTTGGGCTTCCAGCACATTAATTCTTTTATTGCATCGAGGCTTTCTAAGAGATAGAACTCATAGAACTCTGAGCTATATTTTGGATTGTTTGGAAGAATCCTATTAAACATTTCCTCCAAAGCTGTAATCCAGGCTTTCAAGAGTCAGCATGACATATAAATGAATTATTCATGCAAGACTCTGCAAGATGGGCAACTTTCCTGCCAAGAGATGCTCAGCAAGGGGTGTTATAAAACCGAAATTGGTATGTGTAGAGGGGAACGGATGGGGACGATTTCAAAAGATGATCTCTTTGCTGGGAGGAAAAATCCTCCAGACCTTTAAACCTTGCTTTCACAGCAGAGAGCTTTCTACATCCTCTGATTCTTTCCTGCCATTCCTTGTCATTCAGAAGCCCGAGACGGTAAAACACAGTTCTCTCCTGAGCTGGTTTAATTAGAATAAGAAAGGAGTTATGAAATAGACCAATCAGTTCTGAAAGGACACATTCACATTTCATTGTAGGACTCTGGTTACTTCATTCTGTGCAGATGAAAGGGATTTGAATGGCAAAGTTATTCCAGTGGCAGGGAAGACTCTATCTTAAACAAACAAGCAGGCAACACATGGCCACATGCCCTCCTTAGAGAACACAGACATGAAACTTAACTTCAGCGCTGACATATGGCAACAGTACAATGACAATTGCCAGTCCGATGATTAAAGACTTTGAGTTTTCCCCACATTTGCAGGATTTAATACTTTGATGCAGCGCTGTGGATCTGTAAATGAATAAAGCTTATGTCACTGATGGTACATCCCGCTGAGCAGCAGTAAGTAAGCTCACAACAGAGATAAAAGAAGCCATACCCAAGTAAGCAGTCATAAGGATAAATACAAACTACAGATATTACTTATCTGGTCAGGTCATACAATTTCTGGGCGAACAAATCATTCAGCACTGAATAGTCCTGATAATGACACTATGAATAATGCAGACTGTCAGCAGTGCAAGGGAGGCCATCATTAATGCAAAGCTACTCCATGACTCTGAAAATGTTCTTTTTATTCTAATTTATATCTTAGAGAATGTCAAACACACACTATTCACAATTATGCTGGAGAGCTTAACAGCCGTTTATTCTAATTCAGCCTCAATTAGGGATTATGGTGGCAACCCAATCTTCCCTTTTAGTAAGACACAAAGTGATAGTCTTCAGGTTATTATCCCAATTCTGACAACCTAAGAACTAGCAGCTGGAAAGTAATGAAAAATACATGTGAGCTTGAGGTCCCTGCTCTTTCCAAAATGCTCTTAAAGATTGTGTACATAATCTTTAGAGAGATACAAAAATGTTCTGCTACAATGAGCTACAGAATATGTAAATACCTCTTTGGATTCTAAAAATTCTCACACCCAAATCCTGTAACTCTGGCAGGATGCAGACTGCAAATGGACAATGAGAGGTGAAATGTTCTGGGCAATGGTTTCACTTTCTAGATATGGAACCAGAATTATTTATTTGTGACTAGGGAATCACTGATTTAATGTATACTGTTATTGAATTTCTCTCTGGGTATTGTTTTTGATTCTAAATAACTGAGATAATTTTTTCTCAAAGAGAAACATCACTGGGACTAATTAATGGCTGGGGTATTCTTTTCAGGAAAAAGAATAATATTTTCATTCCACAAACCTATGTTCATGGGGATGTTTGCAAAAGACTCAAAACTTACTTCCATGCTTCTAAATTTAATTCCTGATCTCCCAGGCTAGTGAAATAATTATGATTGTGATCAATAAAGAAGCACAAACCCGCTTATTCTAGATTCGATACTCTGCTTTTGAGTGGCCTTTTGAGCATATGTGGTCCATAATGTGTGCATATATATATGTAAAGGGTTTCACACTATCGCCCAGGCTGGAGTGCAGTGGTGCAATCATAGCTAACTGTAGCCTCAAACTCCTGGGCTCAAGCATTGCTCCAACCTCAGCTTTCCCAGTAGCTGGGACTACTGGACTACTGATGTGCACCACCACGCTCAGTTAATTTTTAATTTTTTTTGTAGAAATGGAGTCTCACTTTGTTGCCCAGGCTGGTCTCAAACTCCTGCTCTCAAGCGATCCTCCCACCTTCCAAACTGCTAGGATTACAGGCATGAACCACTGTGCCGATTTTTAACATTTGTAAAATGTTATAAATAATAAAAATTCGATAACAAGGGCTTGACCACTTCCTAATTTCAAATACACAAACTTTTCTCTAGAATTGCTAAAATAATTAGTTATGTAAGCAGAAAAAAAAAGCACTCCTCAATTTAACTCAGTGAGTAGATATGACTATCCAGAAGTGACCTCCACATATTCTAAGGTAGGTTATAAGTATCAGATATTAAAAATTTAGGTCAGATGACTTCTGATTGTCATGGCTGTAATATTAGATAATATGAGAAATAAGTAAAAACCACAATTAGATGCAGATACTTACAAATTATGCTGTAAACCAAGCTTTCTCCTTATGCTCTTAACAATTTTATTTTTCAAATCTTTATAAATTTGGCATAATCATTTATGAGACATATGACCCCTGATGTCTCAGGTAATTCATATTATAAATACATGTCCAAAGTACATCAAGAAAGAAGATGCTGTCATTAGCTCTGTTTATATTTTGGTAAACTAACTCTCGTATTTGATCATGAAGCATTCATCTTTAATAAACTTAGAATTAAATATAGCCACAATTTTAGCACTTAAATAATCTGATTTTTTGCATAGGTTATGTCCACACAAATATAACCCATTAGATTAAAAATAAATATGAGGCTGCTCCAGCCAGCTTATTAATGTCTAACATATTTTTCATTGCACATAAAAGCAGGATTTCCAATGAATATAGTCTTTGTGTTTTTAATTTGTTTTAGACAAAATAATCTATATATAAGAAAAGTTGGTTAAAGAGACTCCAGAGAAATATTTGTGCATCACAAACTCTGAAATTGAATGTTATCTTTTCACTTTTATAGAGTTTCTCAACACGGATGAAAAATTTCTATAAGAACAGTTACTGCTTGAAATAAGAATGTGTATCAAACCCATTCACACGCTATCTGTCATTATAATGTTTAGCCAATATACAAAATTGCTGAACATATTTACTTGAATATCTGAATTCTTTAGAGCAAGTGTCAATAAATACCTCGATGGATTTTGTCTTCTGCTTATTTTTAACAATATAAAATAATGGATAATATTATATAACTTCCTTTATGCTCATTCCCATAGTTGCTGTTGTTATTAATAACAAAGTTAACTTGGGTTCTCCTAGTGCCTAGAAGACTTCCACTGGCAACTCTGGGTCTTAGGTTCATTCTTTTAGGCAATCAGTGTCCCGCTTGGTAAACAGAGCCGCTAAGTGATAAATGCCTGTGTGATGATGTCTTCCAAAATTATTTATTTTAAAGAAGAGAGTAGCCAGCTGGTTGTGAAAATTAAGTCCCATATTTTAAAAAATATTTTGCATACGTTACACTGTGTTTCATTCATTCAAAGTGTATTTAATGTCTAAGATTATCTAAACATTGGTTTAGAAATAAGAGATACAAAATTGTATAAAATAGTGCCGTGGTTCCAAGAGTTCACAGTCTAGTTGTTAGGTCAGATAAGTGCAAAGTAAAAATTAGAAAGGACAGGCATCTTTGTTACGTGGTAAGAGGTTCCAAGATATCTTTCCAAAAATGTGTTTCTTGCATTCAATCTTGAAAAGAAAGACAGAGTCAAATCTGAAGTGAGAGCTGCAGTAGTCAAGCCAAAGAAAAAGCCTTTCCAGAGGAAATGAGACACACAACTGTACCATGATCAAGGAAATTTCCATCTTGACAAAACCCTGATTGGTGACCGAAGTTCATCTTTAGCCAGACACTAATACACAAAGAGTTAAATGTACCTTCTGAAACTTGAAAGGCCAATTTTGAACTTAGTCCTTCTTATCTAGCAAGTTGTAAACCTGAGGATGTTTTGATTAACCCCAGAGTCTCACTCTGTCGCCCAGACTGGAGTGCAGTGGCACAATCTCGGCTCACTGCAATGTCTTATAGTTATAGTTTTATAATATAGTCTCAAAGAAAATTTAGTTAAATTAATATCAGAGAGATAAACACTATGAGTAAAATAATAACAAATAAAAACAGCAATGTTGTATATTTATAACATAGCCAATACACACTTTATCCATTAATAGATTAAATCCTCACAGTAATATTTTGATATAAGTACTATCATTGCCAATTTACAAATGAGAAAATCAAGACCAGAAATTTAATTGAAGTTTGTAAGACTTCAGAAGGATGTATTTCTGACCCTCTAAGGGTGATATCAGAGAGGGACAGCTAAGCCTTCCCAAAGGACTTTTGAAATTAATAGAGAGAGAATAGAATTTTTCATAGGCTTTAAGTCTGACTTATTGCAGTAATTTTAACTCTTATTATTTCAAACAATGGCTATTCAATAATTTCTAGCTGTTAGAATCTGCATTAGAATTACCAGCACTTCTTTCTAGGATTGTGGTTTTTGCCATCTGGAATTCAATATGCTTATTTTGGATTTGAATAACCTTGAGGATACAAGAATTCACAAAGTAAGCTTGGAAACATGCATTGTATTTCTAGTACATTTCCACCATTTCTTTCAAAGCATAACTTTAGGTAATACCATCCAAAACTGGTGCAGACTCACATATCATTGCACTGGCTATGAAAATAAAATAATTACTCATACTACTCAGTTGTAATGGACTTAAAAAATAGTTGATTTTTTTTCTAGGCTCTGTTTGATTTTGTCTGTGTATATTACGTGCTTGGTTCTCTAATCTAGGAAGGTTATAACATTAAAAATAAAACAACCTCATAGAGAAAGTTGAATTATTGAGCCATAATTTTGAATTGAGTTTTTGGTGAACACACAAACCATTTGAGCTTTGCACTCATGTTTTATATTGTCATCAGTGTCTCTCTAAGGAATTACAGCATCTCATAATTCAGACTTGTTTATTCCAATGTGAACAGCACAGAAAGCAAACATCTTTTTATACTTAAAATATGTGGTCGCATATTAAAAACGTTGGAGATGATGTTTGTTCTCATATCTGGGTAAAAATAGAAATGGTTATTAAACGGATGTTACTTATTCTAAAATAGTTACTGTGTGACAACTATGCATACAACACAATTAGATAGAATGGGAGCAGAAAGCTTGTGCAACACAGGGACAGTACAGGTGGAAGGTAAGTACAATGGGCCAGGTGTGGTGGCTCACGCCTATAATCCCAGCACTCTGGGAGGCTGAGGCAGGCAGATCACTTGAGGTCAGGAGTTCAAGACCAGCCTGGCCAACATGGTGAAACCCCATCTCTACTAGAAGTACAAAACTATGCAGGCGTGGTGGTGCACACCTGTGGTTTCAGCTACTCGGGAGGCTGAGGCTAGAGAATTGCTTGAACCTGGGAGGCAGACATTGCAGTAAGCTGAGATTATACCACTGCACTCCAGTCTGGGTGACAGAGCAAGACTCCATTTCAAAAGAAAAGAAAAGAACAATTGTCCCTTGCTGTCCCTGAGGGATTCGTTCCAGGACCCTGCCACACCAAAATCCACAGATGCTCAAGTCCCTTATATAAAATAGCCTATTATTTGCATATAACCTACAAACATCCTCTTGTATACTTTAAATCATCTCTAGAATACTTATAATACCCAATATGAGGTAAATGTTGTAAAAATGGTGGTTGTACTGTATTGTTTAAAAAATAATGAAAAGAGAAAAAAGTTTGTACATATTAAGTACAATTGCAGCTATAATTTTTTAAAAAATATTTTCAATCTGCGACTGATTAAATCTGCAGATGTGGAATCCACAGATATGGAGGATCAACTGTATATATATTTGCTCATATATCACTATTTTTTAAAAGAATAACAATAGTTGTAAAATAGCCTATAGACAAAACTATAAACATTTAATACAAACGAAATGGTTGTTGAAGTGATAAAAACTAGTACAGATGTCAAAGTAAGAAAGCAATGTGGGTATTATCAGGATGGAGTTTTGGAACAATCAGCCTTGATCCACGATTGTTTTTGTATTGAAGATCTTTTGAGGACCAGCATAAATCTACTTGTGCTGGCACAAGTTAATGATGAGAGTTTCTCCAAGGATACAGGAGGAATCTCATGACCCAAGGGCGGAAATGCAGATGGCATCACATAGCATCAAACTAGGAACCAGAATGCCCACGGAAAACACTCTTTCCCCATCCTATATCTCTTGCTCTGCACTACATGGGCTCTCTTTCCTGCTTCCTACTTCCTGCTGAACACAGGCAACTTGGTGTAGCAGCCTAGGAGACGGACTCTTGAGACAGCCCGGCTGAGTCTAAAGCTCAGCCTCATCCCTTACTTGCTATGTTGCCCCAGGTAAGCTATTTAATCATTATTGCTTCATCTTCCTCATTCCTTAATGAAGGTCATCATAAAGGCATCTACTTCACATGGTTACTGTAAGCATGAAATGAATAGGCACTATTAATCTTTATTCGCTGGGATTTTCCACGCCAGGACTTTTCTAGAACACAAGTGTTGAGATATTATGCAAAAATGTGTTGGTATATAAGCAGGTTAAGTGTGATAGACAGTGGGTTAACTAAGCATCTCAACTGTAAAGCTACCGGGAACCTAATTTGGGACCAAGGTGGGGTTAGAAAGGCACTTGCCTTAGAAGCAATATTTAAATGGGCACCCCCAAACTCCATAATCAAGATAAATAATTTCATGCTATATATATATATATATATTTAGATTCAAATATATATATATATATTTAGATTTAAATTAAATTTAGATCAAATGGGCAAATTATGGCCTGTAGGCTGGCTGCCTACTTTTAAAAACTTTTATTGGAAAGAGGGCCAGATCAGGATGAGGATACGGAGGAAGGGCTGTGAAGTATTGAATCTTGTCTTCATTTAAAATTTTAATGTTATATTCATCATAGATTTTTTAAAATTAGATTTTAATTAATAGTCCATTACATATTTTATCTTGATTACTGAACTTTTTTCCAAAGCAAAAGCAAAGGGATTTTAACAAAATAAAACTTGGCCAATTAAGGATTTTAAGCCTAGTAACTTACACCCTGAAATATATCCATAGTTAGTTTGGTAGCCAGGGCAGAGCCAGTCACAATTGGATGGCCCACATATGGTGCAGATGGTGTTATTCTAAATTGGAACTCATTTCCAACCTCCTTTCAAGCAGAGTGCAAGGCTTGAGCCTAATTTATCATGTAAGTGAAAAGGGTGAAGCTGATTCTAACTGGATTAGGATGAAATGACTCTGAAGCCAACTTTTACGGTCAGAACTTCAAATTAGTAAGGCTGACTAAGTCAGTGGAATCTATAGAAACATCCAGGCAAAATGTAAGCAATTGAACAGAATTTCAAACAGGCACCCTCTATCCATCCCAGTTTCCATTAAGATGTTCCCCTTTCTTCATCTGAACCACAATAGAACTTATGCCATATTTTAAGACCTATCATAGTTTGTCTTATTTTATAACTTTTCATCAGAAGACCTGCGTTCCAGCCCTGACTCTGCCTTTGGTAGCTGTGTCTCCTTGAACAAATCTCTAGCTTTGATTTCTCAAATACAAAACATTACAATTGTATCTAAACATTTCATTATGCTATGTTGGAAACTGGATGTAATTGCTAGTTTTGGAAAGAAAAAAATGGATGTCAAAGTGTTATATTAAACTCTGAAGCTAGCTGTAGATAATAGAAAATTTAAAACTCAACTCTTTTGAATGATCCCTTATATCAGAAATTATATTATTCAATACCAATTATAATACTATTACTAAAAGCTGACACTTATTCAGCATTTTGTGGGCTGGTACTACTCAATTATTCCCTCTAACAACTGAGGAAGGTGGCACTATTGTTATCTCAGTTTTGGAGTTGTGAAAACTATGCCAGATTGAAGAGGAAAGTACAAGAATTTAGTTAACAACTTCATTGAAATGGTTTACTTTGATATTGTTTTGTTAACATAAGATTTCCTACCATTATAACAAACTCCAAGTCACAAGTCCCCTACCTTGTAGCTAAGCCTTCTTGGGGCTCATAAATAGCATAGAGAAGCCTGAATCAATCTGTTTGTCTCACAAAAATTATAAGAGGTTTTATGTCCCAAATGTCTTGCACTAGGAATCTCCCTAAATATGTAGAGTACACACTTTGCCTACATTTCCTCTCATGGTTCTCCCTGTACTCCCAGAACAATCCCTATCCCATGAACACACTGAGATTTTCTTCTCCTGAGCCGATTGTTCACTCTTAAGGTTATAAAAATAGCAGATATCTCAAAACCTCTAGGCTTTCAAGATACCACATGATATGGTGTTAGCCTTGAAAAGTCTGGAATTAACCCATTTAATCAATCCTAAATTAATATAGATTTTAAAAATGTATAGTATTTAAAGAGGAAAAATTTCTAGTCTCTAACTACCAAACTCACTTGGAGTAGATAGATGAGGCAAGAATGCAAGATGTGAGAGAATGTTTTCTATAATAAAAGACCATAATGAGGAGAGCTATGGGAATCTAGAAAGACCCTTTGGTATTAAATGTAATTCTACATCATGCTGGCTCCTGGCTAAAAGAGGTAAAAAGAGAGAAGATGGATTTAGAAGATACTCTCCCCTCTGTGAAGCCTTTCCCAATTCTGCCTCACAATTAGACGAGAACCACAGAAGACATGGATTAAAGCAATGGTTTCTAAATAGAATCATAAATCTAAATCACGTAGAAGACTTTATAATATGCTTATTTGAGCCACATCCCATATGCGGGTTCAATGCATGAAGCTAGGGTCTAGAGTGCTAGAGCTATGTTTAGATTTTTATATGGGCGAGCAGGCAGATGCATGTGTGTCTGCATGTGTGTGCACGTACCTGCAGGTATAGAAAGAAAGTGTGTGTAGGGAACGAGTGTATGGGCTCTGGAACTGGATTGCCAGTGCAAGTTGTGCATCCCACCTTAATCCCTTCAGTTGTCAGTTTTCCTCCTCTGCAACAAGGAAATGATTGTACTAGAATTTACTTCATAGGATTGTGATGAAGATTAAATGACGTAATAGCTTAGGAGACTGTCTCACACATAGGAAGCACTATGTAAGTGTTTATTACAATTCTGATAACAATAACGTAACAATAATAATAATTAATAAAGTTGAATATGTATGCACACATGAGAGTGTTTGGATGTGCCCAAGATTGTGATATAAGCTTAGATCACTTTAGGCTATTCAGGAAACAGAAATGGCTTCCTGAGGCAGGTCAAAGAATTTCAGGCTGCCATGCCATCGCCAGAGCCGCAGTGAGGCTGTCCCTTTGGAGCAGAGACCATATGAAAAAAGCTATTCAGGGGCAGCAGGAACTCAAGTGATTATGGCTAGATCTGCCATAAGAAGAAGAGGGAGAGGGTGAGCAGGCATACCAGCTTTCTCCATTCCCCCTGTCCTCCATTATAAGGAGTGGACATGAGAACAGTGGGACATTTGACCAGCACAATATATCGAAGCATTCTTTGCTTGAAAGTGAATCTGTGTATATGGGTGTGGAAAGATGAATGTTGCACTGACACACATAGACAGATATGCATCATGCGGAATTTGAAATGGGTCTGCAAGCAGCACTTGTTTTGAACACACTGAGGACTGCCGGGGGGAAGAAATCTGTACACCTGGCATCTGCCCTGCTTGTGCATGAGTGCGTCCAGCCTGTTGGCCCACATTGTAGGCATGGTGCTGTTGTTGGAGGACTGCTTGGTGCTGTTTTCTATTGATGAAACAGAGCCATGCTCTGCATAATGACATTTCAGTCAATGACAGACTGCTTATACAATGTGGTCCCATAAGATTATAATACCACATTTTGACTGTACCTTTTCTATGTTTAGATATGTTTAGACAAGAAAAACTTAACTTTGTGTTACAATTGTCTTCAGTATTCAGGAAAGTAACATGCTGTATAGGTTTGTAGCCTAGGAGGCATAAGCTATACCACATAGCCTAGGTGTGTAGCCAGCTATAACATCAACATTTGTGTAAGTACACTCTGATGTTTGCGCAATGACAAAATCACCTTTCTCAGAATGAATCCCCATTGTTAAGTGACATATGACTGTATAGGTTTCGTTTTTCATGTTTTTCATTTTCCATTAATTTTTATTCTTGGCAGAGGACAGGGTCTTAGTCTATCACTCTGGCTGGAGTGCGTGAACATGACTCACTAAAGCCTCCATCTGCTTGGTTGAAGTAATCCTCCAACCTCAGCCTCCCAAGTAGCTAAGACTACAGGCACATGTCACCACGCCCAGCTGATTTTTAAAATTTGATTTAATTTTTATTTTTTTAACCTTATTTTATTTTTTGTAGAGATGGGGCCTCACTATGTTGCATATATATATATATACACACACATATACATATATACACATACATACATATATAGTATATAAGTACATATATACACACATATATAATATATATTCATATGTATATACACATATGGCATTTGTAGTTTGCAAGAGAAAGTTCAAAATAAACAAGAAATAGATGGACTTGGAAAGTGCTGAACATATTTTCAAAGGCAGAAACTCCAAGTGCTGTCAGCTAAATGTGTTTTGTGGCCTCACTGACCTTTCCATAAAAATATTGTTAAGGAATTGCGTTACTTGCAAATTATTAGAGAGGGAAAATAGTGTACACTGTAGCAATAACATTTTAAGTATCTCTTACAAATAAAACAAAAGTTCACATTTTAATTAGGACAGGTTAATATGAAATATGTTGTAAAAAAACAAAGCAATGTTTTCGATTATTTTGAGTGAAGAAAGGAGGTATAAAATGTCAGAATTGAATAATCTGTCAGAGAGAAGATATATGAAAACTTAACCTTTTTTTGGCACTGCCTTTACAATGCTTTCACTTCATCCTAAATTGTCTTGACCCATGATATTAACCTTTCTCGTTTCCCTTAAAGTATGTCCACACTTTGTTTTGACTCGATTTTGCTGATTTCAGCCTCCAAACAAAGTTCTTCCTATCTCCATCTTCCTTTTGTGACTTACTCATCCATACTTGTATGTCCTTCCTAGTTGGCTTCTCTTACCAATTCATAAGTTTTCCTTTGTAGTATTCTCCCTTAGGCTTCATTTTTCCTCCCAAATACTGAACCCATTAGGTAATTTTGGTTTCAAGAAACAATGGCTTGTTCAAGGAACCTAAAGAGAAAAGGGAAGTTTTGAAAGGACGTACAAATATAGGGCTTAAGAGTATCCGGGCAGCCACTCTTATGAAGGGCAGGAAGGCAGGCAGCTTTGAGAATCAGTCATGCCTTTGCCTCTGCCATGAGATACTACATGTCTGCCCTTCAGACATTTACTCATTTTTCCCCTTTTTTCTTCCTCTAATCTTTTTATGGCTTCTTCCACCACCCATTATTCTCTAAAATGGCAGCCCCAACACCTGCGTTGATATGACCTTCCAGCCCTAACACCTGCGTTTATATGACCTTCCAAGTTCATAATCAACTTCGCTCTGGGATTCTCAGTCAAATATTCTGGAGAAAGACAACCACTGTTCCAATTATCTGTGCCATGGAAGCAGGTTGTACAGACTGCTGCCTACTCAAAAAGGTTATGGACGAGCATGCACAAGAATACACTGGATCATTTGCCTAGTACACAGGCAAGCTTCCAAATCCCTCTAATCTCTTTGGAACTCCCTTATTATGCAAATAAAGCTAGAGCTCTTTGGTTCATTGTCATAAACCATCCTTCCAAGCCCTCTCACTTTTTCTCAGAAAAGTTAGTCACCCAGACTGGAGTACAGCCTCACTTGCTCTGCCTCCCAGGCACAAATCATCCTCCCATCTCAGCCTCCTGAGTAGATGGGACTACAGGTGCCCACCACTACACCTGGCTAATTTTTGTATTTTTTTTTTTGAAGAGAATGAATTTTGGCATGTTGCCCAGGCTGGTCTTGAGCTAATAAGCTCAAACAATCCTCCCTCCTTGGCCTCCCAAAGTGCTGGGATTACAGGTGTAAACCACAGTGCCAGACCTTAAAGAACTTACTTTAAATATCTCCCCTGAGTGAAGTGTTTACTAAAGCCATTCTTATTATATAAATGAAAATATTCATCCAGCACAGACTTTACTGTTTGAATCAATGACTGTTTACTGTTTGACAATGACTAAAGAGGCACAAACGTCTCATGACACGAAATTAATAAAAGAGAGAAAATACATTTTTTTACAGATATCAAAAGCTTTAAATCACTGAATGCTGACAAATATCCCATCTGACATTTCTAATACTTGGTTACATAACACTATGATTACTTTTTACTTGTTTCACATATATAAGCCTTAGTGTACTAATTATTTGAATGAACAAATTCAAAGATGGGTTTTGGCAAAGTCCTCCCTGATAATAAACAGACATTGGACATAATAATGGGTAAAAATAATTTAGCCTGCATACTTTGTTTATGTACAATTACTAATCCAGAACTTTAATCTTCTAGAAAGAAGTCAAGTTTACAGCGTTTACACATGGAAGATGTTTTAGGGTTATTGACAACTTAATGCAGAGAAAAGTGGAGTTTTTTTGTTTTGTCTTGTTTTGCCTTGTTCTTGATACTTGACTAAATTGATTTGTCTAGCCTTCGGGCCCAGGCCAAAAAGGTACTTTAAAAGAAGTTGAGACAGTGTGGCTTTAGGAACAGAATAGAAATGTGATAGTTAATTATGAGTGTCAATTTGATTGGATTGAAGGATACAAACTATTGATCCTGGGTATGTCTGTGAGAGTGTTGCCAAAGGAAACTAAAAGTTGAGTCAGTGGGCTGGGAAAGGCAGACCCACCTTAATTTGGGTGGGCACAATATAATCAGCTGCCAGTGCAGCTAGAATAAAAGCAGGCAGAAAAATGTGAAGAGAGAGACTTGCCTAGTCTCCCAGCCTACATCTTTCTCCCTTGCTGGATGCTTCCTGCCCTGGAACATCGGACTCCAAGTTCTTCAGTTTTGGAACTCAGACTGGATCTCCTGACTCCTCAGCCTGCAGGTGGCCTACTGTGGGACCTTGTGATCATGTAAGTTAATAGTTAATAAAATACATACATATCAGTTCCGTCCCTCTAGAGAACCCTGACTAATAACAGATTTTGGTGTCAGGAGTGGTTCTAGAGGAACAGAATATTAAGGATGGAGTTCTTTTCTTGGTTTTGGGGTTTCTGGAGTTAATATGATTAGACTCAAAAATGCTAAGGACTCTACTTCTAATAGCATGGCAAACCCTGATAGTCATTGACATGAACTGTTTACAGAGTTATGCAAAGTACATGCACTTTACACTCCTGATTCATTGCTCATGAGAGGCAAGGAGTTTAGTGACTCTACACATAATACCTTTAACCATATGTGGAGAAGCAAGAATGTAATGAAACTGGTTGGTTGCTCCTAAATTCAGTGGATAAAATAATGAAAGAAAATGCTGAACTCAGGGATTCTATCTCCCAGCTTCAGAAGCAGATACTGAGCTTCAAATCTGATTAGATTGCCCTGAGTGAGAGTCTTACCTCCTGTAGAGAAAGAGCTGAAATTTGGAAAAACAGACCCAAGCTCTTATCATGCAAGTGGCTGACTGCAAGAAAAGGTGCATGGACAGCCTCACCAGATATCTACTGTTAAAGTGAGGGCATTGATTGGAAAAGAATGGCACCCTGCAACTTGGAATGGGAATGTGTGAGAGGATCCTGATGAAGCTGGGGACACTGATGATGAACTTTTTTTTTTTTTTTTTTTTTTTGCCAGAAGAAACAGCTTCCCCATCCCCAGTAGTGGCAATATCCCCTCCTCGACCCATGCTGTCATGAGCCTTTCTACCTTTGTCTGAGGAGATATACCCTGTGCTGCCTGAGGCCTCCCCGAGGCAGTTGCCAGGCAAGATAATGTTGATTCTCCTTAGGAGCAACCCCCAACACCCCTGTTTACTTCTAGACATATAACTGAGGACCCAGTGGGTCCCTAGAGGTGGGGTTCACAGTGTGTCCCAAGAGGAGGTGAATTACACTCGAAAAGAACTGCTTGAGTTTACTAATTCATATAAACAGAAATCTGGAGAACAGTCATGGGAATGGATATTAAGGCTGTGGGATAATGGCGGAAGGAACATAGAGTTGGATCAGACTGAATTTATTGATTTGGGCCCACTAAGTAGGGACTCTGCATTTCAGGTTGCAGCTCAGGGAGTTAAAAAGATTCTAATAGTTTATTTGCTTGGTTAGCTGAAATATGGATTAAAAGATGGCCCACTGTGAGTAAGCTAGAAATGCCTGATCTCTCTTGGTTTAATGTAGATGAAGGGATCCAAAAGCTTAAGGAGATTGGGATGGTGGAGCAGATTAGTCCCTTTAGACCTACTCATCCCAGCTGTGAGGGTCCAGAAGATATACCCTTGACTAATGCCTTGCAAAATACATTTGTGAGGGCAGCACCTGCATCTTTGGAGAGCCCTGTAGTTGCTCTTCTCTGTATGTCAGATCTAACAGTGGGACCCACAGTCACTCAACTACAAAATTTAAATAGAGTAGGAATAACTGGATCCTGAGGTGGCACAGGCCAAGTGGTGGCACTCAATTATCAAAGGCAAGGTGGGCGTAGCTATCCTAATGGACAGCAGAGGCAAGGCAGCAATCAGAATAGTCTGACTAGTGTAGAGCTCTGGTATTGGCTAATTAATCACGGTGTTCCTAGAAGTGAAAATGATAGGAAGCCTACTGTATTTCTACTTAATTAATACAAGCAGAAAATTTCTAGGTCGAATGCACAAAAGACTACTTTGAATTATAAAAACAGAGAATCATGGTCCGTCAATCAATTTCCAGACTTGAGCCAGTTTACAGACCTGGAACCCCTCGAATGAAGGAGAAGCCGGATCTCCTTGAGGAAAGACCCCACTATATTACCGACAATTTATGCAGTGAATCTTTTTCCCATCCTTCCCCAGGAAGACTTCTGACCTTTTACCAGGGTAACTGTGCATTGGGGAAAGGCAAATAATAAGACATTTCAGGGACTACTGGACACTGGCTCTTGGCTGATGTTGATTCTAGGAAGCTGAAAACATCACTGTTGTCCTCCAGTTAAAGTAGGGGCTTATGGAGGTCAGGTAATTAATGGAGTTTTAACTCAAGTCTGACTTACAGTGGGTCCAGTGGGTTACCGGACTCATGCTGTGGTCATTTCTCCAGTGCCAGAATGCAGATTTGGCGTAGACATACTTAGCAGCTGGCAGAACCCCCACATTGGATCCCTGGCTGGTAGGGTGAGGGTTATTATGGTGACAACGGCCAAATGGAAGCCAATACAGCTGCCTCTACCTAGAAAAATAGTGAATCAAAACCAATATCACATCCCTGGAGGGATTGTGGAGATTATTACCATCATCCAGACTTGAAAGATGCAGGGGTGGTGATTCCCACCACATCCCCATTCAACTTTCCCATTTGGCCTGTGCAGAAGACGGATGGATCTTGGAGAATGACAGTGGATTATCATAAGCTTAACCAAGCAGTAAGTCCAATTGCAGCTGCTGTACCAGATGTGGTTTCATTGCTTGAGCAAATTAATATATCTCCTGGTACCTGCTATGCAGCCATTGACTTGGCAAATGCCTTTTCCTCCATTTCTGTTTATAAGGCCCACCAGAAGCAATTTGTTGTCAGCTGGCAAGGCCAGCAATATATCTTTAGTGTCCTACCTCAGGGGTATATAAATTATCTGGCTTTGTGTCATAATCTTATTTGGAGGGACCTTGATCACTTTTTGCTTTTGCAAGATATCACACTGGTCCATTACACTGATGACATTATGCTGATTGGATACAGTGAGCAAGAAGTAGAAAACACACTGGACTTATTGATGAGGCATTTGTGTGCCACAGAATGGGAAACAAATTCGACTAAAATTCAGGGACCTTCTACCTCAGTAAAATTTGTAGGAGTCCAGTGGTGTGGGACCTGTTGAGATATTCTTTCTAAGGTGAAGGATAAGTGCCGCATTTGTCCCCTCTTGCAACCAAGAAAGATGCACAATGCCTAGTGGGTCTATTTGGATTTTGGAGACAACACATTCCTCATTTGGGTATGTTACTCTGGCCCATTTATCGAGTGACCCAAAAGGCTGCCAGTTTTGAGTGGGGTCCAGAATAGGAGAAGGCTCTCCAACAGATCCAGGCTTCCGTGCAAGCTGCTCTGCCACTTGGACCATAAGACCTAGCAGATCCAATGGTGCTTGAGGTGTCAATGGCCGATAGGGGTGCTGTTTGGAGCCTTTGGCAGGCCCCCATAGGTGAATTACAGCAGAAGCCTCTAGGATTTTGGAGCAAGGCCCTGCCATCTTCTGCAGATAACTATTCTCCTTTTGAAAGACAGCTCTTGGCCTGTTGCTGGGCTTTGGTGGAAACTGAATATTTGCCTATGGGTCATCAACTCACAATGCGACCTGAACTGCCTATCATGAAGTGGGTGCTTTCAGACCCATCTAGCCATAAAGTGGGTTATGCACATCAGCATTCCATCATCAAATGGAAGTGGTATATATGTGATCTGACTCTAGCAGGTCCTGAAGGCACAAGTAAGTTACATTAGGAAGTGGTTCAAACACCCATGGTCTGTACTCCTGCCACCCTGCTTTCTCTCCCCAGCCTGCACTGATGGCCTCATGGGGTATTTCCTATGATCAGTTGACAGAAGAAGAGAAGACTAGGGCTTGGTTCACAGATGGTTCTGCATGATGTGCAGACACCACCCGAAAGTGGACAGCTGCAGCACTATAGCTCCTTTCTAGGACATCCATGAAGGACAGCAGTGGAGAGTACACAAATGCCTCACAAATCAATAAGTCCAGTGTGTTTTCCCAGTGGGCAGAACTTCAAGTAGTGCACCTGTTTGTGAACTTTGGATGGACGGAGAAATGGCTAGATGGGTGATTATATACCAATTCATGGGCCATAGCCAGTGGTTTGGCTGGTTGGTCAGGGACTTGGAAGAAGCATGATTGGAAAATTGGTGACAAAGAAATTTGGGGAAGAGGTATGTGGATGGACATTTCTGAGTGGTCAAAAACTGTGAAGATATTTGTATCTCATGTGAATGCTTACCAACAGGTGACCTTAGCAGAGGAGGATTTTAATAATGAAGGATGAAGGATGACCCGTTCCATGGAGACCCCTCAGCCTCTTTCCCCAGCCACCCTTGTCATTGCCCAGTGGGTCCATGGACAAAGTGGCCGTGGTGGCAGAGACAGGTTACTCATGGGCTCAGCAACATGGACTTCCACTCACTAAGGGTGACCTAGCCATGACCACTCCTGAGTGCCAAATTTGCCAGCAGCAGAGACCAACACTGAACCCTCGATATGGCACCATTCCTTGGGGTGATCAGCCAGCTACCTGGCGGCAGGTTGATTATATTGGACCTCTTCCATCATAGAAAGGGCAGAGGTTTGTCCTCACTGGAATAGACACTTACTCCAGATATGAGTTTGCCTATCCCGCATGCAATGCTTCTACCAACACTACCATCCATGGACTCACGGAATTCCTCATCCACCATCATAGTATTCCACACAGCATTGCCTCTGACCAAGGCACTCACTTTATGGCTAAAGAACTGCGGCAGTGGGCTCATGTTCATGGAATTCACGGGTCTTACCATGTTCCCCATCATCCTGAAGTAGCTGGATTGATAGAATGGTGGAATGAATGGCCTTTTGAAGTCACAATTACAACACCAACTAAGTAACAATAGTTTGTGGGGCTGGGCCAAAGTTTTCCAGAAGGCCATGTATGCTCTGAATCAGTGTCCAATATATGATACTGTTTCTTCCATAGCCAGGATTCACTGGTCCAGGATTCACTGGTCCAGGAATCAAAGGGTGGAAGTGGAAGTGGCACCACTCACCATCACCCCTAGTGATCCACTAGCAAAATTGTTGCTTCCTGTTCCTTCGACATTACATTCTGCTGGCCAGAGGTCTTAGTTCCAGAGGGAGGAACGCTGCCACCAGAAGAGACAATAACGATTCCACTAAACTGGAAGTTAAGATTGCCACCTGGACACTTTGGACTCCTCTTACTTTTAAGTCAACAGGCTAAGAAGGGAGTTACAGTGTTGGCTGGGGTGATTGACCCAGACTATCACAATGAAATCAGTGTACTACTCCACAATGGAGGTAAGGAAGAGTATGCATGGAATACAGGAGATCCATTAGGGCATCTCTTAGTATTACCATGCCCTGTGATTAAGGTCAATGGGAAGCTACAAAAGCCCAATCCAGGCAGGACTACAAATGACCCAGACCTTTCAGGAATGAAAGTTTGGGTCTCTCCAACAGGAAAAAAAAACACGACCTGCTGAGATGCTTGCTGAAGGCAAAGGAAATACAGAATGGGTAGTAGAAGAAGTTAGTCATCGATACCAGCTATGACCACACGACCAGCTGCAGAAACGAGGACTGTAATTGTCATGAGTATTTCCTCCTTCTATTCTTAAAGACATGCTTGTGCATGTGTACACTTCTACTAAGAAAATATCTTCATTTTATTTCCTTTCTCCTTTATCATGTGACATAAGACTTATTGACTTCACATCAACATTCAAGTATTATTAACTTTACGTAATAGTATTTGGATTGGGGATTGGTGCATTTCTGGTTATACAAAGGATAGTTATGTTAGGTGTTAGTATGACTTTATTATTGTCTTTATTTAAAGATTATGTATGGTCTCAGGAGATGTGTATGCATTCAAGTTGACAAGGGGTGGACTTGTGATGGTTAATACTGAGTGTCAACTGATTGAAAAATATAAAATATTGTTCCTGGGTGTGTCTGTGAGGGTGTTGCCAAAGCAGATTAACATTTGAGTCAGTGGGCTGGGAAAGGCAGACCCACCCCTAATCTGGGTGAGCACAATCTAATCAGCTGCCAGTGCAGCTAGAATAAAAGCAGGGAGAAAAATGTGAGAAGAGAGACTGGCCTAGCCTCCCAGCCTACATCTTTCTCCCATGCTGGTGCTAGATGCTTCTTCCCCATGAATATCAGACTCCAAGTTCTTCAGTTTTGGACTGGCTCTCCTTGCTCCTCAGCCTGCAGATGGCCTATTGTGGGACCTTGTGATCAGGTGAGTTAATACTTAATAAAATTCTATGTATATAATGTATATTATATATACATTATATAGTATATGTACTATATATTATATAAATGTATACAATATATAATATTTTATGTATACAATATATAATATATTATATATGTTACATATAGAGATATATAATATATATAATATTGGACCTCTTCCATCATGGAAAGGGCAGAGGTTTGTCCTCACTGGAAAAGACACTTACTCCAGATATGGGTTTGCCTATCCTGCCTGCAGTGCTTCTGCCAAGCATATATATATTCCATTCGTTCTGTCCCTCTAGAGAACTCTACTACAAGACACAAGACAAAATTATTGCAAAGAAGCCTATGGTGAATGTATACTTTGCAGTTTCAATAAAATGAACATCAGAAGTAAAAGTGTAGTCAGTACACTGGAAAGGCAGATTGCATAAATGGTGTTACCTTGACAGGAAATGATCTCTTCCATATTATAAACTAAGCATATGGCATCACATTTCTACTTGAACAAGATAAATAGCATGTGTCAAAGCTAATGCTAGCAGCGCCCAGTGACATTTCTTGTCTTTTCTGTTTCTTTGGAGGTG
This sequence comes from Pongo pygmaeus, assembly GCF_028885625.2. NCBI lineage: Eukaryota > Metazoa > Chordata > Mammalia > Primates > Hominidae > Pongo > Pongo pygmaeus. Next base: position 77,708,201 of record NC_085930.1, read on the forward strand.
CCAAACACTTTTATTTGCTTATTTATTTGTCTTCTTTTTTTCCAACTTTTATTTTAAGTTCAGGGGTGCATGTGCCAGATGTGCAGGTTTGTTACATAGGTAAATGTGTGCCATGGTGGTTTGCTGCACAGAACATCCCATCACCTAGGTATTAAGCCCAGCAACCTCTGTCTGTTCTTACTGATCCTCCCCCTCCTCCCCCACACCCTCCAGCAGGCCCCAGTGTGTGTTGCTCCCTGTCATGTGTCCGTGTGTCCTCATCATTTTGCTCCCACTTATAAGTGAGAATATACAGTATTTGGTTTTCTATTCCTGCGTGAGTTTGCTAAGGGTAATGGCCTCCAGCTTCGTCCATGTCCCTGCAAAGGACAGGATTTTGTTCCTTTGTATGGCTGCATAATATTCCATGGTGCATGAGTACCACATTTTCTTTATTCAGTCTATGATTGATGGGCATTTAGGTTGATTCCATGTCTTTGGTATTGTGAATAGTGCTGCAATGAACATATGCATGAATGTGTCTTTACAATAAAATGATTTACATTCCTTTGCATAAGTACTCAGTAATGAGATTGCTGGGTCGAATAATATTTCTGTCTCTAGGTCTTTGAGGAATCTTCACACTGTCTTCCACAATGGTTGAACTGATTCACACTCCCACCAACAGTGTAAAAGCTTTCCTTTTTCTTCACAACCTCACTAGTATTTGTTCTTTTTTGGCTTTTCAGTAATCACCATTCTGACTGGTTCCTACTGATATTTTAATACAAGGTCTGAAGCCAGGCCCAAGATTTGTTGGCAGTCAAATGTGAGAGATATTTGCACAGGAGGTGTAGAGTCTAGAAAAAGACCACACTAAACCATTGAAGCATAAGTTTCAACAATTCGACATTTCACAGCATTGTGGAGGTCAAGAAAACCTGGTAGTACTTGGGAAGATATCACAAATCTGGAACACAACTCAACATTAGATGGAAATAGTGCCACATAAGCTGGAACTTATGATGTTATGTGGGCAGTGGATATGTAGAGAAAGTGATTTCCATATCTCTTTCTTTTTCTTATTGTTGAAAGACTATTTGTTCATAGCTACAAATGATTTCAGATTTCTTCTGAAACTTAAAAGACTGTGGTAGATCAGGCCACATTAATAGATCAGTGCAAGAGGATATTTAGGAGAATGCCCTTGGGACAGAATGACAAACACTGGGCTTGAAATCAGGCTGGAAAATCTGCATTTCAGAGCAAATTTTAAAAGTACACAATGTGAGATGCCAGCTAAGCAGAAATGCCAACAATATCTGCAGCAATCATTCAGGTTTAAAGAGCTCATTCAAATGATGCAAGGTGAACAGGAGCTGCAGGTAGCCAGTGAGCATATTTGTTTCACTTTGAGATGTTAATTTAATGACATCATTGACATTAAATTAAATTGTCATGAAACTGATCCAGGCATGAGGAGATTTATAAACGGGTAAGGCATACTTCTCTCCTGCAAAGAGTTTGCATGCTGTATATTGTAGATGTTTCAATTATCTGTTGTATATCTAGCCACTCCAGAACTCAGTGGTTTTAAGTCAACTGCCGTTTGTTACCCCACAAGTCCAAAATTTTGTCAGGCTTCATGGTGATGGATCATGTCTGCTGCACATGGATTTTATTTGAGTAATTTATGCAGCTGTATTTAGCTGGAAGCTTGGCTGGGACTGGAACATCCAAGGTGGTTCACTCACTCCCAGGTATGTTAGCTGGAGCAGCTGGAAAGGCAGTGCTGGCTGTCCTCTCCCACTTTCTTTTTCTTTTTCTTTTTTCTCTCTCTCCATTTATCTTTGTGTCTGTAATAATTCTCTAAGCCTTTTACATGGCAGCTGGATCCCAACAAGGTACAAACCAAAACCTCCAGTTCCCTTAACACCTTGTCCTGGGAATTTTAAAACACTACTAAGGGTACATTCTATGGTCCTAAGCAAGTTGTGGGATGAAGGGGAGAGGAAATAGACCTCACCACTCGGTGGAAGGAGTATCTGGATATTCAGGGATAAGAAGAAGTGTTGGTGGCCATTTTTGTAGACAATCTACCATAGCGTATAGATGTTCTATGTAACCAAGGATGCGTGGTACAAAACATAAAAGAAAAGATAAAACCAACCAAAATAGCTAGTATTTATGTAGCTAATATCTGTTTTGTTCCTAATGAAAGGTCTATATCAGTATGTGTCTTACTAAATCCTAGGAAATAAAAAAGTAATTCAGAAAAATACATACAGGCTTTGTAGATGACGTCATGGTTATTGTGGAAATAAAAAGATTAAAGGTAAGTAGAGAAGGGAGAAGAAGCTAAGTTTATTACCATCTGAGAGAATAGCAGAACAGTGGCAAATTACAGGAGTTCAGGAAGAAGCTTGGATGAAAGAGGTATGTGCGTATCTATGTGGGTGTGTGTTTAAGGGATGAGGCATAAAGCCAAAAATATATCACAGAGTTGATCCTGGAAGGTGTGGCTGGGAAGACAGTATGGAAGCAGATGGTAAAATATATCAACTGTTGAGAAGATTCTGACCAGCAGGAATCTGTGATTTGGGCCATGAGGATCATTCCTCAGATTTTCTAATTTTCTTGAGGGTTGAGCTCATGCTAGCATTTTCATCATTGTCTCATCAACACCTAGTTTAATTTAATTTACTAAATTAAAGAAGAAATATATCAAAATGTAACTCCCTGTCCTTACAGGTATTCATCAACACCACAGATACCAGTGGCTGTGATAAAGAGACCCCCTTCTTTCCCCATTAAAGCCTTTGCCCTCTGTGGCCCACTCATCTTTAGCAGAAGTTCTGATCATAAAGACTGAGACCTGGTATGCTTTGAGCACTCAGTGATTATTTGCTCATAGACTGATAAACTTTCTCCCTTCCGAGTCAGCACCCTCTACCACTGGTTGCATCTCTCCTGCCAAATGAGATTACCTGAAGAGTTTATAATTAATCCTGTCATACCAAGGGAGAGACTTAGGTTGTCTAGATGCCTCATGTCAATCTTTGCTAGGGCACAAACTCCATAAACATCGCTTTCATATAGTTATCCTTCAAATTCACAATTTAGAAACATTTCTGCAACACTCTGGGTGCCTGGGTGGTTGGATACCATTTGGGAAATCATTTATCCTATGGATATGTAAATAATTGGCAGGACTCGGCTGTAGTGTTCTCATCAGACATTAGAATGTTGCCAGTAATCAAACCTATTGCATGTCAGCTGCTTTCCAGCATCATTCTTTTCTATCTTACAGCATGACACTTTCTGGATTGCAGTGAAATAAAGAAACAGCAACACTCATGCTTGCTTGAAGGGAGTGTGATGAGGCATTCCTGATTTGGCAGGGACAATTCATGAACACACTTTAGAAATAAGGGATTTTATTGGAAAGCTATGAGGCAACCGTGCATCCTAGTGGATACAGCTTTGCTCTAAAAATAAAAAATACATTTTATTTCCCTACCTAGATGGCTAATATCGTGAGAAATTTTGAAAATCGCATTTTTAGTCCATGGTTTCTGGTTTTGCCTGAAGAGTTCAAATCCTTCTCTCAAAATAAATCAAAGCTATTATGTGAGATTCTCTTCTAATAATTTGATTTTGTGGCACATAAGCCTCCAGTTTAAATAAATTTATTTTAAAGGAATAAGCTGTGCTTTTAGAATTGAAATATATGATAATACTTGGAAAAGTTGGAGAATATTATCTTGGTATGAAACCAAAGTGTTGCTTTTCTTACTTAGTATTTTTATAAAGCTCTGTGTAGGTTTGGAGAAGAGGAGGAGAGAAGAGAAGAGAAAATTTGAAAGGTGAAGTTTATTAGTGGTTACACTTCATCTTTTTGCATGAATATTCATGTACTCATTTCAAAAGTTTGTTGAAATTCTAAGAAGCTTAAATTTAACCACTATGTCTAAAACAATATCCTCGGCTACAAGTTATAGAAAACCTAATTTGTACATATTAAATAGTAGAAAATACATTATCCCACATAACAGAAGGTCTTGGGTAGATGGTTCAAGAGTTGATTAATTCTTTGGGTCAATGATATCAGTTATCCTCCCCAACTTCTTTGTGATCTTCTTTGTGATTCTCTCATCTTTCACCTCATACCTTAAAGGTGGCTGCCAGAGATCCAAGCATCATATTATCATACAAAAATGTCCAAAGGCAGGATGTGGTATGTCCTTTTTAAGAGTGAGGGCAATTCCAGAAGCCTCTTCAGGATAATTTCCAGGTGAGTCATTTGTCAGCATTATACCTGCTGCTTAGTCATTAGCGAAATAAATAACATTACTATGATTACCTTTATACTAATCAACTTTTACCCAGCTGCAACTGGGGAGAACTTCATGAAGCTATAGGTCCGATTCCTAAAGACCATTACTGTAATGGTAATAAGAAAGAGAGAAGGAATAGCCACTGAAAAGGCAACCGAGTGACCACTACAAATATTTGACTTTCTGAACCTATGGTCACAGTTAAATTTCGCTGGATAACAAACCACTTCAAAACTTACAGCTTCAAACAAGACCATTTGTTTATCCCCTAATTCTGTGTTCAGTCATATGGGCTGAGCTCAGATGGATCACTTTTCTGCTGATCTTGGCTAATCTGACACAGGCATCTTTAAGAATCTACCAGGTGATCTGGGAGTTGTTTGATCTAGGAGAGGTCTTTAGCATTAGTAATTTTGCTGTATTCCATAGGCCCTTTTATCCTGAAGCAGGGTAGCTTGGACTTTTACACAAGGTGGTAGAAAGATCTCCAGGGCTACTAAAAAACAATCCCCAAGTATAAGTACTTTTTAAGAACTTTGTTTGTATCATGTTTATCAGTGTCTCCTTGGCCAAATAAAGTCACATGTCCAATCCTGATTGCAGGGGTGTAAAATAAAAAGGCATGCACTGTCACATTGCAAAGGGGTAGATGTGAAAGAGAAAGAATGAATGGCCAGTTTTAAAATCTCCCATATAGGTTTACCGTAAGTTGTTATGCTGAACTGCTTTCTAAATTTTCTACAACATGTGAACAATGGCAAAAATCAACAGAATAATAACAGTTACATATTGCTTTTTATGTACCATACATTATTCTAAATCCTTGCACATTAAATTAATGATTACATTCTCATAAAATTTGAAGTCTGTAGTGGAAAGCATCATGATATAGTACAAAGAATATGAGCTTTCATGTCAGAAAGATCTATGTTTAATTTTGGCACTTAGCATTTACTGACAATATGTATATGACCTTGGAAAAGTTATTTATTTTCTCAACAAATAATCTATAAAATCGGTATGTGTCAGTTTGGGTCTTCTAAGAAGCAGATACCAAGACAGAACTAAATATGCAAAAGGTTTATGAAGAAAAACACCTGGTGGTGGGGTGCAGTGGCTCAGGCCTGTAATCCCAACACTTTGGGAGGCCGAGACAGGCAGAACATCTGCGGTCAGGAGTTCAAGACCAGCCTGGCCAACATGATGAAACCCCATCTCTACCAAAAATACAAAAATTAGCTGCATGTGGTGTCACGTGCCTGTAATCCCAGCTACTATGGAGGCTGAGGCAGGAGAATCACTTGAACCGAGGAGACAGAGTTTGCAGTGAGACAAGATCATACCAATGCACTCCAGCCTGGCTGACGGAGAAGGAAGGAAGGAAGGAAAGAAGGAAGGAAGGAAGGAAGGAAGGGAGGGAGGGAGGGAGGGAGGGAGGGACGGAAAGAAAAGAGAAATAAAGAATAAAAAAGAAAAAAAGAAAGAAAGAAGGAAGGAAGGAAGGAAAGAAAGAAGAAAAGAAAAAGAAAAAGACACCTGTGAAAGATAAAGGGAGATGGAGCAAAAGTAAGTAGAAACTTCAGACTGCAATAGAGGTCTGGCATCTGTGAAAGAAGAAACAGAAAGAATTGGATATGAAGAGCTTAGACCACAGCACAATACTAAAGAAAAAAAAAAAAAAGTCTTATGGCTGATGGGGAATCCCTGAGCCAAACTTGTCCATAGAAACAACCCTGAAGAAGGCAGGAACTGGCCAATTCCAGTGTCCCTGCTAGACTTAGTCTGTGGCTGGGAGCAAGCAGCCACATCTTGCAGGGAAAAGATGGTCTGATATGAACAAAGGAGTGAATTCAAAGGAGTGGCAACTAGAAGTTGTCAATCAACAATGCTACCTGCCGCTGGTGCTCTGGAAGAGCAATCTGAGCAGTGCATGTCCAGGGCTGCCACAGAGTATCACAATGCCACCCTTTGGTTTATTGTATTTAATGAGGTAACATATAGTCTGCCATATCGCCTGACACATGGTAGAAATTACATGATACTTTCATGTTAACTGCTGGAAGTATCAATAGCCTCAAGTTTCACTCCTCTCACTCAAAGATCAAGCTAAAAGCTGAAAGCAAAGTAGGAGTTTAGTAAATTCTTATTATCCCACATTCACCAGCTACAATGAACATCAATTACACTGATTATCAAGCCCAACTTTATGTCTGAGAACCGTTTCCACTCTAGTTTGTGACTGGTATTCTTCATACCATGTTGGTACATATGAAGCAGCCATGTCTATATTAAACATCTCTATCATACTAAAGGCAGTCTACTGACCTGGGAGTGGGCTGCTAACCCAAAATGAGCTCTTGAAATTTCTTCCCTGGAAACTGAAAGATGGAAAGAGTCAATCAGGTTGTTCTCCAGGTGGGTGGGCCAGTAATAGAAAAACTCAGGATGTTATAGAAGCTACATTTCCAACATGTGGTCTGGGAAGAAGAATATTCTTGTTGAACATTCAAGAACATTCAACCAGGATAAAAAATGAGATGGGTTCAAGGAAACGAACAGACATGAAAGGCAGAATGAGTGTTCCTTTCCCATTTGATTCTTTCAGTTTATTTTGAAGTTCCCAATGCATTCCTATCTTTTGTTTATGTGACACATAAAGCATATATCACATTTCCCCCTATTTTCTTTAAGTTGGTTCAAGTGGGTTTAGTTATATTAAAGTGCCCTCATTGAAGCATCAATATATCTGGAATGTGGTCCAGTTGCAATTAAGCATCAAACTAGTTTCTCCTTTAATACGTTATTTGGAAGTTACACAACAAAAACAGCTGAGAAATAATAAAAATATAAAGAAGCTATCTCTGTAGCAATCCTGTCTTTGAACAAATGGAAACTTCTAGACATGTCTCCTTGGTGACCTCAAATTTAGAACAGGAATATTAAATACATAAATTTAAAGCACATTGAAAAAATATTTGAACTATAAGAAGAAAACAAATTCTTGACAGAGCTTACCAGCCTGTGATTATAAACATGAATATAGGGATTTTAAATCTTGAGGATTGCTAAATAGAGAAGCACTTTACAGGGCTATTTGTTAGAGCTTAGAATTCTTCAATATTAAAAGACATGGGGTATTAGTAAAAATTATTTAATTGGAGGTATTTAAATAGATGGTGGCTGATGGTTCCCCTGTGGTTATGCAAAATTAATTTCATTCTGTACAATACACTGAATCATATTACAATTTAAGTTTATAAATTCTGATTTAAAAATGTCTTCATAAATAACATAGTGTATGGGACATCATAGAAACTGAGAAATTTCAGTAAAGATATTTAAAGATGTTCAGCTCATTAGAATAAGAGAAATGTATACTAAAGCGTTAAATGAGAGCATCAGGAAATTAAACAATCTCACAATATTAAGTGTTGGCAAGAATAGAGAGGAAGAATAATTCATACTCTACCGGTGGAAATATAAATTAGTTCTATCTAATTTTCTTATATTAAGAAATACAGTTGTACAAAGGAAAATTGATCATGTATTATACTCTCTGATCCAATAATTTAAATTCTAGGTTTGTAACTAGAATTACTCTTGCTCATGTGCACAATATGACATGCACAAGTGTGTTCATTGAAGCATATTGCATAATATCAGGAAAATCAAAACAAGATAAATACCCATCAATAAGGGAATAGTTAAGTCAGCTGTAATATATTCATAAAACTGAATCCTGTAGGTCAATTTTTAAAAAATACAGTAGATCTATATAGAATTTACTAGTCAGCCAAAAAAATTAATATATTATTAAGTCATTTAATTGGAGAAGTCTTCACCTAGTGTGAGGCTATCTCTGTTAGTCTTGGCTATGCAAGAAGCAGTCACCAAGAGAGAATAAAACATCCAAAGACTTTATAAGAGGAAATGTCCATATGAAGGGAAATAAAAAGGGAGCTGACAAAAACTGGCAAAGTCATCAGACTGTAATGTTAGTCTGACACTGTGCAGGAGGGAGAGAAGTTTGGGTGGAAGACACCTATACCCCCTGCTTGTCTAAGAAAGCTTCAAGAAAGTCAATGGGGAGTCCTTGAGACAAAGTTCACAGACATGTCTCAAAAGCCAGGCTGCTTTAGTATCTTCTTAGCACTCATTCATTGGCAGGAAGCTTCTGATAGAAGGCTTGGCCTTAGCATAAACACCACAATGAATTTCAAAGTGCAGCACTTGAGCCTCTTGGTCAATTACTCCCCTTGTAGGAGGAGGTCTATGAGGCACAATCTCATGACAGCTGCACTGTCATTAAAACAAGGAAACAAAAATGCAGACCATAAATTTTTCATCAAGAAATTTGTAGGAAATATGTTTAATGAAATATATTTTAAATGACCGGAAAGGTTTCACACCAAAGTCTTAAGAGCGATTTCTTCTAGAAATGGAGGGAAAATGGGATTGGTAGTAAGACACCAAAGGAAATCCAAATGTAGCTATGTTTCATTACTTTCAAGTAAAACAGAAATATAACCAACTGTTATCAGGAGTCTATTTTGACTGGCACATATAGTGACGTCTTATTATTTTTAAATAAATGATGATTGATTTATTATCATAAAAAGTTTAATCTATTTCAATTGGTATTTGCTGAATGAGAATGAATATCTACAACAGAAGTGGGCCAAACGTCTACCATTGTATAGCATCTCATAATGTGGTCTAGGATGGTGACGTTAAGTTCAAACCTGCACTATGAAATTTTGGCATTGGTGAATGCATATAATTTTTTCTAATATTAATGTAACTATATCATAAAATAAAAACACTAACCCAGACAGGTTTTGTCTCAGGAAACCTAGTTCCAACCTATAATAGGTAATATTAATATGTAAACATTCTTTACGAGAAGGTTTAAATCCTTGCCAATCTTGTTGAACCACCCTGTACATAATGCCTTCTCCATTCCACAGAAATACCTGTCACTAAAATCTATGCATTGTTGTGTGGTTTCTATTGATAGCTAAATTGTTGAAGAGAGCCTTTAAAAGTCAGTAATTGATGATAGTGTTTGAGGATGAAATTGTTACCTTCACAGCCAGTTAGTTAGGACTTTAAGAGAGCACTTCTGAAGAAATCCTGCAGATCATGAATAAGATAAACTAATATAGTGCGTCCAGCTTCTCCTGTTAGGCAATAGAATTGTGAAAAACCAGTTCATCACTTATACTGTAGTTCCTGTGGACTGGAGTCTGTTCTAATCCAACCGTTTTAATATTCCCAGATACATAAAGAAAACTTCACACTGGAAAAGGAAGCTGGAAAGCCAACAATTAAATCACTTCAAGAATACATAAGACTTACAATAGACCCTGTGTATTCAGCAGAGATTTGTTTCAGAACCCCTCATAGATACCAACAATACATTGAAGCTCAAGTCACTTATATGAAATGGTATAACAAAGTGGGCCCTCAGTTATCCACAGGTTCACATTATTTTTTGCATGTTCACCCACTCCCTGCACATTTTTTCCCTCCATGTGAATATAGCAACGTATTTAGGTCAAAGGTCACTCCTGATTTGTCTGAGGCAATTTTTGGAACCCAGTTTCTCCTGTCAACAACTGATTAAAGAGTGAACATGTGGCCTAATTCTCGTCAATGAAATAGGAAAGAAGTCTGCTGGGGGCTTCTGTATAATGCCTCCTCACCCACATAAAGGAACATATGCAAAAATCCATATCTCTTCCTGCTTTTTAATGGGTTTCTCCTTGGAAATAATGTCTGAAATTTCTACAACCATATTACTACTAGCCTGAAGATGAACCCAAAATAGGAATGAGAATAGATTCAAGGAATTACTACCTCTTAAAAGAAAAAGTTGGTACAATATTCATGGAATATGCCCTACATAAGCACTTGGATAATGGCATAGTTTTATAATAATACATCCACTTATTGCTTAAGCTATTTGAGTGGTGGTTTTCAACCACTTGAAAAATAATATTGTGAGGTCTTTGACTGTTGTTTTAATTCACTTTGTGTTTTGTTTTGTTTTAATGTGATACATAGCTTATTTGCCAGGATAAAATATAAAGTTAATTATAGAGTTTTCATTGGTTCGTTGTAGAATGTATTAAAACTCCAGATTTTAGCCTTTACCAACTTTCTTGTTTTTGTTGTTCTTTGGTTATGTCCTTGTCCGTTGGTAATACTTTCTAACACTGACTTTAGGGAAGAGTTGAAATTTCACCCAGCTAGTTTAGAAGTTTCTATATCTTTCTAATGAGCTTTTATATGAATATAGAACTGTACTATATATTGGTGATTACAATTTAGTAACCGTTGGCTAAAAAGCAGTCAAAATCATGTGTTCATCCTATATCTACAATATTATCACTTAGACAAATATTCGTGAACAGGCTTTACAATAAAGGCCAAGAAAACGATCTCTAAGATTATCCAATATCCATAATACCTCTTTGTGTTCATGCCCCAACCATGAGACATATTTTGCAATCTGTGAAATGGGCATTTCAACAATATAATTTAAATGAAAATAACTGCCAAAAGATTGCTAAAATTTATCAATAAAGACTTCAAGAGCCTTAAAGATGCTCTATTTAAAACAAGCCAATTATGAACTTTTTTTTAGTTCCTCAATTGTTGGGTGTCTAGTAATCTCTGTAAAACTGAAGCTACCTCATTTTTCTTTGCATAAAAAAGGGTAGGGGTACAGGAGAGAGACACACATGGTTGCCAAAAGTGAAGTGTTTTCTACTCCCAGAAAAAGTTGCTAGCAACAAGAGACTATCAAGACAAATTAATACAAAACACATGTTGATGTCTCTTGAGGAAAGTGGGTCACAAGCCACTTGCTCTGGGAACTGTTGATTCATAAATCTAAATCGCAGTTCCAACTTCAGCATGTTTATCAGTCTCACAGACCACAACGTTCAGTGTTTCTTCGTTAAAGCATTTTATTTCATTTCCCTTTAATGCACAGAACATCTTTACCGTCATGCAGAAACTACCATTCCTGGCTCTTTCGATGAAAAACATTTATTCTTTGAAGATTCCACAAGAGGGACGATCCAAATGTAATTGGTTTATTCTCTTGTGTGATATTAATTGGCTGAACATAACTTAACTTCCATCAAATTGAGTAGCCAGTGAGCAGAGAAACAAGAGCATTTGAAAAAATTTCAATGTGTGATTCTCCAATAAGGATTTTTCACAGGATGCAAAACTGCGCAATACTACAAAATTTTTAGTATATTATAGCTTTAAACACTAATATTTAATCTTTGTATTCATTAGACTCATCCCCTCTACCCTCAGACAAATTACTAGTGTTGACAATACATAATGCTATGATTTACATTGAAAAGGGTTTGCTGACTCTCATTAGATACCTTATACTTATCTCTCCTCCATGTCCAAATAGTATCTAGGGGTTGTTCTTTCATATAATTAAAATCAATTCAGATGGAAAAGTTGCATTCATTTAAATTTTGCGGAAAACATGGCCAGTTCATGTTATAAAAGATATTCCACAATTATTGTACATTTAAAATATTTTTGTTAAAAGCAGACATTTTAAATACCCCCCCCGAAAACACTAAAATATCAAAGTAGCAGTAAAATAATGCAAACACACATTTTGATTATATCTTGCTTGGTCGCATATGTATTTTTGCAACATTACAGATATCAATAGATTATTTCTACATCAAAACTTTCAGTCCACTATACTTGTGCTGATTAGGAGATTCTGATGTAAATTAAGCTTCAAAACATGATTTCCAAGTTGGGGGATAAGGCAATTCATGGGCTAGTAAGGATTCCAACTCCTGAATATGCTGGGAAGCAGACTAGGTAGACTTAGCAGACATGATTTGAATAACATTCCTATATCCAGGTAGTTATGCAATGATCATTAGATGTCAAACAGCAGGACTTGCCAGTTGATCTGCTTTCATATTTGCATTATTTTGCATATTTCTGTTTTCTCATCAGTTCATTTCATGAGCATTGGTAAGAATGTGAATATTTATGTATATATGTATGTTATTCCAAACAAGAATTTGTCTGTCTGTATCCTGATGGCAAAGTATTTGCCTTCTGACTTTTCTTACACATAAACAAGGCTCAAACTCCCCTAAACCAAAATGAAAATAATTTATCTAGAGATGTGGTGAATAATTTATTACATAGCTAGCATATATTTGTGTGCAGACATGTACTTATCTCACACACTTTCTTTTACTAAACCTAAGAAGAAATATTCTATGGTTACATGAAATCATTCTGGTAACTTACCTTACAATGTCATATATGCAATCAAATAAGTTGGCCTTGTATTTGAGAAGCCCTGTATTTAAGTCAGCCGGAATAACAGATATAGAACTGCCTTAGACAATATCATAGCCACAAGTTATGCATGGCTATTTAAATTGAATTAAAATTAAATAAAATGAAAAATTCAGTTCCTCAGTTTTACTAGCCATATTTAAAGTGCTCAATAGCCACATGTAATGAATGAGGACATATTGAACAGTGTAGCTACAGAATATATAAAACCATCTTACAAATTGATAAGATTAGAAACAACCCAACAGGGAGAAAAGGCCTATAATGAACTTTTCCACTATCACAGAGTGTTCCATTTAACAGTCCTAATACGGGGAAAGCATACCTTGCATTTTTTAATAATTCCCAATGAAATCAAGCCACATATGTGGAATTTTCTTCGGCAATGAATGATTTTTTTAAGTATATTTTGTGTTTTCTTCTCAATTGTAAAAGTATCCCTACTCATTTCTGCAAACCAGTGGGACATAGGAATTATTAGTAAAGGAATATTCTAGGAATATAATGACGAAGAAAAATCCAAAACATTGGTTCATGTGATGCTGATGTCAATAGAAAGAAATGTGATCTTAAAGATAAGTAAAAAGTGGCCCGAGGTATGCCCTCTGCACCAGTGTCCTTTAAGAAATGTTGCAGATTAGTCACCATCTACGCCATTTCTAAGAGTAAGTTGCATTTGTTCCCAAACCCATTTATTACAATTAGATGTTAAACTTTAAGCTTTCTTCTTTTCAAACATTGAGAAACTGAAGTCATGTGTATGTTCCAGGAAACAAGTCATAAAAGGCATTTGGCTCAAATTATTGTAGCTTTAGGTATATGAAAATTTTAAATAATTGGAGAAGGCAATCATAGAAATGTAAAAAAGACTTTGCTTCTGTAAGATAACTAAAGCCTTAAATGAAGACCTTTGCTTCTGTAAGGAAAGTAGAAATCTTAGATGATGCAACATGAGTATTTTTTAATGACTAAAGAGCAAGAAGAAACTTCAGTCTGTGGACCCACCCTTAATTAATCAAAAGTATTGCCTTTGCATTATATGATTAAATAATAAAAGAACTTTATATTCTGTGTACAGCGTTGATGTGTATCTACTATATGCTACCACATGTTACATAACATTTTTATGTGATTGGTCAAATACTAGTGCCGATTTTGTCAGATTTGGTTTCTAACTTATATTTTACCAACTAGGCTCTAAGGGACAAAAAAATCTACATATTAAATTAGACTTTATTAAGAAAGAAAATATTAAATATTCATAACATTCTCATAGCTTCCCTTCAAGGGACTGTTTTTAATTTTTTTCTTTATGTCCCCAAGCCTCAGTTTTCTTATCTGTAAAGTAGATATAACAATAATACCTATATCAGAAATTTGGTGTAAGGATTAAATGAGATAACGTTCGAAAACACTGCTGTGTCTGAGACTTAAGTGCTCAATGCATTTCATAAGATCTATTTACAAAGTACTTTTCAGAACTCATCAACAAGCCTCAAAATTTACAGTCCCCAGGTCACCACTGGAAACAGTAACTTTCAGACCAGAAATTAAATGGAGAAAAAAAATTTAGCAGGGCCTGCAGCCAACCATATGGTTGCAAGGCCTAGCCAGAACTTTTTCTGTGCAAGCTGGCATCACCTCCTGTCTGAGGGTCTCAGCATCCATAAAGACAGTATTTGATGCTCCTGGCCAACATCCACAGGGAACATTAGCAGTGGACATCCACAGAGTGGCCACTGTCAAATGGCCTGGCACATCTGAGCATGAGAAGCACATAGTCTACTGTTGGCAATTGGGTCTAAGGGTTGTGGAGGCGGAGAGGTGAGGCTGCACTTGCCAAGTCTTTTAAGTCCATTTATAGTATTTTAAAAGCAGAATACATATCTTTGTAACTTACATCCTCTTCCATTTGGAGTCTTTATCTAACTCCTAGCCAAGTCATGAATAGCTACTCAATAAATGGTTGTTGAATACTAACTTTAGTTGATTGTTACATGTCCCCTCTAGATCTAAAAGTCTATGACATTATGGTATCATAAATGAATTCTGTCCACAAAGATAGCCATCTGGCAACAGGAGAAACTCAAAATTATTTGTCCCAAAACAAATGAAACTGGCAGTGCTACAGTATAAATAATGGAAAAAATACACAAGCAATAGCAAACATTTATCAGGTACCTTACTGTGTACCAGGAACCTTGCATGCCTTCTCTTATTTGTCCTCACAATAAATTTGTGAGTTTAATATTAATATTATTTTCATTTTATTTAGGTGTTTAAATCATGTGTCCAGCAGCCCTATTAATGAGGAAGTAGGAGAGAAGAGCTTTTTGGTTACCACTAGCAGTTTTTGTCATAAGACAGCAACAAGCTATAAAGAAAGCAAATTGAGATATTTGCTGGTGAGGATGAAGCAGCAATTTTAGGTTGAGTTGTAGAGGAGAGCATTCTAATTATTTGACATTTAGGTCAATACCTGCATGAGAAGAAGCCAATGATATTATTTATCTAATCTGAGTTATAAATCTGAGTTTGGTCTCAATAAGTTTAAGGTAAAACTTAGAAGCTTAAAACAACACATATGTATTACCTCAATGTTTGCGTGGATCAGAAATGCAGGCATGATTTATCTGTGTTCTCTGCTTCATGGTCTATGACAGGCTAGAATTAAGACATTGGCCAAGGCTGTAATCTCATCTTCAGGATCAACTGAGGAAGGATTTACTTCCAAGCTTATGTGGCTGTTAGCAGAGTTCAGTTGCTGGCAAGTTGCTGGATTGAAGGCCTTGATTCTTCACTGGCAGTCAGCCAGATCCTAGCCATGTGGGCCTTTCCAATATGGTAGCTAGCTTCATCAGATCTTATAAGCCAAGAAGACAATGGAGAAACTCAGCTAGCAAAATAGAAGTCA
This sequence comes from Pongo pygmaeus, assembly GCF_028885625.2. Taxonomy (NCBI): domain Eukaryota; kingdom Metazoa; phylum Chordata; class Mammalia; order Primates; family Hominidae; genus Pongo; species Pongo pygmaeus. Next base: position 77,723,798 of record NC_085930.1, read on the forward strand.
TGGAATTTTGTAACCTAATCTCAGAAGTGACATCTGCTCATTTTTTGCTGTATTATATTTATTAGAAGCAAGTCACTAATTCCAGTTCATACTCAAAGGAGTGGATTATACTAAGGTATGAAAATAGCAGGAGGTGAAGCTTTCTTTAAAAACTGCATAACACACCAGCAATGGAAGTATACGCATTAAAATCATTCCAAGCAGAGGGACCAATTAGTACAAAGACTCTAATTTGGTTGCTATCTTGGCATATTTGAAATAGAAGAGAGATGTGTGTGGCTGGAGTGTATGGAGGGGAGTGGAATGCAATGAGGACTTATTAGTGGGTGGATGCCAAATCATGAAGGGTTTTTAGGCCAGGATAAAGAGCATGGATGTTAACATGCTATAGATCCTTTGGAAGATTTCGAGCAGGAAAGTAATATGGTAAAGTTAATGTTTTTTAAAGTTCACTCGTGGCTATTGTATGACATAAACCAAGAGGACTCAGATGGTTTGGTTAGTGGATAAGAGGAAAACTATCAGAATGTGGTATTCTGGAAGGCAAAAAAAGTAAATAATTTTCACCATGGTGAATACTCCTGAGACGTCAAGCCAGAGACTGAGAACTAACCCTTGAATCTGGAAACATGAATGGTATTAGGGCTATTGGAAGCAATTTTAGAGTAGTGGTGGTAATTGAAGAATGACTGTCATGGGAAAAAGATAAAGTTGAGAAAGTAAATACGGTATAGACAGTTATACCAAGAAGTTTTCTCATGAAAGTAAGTGAAGCTGGAAGCCAAAGAATGTGTAATGGCATCAGTTAAGCTTAACTAGGTTAAGCTGAAATAACAAATAATCCTGACAGTACTTTAGCACAACAAACATGTATTTATCTATCAGGCTATAAATCTAATAAAGGTTTGCTAGTACTTTGTTTATCATTGTCACTCGGTGACCTAGGTTAATGAAGGCTCCATCTCAACACTTGCTTCTAGGATCATCTGGCATGAGGCGGAGAACGTGGAAGGTCACCATTGGCTTGTAAAGTTTTTGCAAGAAATGACTAGCCAAAGCAAGTTCCACATCCATATCTAAGTTCAAAAAGCTTGAAGAGTTCACTCCTACTATGTTTTTGTGAGAAGAAGGAAACATTTGAAATCATAGAAGGAAGGATTTAAAAACATTAAGAACTTCTAGCATTAAAATATATACTACAGAAACTCCAAGATATGACTACTGCACATAAAAAGAGATTTCTGATACAGGGGAAAGGGGAATTGCTAAGATGATAGAGGATGGTCTCTAAACTGAAAGTGAGAAAGTGTTCTTAATTTAATGTGAGTAGAAATTGTTGGTCTATTGCAACTATTGTAACAGTCAAGAATGCAGAATGTTTCAAGAAATCAGGATATGAGAGCACATCATGGTGCTGACCTTCAAAATGATTTAATTTTATCTATATACACTGACAAAATATTTAAGAGATATTGTTACTTGAAAAAAAGTCACAAAAATGCTTATAAAATAAAATACATAGAGAATATGGGGGTTATTTATGTAAACAGCCACTCAATACATACACACACATGCACGCCCATATACATTTTTCCTATGCAGTACACATGTGAATACGTACCATCATAGGAAAAAAAATCTGATGCCTACTCATTAATATGGTGGCAAACATTGCTATTTTGTAGACTAGAGTGGAACTGAGAGTGGAAAGAGATGAGAAGGACTTTTTTTTTTTAATATAGAGACAGGTCTCGCAATGTTGCTTAGGGTGGTCTTAAACTCCAGGGCTCAAGTGATCTCGCCTAGGCCTCTGAAAGTGCTAGAATTACAGGTATGAGCCACTAAGCCTGGCCCAAGAAGAACTTTTTAAAGTTTTATTTTTTGTCTTTTTTGTAATAAGATAGTATTCATGTGTTATTTGTGTAATTTTAAAGAATGTAATTAACTTTAACTCAGTTATCTTCTAAATGCAAACTCCTTAAAATTTAATTAATAGTAGGACTTATTAAAATCCCAAGGAAGAAATTGAGGAATATGTCTGATTCTTTCCCAGGTCCTTACTCAGATGAGGAAAAATTACGCATATTTTGCAGACATGTCTTTTATGTGGTGCATCTTGTCTCTGGCCCTTCAAGAAAACTGGAAAACTAGGTGTTTATTTTTTCTTCAATTACAACCTTATTAATAAACATCTCATCTTTTTTCTTTAAATGTCTGCGATGTTCAATGTAGTCCATAAATGTTGCCAGTTAAAAAAATGTTAAATTTCTTTTTTTATTTAAAATATTTTTTTTTCTTTGAGACAGTTTCACTCCTGTTACCCAAGCTGTAGTGCAATGGTGTGATCTTGGCTCACCGCAACCTCCTCCTCCTGGGCTCAGGCAATTCTCCTGCCACAGCCTCCCAAGTAGCTGAGACCACAGGCACATGCCACTGTACCCAGCTAATTTTTTTGCATTTCTTTTAAGTTTTTTTTTTTTTTTTTTTTTTTTTTGGAGAGATGGGGTTTTGCCATGTTGCCCAGGCTAATCTCAAACTCCTTAGCTCAAGTGATCTGCTCGCCTCGCCTCCCAAAGTGCTGGGATTACAGGTGTGAGCCACCACTCCCAGCCTAAAAAATGTTTTAGGAACATATGCAAATCAGTTAAAGATTCATTTGGATTTTATTACAGTGCAAACAAGGGCACCCAGGTAGACTCACACTAACCTGATGCATGAGTATTTCTTGATCAGTAGAGCCAACCTCTAGATACATGGATACCTGTTCCAAGACCCACCCTTGAGAAGGACACTGACTTTTCTTTGCAATATTTTCTTATCCAGTTACTGAAACACTTGAATTTCTTTTAAAAAATATCATGTTATATGTTATTTTGAAGTAAGACTTAGAAACCACTGGTGAGAATCTTTATCATTGGATATGTATTTCAGAAATGCCAACTCAAATATTTATCATAGAGTGGTTGAATGCACCCCTGGAGAGATCTATGCATTCAAAAAGCAGATGTCGTTATGTAGAAGAGATGATTCTGTACAATGGAAATATTTTTATCTATCATGAAGAGAAAATTGTGACTAAAATTGACCTAAACAAATAGGAGGTTATTTCCTCACATGACAAGAAGCCTACAAGACGGTATTTGCTGGGTTGTTTCAGTTCCAAAATGACAGTAGCTGGCATATCTATGATTATTTTTTACTTTCCCTATTTGTCACCAGATGGCTGCAGCTGCTTCAATCATCACGGTGTCCATTACATTCAAAGGCATCTGGCAGGAGATGGTTCAGAGCAGAACATTTCTTCTTAAGCTTTCTCTTTAATAAGTGAAGGGATCCCAAAAGCCATCCAATTTGTATCCCCTTACACATCAGTGGAAAGAACTGGGTAACAATCTTAGTATTAGAAAAGGAACTTGCCTTCCCATCCCACATCAGTACCTAACATGAGTGTCCCTCTCCCCAGTAAGGAAAAAAGGCTCCAATGACTTTGGGAGAAATAATGACCACAGTGTGCATCCATGGCCTTAACAGTAAGTCCTAGTAGTAATAAACACTTATACTTGGCCAGGCATTGCTCTAAGCCTTTTACACTATTACCTTATGTACTCCTCCAAATAGGTAAATGAGATAGGTACTGTTATTATCCCCACTTTACAGATGTGAATATTTAGGAATGGAGAAAGTAAATAACTTTGTGCAGCAAGTGAGTGCCCTGAGTCAGGATTTGAATACTGTCCTCAGAGTTCTTAACCACTGTGCTGAACTGTCTTTTAGGATACAAGCAAAATGATGACTACAAAATAATAGGCATGAAAAGCTCTCCCACACTTAAACAATCTGCTGTGTAAAACTGGGAGGCAAATCTTGCACAAATCTTTCAGAGCTCACTCAAAAAGGCATCACTCAATTGTAAATGAAAGCTAAAATGCAAAAAAAAAATGAAGAATTGAGCAAGGTTAGTTTTATTCATAAGAAAACCATTAAAATCAACTCAAAATGGGAAAAGAGGCAAGTAAGGGGGAAGAACTAACTTGAAAGAAAACTAAGAAGCCAACAGGTAGTGAAGAACAGGTATAATTTGGGGACTTAGTAATTTTGGGTTAGAGTAGCTTTATTTTCCTTCTCGTTGAAGGAAACAAAAGCAAGTTTGAGATAGAGACCCATCGGAGTGAAAGATCAGGGAACCTGGAGGAAATGACTCGCATTCTTCCTGCTTTAGTGTCTGACAAAGAAGGCATTGGGATTCTGTCCTCAGGTGAACTACAAGGAGAAATCAAACATAATATCCCAATCAAATTTCCCCGCTGACAACCCTAACTGAAGTTAGCTAACTCAAAGAGCCATTAGACCATAAATGACGTCTTAGCAGACATCCCGTCATTTTAAAGACCACCTCTAACTTTCTCATCCACATCATAAATAAGAAGGGCTGAATAAAAAGTCAAACAAACAAACAAAAAACCGACCTTTTCTAGCTAACATCAAGTAAAGAAAATTGAACACATCCACTGAATAATATAGACTGAAAACTAGTGTTTAAAATTTTATTGTCATGCAAATATGTTTTCACTTTTAAGGATCGCTTTAAAGGAATAATTTTATTTTAGATAATTTTTTTTTAGATTACAGGCTAATTTATATTCCTTTCATGTACAGAAATGGATCAAAAAAGAAATTTATTCCTTTCTCATCAACCCACAGCCAAGTATTTGAGAGGCCCAAAGCAATAAACTCTTTATGCACATCTATATACTCTATTCTTAATATTGAAAGAAAAACATAGTTACGTTGTTGTTGTTTTTAATAAATATCTTGCTTATTTACAATTTTCCCTGCAATCAATGGCTTTAATTTCCTTCAGTGCATTGATTATGGCTTACCACTATGAGCACTTTTCTATCACTGTAGACCTCCTTTTATTTCCCCTTGGAAGTCATTCTAGCATTTCCGAACTACAATAAGCTGATGCTGTTTTATTGAAATTGATAGCACAGAACTGGGGTCAGAAAACTTTTCTTGTAAAGGACTAGATAATAAATATTTAGGGTTTTACAGGCCATATCCTCTGTCACAACTATGCAATAATGTAAGGTTAAAAAGGTCAACAATATGTAAATGATTATAGCTATGCGACAATAAAACTTTAAAAAACAGAGGGGATGGACTTTCCCTGTGGCTTAGTTTACAGGCCCCTGATAAGAAACTGTACTTCTTAAAACACTGGAAGACTTACATATGCATCAATGCCTACTCTATTAGCATAGCAATTTAAATAGAATGATAAATTTATGGTAATGTATGTTATGGAAGGTGTCAGCTGATGTCATGTATGCATATCGTTTGGTAAATTTAAATTAAACTGTTAGTTTGTTTTATTTTTAGCAAGTTGTTGACGACTGATGGGAAATATAGAGAAATTCATAATTGCTAGTTTTAGCTGGGAAATTATGTGGCAATGCACATAGAAACAATACTGGAATTCCAAAACCTGATAGCAGTGCCATAAAAATCATATATTTTAGTACTCCCTCCTCTTCTCAGTTACTCCTCCCACTGTAATAGTTTCCTTACTTGTCTTTCTTCTTTTTTTAATGATACTGTTTCCCAAGCAGAGAACATAGTGTCTAACAGATAGCTTTTCAACCTTTGCTCACCTCGTCCCTCCCCACTTTTGGAGGGGTTTATTGTTCTCATCTTTGTGTTCACAATGTTTTGTGTACCCAGTGTTTAGCTCACACCTATAAGTGAAAACGTGGGGTATTTGGGTTTTCTGTTTCTGCCTTAATTGTTTAGGATAATGGCCTGTAGCTACACCCATGTTGCTGCAAAAGACAAAATTTTAATTGTTTTTATATCTGCATAGTATGCCATGGTGTATGTGTACACATTTTCTTTATCCAATCTGCCATTGATAAGTACCTGGGGTTATTCCACGTCTTTGCTATTATAAATAGTACTGCAATAAACATATGAGTTCAGGTGTCTTTTTGGTAGAACAATTTATTATTCTTTGGTTATATATCCAGTATGGAATTGCTGGGTCAAACAGCAATCATAATTTTAGTTATTTGAGAAATCTCCAAACTGCTTTCCACAGGGGCTGAACTAGTAATGTGCAATCTCACCAACAGTGTATAAGAATTCACTTTTCTCCACAACCTCACCAACATCTGAGAGTCCTGACTCGCTCCACTGCTGTTCCCACCACATTGCTCTGCTCTTTCTTGGCAGAAAGAAATCCTCCCCATTTGTTCTAGAGAGTAAACATTTTGCTTGTTAGGAGTTCCAGGAAAAGTACCCATATTTGGGGAACTGAGGGTAGGTGAGACTCCAGACATGCAGCCAACGATGACCAGATATTTAGACAATGCTAATTGGTATAGAGGTTAGGGTTGGTAGTCTGAGTTTTTAGCAGTAGCATTCGAAGCCTTCTTTGGTTAACCATTAGAGGTTGATCTCCAAGTATTTGGCAATCAACCTGGACATTGACAAATATTCCTATGTTTAGGCATTAGGCATCATCTGTCTACTTAACACCTAAGTAAAGGATACCCAATATGTGACATGAGGCATCAATTCAAGTTTCAACTCCACGGCGTATATCCCTGGAATCCCCTGTCTACACCCATGGCAGACATCACTCAGCCATCCTGGGATACTTGTTAATCAATGCTGCCTTTGAATCTTCAAGACAACAGTCTCCAATATTCCATTTGTCAATCTGAATTTTCACAATATTTGAAATCCATTTGCTATCCTATCCCTAGATGACCACATTATTAGCTGTCGTCATTCATGTCTGAGCCAGGCATTGGTTCCAGTTTTCCACAATGGTAAATGAACTTTATGATGATCTTTGACTCTGGTTATAGACTTAGTCAGCTAGTAGTGTTTCTTGTGGGGAGTTCAATCATTAGTGGATGTGTCAATCTAACTGCACATGGTGGTAGCTCTTGGGTCTCAGTAAATGGCAGCTATTTAGGAAAATAGTTAGGTCTAGCATATTACATTGTGGCAGAAAAAGAGGAAGAGAAAAATAAGCAAAGTGAAGAAAAAAGAAGGGGAAATGCAGACCCAATCATCATTCATTGTTGCAAATGGAAATGCCTGGAGAATGGTAGAAACAAAAAGAGATTTGTGTGTGTGTGTGTGTGTGTGTGTGTGAGATTCTACTCAAGCTGCTTGGGCTCCTTCATGGATTAAAGGACGTTCTTCAGTTTGGCATAAGAAAGGGGTCTTTTATTCTATCAATAATTGCTGGTGTTCAATAAATATTGCATAATTTATTCAACATCTTTCTCTTAAGTTTACTCATATGTCTATGACTTTGTGGCTTACTACGAACTTCTTATGACACAATTGTATAATTACCATGTTTATATTTTACATAAATGTGATTTACCTATATTTGAAATAGTGTGACATAGACCATAAAAAGCTCCAACTTTGTGCAAAACCATTCTCATCCTAAAAATTAAATTCAAATATTAATTTGATCGCATAGCTGGTTGTGTAAATTGTAACTATGTCTTTTCAAGTGGAATTACCCTCTTTAGCTGGTAAATATAAAACCTAGGTTATCAGGATAAGTCTTGAATTGGGTGAGTTTTGAATTATTTAAAGCCTTTAGGAACACAACTCTAGCATAAAGTGGAGTACCCTGAAAATCACTGTACTGAATGGAGTTTCAACATGTGAATAACTAAAGACAGGTAACATATCTCAAGAAGCCTGAAAAACTATTAACTGTATAAAATATTCCGAGCCCAAAGGGACTCAGATAGATAATGATGGACATGGGATCTATAGCAATGAGCAATCTCATAGTATCTTCCTTAACTACCTAGAAAAACTAAAATATCACAGAAGAAAAGACACTATGCTTTATTGCTAACTGAACCAATAACCAAAGTTTGTGTCTGTAGTTCAAGAACTTTGCAGTCACTTACTAAAATACATCTGACAGCAGATAGAGGATAATCACGGGCATTTACTGACTCTAAGCCTTAATAATTATGGCAAAACATAATCTCTATTTTCCACTGCAAAGAAATCTATGAAATAATTTTACTGATGATTATTTGGATTATGACAACCAAAGACAAAACTCTAGTCTTGTCAAACTGTCTGGAATGTAAACATAGAGATTGTGGAGAACAGATAGATATAATGAACATCAGCTAATCCCTTGACTGAGAATTTTAAAACTGGCTTCAATTTATATTCCACAGATATTTTTATTGAGAATTAAGCTAAGTTTTGTTACCCTCTCACACTCAATCTATTTGGAAATTGCTTTGTATTCTAATTCGTTACTCTACCCATATAATTTGGGATTCCCTTGTCCAATTATTTCTTTCTCAATTTCTTTCTTTCTTGAGGCAGACATTTATTTCCCCTTAGCCAAATTATGTACAAGAAATGATTGCCTAAGCGTGTGTGTGTGTGTTTTTAATGAATTGCCTTTCGATTTGGGATCCTGCTGTTTAGCTTTTGGCATGGAGACCCATGTCTAGACAGTGTATCCTAAGTCATAGAGAGAAACAGGATATTTTAAATTGGAAAGTGAAAATTGTTGTTTCAGACACATTCAGTATTGATTCCTCTAGAAATTCTGATCCAATATAAATTAAAAAATTTTTCTAGAAAGGTATAAAATGCATAATTGTTGGAAAAATTCACAGATACATGAAATATGCTGGAAATGTGGACTGTACTGTTGGGTTTGTGTGGGCTAAGTGGGTTAGTGATAAGAGACAAAATGTGAGATGGCTTAATAGAATGCTGTATCTGGTAATTTATCCAAAAGAATTCTCTGAATACAGTTATTAAAATTATATATACTAAAGTTACTGTAAAAGTTACTATAAAGTTACTGTCTTTTCAATTACTCTAAGAAAAAAATAAACGAATAGTTCTTTATCTTCTAATTTCCACAATTCATACCCGGTTATGGGTAGAAATTTAATCCTTCCTAAATTCATATTTTGAAAGCCCAACCCTCAACGTGACTACATTTAGAAACAGAGTATCCGAGGAGGTAATTAAGGTTAAATGAGATCTTAAGAGTGAGGCCCTGATCCTCTAGGATTAGTGTTCTTATAAGAAGAGACACCTAGAGCTTGTGCTTGTCCTCTCCCTCTTTCTCTCCCCACCCCTCACTCCCTCCTTCTGTCATGTAAGAATAGAGCAAGAAGAAGGTCATCTAAAAGCCAGTAAGAGAATTCTCAGCAGAAACCACTGAATTGGCCAGCACTCTGATCTTGGACTTCCCAGACGCTAGAACTGTGAGTAATGTCTGTGGTTTAAGCCACCCATTGCGTGGCATTTTGTTATAGAAGCCCAAGCCAACAAAGATACACACGTTAGAATTATGCTTAAATAAGTGCTATTTTCTAGGATATGGGACCGAAGAGACAAAGCCCTCCCACTCTCTCTGTGCATTATGGGAAATGGTTTGCTGTAACAGTTAGGGACTGGATTTTGGACTCTAATGTCCCTGGGTTACAAAACTGGCTCTGGGAACTTGGGCCTCTCTAGGTGTAATTTTCTGTTTGAAAATCATTCTAGTCACAGTAACTGAAATTTAGTGAGGCTATGAAATTAAAGAAGATAAAAGATGTGATGCTTTGAACAGTGCTTTGCATAAGGAAATCTATAAATGGCAACTATTATTAGTACAGCATCAATTAGTATTCAGAAGAGATGAGTAAACCAATTAATGTGAGTGAGGCCCCACATTAAGACTGCTGAATTGTAGCATCAAAGAAAACTGATACTTCATGGGTTTTTTTTGAAATCAGTTGCGGATCTTTTCTAAAATGAAGTTGCTTTTCACTATATAATATAGATTGGCACTTACCAACATATAGATCTTTTAAGATACAGTGTTGAGTATTACCTGAGCCCTGTGCTCCTACAAAGAAAAAGCCAGGATCAAGAATACTCCCACCCTTTTATGTTCTGGGAAATGGCGTAGCCTATTGAAAAAACAAACAAAACAAACAAAGCAAAAAAAAAAAAAAAAAAAAAAAACAAAAAAAAAACACCTTTCCCTGTAGGACATAGGTAAGACTCATGGCACCCACTTGTTTATAATGCTAGACAGAGACCCCCTCACACTCACACAGACAAAATTCCCGTTCTTTGCTTCCAAGATGATTAGTTGAACTGTTTTCCCCACTGATCAATGTAACAAAATAGTTGTTGACCAATCTTTGGTTAATCTATCCTTCTGCAAACCCACCCTCAGCCTGAGGTAGCCCACAGCCTTTCCTTAATGGCCCCTTCATGGAATGGGCTGACCTCAGAGTAAAATATTCTCTGAACTACTCTCTGTAGCCACCTTTCTTGAGCATCACACTTCCCCCACACCACTACTGCCTTGTTTTTTCTTCTTTACAAAAGAAAACTTTTTTTGGCCTAAGTTTGAGACATTTGCTGATCTTCTGATCAGAAAGTTACCCTCCACCTATTTCAATGTCCATTTACCACTCTCATATAATTCTTTTGAATCATCTCTTTTTACCAAAGTCTGGATTTATTAATTTTTTTTAATCGGACAAAGGAAGCCTGAATGAAATTATAAATTGTCAAAAGCCTCTGATAAGTCTTAGATTAATTGACTCCTCAGCTGTGTCCCTCCTCTTTCCGAGTGACTACCACTGTTTTACTTCCTGCTACTATAATTGAAAATTGATGGATAAAATAATAGATAATCAAACTGGAAAATTTTATCTACCTTTTAGGAAGATCTTCTCAGGGATATTTTCTGTCTAATCCGATTCTAAGTATTCTAAAAAAATTTCTTTGTTATTCAGCATCTTTTGGAGAGCTGAAAACTGAGCTATTTTACCAAATAAATTTTGGGGTGGTTTTATTAGATACGTTAGAAAATGTAAACCATCTTTATTCTAGAGAGAAAAGGATATCATTACACAGTCTCATAATATTCTGATCAAAATGTGTGCATGTGAAAATAATTGATATTCTCTCTAGAGCTATACGCTCTACTTAGACGTAAGTTGGGTTTAGATTTGTAATATCTTGGAAAAAACTGTGGTTCAGAGTTTCATAGTTTTGGGGCTGGATTTCAGTTTGTTGTTTATAGCAGTTGAGTGACTTAGAGCATCAATAGCCTCATCTGAAAATCTGCTAACAACATTTATCTCACATGGTTGTTAGGAGCATTGAATGTGGACAAAGTGCATAGCATAGTTCCTGGGACAGGTTCAATTAAGTAAATACTAGTATTATTAATAAACTAACTTTATTAAGTCTTCTATTCTTTGAGATTCGAGATTGAAGTATTATACAAGCATGTAACTCTTCTTCCACTTGTCTGCCCTCAATTATTCATCTCTTGTCTTCTGGATTTTTAAGATAAAAGTCAGACACCAGTCTGTTATGTTCCCTCAATCTCAGGGGACTTCTATCAATGTCTCTTTATGATTCTGTTAAAGTTATTTTCTCTAGGCACCAATGGGGAAGCCTCTTCACTTCTTTCCCTTAGGGAGAATTTGGGAGGTGAAACTTACAGAGACTCAATGGCAGAAGATATCTCCTTGCCTCTGGATGAAAATATATGCAGTTTTATGACTTCGTTGGTGAGTTTTAAGAATTACCAATGTTAGTTTATTTTTTCAGCTTCATTGAGTCTATTTGTATACAAACTTCCACATAATTAATGTGTGCAATTTGGTGAGTTTGCACATAGGTATGCACTCATGTTACAATCAATGTAAACATATCCCTTGCCTCCAAAAGTTTTCAGTATGTCTTTATGTTTGTTTGTTTTGATTAGGTGTGTATATGTGTGTTATGAACACTTAACATGAGATCTACTCCCTTAACAGATTTTTAACAATCCCTTATTGTTAACAATAGACACTATGCTATACAGCAGATGTCTGGAGCTTTCTCATCTTGTATACCTGCAATGTTATGCACATTGAACAACAATGCAAAATCCAATGTTACTTTAAATTAGAAAACACACCCTCCCTTTAGAAGTTAGAAAGTCTACATCCAGGTGATGCTGATTTTAAAGTAACAGCCTAAGGGATCTGGGTGGAGCTGGGGGGAAGAATATCTGGTTTGCTTTTCTTTTTCTCAGACTCTAAGTCTGGCAGGTGTTTATTGCTGATTCTTCCTCTCCTGGAGGGTTTGGTTGGTTCTTTGGAGACCAATCCTTTCTTATTTGGAAGAAACTCTCTCCTCCACCTCCATTGACTGGGAACACAGATTTTCATATCTGCTCACCATTTCCTCCTGTAGCAGCTCCATTAGAATTCGAAAGTCCACTGCCAGCTCTTCTCTGCTGATGTTTCTCATTTCTCTAGGAGACTGTTCTTGAACAAGATTTAACCATTGCCTCTCGACCCATCACCCCATACTGGCTCTCACTCCCTCATTGTCCATATCAGGACCAGAGAAAACATTTGCCCATCCTTGGCCCCAAAAGACTCTTAGATTGAAATGTGATTCAGTGACATTTCTCCTTTTCCAGTCGTCTGCATTCAATTATCTATCTCTTGTCCTTGGATTTTACAGATAGGATTCAGACACCAGTTTACTGTGTCCCCTTAAACTCTTCATGATTCTACTGATAGTATCTTCTTTAGAAGCAAACAGAGAAGCACCTCTAGCTCTTTCCCTTAGGAAGGAGTAGGGGAGGTGAGACTCACAGGATGTAAGATGCCCAAATTTTACCCTCAATGTGGGTAAGCTGTTTCAGAGAAATCTAACTGGTTATCATCCTCAGACACCTGGAGTTTGCATGTTCTATCAGATAGATTGTTTTACACCACTCTTAGATGTCTGATATCTGATAACTGATAGTTTTTGGTTTATTTTAACACTCTGTTCCATTATTGTTGATTTATTTTAACACTGTTCCATTATTGTTGATTTATTAAGGCTATTTAGTTCAATAAAAACAAAGGTTTCTTAATAGTAATTTATAGATTATTTACACAGTTAACATTAATGTATCATCAGAAAGGACCATTTCAGGTGACCTGAGAAATTCCAAAAAGGCCTGTGAGGGAAAACAAATAAAAAGAAAACAAAAAGAGGAATTTTAATACTCAGCATAAATTTCAGACCAACACCAGCATTCTAGGCATTAGTGGTACCAATTTCAGTGGACATTCTAGCTTCCTTCTCAATTTCTGTCATTAGTAGGGTAAAATTGTAGCTAACATTTTAATGTGCTTTATTATCAGGCATGTGCTAAGGACTTTTATATTCATTATCTCACTTAATCTTCACATCATTCATAATGCCATAAGAATTGAGTAATTTGTCCAACATCACACAATTAGTAAATGTAAAGGTATAAAATTAATACCAGGTTTTCTGAATCCTTAACCTGATCTCCTAAACATTCTTCTGATTGATGCTATTTCGATCTTTTCCTAGTTTATGTAGACAACTTGTCCAAGGTCTGTACTTGTCCAAGGTCTGTCCTTGGACTGTAGAAAACAGTCTAAGGTCTGTATTTCACTTTTGCAATGGACATATTCAGTCTATGAGAAGGAAAATGCATCCTGAGAATTTATGCAAATTTTTTTAGTTTGATTGAAGTATCATGCCACTATGACTATCATTCATCAGGTTAGAGAATAAAATTTCTCTCTAAGTTTTCCACATGGTCCACCAGAAACTTAATTAGAATCAAATTAAATAATTTAGTGATAATGAATTCAAACAGTGCATTTTGCAAACATAAACTATAGAACATAATTTCCAACTTCTTCTTTGGGGAGAACTAGACAGTTTACTAACTAGAGGTTAGAGATTATGAAATAAATGGTTTTAAACACCCAAAGTAAATATAAATAGAAAGTTAGAGTGAGCAATATATTTAAGAGTTGAAGAAAGAAAGACTGATACCAGTATTTGCCAAACTGTGTTTTTGAAATGCCCCACAAGATATTAATAAGGGTTCTGTGAAAAAAAAATCCTAAGAAAAAACAAGTTTGTGAAACTTGTTTAAACAAACTTCCATTCTATATTCTCACTGTTTTTAACGTGTATTTTGACTCTCTAAGAAGGGACTTATTTTTATTGTACTTTCTTATTCCTCTGATCATAGAAAGCTTTTGTTCCTTCACTGACCCCCTCATCCATCCCCAAAGGAACAAACTTAATAAAATGGGGTGCTAGCATCCAGGGAGTCTTCTTTGAGAAACGGTGATCCAGGAAGTCACAAGAATGAAGCCACTGCTCTAATACATTGATTTAAAGTGTGATTGTCGGGAAAGAAATAGAGTTAGAGTTACAGAGCTTCTTTTATTCTGAAGAAGAAAAGTCAAAAAAGTTTTCTGGCAAGAGGGAAAGCATCCAAGTCAGATGTTTCATCAGAAGGAACACTGCATAATGAGGTTGCACATTCAACCTAGAAATATGATGTGCTTACTCCAAGTCTTGTGGCACGACTTTGGCTTCTCTTTGAAAATTTTAAGCGATAAGTGCTTATTTTTGGCACCAAAAGTCACAGTCTCTTTTTTTCCAATAGTGATTTCCTAGCTGAAATAACTTATCAAAATGATATGCATAGACTTAAACTTCTTTCTGCTATCTGCAAGTGGAGAAAAAAACAGGTAGAAGAAAAAGGCGGCTGCAATATGCGGCTTTGTTTAGTAAAAATCAGAGAAAAGCAGCTGTGAGCAAGAGGAATGTTCCAGTCCATTCTACTTGATTTATATCCCAAAGTGTTAAAGTAGTCATATAAATTTTATTTTGCATTAGAAGAATTGGAGACAAGCTGCCCTGGTAGAAGAAAGCTAGTCACACTACTGTGGAAAATACTGTAATGAAGATCTCTCTCTCTCCCTGTCTCTCTCTCTCTCTCTCAGAAGCTGACTTTATTAGATTCCAAGACTGACTTTGCTCTTAGACTCCTCCTTCCACATAGCTAAGCCCAACAAAATTGTTACCCATCTAGGGTTTAGATCGACAGCTCAGAGACTGAATGACTTTTTTTGCCATGAGACTTACAAGCTAGTTCTGAAGTCATTTGGCTATTCCCAATCTTCTTGAATGACCCCACAATTTGAGCAAACACTATAATCATCAACTTTCAAACCTGTTCTTAATTATAGATTAAAAAAATAGTTCCTGGAACTTCTTAAGAGCATAAATTATTCACCTTTGAAGCTAAGAGATTCCAACATAAGGCATTACTTATTTAAGAACACATAACTATCCCTTATCCATCCTCCACTTTAAATAAGTGATAATATCATGTGAAACAAATCTGACAAGTTATTGACATTGATAGTCTCAGGTAATGGGTAAATGGTGTGTGTTATTTTCTGAGTTTTCTGAATTTTCAATGGCATTGAAATGTCTATATTTCTTCATATGTGTTGTACTTTGGAATGTATAAATTGCTTTCGTTTGCATAAATGTTACGACACACTAGTGAGAAATGGGAAAAGTATTAGGTTGGTGCAAAAGTAATTGCGGTTTTTGTCATTGCAAAAATCGCAATTACTTTTGCATTGACTTAATATTTGCAGTCCAGTTGTGTGGTACTGAGTTAAATAGTAAAGCCTCGGTTCCCCCGACCTATAATGTTCCAAAGGCTGTCATACTGTTCACTGTGCCACAGCTGACTCCTACAAAGCTATTGTTTTAGGCATTTTGTTTTGGACTTGTTTGAAAGGAATAACTTTTGCAAGATTAGGAGAATGGATAAGGGATTGCTATGTGTTCTTAATGTCACTGCTGACCAGTTACTTCTTCAGTGCATGATGAACCTGAAGAAATACTATTTGTTAATATGATTAGTAGCAGTAGCAATAGTATCATCTAACATTTTTAGATACTAAGCTTTATGCTAGGTACCACTTTACATACGTTTAAAATCATAACCATTGAGAGAGAGAGAGAGAGAGAGAAAGAGAGAGAGAGATAATATCCCCCACTGGCTGCTCTGAAAAGCCATCTTTGCATTGTTCGTCGTCCACCTCCTTGCTCGCCTCCGCCGCCCCCGCCGCGCGCCTCCTCCGCCGCCGCGGACTCCGGCAGCTTTATCTCCAGAGTCCCTGAACTCTCGCTTTCTTTTTAATCCCCCGCATCGGATCACCGGCGTGCCCCACCATGTCAGACGCAGCCGTAGACGCCAGCTCCGAAACCACCACCAAGGACTTAAAAGAGAAGAAGGAAGCTGTGGAAGAGGCCGAAAATGGAAGGGTCGCGCCTGCTAACGGGAATGCTAATAAGGAAAATAGGGAGCAGGAGGAGGACAATGAGGTAGATGAAGAAGAGGAAGAAGGTGGGGAGGAAGAGGAGAAGGAAGAAGAAGATGATGATGAGGAAGAGGATGGAGATGAAGATGAGGAAGCTGAGTCAGCTATGGGCAAGCGGGCAGCTGAAGATGATGAGGATGATGATGTCGATATCAAGAAGCAGAAGACCGACGAGTATAACTAGACAGCAAAAAAGGAAAAGTTAAACTAAAAAAAGGCCGCCGTGACCTATTCACCCTCCACTTCCCGTCTCAGAATCTAAACGTGGTCACCTTCGAGTAGAGAGGCCCACCCGCCCACTATGGGCAGTGCCACCCGCAGATGACACGCGCTCTCCACCACCCAACCCAAACCATGAGAATTTGCAACAGGGGAGGCAAAAAGAACCAAAACTTCCAAGGCACTGCTTTTTTTCTTAAAAGTACTTTAAAAAGGAAATTTGTTTGTATTTTTTATTTACATTTTATATTTGTGTATATGTTGTTAGGGTCAGCCATTTTTAATGATGTCGGATGACCAAACCAGCCTTCGGAGCGTTCTCTGTCCTACTTCTGACTTTACTTGTGGTGTGACCATGTTCATTATAATCTCAAAGGAGAAAAAAATCCTTGTAAAAAAAGCAAAAACGACAACAGAAAAACAATCTTATTCCAAGCAGTCCAGTAACTTTTTTGTGTATGTACTTAGCTGTACTGTAAGTAGTTGGTTTGTATGAGATGGTTAAAAAGGCCAAAGATAAAAGGTTTCTTTTTTTTCCTTTTTTGTCTACGAAGTTGCTGTTTATTTTTATTTTTTTGGCCTGTTTGATGTATGTGTGAAACAATGTTGTCCAACAATAAACAGGAATTTTATTTTGCTGAGTTGTTCTAAAAAAAAAAGAAAGATAATATTAGTTTCCCCGATTTGCAGTTAATGGAACTAGAACTGAGTGCAGCTGAGACTCTGAGAGATTAAACAACTTACTCAAGGTCACTTAGCTATTTAGCTAATAAGTAATGTTGCCAGGAATCTATGACTCTTGAAACCTGAATCTCATAACTACAAACCCAGGAAATGCAAATACACTGTGCGTGTGCTATAACTCCCTATCCCTATGTCCAGGGCACACATCACTAATCCACTGTGGCACTCTCTGTTGTCCTACCTGGATGTGCCTTTCTTCTCAAGACAACACTGCAGACAGCCATTACCAACTGATCAGAGTTGGTGTGTAAAATGAGTTGCCATTTTTTCATCAGCTTTACTGACTTTAAAATTCATCTTCTAAAGTTTAGAATTTAGAAGTGGTTTAGAATCTAAACCACTAAGATACAGTTTGAGACAAAAAAAGTTGATTCATTTTATCATTGATTATTATCACCCTGTCACTGTTAATCTCACACAGTGATGTTTATATATATATATATGTATATGTTGTTGACAAGAATGAAATGAGTGATTGTTAATTTCTTACTGCAATGCATGCAGTGTGAGAATGATGATCATGGACTTTGATAGAGAATACACGTTTTTAATTATTAAGGCAAGGGTAATCTTATAGTCATAGTGACTAGTTACAAAGTATAAATAACATTTTAGATACCATGTGTCCAACCATCTGCAGGATTCCAGTATAATGTGTTTTCCAAAGAACTTAACTATACAATGGGGAGTTGTGCAAACAATTAGTTGCTTCGTATATGTCTTCTGATTTCACCAAGGCTAGCAGAGAAAGTAAGAATTTCATAAGGAGAAAGAATAATGACACATATATACTTTTAATGGGTAGGATCATGAATGCTATGGCCATCTGCCCAGGGTCCTGAAGAAAATATAAGAGACCTGCAATGAATTCTTAAAGGAGGTTAAGATTTCTTGTATTAAAGATAGAGAATTACTAATCCAAGGGAAACCCAGCATTACATTACAATTAGAAGTCAATCCACAGGATTCTTTGCCACTTGTTCAAACTATGACTCCCAGATATTTTTTTTCTGGAAAGCCTGCAGACAGTTATCATTTATGACATGATCATTTCAGTGAGTATTTAGGAAATGGCAGTGGCTATTAGAGAAGCTTTACTCATAGTAGCAAAGTATTAGAAAGATGTGAGACATCTGGTGGAGTTAAAACCCAACAGCTCCTACTCAAAAACTGTTTCCCTGGCTGGGCACAGTGCTCATGCCTGTAATCACAGCACTTTGGGAGACCGAGGTGGGAGGAACACTTGAGCTCAAGAGTTTGAGGCCAGCCTGGGCAACATGATGAAAACTCCATCTTTACAAAAAACACAAAAATTAGCCATGTAGTCCCAGCCTGTATTCCCAGCTATTGGGAAGGCTGAGGCAGGAGCATTGCTTGAGCCCTGGAGGTGGAGTTTGCAGTGAGACAAGAAGATGTCACTGCACTCCAGCCTGGGTGACAAAAAAAAAGAAGAAAAGGAAAACCTGTTTTCCTTTATGTTTTTATTTTGATAGTCATATAACTATCTGGCTTGTTTTCACACATAATAAATTATCATGGTTAACTTTATATGTCAACTCAACTGGGCCAGAGGATACCCAAATATTTGGTTAAACAATATTTTTGAGTGTGTCTGTGAGGTGTTTCTGAATGAGATTAGCATTTGAATCCATAGACTGGATAGAGCAGATTCCCTCTCTTTTGTGGCTGTGCCTCATCCAATCCATTAAAGACCTGAATGGAATAAAAGGCTGAGTAACAAAGAATTCCCTTTCTCTGACTGCTTGTCTTCCAGCTAAGACATTGGTCTTTTCCGGCTTTCAGACTCACACACAGACTGGAACTTATACCATTGGCTCTCCTGATTCTCAGGGCTTTGGACTCAAAGTTGAACTATACCATTGGGTTTCCAGGGCCTCCAAATTGCCGACTGCAGATCTTGGACTCCTCTGCCTTCATAATTGTGGCAGCCAATCCTTTGTAGTAAATCTATACATAGATAGATAGATAGATAGATAGACAGACAGACAGACAGACAGATAGATAGATAGATAGATAGATAGATAGAATGTTTGCATATGTAAGTATATGCTATTGTTTCTGTTTCTCAGTAGAACCCAAATTAATGCAATAATAATTATATACTACTTGTGTTTATATTTGTTCTACAGTGTCCAACAACCTTTTGGTCAGAGTATATTTCTGTGCTTGTTTACTTATGATTTTCTCATTTATTCCTTTCCACAAACCTAAAAGTTAGATATTGTTACAGATAATAAAATGGAATTTTATGGGGTCTACCAGGTCATTTAGCCAGACTTTGATATCTGAAATACCAACAGAAAATCATCTATCTAAAACATCAGAGGCTACCTTTTGGCTTTCATAGATGTAGATAAGCAATATGGCCTTGGGCAAGTCCCTTTCTCTGGATTCATTTGATAAAATAACGGTACCAAACTTGATATCTCTTATTCTACCAAGGAATTCTAATCCTTAATGACAAATGTAAGAGTGGAAACATCAAAACACATTATAGGGGTTTTATATTTTAAAAAAATATGGATATATAAAAGTAGAGATAAATATAGATAGGAAACTGGATTTGAAGTTAGAATGTATAGAACTAGGACTAGTTTATGTGGTATATGCCATAACTAGCACAGTACATTTGGGAAACTTACTTGTTTTAGATATCAGTTTCCTCTTGCATTAAATGTGGAATTGAGTAGACCATTTGTTTCTGAGGGTGATGAATAAACTGGGCTTCAGAGAATTCCTAAAATCCCTGTGTTAAATGCCAAATTATGTATGTAGGCACCTTCAAGTATGATGGAGGGTATTATAGATTTTTCACAGAAAATATACACTTGCACATAAATACAAGGTTTATACATCAGTGTATTGACTCCTGGACTAGGTGAACTCTATGGGTCTTTTTGTTCTGATATTCTATTATTATAAAATGCTATCTTCATAAGAGGCTTTATTCGAAAATAGTCATGTAAAACACTTGAACAATATGGATTATTTTCCCCACAATTTAATGTAAATTATAGGAAAATAGAGTATTCTTAATTATTTTCCTAGAGTATATTTTGGAACTTCTTATACATTTTAATACACATGGTCAAATTGCTCTCCTTAATTATTTTACCAATTTGTATTACCAGCAGGAGTTATAAACAAACAGGTTAATATCTCCCATGCCAACCTTAGACATTGGCATCACTTTTCATTTTTGCCAATTCTGTTGAGACTTACAGTGTTAGAGTTCTCTTTAGATTTTAATTTTACTGTTAAACTATTGTCCTGGAATTACATGTCTTAGATTTGAACCTGCCACAGCTACAGTCTAGGTTGTGAATTTTTCTTACATCATGACAAAACCTGAGAATGAAGAATATCACCCTTAGATAAGTTATATTTTCAGAAAGACGCACTAACTTTAGTAATTTGTGTCTATTAAATTGCATTCTCATGTAACTCTAACATAGTTCTGTATTGGTACATTCTGTGCAGTAATTTAGGTGTCCATTTTACCATGTACACTAGGTGTCCCCATTAACTCAAACATTTCCCAAAGATTTGTAAAACAGAAAAGTGTGCAGGATCCTGGGAAGTAAGATAATTTATAAAGGGTTTATAGTAATCTGCTCTAGGTAAGCACTTCAAAGCTGCTGTGGAGATAAAGAAATAGCAGATAGAAGTAGGGTGGGAACTGAGTCATTGAAGGATTTTAGAAAGTCCTGTGTTGCTTATCCCATTCCGAAGGGACTCCCTGCCCAGACTTGGAAAGAATCATGAGCAAATGTGAGACTGCTCTGCCACGGAGACAAAATAGATGCCAAAGGAGTTTTCCAACCATCTGATGGCTTCTCAGAGTCTTTCAAAATTAGTTGTTTTGTTGGCTCAATTTATTAAAAAATTGAATACGATAGAATGTTGAGCAAATCTTCCTAGACCAGTGTTACTTGGGATAAAAAATAAAATTGATCTGCCAGATATTAAAATCCATGGAATGTTACAAACTCAGGAAATGCAAATACGCTGTGCATGTGCTGTAACTCCCTATCCCAATGTCCGGGGCAAACATGACTGTGCTGTGAATTTTAGTTCATAAACCTTGAAGGAAGTATGTCATAACTTTTTCATTCTGAAAGTTAATTTGCTACTTCTTTAAAAAGAGTATTCAAATAATTAATGGAACATTCTTATATTTTGGAGTTATTTTCATTCTTTCTGAATTTTCCTTAGTTTAACTGATTATGTTCAAATCCATGCACTGTAGTAGGCCAATGTTTCTCAAGGTGTGATTCCTAGATCGACAGCAATTTTTTTTTAACACGCAAAGTGTTGGGCTCCACCTCAGATCTTCAAAACTAACAGTTCTGGGGCTGGGGCCCACCAGTCTGTCTTAACAAGCCGTTCAGGTGATGTGGGTGCCCACTGGACTTTGAGGGTATTAATATGGGTGGTAGCCAATTACGTAGAAGTATTTAATTTTTATGTACTAAGGTTAAAGTTCGACTCAATTTTGAAATTAAGGCTTTATTTACAATACATGTCAACTCAGATGTCATCTGGTGCCCTTTCTTGGGAAGATAAAGAGCTTATTTCAGATAGAGCCTTATCCTTTACTGTAGGATTATCAACATGACCATAACTATACTTTCTCAGTTGACAGCTTTATAAAAATGTTTAATTAACACATCATAATGTGTGATTAGCATTTTGCATATGACAGGTACTGTTTTAAAGTATTTCCATATTTGAACTCATTTTTATCTTCATGGCTTCACAGGTATTAGTACTCTATTATATTTATGTATGTATATCAGACAGTATTTTATCACAGTAAATGAGGTATTCATATACATTAAAGAAAAAGGTAAGAAATATCGATTTGTTTAGAAATAGGTAATATAAATAATTCAGATATTATTTCCATCTCTTTCTACCAGTATTTAAAATGTTAAACTAGAAAACTGTTTTTAAGTCCTAAGTATTATAACAAGATTATTTTATCATACTTTGTTAACATTTGAAAAACACTGACCCCTTCTAAATTAGAAAAAAAAACCTATATAATTTACAAAAACTTACATCAAAGAAAGTCAATAATTATTATAATAAGGCCACAATTTAGAAGTGAAAGAAGAAGTGTAAACCAAGTAATACATACATAACGCATGCTAAAGCTTGAAAACTGCCTTCGAGGAAAAAATGACTGTAGGATGCTTTCTGTATGGCACAGTTTATATTACTTTGAAACACTTCCATCTAGTGGTTGAGACTTTTAACTACATCTTTTATGAAAACAGTATGCTTTTTATTATTACTATTATTATTACCCACTGTTTAACCAAAAAAGCATGTGTTGGAAATTTTAAATTTTATTTTAAAACGTAGTTGATTCTCATACTTTATGCAGGAATTTACTTTTTTTTATAATATGAACATTTTTCCTATGAAATTATAGTCATATATTATATATATTTTCATTCATTATAATTATTCAAATGCATATTGTACTGCAGTTAACTTCATTGTTTGTAAGATACTGACATTTAGCAAATAAATTTTTTTGTACTGATACCTATAACTGGAATTACTGATTTACATGTCACATAATTGTTTTATAAAACATTAATAATGACTTTCTCTAAAAGGACAACAGAAAGGGCTTGGCATCAGCTGTAAAAGAAAAATCTTTTTTTTTTTTTTGGCAGTTTGATCAATCCTGCTGTGAGCAGCTTTATGTGTTTATGCACTATACAAGGGTTTTTGGTGGAGGCAACTGTATATTCTAAATATATGAGTATTTTTTAAAAACTCGAGCCAATGGGTTTTGATAAGATTAATTTGTTTTTTTCTTATTATGATCTATTGTATTTTTCCATTTAGTGCTTAATTCATTCATCTACCTAACAAATTTAGCATCTGTTATATTCTGGAGCCAATTCTAGGTATGAAAGCAGTGAACAAGACAAAGTTATTCTCATAGAACTTAAATTGTAATGAGAACAGAGAAGAAAAAAAAATAAGAATACAAATTCATGTAGTAATGATTGCTATGAAGAAATTAAAAGGAATAATATCATAGAGCCTGGCTATTTTAGAGTTGGTAATTAGAAATGTCTTCTCTGAAGTAGTGACCTTCAAACAGAGATTTAGATGATAATAAGTGAGTTCATACAAAATTTGGGGAAAGATTCCAGGCAGAAAGAACAGCAATTGCAAGTGCCCTGAGGCAAGAAAGAGTTTTGGTGGGCTCTGGAAATGCACAGAAGGGCAGCGTGGCACAAGCTTTGCTTTTGGGGGAAGAATATATGAGCCAAGGTCATAAGGTAGGCAGAGCTAGCTAATATACAGCCGTGTGGTTAGACATGTGGGATTGTGGCTAAATTTACTGAGAAACCACTAATACAATCTGACTTATATTTACAAATTTCTCTGGTATTGTTTTATAGGTTGGAGGAAGCGACGAGAATGAAGGAAGGCTAGTAACAGGAAAAAGACTCCTTTGGCTTAGCCTAGGATGGTAGCAATGACTATGGAGAAAAATGAATAGATTTAAACTGTATTTTGGAGTTAGCACTGTAAGAGACAATGGGTTGATTGTAGGACAATGAGGAAAGAGTAGATTCAAGAATGTTCCTAAAGCTTTTGGCTTGAGTTACTGGGAGGATGGTGGAGTCATTTATTAAGATGAAAAACACAAGGGGTAAGAACAGTTTGTGGGGTGCAAATAGAGACTTCTTTCATGCATCTGGACTGACATTCTCTCAAATGTTTTAATTATTTTGAATATCTCTCCTTGTGACTTTTATTCTTTTATTTAGTAAACACTTAATAAATGCCCAGCAGATACAAGACATTGTGCTAGGCAGATGGTACTTCCAGTGAAAATGAAGGTGCATCTCCTGCCCTCATAAAACTTTTAGGCTAATAGGATAAATAGAGATGGTAATCAAATAGCCATGTAACAAAAGTAAAACTTCAACAGTGGTTCATGCTAGAAATCAAAGGTACATTAACACCATGACACATTAAAATAAGATGATTTCACTTAGTTATGGAAGTTTTCCCTGGAGAAATGATATTAAACTTGAAAGCAGATCAGTGATTTTGTTAAGGAGAAGTAAGAAATTTAAAGGTTTCTCAGGACAGGAAGGAATCAGAAAATACCTGGAACTGATAAAAGACACATCTTAGTCTGGATTCCTTAACAGCAAGAGCCTGCAGGAATCAGTACACGGGCTACTCATTTATTAAGGAGTGCAATCCTAGGTAGCAGGCATGAGGCAGAAGGGAGCGTGAGACAAGGAAGCAGGGAGAACCAGTAGAAGATACGTTATTGAGTTGGCCACTTTTGAATGCAAATGATTGCTCTGTCCCACGGGACCATTTGGTATAAGAGAGAAGGGAGCGGACACAGGACAAGAAAGAAGGTTGGCATTTATCCACCAGCTCCATTCTCCCATTGGATATAAATGTTTGCCCCACAAGGTGTTAACCCTTCCATGCTTCCAGGTTGAGCATGAATGGGCACCAGGCAGTCTCACAGCATCTCATGCCATAGTGCAAGTGTGCATCATGAACACTGCAGCTAGTTGCAAGCTGACTTGCCGTTAGTCAGCTTTGGTCCATGCAGAACTGTTCACTCCAGCAGTGCCTGGATGAACCTTGCAGAATCTGAAGCATGCAGAAGACTTGTTTAATTCAATCATCAGGACTGGAATGGAGAAAGGAAAAAAAAAGAACCAGAAAATAAGGGACTTGGAAGCTAAGTAGGGATCTGACGATGCAGGACATTGGAAGCCAATTATAGATTTTTGTTTTTATCTTAGAAGAAATGGAAAGCTATTTGTTGTTGTTGTTGTTTTTCAAAGTAAGGAAACAGTGTGAACAGAACTGCACTTCATAAATCACCCTGCCTGCATAGTGGATAAGAGACTGGAGGGGAGCCAGTCAACACAGAAAGATCACTCAGCGTAAAAGAGGTCTGAGTACAGACAAGTGGGCAGATCCAGGAGATACTTAGGAGAAAATATCAACAGAATTTTTTGATGGATTGAGCACAGGGGTTGAAAGAGAAAGCTCAAGTATGAAGGACAATGTCGAGGTTTTTGTCTTGAGTGGTTGGATGGATTACTGCTGTCATTCACTGAACAGCACAGTGGGGGAAAAACAGGTTTGGAAGGTGGAAATTATGCTTTTACTTTTGAAACATTGAGTTTGAAATTGCCTACATCAGAGAGATGCCAAGTAAAATGTCACATATAAAAGCCTCAGATCTGAGGAGAGAACTGGGCTAAAAATGACTTGAAGTCATCCGTCTGCCCATGGCAATCAAAGTCTTAAATGGACCAGATACCTTAGGAAAGCATTAGAGTGGGAAAGCGAACTAAGGTTGAGTCTGCAAAGAACTCCAGGGTCCAGCAAGTTTTGATGCCATATTCTCCCAAGGATTTTCAATGCAGCAAATGTGTCTGTTTAATTATGCTTGCCAACATTCCCAAAATAATTTGGTCAAACATAATGTTTTCCACAGAATCACCGATTCAAGAGAACTATTTTGGGAACAATTTATATAGATGATCATTTTGGAAAATATTTAATGTTTCATTTTGTTATAAATAGACCAATCAATGAAACATTTTTTTCCACCTGTTAAAAGAATTTTTGCATTTCAGTTGCAGTGTAATATATTATTTCTTTCAGGTGACATGGGAATTTCCATATTTTATCCTTTCTTTACTCATGTATATATATATGTTATTGCATCACATTGTAAGTGATGTGAGGATAATAAAACCCTCATTGTATTAACACATGCTAAAATACTAAAATAAGGCCCTTGAAAGGTTATCGTACATAAGTTTATCTGACTTAACGTCTGATTTATCTTAGAGATAAGGGTTCTCCATAAGTGGGATGCCATGAGTCCAGAGATATATGGCTTAAAAATTCTGTGTTGTATTTTACAGGGAAACAAATGAGAATAGCAAAAGAAGAGAGATATCCTACCATAGATTCTGGTGTTTGATGAGGAAATATAAATATCAACTTAAAAATGTTTAGCACAGTTGTTTTTGAAGCCGCTTCTAATAAAAAGCTTTTGTTCTTTTTCAGTTTCCCAAAAGAGTGAGTGGAATATAGTGAAATGTGTGACATTCATTTAAAAATAACTGGCTTATTTGAATTACTAGTTTTTAGGTTGTACACATTCAACTGTTTATACAATAAAGCATTGATTGTTTTCCCCTATTGTATGTCTTGATCACATATCTTAAAGCCAAGGTGTTTGTAAGCATGATCAATAAGTCGGCATTAAGTTGAAACTCACCTTTCTTTAGTATTTCTAAGAAAAGGTGGAGGAGTGAGGTCATGAAAAAATGTACTATTAATGGTATAATGGGTTAGGGTTTTGGAGTCAAACATCCCTGGGTTTAATTTCTAGTTCTAGCCCATGCTGGTGACACTCATTAAGTTAATTAACCTCCCGGTCCCCTAATTTAACAAACCAGAGAATATTGTTCGAGGATTAAATGTGGTATTTTGTGTAAAGTGCTTGGTATAGATAATTTTTTTTTTAATTTTTTAGACAAGGTCTCACTATGTTGCGCAGGCCGGACTTGAACTCCTGGCATTAAGTGATCCACCCACCTCATCCTCTCAAAGAGCTGCGATTTCAGTGAGTCTCCATGTCCGGTCAATAAAACAGTTTTTAAAAATAACAATTTTCTTTTTTTTTTTTTTTTTCAATACAGGAAATGTTTATTGAGTGTGAGGAACCTGAAAGGGACCAGCTCTTCCAGTCCAGAGCCCCCCTAGGCCAGTCCCCCAATTCATCCAATTTTTAATAGATTGTCCACTGAGCCAAAGTGGGTAACCCAATTCTAAAAGACCATATCAAAATTATCTACTAGCCTCATTGAAAATATAGCATATTGGACATTTTCTTGAAAAGTGACACTTCTACATTTTTATTAAAAATGACCAGATAAGTATACATTCATCTTAAATTTATATTTATTATAAATATAAATTTTATTGTAATATTCTGTTTTATAGATGATGATATTGTATATTTATAAAGTAATTGAAATCAATATATTTTATTTATATCTTATTTATACTTTATTAAATTATATTTCATTTATAGATATTCCAGGATCAGAGGCAACTGAAGTAGTTAAGATTAATATGTAAATTCTGATTCTTCTTAACTGTATAGAACAGAATGCAAACATTTTTGGATTACATGAAGTAGAACTTTTATTTGGAAAGTTGAATTTCATGTATAATGAAAATATTTTCAAACCATACATAGTCATAAGCATAATACGAACACCACCTACAATACAAACACGTTTTATAAAGTTCTACTATGAATATTAATCCAAGCCAAAAGAAAAAGGTAATCAGGTAAACCTGTTCTACATACCTTTCATCTCTTTTGATGACATAATCGAACAATTTAAGGTACAAAACAAAGAAAGCTTTGGCTGAACCCTACTTATTTCACTATAGGAACACTAGGATATATACTACCACAGATAACAAACCCAATCCCATCATAATCAATTTAACATTGTTACATGAATCATATCTTAATGGTATGTAAACATATTTAGGGTTTCAACTGGCAATTATGTTTTAAATGCTTAGAAAAGCACACCAACATTTCTCATTATTGTCCCCTCTTTAGCTTATCTCTTCCATGAGTATAAAATAGGAAAAAAATATTATTTGAGACTTCCAGCATAATTCCATTGTGCTCTACATTTTTACAAACATGGGTGCATCTAAAATATCGATGCCTTTATACCGATAGAATAAAACCACCAAATTCGCATTTTTCTTATAAATACGCATGCAAAATTAGTGGAAAACACTTTTGTATAGCAAAGACCCTGCTTAATTTTCTTCTGATTAATAATTTCCAATGGCATGTACAAATCATACTGCTCACTAAACAGTAGATTTATTTTATGTAGATTTGTTTTTCTATAAAAATATATTTATGTGTTCACAGGAAAAATGTTGAGTTGGTATGTGGGGGTGACTTTTAGATACATAATTAAAGGTTTGCTTATGAAGTTAGAAGGCATCTTAGCTTTTATCATTTTCAAATTTTTCTTCACAAAAAAGAACACCCTGTGACAAAGATAAGGTAACTGAGATTATTATTAGCACTTTAGAGTTGAGAGAGTTTGAAATAAAAAGGTTAAGCAACCTGCCTAATGTTTAGGTACAAAATCAGTGCTGGAACCAGGAAGAATATCTGGATTTTCCCAACCCTTGGACAGTTCTCTAGGAACTCATGCCCACCAACCATTCTTGAGACTATATACAATCAATTACATTAAAATAATATTGACAGTAGACTAGAGAAAGTTAGTGTAAAGCCAGTAATGAACAAAGTTCTAAATATTGGCTGTTGCCTTATCACTAGTGGGCATTTTGCAAACAAGCATCACCAATTTATAATTACCATTGCACATCGTGGACTCCGTTACTCATTTTCTGAGGGAAAATCATGAAATCCATTTTAACCTACTTGGATTTATTTTATTTGAAAGTTATTCTGATTCATAAAATATATGAATCATATAATTTCACAATTACAATCAGGGTCAATCATAGATCTATTCCTTTTGTGCTGAAGAGTCCCAGTAGTAGCCAAATAGTATTGAGGAAAGGTAACAATGATAGCAAAACATAGTCATCATTCAATCTCATTTTTCGTATCCATAAGTTTTAGCCACTCAGAAGATCTGAGTAGGAACAATCTTGATTTTCAGGCAGCTAAAGGGGAACATGAAGTGTAAGAAGAGCTACTATTTCAGTATTTGTTTTAGTTTCTGACTTAAAGGTTATTAAATTCCTAAATGTTTTTGACATTATTTCTAACCTGAATGACTCTCTTTAAAAACCACGTTTTGGCTGATGACAAAGAAGAGGAGACAGAATAGTACCAGAACTAAACTTGAACATCACAACCTTGTCCTCCTCACAAGCTGTGCACCACAATTTTCTCTCAGATAAATCAAAACATGATGACTGTTCCTCCAGAAAATTGGAACCTTAGAAATCAGATGAGGATGGAGCTCGAGTTGCACTGATGGATGTCTACATCCTCACATTCACACGGGGTAGGGACCACACTGCCTTCCCCCTTTGAAATGCTTACTCCCAGGACTGTGGTCAAATCCTGAGCCCATAAATTACAGTTTTAAATAAGACATGCTTTTCCTGTCTATACATTTTGAAGGACATGTGAGGTTCAAAAGGACAAGTAGATATTCCATGTGCATTCCTGCGCTGACTATTATAAATACCCCAAATTTTGGTCTCCATGAACTATAAGGGGTTACCATAAATCCAAGTTGAGGATATAACAGTATACCAATAATCACAGTTCAAAAACTAAAGTAAAATAAGTCAATTTCACTTAAACAGTAGTTAAGTATTTCATGGTAAGGTTAAAAAAATCTTTCCATAAAATGTCGAGCGCTGAACTTGACCGACATGTATGCATCATCCTCCATATTGTTTTTAAAACATGTTCATGTACAATTTTAAAAGGACTGGAGCACAACTGCCAGAAAATAAATTCCCTGAATTTGTACTGACTTTGACAGAAGGAGAATATAGGGGAAAAAATTCTCACCACAAAGATGTTTAAAATAACATATATGCAGCGTATGTGTAGGAATTTTTATGTAAACAGTTTTTCTTTTGAGGGGCTGGGGTAGATGTACATTCAACAATAAAAACCTATTTTGAAAAATATGAAAACATTTCCCTCAATATTTATATGATATTTTACTTTGAAACTGTTGAAAGAAAGCAATACAAGAACAAAACCCAAATGCTTTATACAAAGTCTTCAGCTTTGGAACCTCATGTTATTAGTTGTAACTCTGGAATGATGAAAAACAGTATCTTACTAATATATTCTAGCTGTACAAACATGCCTGTTAATGTTCATTTTCTCACTTCAAAATAAAACACGTCTATATTTTAAATTGTGTAAATATTAACATAATATGTACAATGTATTCATGAAATATATGCAAGCATACCATTATATAAACATAGGAAAAAGGTAAAAGCAGTCAATTTAGAAACGAAGATATTAAGTAGATGTAGCTATTAGAATCCTGAACAATGGGCACTTTCTGCCTGTTCTTGTATAAAATAACCTTCTTACCACCGCTTCCATGCAGTTGAATTCAGTCCAAGCAAAAAAAAAAAAAAAAAAACCAGACACAAAAAGTGATGCTCGTGGATGTCATAACTGGCAGAAATAAAAAAATTCATGTTGAAACTGAAAAACATATACTTCTGTTTAAATATGACCATCTCTGGACAAACAGGAGCTCAATAAATACTAGTTGATTGTTCACCTAAGACTTTTGCTACTAAAATTTAAATAATAAATTTAGACTGTATATTTTCAATGAAGTGTTTTAATAAGATTTTCATATTCCTTTTTGCATTTTAAATAACCAGTTTGCTTATGGTCTTTTAACCTGTAGTGAAGCAAAGTCACCAAGCCAGTTCTCAGAGACTGTATACCAATGTGCATACGGAGAAAAACCCACAAAGTAGCAACATCTATGCAACCACACTGAATAGTAAAATCAGGCAAATATGGAATATACTGAATGGGGACTTTGGATTTAGTTGAGGTGTATCTAAATGCAGGATTTGTTTTGTGTTTTGCATTTTGAGCACCTGAAAACAATAAAAGCAAAACATAGGCCTGAAGTGCTTGGCATTTTATATTTTGAAGAAAGTGCTACTTTTTTCAACATAATTGCAGGATGTTGACTTCTGTATGAAATCTTCAGCCAGCATGATTCTATTCCTATATGAAAGTTCTTGCTCCTTTGAACAGATAAATATGGAAGGTTGGGGTGAACCAGTAGTGTTGCTTACTTATGTTGTGTTCATGCCCGAAGGGGAAAAGTTGCTGTAGAACTTCCATTGCTTTCAACAGATCCCTTCTCCTTAGATCCAGCGTAGGCACCAATAAATGATCCATCTTCACTGAATAGACCATGGTCTCCCTCTCCGTATTCGACTAAGCTGTCAGCACTTTCAGTAGGCTGCATATCCCTATTAAGGGACCGAAGGCTTCCTTTGAGAGGTTTTTCATCACTGTCACTAGAAAACAAACAAACAAAATAGCTCAACAAAATCTAATATTCATAGTCATGTAAAGCAACACACTCATAAGTGATAAAAGATTTTATAATTTTCAGGACTTTTGTATTAGCATTGAAGACAGATAGTAAAGCCCACATGATACTACCACAAATGTTTACCAAGTTTACGAAGTCTGTAAACACATGTTTACAAAGTCATAAGCAATTTCCACCAAACAATTTTTCATTATTCACAACACTTCTGCTTCTCTTTAAAATTGAGCAGCTTAGCTTCTGTAGGACATGTGAGATTCAACCTGTTGATGTCCACAGTGGCTGCTATGGTCTGAATATCTGTGTCCTCCCAAGCTTCCTATGTTAAAACCTGATAACCAATGTGAGGGTGTTACAGGTGGAGTCTTTGGGAAGTGATCAGGCCATAAGGGTGGAGCTCTAGTGAATGATATTAGTGCCCTTAGACAAGAGGCCCCAGAGAGCTGCCCTACCCCTTTCACGATGTGAGGACACAAAGAGAAGGTGCCATCTGTCACCCAGAAAGTGAGCCTTCACCAGACATTGAAAATGCTGGCACTTTGCTCTTAGGCTTCTCAGAATCCGGAACTGTGAGAAATAAGTTTCTGTTCTTTTATAAGCCACCCAGCTTATGGTATTTTGTTATAGTAGCCCTAATGGACTCAGACAGAGAACAAATGCAATTTCCTTTGCTGTCATGAACTTTTGGAGCTCCGGGCCTCCA
The DNA here is from genome assembly GCF_028885625.2 of Pongo pygmaeus. NCBI lineage: Eukaryota > Metazoa > Chordata > Mammalia > Primates > Hominidae > Pongo > Pongo pygmaeus. The sequence goes on from NC_085930.1 coordinate 77,755,921, forward strand.
AGTCTTGATCTTCTGTCTTTACTTCTGATCCTTTTGATTCTCTTATATCCTTCTAAAAGGTTCTCTTTTAAAAATCAATCACATTCTGTTTTTGAAACCAAATAACTTTCTTTAATATAGTTAACAATTCAAGTTTGTTACATTTTAAGACAGAAAGAAATGGCTGGTATTTTAAGAACATAAATAAGTATACTATGTTTATGGTAGGTGTTTTATTCATGAACAGAAGCAAATCCATTAGTAAAATGCTTATCAAATGGTATTATCTTCTAAATTTTGGATCAAGATTTTTTTAAGTACCAATTAGTATTACATTATGAAGCTATACACCATATAAAATGATTTTATCAAATTTGATCAATGAAGCATTTGGAAAAAAATATAATTTAGATGTATATATCACTTTATAATTTGTGGTATTTGTCAGAGCTGTTCATCAAGTATGTCAGGTTTCTGGGAATAAAGCAGGGTGGCACTTCTTTACCTACTCTGTGTTATACGCCACCATGGAATTTTCTTTGGTTTAAAAAAAAAAGTGAGCAAAGGTGACATGTGTCTCTTCCAAGTGGAAGATTTAAAGCCAGTGCTCACTTTGTTACATTCTATTTTCCCTGCTGTGGTGACCCTGGATGCTCATCCACCAGCCAGTGCTCCTAAGTGACTAAGATGTAAAGGGCAATCTCTGTGGGACACATAACTTGAGAAAGAAAATGCTTTTGGAGTTGTTTTGACAGCAGCATAACACAGGCTCCCCTGACTGATACGATAATTGGCTCTTGAATTAGGATATTGCAGTTACAAGAACAAATCAAGAAAAACAATGAGGCATCCGCTGAGGAATCAGGAACAAAGAGTAAAGAAAAATAACAAAAGGGATGATTATCAGAAGCTAGAAGGATGAGGACTTATGCAAGGGCACAGCATCTTATAAAAGTGTCTCCTGGGATAATGTGGAAAGTAGACAATTATCTTGATAAATATGTAGTTTTGGGGAAAGAGGTTGGAAAACACATCAACTACTATAAAGGGATGTCATAGGAAATAATGCACAGGAAGATGTTAGCTATCTTTATAAAGGAGCAGCAGGGTGTGGGGAAATGGGTTTTTAGACAAGGCATTGCAAGGCATTGTTTTTGTTTTCTTGCCTATAAAATTGAGCTAATATTGTCTTTCAAAATTTTTTTTTGCTTGTTTGTTTGTGTTTTTGTTTTTTTGTTGAGACGGAGTCTCGCTATGTTGCCCAGGCTAGAGTGCAGTGGCACAATCTCGGCTTACTGCAACCTCCGCCTCCTGAGTTCAAGCAATTCTCCTGCCTCAGCTTTTGAAAAGTTGTTGCAGGTCCTCAATGATCATTGCCTCATGGAATTTGTATCTCGTATAATCCTTTTCCTTTGAGTTGTTAGCTAAACTTATTGACTTGTTCCTATAGAATACAACAAAATTGATGGGATATCACTTCTAATATTAGGTTACAAAAGGACTGTGGCTTCCAACTTGGGTGCTCTCTCTTGCTCCCTGGCTCACACATTCTGAAGGAAGCCAGCTGCCATGTTGTGAATGGCCCCATGGAGATATCTACGTGGTATGGAGTTAGGAATGACCTCTGGCCTGTGAAGAACAGAAGCCCTTGGTTCAACAGCCTGTATGGAACTATATCTTGCCAACAGCCACATGAGTGGCCTAGGAATGACTTGTGCTTTGGCTGAACCTTTAGATGAAACCATAGCCCTGGTCAAAACCTTGCTGCAACCTCATGAGAGGTCCTGAGCCAGAAGTACCCATCTAAGCCATGTCTGGATTCTTGAATTATGAGGACATTGAAATAATAAATGTTTATTGTTTTAAGATGTTAAGTATTGGTGGTTATTGTTATGAGGCAACTGCTAACTAATAAAATAGTAATGAACACAATTTGTAAAGTTCCAAAATTCTTTCTTCCTTTTTCTTTTTCTCTCTTTCTTTCTTTCTGTTTATTCTGGAAAGAATTTAAAGTCATTTATTAAGAAATATAAAAATATAAAAAGGGTATTGACTAAGTAGAATACAGAAAAATAAGTATACCACAAAGTGGAGGTACAGGTAAGCTCAAATGTCTACCAATTAAATGCTAATGAAAATACTCCATATCCCTTGCTAGAGTGATGAATCCAGAGATGAGAGAGAATCAGGATCAATCAGATTTCTTCTTTGATATAAACTCTGGTTTCCCATGTGCTAAAATCGATATAAACCTGGAACTTACAATATGTCTGTTGGCTGAAATATACAGGAGACCTGAAAAAAATGATGACATTACAACCAAAAAGAGCTAAGAAGTTGAGAGAGTAGTAGAAAGCGGAAGATGGAGAAAGATAACAGGAGAATGAGACAGTTTAACACGTCCCTGAAAGATTCCTACCTAGCTCAGAGTAGACTTCTTGCCATTCCTCCCTTGCCAGACATGCCCTCACTCAGTTGGTCATCCTCTGTCCAGTGGTTAACAGTAACACAATACTTTTTATCCTTTAAGTCTTAGCTTATCTCATATGGATGATCCTTTTCCCAAAATTCTACCTGGGCAGAAATAGTTGCTCTCTTTTGTGCTCTTTTATTCTATTTACTTCATTACAGTCATTTGCATATATAGGATATTTTTCTCTGCTGATTAGGTTCATCTAGAGGACAGGGTTTGTAACTTACTTACCTTTGCAGGTGCAACAGTGTAGGTATACAGATATGTGTATGTGTATGCAAACTGGATCGAACCTGAATTCATAATGGCCATACTAAAGATGTTTTAGCTACCCCAAATAGATATTCTTTGCGTTAGGCACAGAGCTTCAAGAAAAGCGTCCTAACTAACATTTCTTCCTAGACAGTAATTATTTATACACCCTCATCACACACACAGAAATTTGGTTGCTAGCACTTAAGTGGGCCCTATTTGTACAAAGTATTATTTATAGGGTCATTACATTATAGTTATGTAAACTTTTTATTAAGAATAAACACCTTTTTGTTCATTTAAGCTTTCAACATGATGAATATGTGTTTTGATTTTAAAACAGAACCTTATGTTTACCTGTATTCACCAAAGGTTTCATCTTTTACTGACTGAATTTCTGGGTCTGGATGCAAATCTTCCTTTTCTTTAACTAAAAAAGAGAAAAAAGGTGGGGAAAGTAATACGGTGACCATTTAAAAGACATTTTACCAGTGCTGTGGAATAGTGAATAGTCAATAAGAACAGCATTGCTCAAATGTTTTGATATCAGTGAGGCAATATGTTTTCTGGCTATACCTACAGCCCATCAGTTACTTCTTTGTTTAAACAAAAAAGAGAGGGGATTTTGGGGGGTTCTACTTATTTGTCATCACACCTGCAGCATGTTGCATATTTTCACGTGACTACTCAATATTATGTGAACAAGAAGTCTTATTGGAAGAGCCCAACTTAGTTTGATTTCTCAGTGAAGACCAAATTACTAAATATTTATTTTACTATTTGAACTTTTTGAAGATGTCATAGGCACCTATTAGATCTGCGTCATTAAACTAAATTGAATTTTAAAAAGTCAATCAAGGCTGGATGTGGTGGCTCATGCCTGTAATCCCGGCACTTTGGGAGGCCAATGGCTGGCAGAACACTTTATATCAGGAGTTTGAAACCAGCCTGGGCAACAAAGCAAGACCTGTCTCTATTAAAAACACAGAAATTAACCAGGCATGGTAGCATGCACCTGTAGTCCCAGCTACACAAGGAGCTGAGGTGGGAGGATCACTTGAGCCTGGGAGGCAGAGGTTGCAGAGAGCTGAGATAGCGCCATTGCACTCCAGCCTGGGCAACAGAAAAAGACCCTGTCTCAAAAAAAAAAAAAAAAAAAAAAAAAAAAGGCAATCATTTGGTTGTTATGCATCACTCTTACTCAAAATTCTTGCAACAATCTGAATATTCAGGTCTCCACTGACATTTTATTTTATTATTTTTTTTTTGAGACAAAGTCTCACTCTGTCGCCCAGGCTGGAGTGCAGTGGTGTGATCTCGGCTCACTGCAACCTCTGCCTCCCGGGTTCAAGGGATTCTCCTGCCTCAGCCTCCCGAGTAGTTAGGATTACAGGCAGCCACCACCATGCCTGGCTAATTTTTGTTATTAGTGGAATATGAGACCAAAAAGCTCTTGTTCCCTTCACTTAAAAAAAAAAAAAAAAAGCCCTCAAATACAAATTGTTCTTCATGGAACATTTTACGACTACATGCAGAGACCTAGTAGATTCTCTTAGTTGCTCTACAATATGAAATGCTGATTTTTTTTTTCTTTTTAGGGCATGATTTGAAGAAACATCTTTAGAATCTGGATAGCACCACAATTCACAAATGATTATTTGTTGGGGATAAGGAGAATGCTATAACTCTTTAACATTTCCCATTAATTACTCAGAACATTTATTAGTCATTGTGAACTTAATTCATAATCATTCAGTCTTCAGAGAAAAAAGTGAAATGCATAACTCCATAAATTATGCATGTCATTTTACAAAAACCTAGAAATTATGCTCTCAATGTTTCTATGTAGATGACGGTTTCCCAATAAATATTTGCTAGATAAATCATAAGCCAATAATGAACTTCTCATATATCTGAACATCATGAAACAAATAGCAGTGTAATCTAAATCTTTGTCCCTATATAAAAGCATCATGAATACTAAGCAATGCTAGTAATAATCATCATCTTGATACAATATGTATATCTGAAAAAGACAAAACAAATTCGGAAGTTGAATGAAATTAAAGGCAAACATCATATTACCAACTATGATGGTTTTCATGTATATCTTATGTATCACTAATTCAAGAGGCAGTGTGTCTACTACATGCCATGGTAATAAGAAATGCATTCCTAGTAATGATTAACACCAACAAAGTTGACCAGTGGAGCCAGTAACATTAGAATGCACTAGTGCGAAAAATATGAGTCATGTATGTCATGTATAGAGAGAGGCGTGCTATACATGGGTCACTTCTTAAAACACTGAAGCATATATGTGACTTAGTAATATGTCTCTCAATGACGCTGATATTTTACAGATAGAAAATAGAAGCTTGGAAGTGTTATCAACCTTGTCAGAGCCTATTTTTTATTTTTTATTTTTTTGAGATGGAGTTTTTGCTCTTGTCGCCCAAGCTGAAGTACAGTGGCGCGATCTCAGCTCACTGCAAACTCCACCTCCCGGGTTCAAGTGATTCTCCTGTCTCAGCCTCCCGAGTACCTGGGATTACAGGCAGCTGCCACCATGCCTGGCTAATTTTTGTATTTTTAGTAGAGACGGGGTTTCATCATGTTGGCCAGGATGGTCTCGATCTCCTGACCTCATGATCCGCCCACCTCGGCCTCCCAAAGTGCTGGGATTACAGGCGTGAGCCACTGCGCCCGGCAGTTAGAGCCCATTTTAAGTGCTAGAAACTAGAACCAAGTAACTATCTGGAAATAATACTCTAGACCACACATATTTTCTTTGGTTAATTTAGCAATATGTTTTTTCTGTCAGTGCATTGTACATCTAATTTGCTAATATAAATTTGACCTGAATGTGTATTTAAAAAAAAAGATGTCTCTGAAGAACGCTTCCCAGAAAATGCTTTTTAATAAGTTGAAAATCACATTAAGAAACAATTTTACCTGAGTACTTTCCACCTCTATTTCTCTTCACAAAGCAAACAGTTAGCAATACTAGTGTGAGAAGAGCAATCGCACACATCAGTCCAATAAACCAGCCTTGAGTGGAGATGTCATCATATAAACCAGCATATTCTGTGGCAGAAAGAGAAGTCACAGCATTGTAAACTAGAAACAGTCTTTTGTATTCTGTAACATTGGGGAAAATTAGACATCATTTTTAAACATACCAAATAGTATCAATTTTTTAATGACCCCAAAAGGAATGCAATTTGAAGGACATGTTAATGGGACAATACTGGTAAATCTTTCCTTCTTTATTTAAAAAGGGACTTCTCCGAGTTGTATTTGATTCTGAGGATGAAAAACCAAAGAAGGATAGTGAAGGCAGATGAAGTTAAACTCAGAAGCAGCAAGGAGCAAACAAAAGCGCAAGCTGCCTTGGTTAGAAGCAGATGACCATGGAGCCTGGTGGTTTTTGTTTTGTTTTGCTTTTTCTTTTTAGTTTGTGTTATTAAGATATGTTAATTAGCAGGAGATATTTTTAGGCAACAACTCTAGTAAAAACAAAAAAAAGGATAAGTTGGACTACTGTGAAACATTTTTCATTTTGATAATCTAAAAATATGTCAGAACAAATTGAAAGTATGATTTTCATAACTAATATATTCAGTGTTTTTATGTTTAAGATAGGACATAGGCAACACTAAATATTCTACAGGGCATAGATTGCCTAAGACTTCCCCAAATATAATCTCATTTCTCACCTCTCCCTCTTGTCTCAATTACATCTTGAAAAATGCTATCGTTATCACCCCAATTCTTAGTCATTAGGCGAACTATATGTTCAGCTCCCGGCTCAAATACCTCTATTGGGTGAGTCTTTTGAGTAAGATTTACTCCTTCTGATATCTTCCTGATACCTTTACCTAAGAAATGTACACAGTTAAATCATGTGAATTGTAATCATGGAAAAACAGGACATAAAAAATATTGTTATTAGAGGTGAATAAGAAAGTCACTTATACCATATTTTCTCAGACAGTTTTTGAATTACCAGGAGATCAAGAAAATCAACATTTCAACTTTCTTTTTTAATATAACGAAATTGAGTAAATGAAATGAACTCAATGCATGGCCATTTAAGATGAAATGGTACTGTAAATCTGCCTGGTCACTTGAATGGTTCAAAACCACAGACTTAAAAAAATTATACAATATAATTTTGTGCAATTTGGATTTTCACAAACCTAATGGGAAACTGAATATGGCCTTTTGACTTATAATTGACAGCACATAACCTTATAATCGTAACTAACTATATATTGCTTTTTTTTCCTTGGTCTTCTCCATAAATACTGATGAAATAGCATTAAAATATGGTCTTTTTTTATTTTAAAAATTAAAAAAAAGAAAAACTCTATAATACAGATAATTAACATACGCTGGGAAGTAAAAATAAATTGGGTTTATAGAATAATAAAAAAATATGGTCATATATTAAATATTTGAAATTTATAGAACATCAAACTACGTGAAGTATAGGCTTGCAGGTACATACCAATGGAATGGTTTTACTGACATTTTGAAAGTGGTGTGAGAAGTTAATACTTTTCAAAAAATATTAATATGTCAATATGTTAATAGTAGAATCTCACAGTAGAAGATAAAATGAATCAAATTGAACAAAAATATGTTAACTTCTTGTCTTACCACCAAATATCTTAAATATTTTTGCATGTGATCCACAGTTTTGCTGGGAATCTACTCAATATAATAAATATAACCCAGAAAATGTTAGCAATGATATAAAATATGCTTCTTACTGAGACTACAAGGGGTTATGAAACTCTATTTCAAGTAGGTATATGTTACAGATCAATATTTCATTATGTATTTTCACTATAAAATAAAAATTAATTATATAGTTACTAAATAACAAAAAGGTTTTATTAAAAATGACACCATGAGAGAAATAAGGCCAATTATATGAGCAAAGCCTTCAAGATTAAGCATCATTGAAACAGAGTGCAATTAATTTTGACCTTGAAAAACAGAGATATTAATTAGTATAACATTAAGTAGTGCAAGCTTTTGAAAAATAAAGTAAAGTAAGTGATTTATTCAAACCGCTAATGACACAAAAATAATATTTCTGATTAACTCCATCTTTTCCCCTCTTAGATTATGGAATATGATTTACTTGGAAATCAGAGTGAAAACAATCAGAGAAAAATGCTTGTCAATCAAATGTATTTTTTGAACAAACGCCAAATGACCTTGAAATGAGCTACATAGGCAGAGCAAGAAGAAAGATGCATAGTAGTAGGTTCCAATTTGCACAAGTGATCATTTTTAGAGTGCTGAGTGATAACAAGATGTATCTCTCCTCATTGGAAATATACATTTTTTTCAAAGATTATGTTGAACTCTAGTAGAAAAAGAGATTGTAATTTTTTTCCCTGTACATATAGCAAGACATGCCTATAGAATAGAAATCAGTGTCAACTCGGGAAGGGGGCAGTTAGCTGGAATACTGAAAATGTGGATTCCTGAAAAAGAGCACAAACACACTAGTAAGAAACATTTTTAAATTCCTGACACATACGACAGTGAAGAAATGTTCTTTAAGACACGCAGCACATTAGTTACATTTTTAGTTTGAAGAAAAGATGCCACATCACTTGTAAAATCACATGAACAGCATTTTCATCCTCCAAAAACAATTTCTCAAGCATGAATGCAACCAAGCCCAAATTTTGCAACATATATACTAGAATGTGTAACACTTGTAAGACAATTCTGTGAATATTTTTTCTCATATGCTTCCAATTGGTAAGAATGGGATCAGCATTTCACATGCACATTGTGGTCTTGGTTATATCAAAATAGCAACCAACTCCATGCCTTAAATTCTGTTTTTAAGAATATGGAAGTTGCATGTTTGGACTACTACCATTCTGACTTCTCTTTGTATTGGACACTTGATGTCAATTCCAATGCTTCAGAAATAAGAACCTTTTAGTTACTGGGAAGTTTCCAATCCCCATCTTTAAGTCTAACTTTTATGAGTAGGTAAAGTCAGTGAAATTAGTTCTTCATTTCACTTGGTGTTCAATTCATCCCTGGGAATACTTTGTGAGTTTTAGGGAAGTAATTATTTGAATTATACACTTTTCCCACATAAAGGGGTTTTAAATGTTCAAGGAATCTGAGAAAAACATAAGCTTGTTATTAGTTAGATACAGTAGGCACAATAAGATATAAAAACAAACCAATATTAAAGGTCAGAGCATAACCATTCACACACAAACACGGTGATTTACACTCACAAGCTTGAATATATTTTAATATACATCTTCAATACATAATAGGCAACTGCATTTTCTTTACTATTTTTCCCCTTTGTGATGTTTCTTTCATTGATTCTACCGTTTTTCTAATCTACTACTTGGAAAAGCATCCAGAACACAGTCTGACACATAGCATTAGATTGGTGCAAAAGTAATTGCGGCCTTTGCCATTACTACTTTTAATGGAAGGGCCACAATTACTTTTGCACCAAACTTAATACATGATAAATAAACAACTCTATTTCCCTTTCTGCCATCTTCTACATCCTTCTTTTCTTTCTCCAATATCCTTCCATGCCCGAACATCCTAAGCACTACATAAATCTCTCTTTGTTTAACTTAGCGTGTACGTCAGTTCCTCTGATCTGATTTCTCTGTGAAGGTCCTATTGCTATCATAGAAAGCTTAGCAAGAACCTCTCTAAAATCATAACTGGAGATGCAATTTGGGAAAGGAAATGGTTAAAGGTAGAAAAAAATGGAAAAGCGTAATTGAATTAGGATAATTGTGTTACAAGTGAAACCATAGACTTATAAGCCATTTCCCAGCCAGTTGCTTGGCATCAATCATCAGACAGTAAAACAAAATTGACATATGGATCAATGTATATAGAGTGAAGGCATGAAAGCGAGATGTATTAGATCTGTAATGTCTACCAATGGAAGAGTCAAATATTTTTCTGTATGGAAACATTTCTAAAAGAAAAATATACCTTTACTAACCTTTTGAATAGCTTTGTGACCTTATGTCCTGCTACTTTAATTAAGTAAAATTATAGTTCCTGACCTTGTATACACTAAGCTATAATTTGATTGGTATTGCACAGAAATCCATAAATTGAGTCAGTGTGAACTTTCCAAACAAGATTAATAAATTCTGCCTCTATGTCAGTGGAAAACAGAAGGTCAGACAGAGTGGGATCACAATCATTTCTAATTTACAATGACTGGCACAGTGCTTTCCTTTCAGCGCAGCTGTTTAAAAAGATGCAGTCTCTTTTTAAAGCCTCCATTAAAAAAGAGAAGCCTCATGTACTTACTCCCTTCTCCTAAGGTGGAGCTTTCCTCCGTGATCGGTTTTCCACAGCCCTGTGAAGTGCAAGCCCTCAAGTAGAATTTGTACTTGGTAGTTGCACTGAGGTTTGAGAGGTGCCAGCTGGGCTTTGATGGAGTTGTAATGTTAATATCATTTAATTCTCCAATCTCGTAGGTGTCATTTACTAAAAAAAAAAACATGAACAACAGCTCAAATGTATTTAACCATTCAAGTTGCATTCTTCATTATTTTCATTTCTCCTTATGCTTGTGGTATGTAAAGATACATTAATGATTCATAACCATCAACTCATTTAATCCTATGAGGTACATACAACTACTATGACTATATCATATATGACAAAACTGAGGTCTCGCAAGAATAAGCGCTTTGCTCCCATCTTGGGTCTCTAAATTTGCCAACTGGAATTTGAATCCAAACCATGGCCTTTTGACCCCAGAGAAATGTCTTTAATCCCTGTGCTATATTGGAGTCAACTGCTCCAGCTTCATAATACTTATTAATAATAATGAATTTTCCCCATCGTTAGATTTTCATTGTATCTTTGACTTAAGTATTGTAATTTCCTTTTGGAAGAATAATTGAGATGATAATTTATTTGTGTCTTCTATGGTTTCTAGTTTAATGTATGGCACCAAATAGCTACTCAGTATACATAGAATCAATAAATGAAGGAATATATTAAATATTTAAGAATATCTACTGTGTACTAAGTACTATGTAAAGTGCTCATTGTAAAAAGCTGAATCAGATAGCTTCTTTCAAAGAATTTGGAACCCAGCAAAGACATGAGATTTGTGTAAGAGTATGAGTATTATAAGATTACTGTAACAATAGTCCAAGAGATGAAATACATCCAAGATAGTGCAGCTGTTAGTGGCAAGAAAGAATATAGAATAAATCCTCTTGACTCTCAGTCCAAGATACCATAGAGGTTAAAAAAATGCATTTATTATTGACATAAAAATGCCTTCCTTTGTCCATAAAAATGCAATTCAAATCAATGAAAAGAAAAAAAAAAAACTAGGCATCCAAACATTGAAAAGAAGGAGGTGAAATCATCACTCTTTTAGATTTTTTGAAAACATAATTGTGAATGACCACAAAGTCAATTGAAAAACTACTACAATCAATATAAGAATTCAGGAGAGTATACATAGAGCTCTCATACATATAAACTGCAACAATTTAAAATATCTAAAAGCAATAAGAAAAAGGTAAACTACCTAAAATGTCTTGATCAATTAATATTAATAGAAAGCAAAATAATTATATATTATTTTATTTTAAAATACACATATCAAGCAGTTCAATAATCATTACAATTGTTAATATTTCAACTTCTATATTCTAAGAACTTGTTTTTAAATAAACTTAAATGTCACATATGAATCAATATGAAGGTGGGAATTTAATTAGCTGAGTTCTTATTGTTAGGATAAGGAGAAGGTATATCTTTACCAAACAAATTGGCATTTAAAAGAATCTTCAAATATTTCTTCAGTTCTTACAATTTTTTTGAAAACGAGTTCATGGACTAATATACGGTCAAGAGCTCAACATCTAGAATTGGACTGATCTTGCTTTGCATTCTTAACACTTTTTTTTTTTTTTTTTTTTTTTCTGAGACGGAGTCTCGCTCTGTCGCCCAGGCTAGAGTGCAGTGGCACGATCTTGGCTCACTGCAAGCTCTGCCTCCCAGGCTCACGCCATTCTCCTGCCTCAGCCTCCCGAGTAGCTGGGAATACAGGGGCCTGCCACCATGCCCAGGTAATTTTTTGTATTTTTAATAGAGACGGGGTTTCACCGTGTTAGCCAGGATTGTCTCGATCTCCTGACCTCGTGATCCACCCGCCTCAGCCTCCCACTTAACACTTATTTTACTACTTGACTCTGTGTGAGTATATTTGATGTACATCAATTCCCTCATTCATAAAATAGTGATAGTACATATCTAATAGATTTCTTATTTTAATGGCACAATGCAAAGAGATACACTTAGTATTGATCCTGCTACTTAGCAAGCACTCAAAAGTGCTAAAGTCTACTTCTGTTGGGATTATGCCTGTATGTATTTAAACATACATGCTAATTTCAGCAGAAACCGTCAGAAACTAAAGCAAATACATGACCTGGATTGCTGGAAGTCTTGAGCTGATGTGAAAGTAGCACGACAGGACTATGATCAAGTTGATTTGTAAGCAGTGTATGCTGGGTCTCTGTATTTCTGGTGTTTTGGGAATTGATGTCTTGAAAGCCTAAAATTTTCATGATGGGATGTGCTAAAATTTTCTATAATGTCAATCCCCGAATTTCCATTTTGAGATGATGCTTAAACTTGAGGACTGTTTAAGATGGGAGGCGCTACTATTAAAAATGACCTGATTTCAGCTAAACACATTCACGTTACTGTAGTGGCACAGCAGCATCTGGGTAGAGCCCATTCTGAGTAATGATCCAAAGACAATTATTTAGTCCTTTCATTATCATCTCCATGAAACAGTGAGCAACCCATAGAGATTTGATAAACACAAGTATATTTAGGATTGAGTCTGGGAGCATATATCTGAGGCAGAAGAGGTAGTGTGGAAGGTACCTGTGCTTTGAATCTCCATCACCTCACTCAATAACTCTTTTGCATGTTTCCTACTTCTCCAAACATCTTATATATAAACATTAAACACGTGTTTTGTGTACCCATCAGCACACTGCTTTTTTTCTAAAACAGGTAAGAAAACCTTTCAGTAAAGGGCCAGAGGGCAAACATTTAGACTTTGTAGGCTGTGTAGTCTCCATTGAGATGACTCAACTTTGCCACTCCAGGGAGAAAGTGGCCGTAGACATATATAAATAAGTGGACATGGCCATGTCGTCATAAAAACAGGCAGCAGGCTGAATTTGGCCTGCAAGCCAGTTTACAGACCCCTGGGCTACAAGGAAGAACAGCAGCTTACAAACCACGGCCTTAAGTGATCATTAGACTCCCAACATAGCAAACAGAATATTCAACCAAAAAATGAAATATTAACAAGTTAACTCCAATTCAAATTTCTACATACTTATCTGATATTGCAAAAGATAGCCAGTTAAGTTTCCATTTAATTTCTTAGGTAGTCCCCAAGATAAAGTGGCAGTGTCTTTATCAACTTTGATGACCTTGAGAAAAGTTGGCTGTTCAGGTACTAGAAAACACAAGACCAAAAATAAACTCACATAAATTAGAAAAATTCAAAAAAGCCTTATTATATTATAAATTTTATGGAAATTGACAAGCTAACTCATCTGAAGTAAATATTAATGAACTACTAATAAGGAATAATGTTTATTTTATTTATTTATTTATTTGAGACACAGTCTCACTCTGTGGCCCAGGCTAGGTGGAGTGCAATAGCCCAATCTCGGCTCATTGCAACCTCTGCCTCCCAGGTTCAAGTGATTCTCCTGCCTCAGCCTCCCGAGTAGCTGGGACTACAGGCATGCACTACCACATCTGGCTAATTTTTGTATTTTTGATAGAGACAGGATTTCATCATGTTGGCCAAGCTGGTTTGGAACTCCTCACTTCAAGTGATCCATCTGCCTTGGCCTCCCAAAGTGCTGTGATTTACAGGCATGAGCCACTGTGCCTGGCCATAAGGAAGAATGTTTAATATGGCCATGGATCACCTCCATTTTTGACATGACTCTACATCGTTATCCTCTCACCTCCTTCTGGTGTTTGAAATATATAAGGCTCACTTTCAGGACCAGCTCCTTTAGAGTTATAGGCTAAGACTGTTAAATGAAATTCACTAAAGGCATCTAAGGAAGGAACCATTCCAGAGTTTCTTTGTCCTGAAAATCTTAAAATGTTCACTTCTTTGGGATGTGTTCTTCCATCCAACAGACTTTTTGTTTTCCACCAATTTATCTGCAATGAAAACAAAAATCTTTTAATATATCCATTGTGGTGGCAGATTCTCTTTGGCTTCTTCTGAAATCAGTTCTTATTTATTCTCAGGAAAGATACCAATTCAACAAGAAGAGGAAAAATCATGATAAAAACCTGATAGCCTTTCAGACGTCCATGTACTCTGTCCTTTGGAATTGTTGACCAGGTAACTTTAACTAATGTACTGTTTATAACGTCCACCCCATGGATCACTGGAGCTGTATCAGGATCTGTTAATCGTATAAGATTGATTAGTTTTCGATAACCTGCAAATGTGATTATTGGGATCCTTTTCAAAAATTTTCATAATGTTTCTTCTGGAGAAAGCACTTTTGTGAAATTCACTCCAAATGGAACCAAGAGTTTCTCATGATAGGTAAGTTTATCAGCCCAAATAGATTTCCCAAAGAAAAGGATAGCCTGTAACACACTGAGAAACGAAGCCCTCCAGATACATACAATGTGGGTAAATAAAACCAGAAACTATTCTGTGGGCATCTTGCCTTTGGAAGCAAGTGAATTAAACTAGTAATATAAATAAAATTGGTTGGGAATTTTGTTAATCAAATATTAATAACAGCTAACATTTGAGCATGTGCTATGTGTCAGGCACTGTTCTAAGGGACTTACCTAAATTGGTTCATACAACCCTGTGAAGATGATATTATTATCTCTGTTCTATAGGAGTTCTTACTACAGAGGAATAAGCCAAATACAGAGCAGTCAAGACTAATACTATCTTAATTCACATGTGATATGTGTTTTCTGTGCTTTTATTTGGGTAGAAGAATTTAGACAGCAGGTGAGTAATGAGTTGGCTATTTCTCATTCTGAACCTTCTTCTATTTTTGGATCAAATTATTCCTTTAGATGCTGGAAAGGCAATGAGAATAACCCCTAATATTATTCACAGTATTAGCAATACAGAATGCAGTGTTTTTTTCTTCTTCCAATAACCTATTTGCAGCAGTTACTACGGCATCAGAAGGTGTGTGTGCATATAATTCTACATATAAATCTGGGTATATATCTCATCAGTATTAAGAAAGCTCCAGACATGCCACTGAAGCCCATGGCACGACAGCAAGTGGCTCTTAGGGGATCCTTGACAAGTAAGGGCAGAGGGCAAATGTACTTGAAAATCTTATGACAGTTATGCTGCTTTAAATGATTGCAGTGATAACTCCACGTCTTCAATTTTCAATGTAGAAAGAGCTTTATAGGAAATGGAATAAAATGGAAACTTTCAACATACTTCCTTGGTACTGTATACGATCAACTGTCCTACAATCAATCCTAAGATAGAAGTCATGTGCTATATTTCTTTTTATCTCCCACGGCTAGTACATCCTCTTTGCATGCAGTAGTTGTTCACAAATATTTGTTGATTGAAGTACAATATATTTGAGAGCAATAGTTACTGACGTGCTTAGCAGTTTTAGATGCATCACTTACAGTCTTCTCCAGAATAGAGAGTCACTGACTGAGGGTCAGGCCCAGATCCTAGTTGATTGATAGCCTGGACCTTGACATCATAAGGGGCATAGACAGCAGGCGTCATCACCCGCAATGTGTGGTTTGTGACTGTTTCTTCTTCCCACTCCACTGGGGCTCCCTGTGGCTTCCAGGTCACTCTGTACTCTAGGCCTGGTCCATTCTGCTCCATGGATTTCAAAGGCTAAAACAGAAGGCAAGACTCATTTAGTCTGATCACAGATGTGTTGACTCAGAGATGATGGTGAACCACCCTAAGTGGAATAAGGAACAATGTAATGAAATGATCATTTGTTGAGAGATCTTAAATCCCCCTTCTTGGTTTAGAGACAGTTGTGAAAAAGTTTTGTCATCATATGAGCTTAAGTATGAAAATTAATCCCTTAACTCCCCAAGTAAGGAGAAGCCTAAATCAGATGCCGGGATTATGTCCTTATGGTAAAGTCTAAGTTTTTACGCATGAAGGAAGTTACAAAGAAATTCCACAAAGTGTTTCAGCTTTTTGCTTATGCTTTCCACTACATTCCACCTTTTCATTTTCAAAGAACAGGCTGAAATAAAAAATAATATGGCCACGAATTCTTTGGTTGTGAATGGGATTCTCCCATGGCTTTTTGAAGAGAACTCTTTCTTGCACCTGGTTCTATCCTTCTCCATTTTTCTTCTATAAGAAGAGAGAGATTATGTAAATATTTTTGGAGAATATGAATGTTCATACTTTAATACAAAGAAACAGTAGCTCCTCTTTCTAATAATTTCCCAGCTCCTTGACCATTCTTTATTTTTCTTTAAGAAAAAATGCCTCCCTTACCCACTTTATTTTGCTCCATAGAAATATTTGGAGGAATAACTTTTTTTTTCTTTTCTTTTTTGTTTTTCTTGAGATGGAGTTTCACTCTTGCTGCCCAGGCTGGATTGCAATGGTGCGACCTCGGCTCACTGCAACCTCCATCTCCCGGGTGCAAGCGATTCTCCTTCCTCAGCCTCCAGAGTAGCTGGGATTACAGGCATGCACCACCACGCCTGGCTAATTTTGTATTTTTAGTAGAGACAGGGTTTCTCCATGTTGGTCAGGCTGGTCTCGAACTCCCAACCTCAGGTGATCCGCCTGCCTCGGCTTCCCAAAGTGCTGGGATTATAGGCATGGGCCACAGCACCAGCCCTGGAGGAATAATTTCTAGTATGGGAAATTGTTTATTTCCACTTTAGTCTTTAATTGAGCAACACTTTAATTTAAAAACAATAATGTGATTTAAACTGCCTATTTAATTTCAAAGATAATGGGATTGTGCATTGAAATGCATCAGTTACATAAAATAAGTTTAAAATACAATTTTAATCCTAAATTTAAGGTTCACTTATATAAACAGTAATTTTCTCTGGATATGTGAGTGAGTCAATAATGTCATACTTAGTGTTCTTACAGAATCTGTAATCCTTCTCAACTTAATCTAATTTACTAAAACACTTATTAGAGGCATTGCTTGGAATTAAGTTGAAAGCATAGTGACATATGAGCAAAATAATTTTAAGTGTATTCCTATTCCAAGGTGAATAAACTAAACTAACTGAGAGAAAAAAAATCAAAACAAAATGAAAACTTTCTGAGATTTTTCTGCAGACCTTGTTAATACTTGGATTCATTGGAAAGTTTTGCTCCAAGATATTTTAGAGTGTGAAATGGATATAAATTCACCAGGGGCTTTAGCATTGTCCCAGTGAATTAGGCCATGAGCTTGTAATGCCGTGCTGCAATCTGGAATGACAGTTTTCTTCAGTCTCTACTGACAATAAGTATGTGCAAATAATATTATTCATTTTACACATTTTGCTCCAAAGAAAGGAGTTAAATTTAATAAAGTTCTCTGACAAATTTTAAATAAATAATAAATCATAACACTTTAGACAAAAATATTTTAGCTATATTATTGGCCTTTTTAGTACCCAGGAACCCAAATAAACAGCCTGAATGCTTTGTATTTGACCTTAAGGCAATGCCTACTGAACCTCAGATACTTCCCAAATAATCTCTTCAAGAAAGAACAGAAGGAGCAAGGGCAGAGTAAGCAGGAAGACCACCAGCCTTCCCTTCCCTCTGCCTCTCGTGAAGTAGCCCATGAGGAAGGAGTCTCTAGAAAAGAGGTTCTTAACTTGGGGTGTAGGACTCTCTAGATAGGGTACATGTGTATCCTTTAAAGGATCTGAGAAACCAATGATATTGTTAGTATGACTTTTTCTAGAAAAAGAGCCTGTACGTCCAACATAGTTTCAAAGAGATCTATGAACCAAGCAAGGTTATAACTATTAATCTAGAAAACAGAAAGACTGCTGTCCTGCCTTGATTCCATTTTTTAAAAAATTGTTGAACATTTTTATTTATTTTTAATTGAGAAATAGAAATTGTATATACTTATTATGTACAACACGTTTTGAAATATGTATACATTGTGGAATGGCTAAATTAAGCTACTCAAAATATATGCTACTTCATATACTTATTTTTTATGATGAGAACACTTAAAACCTAGTCTCTCAACAATTTTCAAGAATACAATACATTATTATCTACTATAGTCATTATGTTATACAATATTTAATTTAATTCCACTTAATTTCATTTTAAAGCCAGTAGGTCTTCTTATTATACTTGTATTATAAATAATAAAACCTAGATCCATTAGGAGTTAACTACCTTGGATGTGATTATATAACCAGGTAATTAAAGATGTTCCTGCTTCCCAACATTAGTGGGGTTTTGGGCTTTTGGTTTTGTTTTTGGTGTCCTTTAAGTTCGAAATGTGTTATTTTACCGAGCAAAGTTAAAAATTCACATGTATATGCTTAAGAACAATGGAAACTCTCAAGCAAAAATTATCCTGGTATAGGTATTTAACTGATGAGTTTGCAGTAGACTCTTTTGTCCTGTTTTGCGAGTAGAACATGATGATGTTCGAACACTCAAAATACATGAGTGAGTCATGACCCACTTAATATATGAAAAGTGAATGTTTGAAGGTAATGCTAACTAAAAAGCCTAGTTCTACCATTAAGTTAAATTGTAATGTTACTTTAAATTGAATCATGTTTAGCGTTAAATGTAAAACATAAACAAAGAAACAAAAATTAGGGATGTCCAGTCTGTTCCTAGTCCTCATCTCCATTGTTAGTTCTTTTGGGAAAGATCAGCTTTTTTTTTTTTTTTCAAATTATGGCTCTCTGACCCATTATCATGTAGACAGGAATTATTTTGAGTACATCTCTGGAGGGGGTCTGGTAATTCATGCACAATACTATCTGATTGCGAAACTGGGAAAAACCTGGAGTCTAACTCCTTTCCATAGGATGATCCATATAGAACGATACTCAATGAATGAATATTCTTAAACTTCACTGGCTGTGTCAGCAGTGATTAGATCTCTGACACATCAAGATAATAGGAGACACCATGGGACATACTGGGAATGTAACTGTCAGCCTAGATCCAAATCCTGTGACTACTTCCTTCCTCTAGTCAATTAATTACTAAATTACATGTCATTTGCTCCTCAAAGACAAATGCTTTTTCTTTTTTCTTTTTTTTTTTTTTTTTTTTGAGACAGAGTCTCACTCTGTCACCCAGGCTGGAGTGCAGTAGCATGATCTCAACTCACTGTAACCTCCACCTCCTGGGTTCAAGTGATTTTTCTGCCTCAGCCTCCCAAGTAGCAGGGATTACAGGCATGCGCCACCACACCTGGCTAATTTTTATATTTTTAGTAGAGACACAGTTTCACCATATTGTCCAGGCTGGTCTCAAACTCCTGATCTTGTGATCTGCCCGCCTTGGCCTCCCAAAGTCCTGGGATTACAGGCATAAGCCACAGCACCTGGCCATAGATGCTTTCTTAGTACAGTCCCATTCTTACAAGGAGAGAGCATTAATAATCAATCTTGTGTATCTTTGGGGTAATAAAAAATGACTTATGAGTGAGAGGAGCAGTCAAAAAGACTGAAGATTTCTGGCCTTCTTTCCGTATGACTCAGCCCATGGCATCTGGGTGAGGTCATTAAACTCTGAGATTCCCAGTTTCTCTTTATGACATATAAGACTGACACCATCATGGACCACAGCCCTCCCAAAGGAGTAGTGAGGATTAATGAGCTAATGTTACTGGAACATGATGTGCTTCTCTGAGGAACTGACCGGCAAATACACAGTATTATTGATATCTAACCAACTGTATTATCTACTTTATGAAAATTTCTATGGAACTTAAGGGAGGATAATACAGATATACCCTAAAAGACTAACATCATTTTAGACTACAAATTAAGTAATTATCAAGACAATGTAGTAGTAACTATTTATAACCACACATTCAAGGAAAGAAATAATATTATTGAATATATTTCATTTCTATGTATTACCATTTTAAAAAAAGTTTTCCACATCTTAAACTTGTAAAACTTAATTTCACTGAAGTGGAAATAAAGAGCTAATTCTGATCTAAAAAATATTGACTAAATATTTTGCAAGTATGGGCCATGTGATTGTGTAATGAGTACAAAGACCAACATACGAGGATAAAAAGCAAACTAAACTTTGTGCATTTTAAAACTCTTCCAAAAATTTATACTTGGAATGAATTGTGGAAATAAATTAGTATATTTCAGCATACATTAAAAATGTTCTATGTTTACACAAAATTTTATAAATTCAATGTTGGAGGCCTATTACTCATCAGAATGGTTGAATGATAATTTCCTTTTAGGTAAGCCAATATACTGGTCATTGAATACATCCAAGTAGTAGAGGGAAAATAAAATTCCCCACTGTTACAGAAGAAATTTGGAAATGACCCTAGAATAATTAAAATTATCTGGGTAGATGGGCATTTTTATGCAAAATTCAAATGGTGAAGTCTATTTAATAACATTTAACAGAGATATGTAAAGGAGGAAAAAGTGAGGTTTGGAGTCCAAAGATCCTCATATATAAATCCTAGCTTTGTGGATTTCTGGTTGTGTGGTGATGGGCAAGACATTCATAATCCTGGATGCCATCTCCAGATCTAGAATAAGGCGTTCGTGATGCTTTCTTCACAAGATCATCCTCAGAATTATTAGAGAGGAGAATACAAAATGTCTACTGGTGTTTAATGAGTAGCGAATATTTTTTGGGGGGTCATCAGTTTGATATGAATAATATCTAGTAGATTATACTAAATTAATTAAAGATTTTCAGTATTTTTTGAATGGAAGAGAATCTAGAATATTGTTAATTAAATTATTAATAATTTGAAACTCTGGTAATGTATTACAACTGAATCAATCTGCATAATCTTCCCTAAATTGTTGACCAGCGTTAAACTCGATTTCATAACATCATTTTAATCACAATGATCTTTAAAATTTATGATGATGACTCACAAGTTCATTTCATTTCCAAATCTTATCTTTGTTCTTAAAAAAATGTTGTGCTATCATTGTAGTTAGCATGCAGACCTAAGAGGAAGAGAAAAGAGCACAAAGAAATACATAACATATTAAGGAATACACACCTCCCACTTTATAATCATTTCCTTGGGTTGAGAGGCTTGAACCCTTATGTTTTGTGGATTCCTATCTGGAGCTGAAAAATTAAAAACATTAACATTATTTTTCCTTTTAACCCATAGGTAAGTCATCATATCACAACTCCTCCCCCCAAAAAACACAGATAATTAAATAAGTTTGATTGTACTTATTAATTTATATCTGGTCCAGTTCCTAAAAAGATTTAAGGTAGATTTTAAATATGTATTTTATTTAAAAGAGTAAAATAGTCTTCTTGGAGTGAAATAATTATTATCCAGTGGAGAGTAGATGGTTTACTATATATGTCTTAATTTTGAATCTGCTTTTAAAATTTTTAAAACTGCTTTTTAAAATTCTGAACCTGCTTTTTAAAAAAATATATTTTAATTTAAGCCTGCCCTATTTTTTCTGTTAGAATTGTCATTAGAAACATATGTTGTGAATATTTGCCTTTAGAAGAATAAAATAAACACCATGTATTAATATCAGCAGCCGAGTTTTAAGGACATCAAAATGAATAAAACCTGTAAAGTAGTCATGAATATTTTTAGATGGATTCGTTTTATTAGCAATAGCTAAATGTGGAGTTTAGTGCAAAGGCTGACATACACTAAAATCACACAAGTGTTAATTTCTATCTGATTCAGTTATAACCTTCACTTGCTTTTTCTCAGTCCAAAAAGGAAATTATGTACTAGAGTATCTATTTTAGCCAACGAAAAATAAAATATCGTGCTATGACCATACTGATGATCAATAACAATTAAGTAATACAAATTTTAGCAGTCATCCTTGAGATTTTTTCAAACGCATCTTGGAAATTTAGATTGATGTTGAAACACAAGAAAAGACACTGAATGCGTAAAAATTAATAATGTTAGATGCATACATATTGAACTTTAATTTAGAACTTACTTGATGATATCTGGTTAAACTTGATATTTAGCCATCAGAAATAACTGAAAGTAATGGGTTTTTTTCATATGTCACTCCCCTAATTTCCTGCTTTTATCGAACTCGTATGTAACACTTCTGAAACTTGTGTGCTTTGAATATTTTGTGTGCTGTTTACAGAACTGTTAACACTATTTGGAGAAATCTAAAATCCTACATTACTCTATCAATCTTTTTTTTTAGATGTTCAAAGATGGGGACAAACAAATATTTTGTTAGAAACCTGATGTGAGAACCTGCATACCTGCTGGTGGTGTTTCATGGTGGTCTGACGGCTGGCTAGGTTGACTTCTCCCTACTTCATTCACGGCTATGACCCTGAACTGGTAGCTCACAAATGGAGCCAAAGGTAAGATAACTGTGGTTTTCTTTCCTTGGACTCTGGTCAGTTCCTCCCACCTTCCAGGCTCTTCTTTGTTTCCTTCAAATTCAACAATATACTCTGGTAGTATGAACAGGGAAAAAAATATTAGAATGTATGGAGTATGGATAAGTTATACCGAAATTTATACCCAATATTAAAAGTTCAAAAGGATGTTATAAAAAGAATAATCCACTAAGGGTGGTTAAAAAATGACTTCACTATTAATTTTGACTATCTAGAGTAATGAAAACAGTTATCCCAAGTCTTCCTACCGCTAATATTGCTATTGTGGTCAGCTCCAGCTTCCCAGGTCAGCCGAACACTCCTGTTCTGTCTTTCAGACAAGTGAAGGTTTTCTGGTGGATCCGGAACATCTAATTAATAAAGGAAGGGAAAATGTAGATAATTGCCTTTGTTTACCTGATTCCCTTCCTCAGACACATTGCCAGCTACCCTGAGACAGAGGAGGTACCACCCTCTTAGGGACCTGGGAAGCACACCCGCCTCCCGCCCCATATATGGAAGGGAAAGGTGGAGTTTCAAGGGTAATTCAGGCACCTAGCTAGCCCTAAGAAGTAAATAAACAACTTCATAAGAACGGAGGTAATAGCAGCTTTAAACAATAGCCAAGGAAGCTAGAATCACAGGGATGTTTGGTTCTCCTATAGAAACTGAAGATAACATCTTAATATATGTCTCTAAGTTGTTTTTGTAGAACCCAGACTCTCACCAAATAAATTTGCTGGCACGGAGACCTCAGATAAAGGGAAACTGAAGTCTGAGCTCTGATCATCATTTTTTGTAAATTTCTTCCTGAGGGCCTAAAGGGAGCCACATCCATGAGCCAGAGCTAATATTCTTTTTGACTGACTCCCAATTTTTAAACAAAGCTTCTCTTCCTTAACCAATTGCAAATCAGAAAATCTTTGAATCCACCTATGACCTGTAAGCCATGCCCCATCTCCACTTCAAGATATCTCACCCTTTTTAGGCATAAACCAATGTGTAACCTCAATGTACTAATTTACTATTTTGCCTGTAGCATTTGCTTTCCTGAAATTTACTGCTGCTTTTAAATACCCTCACCTGCAAGCCACTGAGGAGGTTGGGACTTAAGCATGAGCTGACCAGTTCTTGTTTGGTGCCCTGCAGATAAGAGTCTTCCTTTCTCCCACTGCAAACCTCAGTATAGATACCTGGTCTTACTGCACCGGGTTGGTGGACCCCAGTTTGGTTCCATAAAAACCCTTCTTTTCTGGGCCCATGTCTCCACTATGTTCAATCGCATCAGGCTCTGGGGTCTGGGGTTCTTTGTAAAATGCAGCATCTTCACATGTACTCCCCAATGGACCATATTACCTCCCTCTTCTCTGATTACAGTCTCAAGGGGTTATCCTTGACCAGGGACATCAGAATTCTTTTAGGAATAGTTAATAACAATGAAAATTCCTAGGCCCTATTTCTGGCTTACCAAGGAAGGTGGGTCCAGGAGTCTGCATTTGCAAACAAGTTCCTTGGATGGTGATTAGGTATACCCAAGTTTGAGAAACATGATGTATCTCAAATGAATCATTTCTGTTTGTCCAGTACATATTTGTTTATATGCCTGATTCATCTCCAAGAATAGGGGTCATATTTTATTAAGCTTTGCATTGCCCACAGTGCCTCACACATAAATGTTTTATAACTAAATAAATCAGTGAAAAAGATATTATTACTTCAATCGTGTATAATTATTATATTAAATCAGTAAAAATTAGGTCTTATGGTTATAGAAAAAGAGAACATGAGCTCTGCTTTCTTTTCTGCAACTCTGTTGGATTTTTATCATTATTGATAACAATGAATTTTCATTATAGCAACTTTGATACCCTCTTAACCTGGAGTTCTCAAAAAGAGCAGGAAGTCAGTTTATATCAGAACAGGGAGATTTGGCATTGTTAAATGTTGTGACAGAAACTGGAAAATTAAGTAAGTAAATGATCACAAATTTTTGAGTACTAAAGAAAATGAAAATTTCTGGTACTTTGAAAATAAAGCAACAGTAAAAAATCTTATTTCTAATGGTATTTACTCTGAAAATTGGGTTTGAATTCTCTCAAGTATTGGAGGACTTTTATCTTTTTGCAGAAGAGAAAAGGAAGATATTATCTAATGTAGCCTTTCAATGGGCTCTTTCTTCTCCAAGTGGAAAGCACCGTCTATTGCTCCTCTTGAATATTTGCTAATTGTTAGAAATTTACATTGACAAAAAGCATTGTTTCCAATTCAGAATAGAGAACATGTTTTTTTAAAAATGTGGTTCATGACTGTGTCCAAACATTAAAGCCATAAATAAAAAGTTAATTCTTCAACAGGTTTCAGAATCTCTGAGCTCAGAGGACTTTGGTTTCTCTTCAGTATTTACTGAGTCCACTAATTTCTGAAGCTTCCTGAAATAAACTAAGGCTGCGTATTGCATCTGACATTAAAATCTGGCTCCTCTG
Source organism: Pongo pygmaeus (assembly GCF_028885625.2). Taxonomy (NCBI): domain Eukaryota; kingdom Metazoa; phylum Chordata; class Mammalia; order Primates; family Hominidae; genus Pongo; species Pongo pygmaeus. The sequence continues at coordinate 77,780,771 of NC_085930.1, forward strand.
AGAATCATATGGAGCTAGAATTGATGAACTTGCAACTGAAACTTTAAAAAAATGATATCCTGAAAGCATGTTTATATCAAGGCTTTTAAAAATAACTTTTGATTAAAGGGGGTCAAGTATGTACTTTTAAAAATTGTTTTCCAGGGGGTAAAACATAGTCTTTTAGAAACCTCATATGTGTCTATATAATTATTTTTTTATTGTCAATTGTTGAGAGATGCTTTGGTAAATCAGAAGTTTGTCTAAAAAAAAAGAATGTAAATTTTAAATATAATATTCTCCAAAATTTATTTTTATTTTTATTCTGTAAACATTGGTAAATTACTGCATATATAAACAGTACATATAATCGTAGGTAGAATTTAAAAAAATTAATAGTTCCAAAAATGGCAGCCTAATCTCAAGAATGAACTTTTAAATTTTCTAAGGAAATTGAGAAGGGGAGCATCAAGCAGTAGGAGACCCAGTCCCTTTGGTGGCTGAGATTGCTCAAAATACTTAGGGACAAAGCACAAGGAGCCTGATACTTACCCCTCTACTCACTGGGCCTGGGATGAATTCCAGTTTATCTGAAGCTCAATTACTTTATCTGATGAATTATTGTCAAAATCATCACTAGGGGATTAAACGTTTCTGCTTGTAAAGACCTGAAAATGCTCAAATACCCACGGCCAAACATTTTGCCTAAATGTATAATTCTACTGAGCCGACTCTACAACTCTACAAATCCATACCTTCTATAAGTGGAAACTGTTCTTTTATTTTTAGAACCCAACCTTGATGGCCATTTGTTTCACCCGAGACAGGGTGGCCATTCGCTTTACTTGAAGAGATCCAGCCTGTTGATCCATTTTTTATCAGCCTCTCAGAAGAGACTGAATTTTCTCCCTCGGTCTGTACCACCACCTCCCTTGTTTGGAACCTAACAGACGGCCCCAACAGCTGGAGTGCTAAAGACACAAAGGTCTGTTATTAACAATGATTAATGTAGACATATGATAAAGAAGGGTAGGCAAAACCAATACTTTTAAGGAATATCTGCAAACTAAAAGAAAGACTAAATGGTGGCCACTGAAACAGAACAAATGTCTGTAGCTGTTAGCGTCCCTGCAGAAAATTAATGAATAACTCACACAAATTTAGGATAGTTCCAAAACGTTTTAATAAAACATCTTTAAAAAGATGTGGGCAGGATGTTCAGTAGGCTGGGTGTGAGAGAGACCTGAAATATTGGTGGTGGGATGCAGCTGCTAGAGCCCCATCAGAAGGAATGGTGTGAGGAGACCCTGTCTGCAGAAGCCATGACTTTGGCAGTGGGACACAGCCAGTCCACAGGGACGGAGTAGGGAGAATCAATACAACACTCCAAATGGCCCTCCACTTGCTGAACCAAATAATAGCTGGAAGGCAAGTGGTTTGCTGATGTTGTCTTTACAAGCAACCTTTCTAGGTCAAAGAGCTGGTAGAGAGTGAACCTGGAAGGGAAATTTTGGAAAACATCCAGCAGATAGTCTAAGAGCTTTAAACATTGGTGATTTCAGGAGTAATTGCATTGATTACACTAGTGAAGTGTGCACACTGTTTCCTAATTAGTACTTTCACTAACAACAACAACAAAAAAAACAAAGACATTCCTTTGTAGAATGCTGGAAGTTCCTCTCCATCCTTCCTGGAACCCTGGGAACTCAGTCTGTGCCTTTGGTTTACAGATGACCACCGTGCATCCACCTCTCGACCCCTATTGAGATCCTCCAGTCTAGCCCACCTCCATTTCTCAGCCCCATTTCTTTGTACACCAGGGAAGAGTAGCTCAAGAGTGCTAGGAACTCAAGCGTGCTTTATTTTTCTTTCTGCTGATAGCATCACTTACCTCCCACTGCTATTGGCAAATTAACACACGTAGGGAAAAGAAATTAAGCATTAATTAATTTCTTTTATATGAAAAGAGGAGAAAGGATTTGAAATTGCGTTGCTTTTTAAACAAAAATTTGAAACTAACAATATATGTGCAGGGGCTCAAAGAATCATTAGCTTTATTAGCCAGGAACGATGAAATTTAATCAGAAATGAAGAAATTAACAGATTTCTCATTAGTTAGTGCACTTACCAAGAACAGTTACTTGAGTTATATCAGCAGCACTGTCTAGAGCAGTATGAGCTGAACAGCAGTAAATACCTTGGTCCTCTAAAGTTACATTAGATATGGTCAAATTAGCTCCATCAATAATTATCCTATCAGAAAAAAAGTCAGTACATGATGAGAAGGAAAACAATTGAAAAAATAGAAACCCAATTCTTTTAAAAATGCATAATCCTCATCGAAAACGATCTAAGAGTGAAAAACGACTTTATGCAATGCAAATTTGATTAGAGAATGCCACATTTGAAACCTGGAGATAAAGAATTATTCTAGCATACACAAATGTCTACATAGCCATAAACAAAATAACATTAAAAATTGTTATGAAATCTAACCATCTGTTTGCATGGGTCAGTGATGGAACTGTGTGTTGCCTGGCATGTTTAAAGAGTGCATCATACCTTACAATGGCCAAGATATATTTGAGTAATTCTTAAGGTATGTTTAGGGAACCACCTATATAAGCTCAATTGGAGTGCTTCTTACAAAGGCAGATTCTGAATTCCATCTCCACTCCACAGAACCAGAATACCTGAGATGGAGTCTGATAATCTCAGTTTTTCACAAGTTTCTCTTTTCTCCGCCCCTCTACTCCCAAGTACAATGCACATTAAGATCTGATAGCAATTAAAGCATATGACTTATTTGAACAGTAGATGGCAGTGTAGTACTTCTTTTTGCAAATCATTTCACCTCGCTTTTTATCATTTGTTCTTTTACCAATTTGTGATCAGGTTTACTATAAGAAAATTGCTTCTTTATAAATTTCACCTTTTACCCTGTATGATTGTCGAGATAACTATTAAAGTATTTTTCACGTTCCATAAAATTTAAAATGTATTCATAATAATTAGCATTTTGTAGAAATAATTTAAATAGTGTTATCCTTGTGAGGAGGAAAGGAGGCTCACATAATTAATATTTTTATGTACATTTCATATAAAATGCTGAGAATTTTGAATTATATAAATCTACTTTAAATTGCAGTGTAATGAAACATAGTTATTTTGATTATAGACAGAATCAGCCCTTATTCCTCCACCAATAATAGAAAGATTTGCCAACCAATATTACCTTGAATTGTTACATCAAGAATCTCACTATAATTCTAGACATAATAAAACTTTGACATGAATTAACATGTCAGGTCATGTTAGTCAGGTGTCCATTTGATACAATATTAGAATACTGCATATCCTGACAATTTTTGAAAAATTTACCTTCTTAGATGAAAGAATATACTTTAATAACCTCTGGAAATAGGGCTTTTGTGCCCCGCAAGAGGGCCCATAGTAGCTGAAATCTTGCCAAGATTTATACCTTGGCATGGGGTGCTTCAGGCCAGAGAAGAAAGCTACCAATTTTTTGGCAAGTCATGGTTGCATTATGCCTTGTTTCCAGTCTCACAAATGTACCTTAGGTGCCTCAAATTAATCAAGGTTGGGTGCCTCACTAGTCCTTGAAATGTGGTAGGTATGGTATACCTAAAGAACTTATTAAAAATGTCATGTTCCAGCCTCAGTCCAGGTTCCAAATCAGTACATTTGGAGATGGGGCAAGGGCTATTGCATTTGAACATGAAGCCTAGATAATTCTGTCACACATCAAAATCAGACAACTATTTGCCTTCGCAGGGTCACACTATATTGTGCTGCAGTAACAGACAGCTCCAAATTCTCCATGCCTAAGAACACAATCACTTATTTCTCTCTCACATTATGTTCCCATCATAGGTCAGCTGGATTCTGCTTTAAAAAGTTGTATCATTTCTACTCTCATAGCACTTGAACTCTTAGAAGAAGCTAAAAACATCTTCACATCTTTGTGTCCCAATCTTTTCCTTTGTTTGCCTTCACCCGCTTAATTACCTTGCCTGAGAAATCTATCCACTAAAACCACTCAACTCCTTCATCTGCAGTATCCAGTCTGCTAGTCCCTAATCCATGTCAGCAGCCATTGTTGTCTTACCCTGTTCAGCTGAGTAATATCCGTGTTTGCCTGAAGGCACTATGACAAAACGATTCTCTCTTTGGAGACCTGTGTTTGCGGCTCAGTTCCATCAATTATTATTTGTACAACCTTGAACAAAACATTGAGCCTAATTCATCTCATCTGAAAAATGGGGATAACAATATTTTCTTTCTCTTTAGGAGAATTAAATGAGGTAAAGCACATAAAGTGATTAGTGCATACAGCCTGGCAGAGTATGTGCTCAGAGAGTGTTACTAATAATATTAATCAAGTTGATTTCATTCATTTTTGGCTTATTGCTAATCACATTTCTCATGGTTGGTGTTTTAATGTCCCCAACTCCCATTTCTCCTGCCTCTCTGCTTGAACAAATTACCTTCTTTCCTAATTTGTTAGAAAGAGACCTTTCACTATGACTGCATCTTCATCTTTGCATCTTCAACTTCTCCCCTCCCTCATTAATTTGCCACTATTTCTGGAAGGGGAAAAAAAGAAGCTCCTATTTGGTGCCAAGGAAAAACCCTCCCACTGGATTCTCAATGCTCTTTCCTCCCACGCCATCCTAGTTATCAGTATATCCCACTTTTCATGCTACAGTGGTCTCTCCCACAGGGCTAGGTCCCTCCCTTTGCCTACAGTCATGAACAGTCCCCATTACCTTTGTTAAGCATGATATAAATTCTAAAAATGGTTTCATATCCATGCTCCATTTCATGTTTCATAACCATAGTGTATGGTCTATAGCCTGTATGGTCTATAGCCACCTGCAGGTTGGAAATCCACAGAAAATTCCTTGGGGGGCATTTCAATCTACCTAATAGCATTACTGTGAGGGCTAAAGAGAGAAAGCATGTATGGGAAGTACTAACATAACATGAAGCCCCATAGGTCTAATGGTTCAGAGTGGCAGTTCCCAGCACTTACTGCATCCCTACACAAGAAAGGGGACAAGCGAGAAGAAGGAATTTTCACTTCTCATTGTTCACCATGTATATTTGATTAGAAGTTTAACCTCCCTTTAGGTTAAAGCTTCTGGTCTTCTGCATAGTAATAAGGAGAAGGTGTCTCAGCAGAAGGTAAGAAGTATGAGGTTACTGATATGGCCTTCTAGAAATTTAGCAGATACCTGTGACTTCTACTCCCTGCTATATCTCCATGCCTGCCCTTGGCAGCAGTCAGGGCCAGCCAGCAGCAGTGACTCCTAGCCTTCCTTGCTCCTGGGGCCTCTTCTGAGCTAAGGTTATTGTCCTTTATCCCTGTTACTTGTTTAGGGAAATTGGCAGAACACCTGTGTCACTTGCTCAGTCCACTCAGATAGCCAGAGGTTCATTCCAGTGTCAGCTCTCGGATCCTGCAGGAACTGTAAAACTGGGTCACATGAAAAGGTTGCTTAGGGCTTCTGGGGTCAAAGCCTAAATGTACATGTCATATTACCAACCAGCCATGTGTCTCTGATTCCCTTCTTGGCTGTAGCCCAGAGGTCACATGGAAGACCCTGGATAGTCAGGCAGTAGTAACAAAAGAGGCAGAATGTAGGCATATCTGAGCAGTTGGCAGACCAACAGAGACCTAACCTGAGGCTGGAGATCTGTATTGCAAAGTGTAGCCTTTAGAAGTATATAATTAATTTTGTGTTTCAATGAGAACTGGTTGTAATACATACACTGCCTTTCTGCAAACCTTTGTATATATAGGAAGGAGGGGAGAGAATAAATTAAGTACCAAGGCTGAGACCAATGCCTTTGCATAGAGCTGGCTCACACATAAATACCAAGATAGACCAAGCAAGCAACAGAAATGAGACAAGCAGAATGAAGAAATGAAGGCAGTGGGGCAGTGGGGGCTGGGGGAGGCGGAGGCAGGGAGCAGGACCAAGATAGCCAACTAGAAACAGCTGTGTTCAGAGGCGCCCATAGAAAAGAACCACAGTAAGTGTATGAATCCTTCCCTGGCAACCAAAGTATCCAGGTTTCTCTTATAAGAACTGACTAGGAGGCTGGCATGATCCACAGAGAGGAGGGAAGAAGAGTGTGGTGCAGTGGTCCACCTGAGAGCCACACGGGGCAGGGGAGACCCTTCCCCCCAGCCAAGGGAGGCGGTGAGTGAGTGTGCTACCCAGCGGGGGAAACAGTGCTTTTTCCACAGAACTGTGAAACCCATGGATTGGAAGACCCCACTCACAAACTCAGGCCACTGGGTCTAGCATCACAACCCCGAAGCCCCACAGATTCTCAACAGCCTCTCAGCTGGAATCTGCTTAAGCCTACTGAGCTCCTGGTGGGAGGGGAGGCCAGCCCCACAGCTGCAGCTGCCTGCTGCCTAAGCCATTTGAGCTCCTTAGAAGAGGGGCAGCAGCCAGCACTGGGAATCACAATTGCCTGACACTCCAAGCTCCCTGGGTGGGGGAAAGGCAACATTCATATCTGTAGCTCCAGGCTGTGCTTTCTCCCCTGCTGGAGCCAGGGAAGCTGGATGGCTCGGTCCCAAGACATGTCCCCCACATCCCAACACACCCACTGTGGCAGAATCAATGCCTCTTCAGGCCAGACCCTGCGTGCCTTTTCAGGCCTGACCCTGACCCATCATTCCTCCTTGGGTGGGGCTTCTCTGCAGGAACTCTAATAACTCCAGCCAGAGGCTCAGGGACAGAACCCAGATCTCCCTGGGCCTGAGCCCCTAGGGGGAGGGGTGGCCATGGTCTCTGCAGACCAGCAGACTTAGCCTCTCCTCCTGGTAGTTCTGAGGAATCCGGGCAGCCCAGACAAGTTGGTTTCCCCCTAGTGAAGCACATCCCCTCCACCAAGGGACAAAGTGCTTTGTTAGACGGGTCCTAGTCCCCGTGCCACCCAACTGGGTGAGACCCTCCAACAGGGATTGTCAGACACCCTATATAGGAGTGATCCTACTGCCAACAGGTTGGTGACCCTTGAGGTCTGAGATCCCACAAGAAGGAGCAGGCACCCATCTTGGCTGTTCTCCAGCCTCCTTGAGTGACATCTCCAGGTACAGGAGTGAACCAGATGAATAGGGACTGAAGTGGACCCCCAGCAAACTGCAGCAGCCCTATAGAAGGTGGACCTGACCACTGAAAGAAAAAAAAAAAGAAAAGAAAGCAACAACAACAGCATCAACAACAAAATCTCCCACCAAAACCCCATCCAAGGGTCAGCAGCCTCAAAGATAGAAGGTAGACAAATTCATGAAGACGAGAAAGAATCAACAGAAAAAAATGCTAAAAACCCAAAAGGCCTCTCCTCCCAATGATGACAACATGTCTCCAGCAAGGGCACAGAACTGGATGGAGGATGAGGCAGATGAATTGACAGGAGTAGGCTTCAGAGGATGGGTAATAAAAACCATGCTGAGCTAAAGGAGCATGTTCTAACCCAATGCAAGGAAGCTAAGAACCCTGATAAAAGGTCACAGGAGCTGCTAACTAGAATAACCAGTTCAGAGAGGAATATAAATGACCTAATGGAGCTGAAAAACACAGCAGGAGAACTTCGTGAAGCATACACAAGTATCAATAGCCAAAGCTACCAAGTGGAAGAAAGGATATGAGAGTTTGAAGACCACCTTGCTGAAATACAGTGTGCAGACAAGTCTAGAGAAAAAAGAATGAAAAGGAATGAACAAAGCCTTCAAGAAATATGGGACTTCATAAAAAGACTGAACCTACAACTGATTGGAGTACCTGAAGGAGATGGGTAGAATGGAAACAAGTTGAAAAACACACTTCCGGATATTATCCAGGAGAACTTCCCAAAGCTAGCAAGACAGGCCAACATGCAAATTGAGGAAATACAGAGTGCACCACTAAGATACTCCATGAGAAGATCAACCCCAAGACACATAATCATCAGATTCTCTAAGGCTGAAATGAAGGAAAAAATGTTCAGGGCAGCCAGAGAGAAAGGCCAGGTCACCTACAAAGGGAAGCCCATCAGACTAACAATGGACCTCTCAGCAGAAACTCTACAAGCCAGAAGAGAGTGGGGGCCAATATTCAATATTCTTAAAGAAAAGAATTTTCAGCCCAGAATTTCATATCCTGTCAAACTAAGCTTCACAAGTGAAGGAGTAATAAAATCCTTTCCAGACAAGCAAATGCTGAGAGATTTCATTACCGCCAGGCCTGCCTTGCAAGATCTCCTGAAAAAAAGCACTAAATATGGAAAGGAAAAACCAGAACCTGTCATGCAAAAACACACCAAAATATAAAGACCAATGACATGATGAAGAAACTTCACCAGCTAATGAGCAAAATGACCAAACAGCATCATGATGACAGGATCAAATTCACACATAACAATACTAACCTTAAATGTAAATGCACTGAATAGCCCAATTAAAAGTCACAGACTAGCAAATCAGATAAGGAGACAAGACTCATCTGTGTGCTGTATTCAGGAGACCCATCTCACATGCAAAGACACACATAGGCTCAAAATAAAGGGATGGAGGAAAATTTACCAAGCAAATGGAAAGGAAAACAAAGCAGGGATTGCAATCCTAGTCTCTGACAAAACAAACTTAAAACCAACAAAGATCAAAAAAGACAAAGAAGGGCATTACATAGTGGTAAAGGGAACAATTCAACAAGAAGAATTAACTATTCTAAATATATATGCACCCAATACAGGAGCACCCAGATTCATAAAACAAGTTCTTAGAGACATACAAAGAGACTTAGACTCCCACACAATAATAGTGGGAGACTTTAAAACCACTGTCAATATTAGACAGATCAATGAGACAGAAAATTAACAAAGATATTCAGAACTTGAACCCAGCTCTGGACCAAGCAGATCTAATAGACATCTACAGAACTCTCCACCCCAAATCAACAGAATATACATTCTTCTCAGCACCACATCACTCTTATTCTAAAACTCACCACATAATTGGAAGTAAAACACTCCTCAGCAAATACAAAAAACCGTAAAGCATAACAAACACTCTCTCAGACCACAATGCAATCAAATTAGAACTCAGGATTAAGAAACTCATGCAAAACCACACAACTACATGGAAATTGATAAACTTGCTCCTGAATGACTCCTAGGTAAATAATGAAATTAAGGCAGAAATTAAGAAGTGTTTTGAAACCAATGAGAACAAAGACACAATGTATCAGAGTCTGTGGGACACAGCTAAAGCAGTGTTAAGAGGGAAATTTATAGCACTAAATGCCCACATCAGAAAGCTAGAAAGATCTCAAATCCACATGCTAACATCACAATTAAAAGAGCCAGAGAGGCAAGAGCAAACTAATCCAACAGCTAGCAGAAGACAAGAAATAACTAAAATCAGAGCAGAATAGAAGGAGATAGAGATATGAAAAACCCTCCAAAAAATCAACGAATCCAGGAGCTGGTTTTTCTTTTTTTTTGAAAAAAATTAACAAAATAGATTGACAACTAGCTAGACTGATGAAGAAGAAAAGAGAGAAGTATCAAATAGACACAATAAAAAATGATAAAGGGGACATCACCACTGACCCCACAGAAATGCAAACTACCATCAAAGAATACTATAAACACCTCTATGCAAACAAACTGGAAAATCTAGGAGAAAGGGATGTATTCTTGGACACATACACCCTCCCAATACTAAATCAGGAAGAAGTTGAATCCCTGAATAGACCAATAACAAATTCTGAAATTGAGGCAGTAATTAATAGTCTACCAGCCAATAAAGCCAAGGACCAGATGGATTCACAGCCGAATTCCACCAGAAGTACAAAGAGGAGCTGATACCATTCCTTCTGAAACTATTCCACACAATTGAAAAGGAGGGACTCCTCCCTAACTAATTTTGTGAAGCCAGCATCAACCTGATACCAAAACCAGGAAGAGACACAACAAAAAAAGAAAACTTCAGGCCAATATTGCTGATGAACATTGATGCAAAAATCCTCAATAAAATACTGGCAGACCGAATCCAGCAGGACATCAAAAAACTTATCCACCATGAACAAGTCAGCTTCATCTCTGGGATTCAAGGCTGATTCAACGCATTCAGATCAATAAATGTAATTCATCACATAAACAGAACCAAAGACAAAATCCACATGATTATCTCAATAGATGCAGAAAAGGCCTTTGATAAAATTCATCATCCCTTCATGTTAAAAACTCTCAATTAACTAGGTATTGATGGAACATATCTCAAAATAATAGGAGATATTTATGATAAACCCACAGCCAATATCATATTGAATTGGCAACAGCTGGAAGCATTCCCTTTGTAAACCAGTACAAGACAAGGATGCCCTCTCTCACCACTCCTATTCAACATAGTATTGGAAGTTCTGGCCAGGGCAATCAGGCAAAAGAAAAAAATAAAGGGTATTCATATAGGAAGAGAGGAAGTCAAATTGTCTCTGTTTGCAGACGACATGATTTTATATTTAGAAAACCCCATTGTCTCAGCCCCAAAACTCCTTGAACTGATAAGCAACTTCAGCAATGTCTCAGGATACAAAATCAATGTGCAAAAATCACAAGCATTCCTTTACACCAGCAATAGACCAGCAGAGAGGCAAATCAAAAATGAACTCCCATTCACAACTGCTACAAAGAGAAGAAAATGCCTAGGAATACAGCTAACAAGGGATGCAAAGGACCTCTTCAAGGAGAACTACAAACCACTGCTCAAGGAAGTAAGGAAGCACATAAACAAATGAAAAACAAAATCCCATCCTCATGGATACAAAGAATTAATATCATGAAAATGGCCACACTGCCCAAAGTAATTTATAGATTCAGTGCTATTCCCATCAAACTACCATTGACATTCTACACAGAATTAGAAAAAAACTACTTTAAATTTCATATGGAATCAAAGAAGACCCCATATAGCCAAAACAATCCTAAGCAAAAAGAACAAAGCTGGAGGCATCACGCTACCTGACTTCAAACTATACTACAAGGCTATAGTAACCAAAACAGCATGGTACTGGTATGAAAACAGACATATAGACAAATGGAGCAGAACAGAGACCTCAAAAATAACACCACACATCTACAACCATCTGATCTTTGACAAAACTGACAAATCCAAGCACTGGGGAAAGGATCTCCTATTCAACAAATGGTGCTGGGAAAACTGGCTAGCCATATGCAAACAACTGAAACTGAATCCTTTCCTTACACACTATACAAAAATTAACTCAAGACAAATTAAAGACTTAAATATAAAACCCAAAACCATAAAAACCCTAGAAGAAAACCTAGGCAGTACCATTCAGTATATAGGCATGGGCAAAGACTTCATGATGAAAATGCCAAAAGCAATTGCAATTGCAACAAAAGCCAAAATTTACAAATGAGATCTAATCAAACTGAAGTACTTCTGCACAGCAAAAGAAACTATCATCAGAGCGAATAGGCAACCTACAGAATGGAAGAAAATTTTTACAATCTACCCATCTGACAAAGGTCTAATATTCATAATTTAAAAGGAACTTAAACATATTTATAAGAAACAAACAAACAACCCCATCAAAAATGGGCAAAGGATATGAACAGACACCTTCAAAAGAAGACATTTACATGGCCAACAAACATATGAAAAAAAGCTCAACATGACCGATCATCAGAGAGATGCAAATCAAAACCACAATGAGACACCATCTCTTGCCAGTCTGAATGGTGATTATTAAAAACTCAAGAAACAACAGATGCTGGTGAGGCTGTGGAGAAAAAGGAACACTTTTACACTGCTGGTGGGAATGTAAATTAGTTCAACCATTGTGGAAGACAGTGTGGTGATTCCTCAAGGATCTAGAACCAGAAATACCATTTGACCCAGCAATCACATTACTCGGTATACACCCAAGAGAATATATATCATTCTACTATAAAGACACATGCATATATATGTTTATTGCAGCACTATTTACAATAGTAAACACATGAAATGGACACAAAGGCCCATCAGTGATAGACTGGATAAAGAAATTGTGGTACATATACACCATGGAATACTATGCAGCCATAAAAAGGAACGAGATCATGTCCTTTTCAGGGACATGGATGAAGCTGGAAGCCATCATCCCCAGCAAACAAGTGGGAGAAGAACAATGACAACACATGGACACAGAGAGGGGAATCACACATACCAGGGACTTTTGGGGTGTGGAGGGCAAGGGGAGGGAACTTAGAGGACAGGTCAATAGGTGCAGCAAACCATCATGGCACATGTATACCTATGTAACAAACCTGTACATTCTGTTCATGTATCCCATTTTTTAAAGAAGATATAAAGAAAAACAAAAATTAAAAAAAGAAATTTGTCATAAGAAAAAAATGAAGAAATTGGTAGTACAATCACAAGAGCAAAAATGGACTGTGCACTTGGTATTTTCTAAGTGATCTGTATGTTAATGTTTTCTAAGTACTTGGTATTGTTAACCCTATAATGAAAGTATCTTTTTAATACTTTTAATTCAAACTATGTTATGGGATTTAAAACTAAAGCACAAAGATGTTAAGCAGCTTGTCTAAGTTCAAAGATGTAATAAGTGACTGAGCTGAGATTTGAATCTGAGCCTTTGAGCTTCATTCATGATCTTACCCATGGCAGTGTTGCTGTCTCATGCAAGCAGCACATGTCCTATCTAAACATTTTCAGATTTGTAGTTTTACAGGGTAATAAATTACAAAACTAATGAGAGGTGAGATTTGGCTCCAAGATGGTTAAGTTTTAACCCTTACTAATAATGCAAAAGGACGCAAAGCTGACTTTCTCATATTTTCAAAAGAGAGTAGACATTCAGCAAATGATGACTTTTTATTTCTTTGATGTACTTAATATCATCTAGTGCTATTAAGCATCCATTCACACTTTTCTCTATATGTTCTCTTTCATATTTTGTCTATGTTCTCTATACAGAGTTTGGAAGACTCAAAGGTGTACTTCTCAGTACTTTCTGGCAGGAAGAATCCCAGATATGATTTAGGTTTTGCTAGTGAGTTAAATAAACTCATGTGAGATTGAAAAGTAGAAGGAAAATGGATGCCATCTTCTCTGGGCCAGTGGGAACAGGTAGTGGTTCTGGCAGACATGAGAGTTGGCAGTGGCAGGACTCACGAGTAGTACCAACAGGGTGAGGTGGCCATGAAGATGGCAGCAGTTTCCAGACACCTGGATTGCAGCTGCAGTGCTTTGTGATCAAGAACCTAGAAGACTAATATGCAGCCTCTTCTAGGCCTAGCTCCTCCAGTCCTTTTTTGTAAGCATCCAAGCCTATGCAGTTCTCAGCCTTTTTTTGCAAGCATCCAAGCCCATGCAATTCTTCCTCGGTTACTTAGAGTGGTTTCTATTTCACACACTAATAGAATGATACATGTTACGTGAAAAGTCAGTAGCAAAAACAGGATGATAAACATATGATAGGAGAGTGAAGTGACTTGAAGACAGAAATATTACTTAGTTTTTGTTTTTACTTCCGTATGAATATTTTTAGAACTTTTTTTTTTTTTTTTTTTTTTGAGACAGAGTCTCTCTCTGTCCCCCGGGCTGGAGTGCAGTGGTGTGATCTCATCTCAGCTCACCACAAACTCCGCCTCCTGAGTTCAAGTGATTCTTGTCCCCCAGCCTCTCGAGTAGCTGGGATTACAGGCACGCGCCATCATGTCCGGCTAATTTCTGTATTTTTAGTAGAGACGGGGTTTTACCATGTTGGTCAGGCGAGTCTCGAACTCCTGACCTCAAGTGATCCACTCACCTCGGTCTCCCAAAGTGCTGGGATTACAAGTGTGAGTCACCGCGCCTGACCTAGAACTTTTTTTTATCAAATGCAAAGTGTTCACCCCAAGCAAATATTATAACATATCATAATAGTTTACCTACCTGCCATCTTCTGTGCCATTAATTTCAAAGGCTTCTTCATCTTTACTCCAGGACAACTTCAAACTGTTTTTCAAATGTGAGTCACATTTGCTTTCACAATGTAATTCAAGCATATGCAATTTGGGGATACGAGGATTCTTAGGAGAAACTCTAAGTTTTGTAGCATCTGTTTTTATCAAACAAAGATATTAGTTAGAACTAAGCATAGCTTACTTTGTTATTAAGTGCCTGCAATTTAAGTAACCCAAATTGTCACCATAACAGTCCAATCCTCATGCAGGGTTTGTCCCACTGTAATTTCCTAACATTGTATATCATTATTATTTTCTTTCCATCCAGGCTTGGACATCTGACAAAATTTAAGTGGAAATATCAACTAACAGTTTAGGAATTTCCTTCATTATTTCTTGGGGAAAGGAGTAAGCAAAGTATAAGCAAACAAATGTCTCTAGAAGTTGAAAATAACATAATTTCTCCTTCAAGTGCTTCTGGATATATAACCAAAGCACTGTAAAGGAAATGGGAAAGATATTTGATTTTCTATTAGCGTGTTTATTATTAATTCAGAAACCTGAGGGTAAATGTTTAAGCCCATGAATGGATGAACTATTAACATGAAGGTGAGGAATTAGAAAGTAAGCCTCAGGAAAGTAGGGCCTGTGACTGTTTCGTAACACTGCGGTATCTCCAGAGCCTAGAAGGGAGCCTGTACACCGTAGGCACTCAATACATATTTTTAAATCTCCTTTTGAATGAATTACAGGGAGTGATAGTTTGAAACAAAAATAAATTTGTAGTTATCAACATTATGAAACTCAAAGATTGGTGTATGGCTGCCTTAAAAAAAGTTTGCTTCATTATGATTGTTTCAAAACATGCAATCCTTACTCTTTAATGCTATATTAAAAGTAAGTATACTCTTAACGTGGCATTTGGCATTTTGAGGACCTCCCAGAGACCAATTGCATAAGCTGACCTCCAATTCCATAATTATACTCTGATATTGGCTATGTACATTTTTCTCAAGGAAGTGGCTAAAAATGGAAAGTATTAATAAAATTAATTGTTATTCCAGGCACAAAACTTGAAGAGACTATTAAATTGAATTAATTTTAAGTGAATTATTTGACATCCTACTTCTAAGTCTAAATTTAAAGCCAGAAATTCATTTAATAATAATAGATACAATTTAATAAACACTTCTCTATCAGGGCTCTGCTAAGTAATGCATATTCATTGTGGCATTTTATAATTATAACAACTTTGTGAATATTAATACTCCCACCTTACAGAGAAAATAATTTAAGGCTAAAATGAAATTGAGCCATAAGACAAGGTTTCCTAATTGGTAACGGGCTGAACCAGGATTTGAACCCAAGTCTGCCTGAGACTAAAGCTCATGCTCTCAAACGCTATACTATATAGGCTCTCACTTAACTCCATTCTCAACATGCCTTTTGTATATGTAAAAAAAACAGTGTCCTTAATCCTCCATTGATATGATTCGTATATATTTTTAACATATAAAATAGACACTACAGCATATTGAGACTTTCTAAACTTGTCTATCTCTCTGGCCACTAGCAGTTTTGAGGTCCATTTTGGGCCAAGCACTGTGTTGGGCAATAGGAGTGCAAAGTTCCATTTAGATTCGAGGCTTCACACTCCTTACACCTAGCTGAGTTGCTTAGCCTTGATATCGGTTTACTTTTTGAAGTATAAAAACAATCATCACCATCTTCAGTGACTTCATGAGGGCATCTTGAAAAGTGTACATGACACTTGAAAATGTAGAAGACATCAGAGATAAGTAGATATTGTGGGAGAGTATTTGAGTGCTTTAAAAATATAGTCTGTGGGGCTGGCACATTGATTTACTTAGGGCACAGAAAGAGATAAATACTATAAAATAAGAAAAGGATGTAAGGCAAAAGAGAAGGAAAACGATGAAAAAAGAAGGAAGGAAGGATATATACGGGAAGAGAGAAAGAAATGTCAAGACATCAGTGGATACAACAGCAGAATATGTATGAGGAAAAGTGGCATCAGTGAAAACAGATGATCAAACAAATATGCTCTCCCTTATTTAGGTGGAAGTGAGAAGCAGGCTGGGATATGGACATGACAGAAGAAACAAAAATGCTCCTTATTAATACTGAAGATCCTTTCTGTTTTGTGTTTTCTTGAAAATTCTCTGAGCAATATTAAAATCAAAATATCAGTGAAGCCCAAGAAACTATTAACAGCTCCCAGGACTGTGCCCTGAAATTAGAATGAATAATACAAAGCTCTCTATGACTCAAAAAGAGGATCAAAAACTCTCCTCATTCTGTCATGACTCAGTCATTACAAAGTTATGAGTTTGTGAAATATTTAGCTCAAAAACTTGATTACTGGTACCATTACCTTGAGTTGGTTTTGGAAATAAAATATAGTTACAGAAATATGGTGTAGTATGGTTAATAGGTAATTTTTAAATATTGACAGCCATCTGTCACTAAGGACACCTGGCTCCCTCTTAAAATAGGATGAAGCTGTGCATATATCATTGGCATACCTTGTAATTCTTGCAATAATCTTTTAGATGAAACCCAATCTAAAATTTTGAAAAACGGTTCAAAGAACTTTATCTGGTACTCCAACTTAAATTGTATTATTCCATTTGGGCAAATGAAGTCAGACTGAACCCATGTGACAATTCATGCAAAGTAACAGTGAAATAAAAATACTTCTAATATCCAAATTGGCTGTGACTGCAGTTTTTCCTATAGCATTTTCTACCCAACATGAGTATGACCCAGCATCTTCTTCGGTGGTTCTGTTGATCTGCAATGTGCCATTTTCATAGATATGATACTGCCTGCCCTCCAGGGGTTTCACTTCTTCCACCTTCTGCCTATGGACAAAGAAAGCATACATCCATTTGAGGTAGGGTAAAATTGTACACTCTTTCTAATACTAGTTAGTGATGTCATTCAGGCCAATCCCCTTTCAATAGCTTAGCAAACCTTATGAAATGTTCCACTGGGTTTCATATTTTTCTCAAAATGGACCATGAATGTATATCCTATCTACCCAAATAGACTGTGGCTAGAGAAAATCCAAGTCCATGCTCTGTGCTTCTGCTGTATTTGTCATAGCCACCAGCACCAGTTTGCATGTGTCCTCAGAGCTTAATAAATATTTTCTGGCTTATTCATGGTGAACTCTTTAGTTAATGATTGCTCCAGGGTACTAAACGGGAAAGCTAGTAATTGAAAGAGATAATGAACGTTTCAAACCTCCTGCTGTCCTGGGAGAACATTGGTCATTCAGAAATATTATAAGCCAGGGAGTCTTGCCTGTCCTGTGGACATGGATTACATTTACCCTATCAACCCCAGAGCCATTTCCTCCAACATTCATCCATTTCCAAGCCTTTGCTGCTACACCTTGATTTACCCTGTACATTTCACAGTAAGTGACTGCTTGAGTTTTCTTTTTTTTTTTTTTTTTTTAAGGATAAGCTGTGGATGCGGTCCATGTAGGATCATATAGGACAGGGACTAGGCTGAGGCAAGTGGGAGGCTTGCCTCAGATGCAAAATTTAACAGGGTGCCAAACATCTCAGTAAGCAAGGTAAATAATATTTCAATCGAGTATTTTGAAAAATCAAAATAATGCAAAAAACCCATGATGAACAAAATATGTATCATGATTTAAAATAAAGGCAATATCTGACCCTATAAATCTATGACCTAGGGTCACTCATCTCACCCTGCCCTACAGACCAGTGACAAAATTATTCAAGAACTATTTAACCAAGCTTTTTCAGTAAAGTAACTAATAAGGTAGATCCATATTGATAATGTCTTTGGACTTATGACACCAATTAATTCATTGAAATTAAAATCAAAATGAATGCTGGAAAAGTCTTAAGCACATGCATTTGGAATTAAATGTGAGCTTAGATAATCATTTAGATAATCCCAAAACAACAATAGAGTAAAACATGACCTTGTGGTACTCCATAATGAAAAACCAAAACTACCTTTAAAATTGTCTCTGTAATCTCTTCAATTCTTTGCTTTTCTTTATGAACACAAGTGGCTCTCTGTATGTCTCTATGTGAGAAAATCCTAGAAATCTAGCCAATGTTTTCAGAAGAGCTAATTTCCTGGAAGGTAAGTTTGTTACCTTATGTCTCAGAGGTACTGGGTACATGTAACAGTATAGACACAATACAGCCTGTCAAATGACGGATGAAGAAACAAGGTCAAATCTACAATTGACATTCTCTTAAGAAACCCATGCACCACCGGCTTACCAGGACACCACTGCCTCAGGTGAAGCAAAGAACTCGCAATGTAAGAAAGCACTGTACCCAACCACTGTAGCATAATTTTCTCCATCTTCAGTTTGTATCAATGGACGGACATCTATTTGAAAATAACATAAACGCAGTTTTAAACTTTCGTGGAAGAAAGATGTGCAAACTAAATTTTTCTGTGTCCTAGTCATATTAATACAAATAGAAAACAGCGGAATATTATGGTGTCTGTTTTGAATTATAAAAGTATCCCAATTCAATACATTTTTGAAAGTATAATTTCAGTGTGAAGTCTAAAACTCAAATGTATGGTGAAAAGCAGTTTGATTTTTCCCCCATATATTATGTGTCAAGAGTTAATACACTTCTGAACACGACCTTGACCATTTTCCTTGGGAAAATAGCAGGTTAAGTCAGCTCCCAGGCACACTCACCCACAACATCAATATTGGCATTGGCAAGGATAGTTCCATGGACATTTGAGGCTTCACACTGGTACACAGCAGTATGATTTGGTTGAAGGTTGGTAAAACTGATTTCCCTAGGGAAGACAACATCACCAGCAAATGGATGATCTGAAAGAGATTAAAGAATGTCAGTTTGATAAAGAACAGGACATAAAATATTTATACACCATTTATTAAACGTGTCACACAGTATTTATATTTTAAAACCAGTTTAGGGTGACTAATAGTTCATTGAAGCCAATTCTTTAGGTTTTCTGAACATCAACTATGGACTTTTCTTTCCAGATCCATGTGAATTTTCAATTATCTTTCAAGTTAATATTTAGCAACAAAATATCTGCTCATCTAGAACTCCCAGACTTTCCATACCTATACTCATAGTACTATTCCGGATTACCCTTTAGGCATTCAAGACCTGTGATGAAGTGACACACTGTTACTCTTCTGAATTTAGGTACTGATGCTGCCTGGCACAAGTCACATGGTCAACACATCATGATCTCCCAAGCTACCAGTACTGGCTGCTATTTTCCCCCTTGACACTTTTGTTCCCATTTCAGTTCTCTGCCTCTCTACAGTTTTCTGATCTGCACCATTCATTTCATTTGCCTTGCTTCACTATTTAATCACTTCATGTACGTTGCTTGTATATTTCATTTTCCCAGGAAAACTAAACGCTTCTTGAGAAAAAGGGCCAGATTTTCTACTTTGGGGCAATAAAACCTTCCCCACTCCTGATCCAAGTATAATTCTGGAAATATCTTTTGGATTTGAGAATACCTAACATGAGGCTGGGCACGGTGGCTCATACCTGTAATCCCAGCACTTTGGTAGGCTGAGGCAGATGGATCACTTGAGGTCAAGAGTTCAAGACCAGCCTGGCCAACATGGCAAAACCCTGTCTCCACTAAAAATACAAAAATCAGCCAGGTGTGGTGGTGCGCTCCTGTAACCCCAGCTACTCCGGAGGCTAGGCAGGAGAATCACTTGAACCCAGGAGGTGGAGGTTACAGGGTTACAGTGAGCTAAGATCTTGCCACTGCACTCCAGCCTGGGTGATGTAGAGAGACTCTTTAAAAAAAAAAAAAAGTAAAGAAAAAGAAAAAGAAGAAAAAAAAGAATACCTACATTTCTGATGCATTTAAGGACCAAAAACTCTATTGGATGTGGCACATGCATGATCTCACTGACACTGCTCAGAACTTGATGGATCAGCATTTACATGGCCATTTTAAAGGTGAGGGGACTGGATTACAGAGAAGTTGGATGACACATCCCACAACATTTGGCCACTTTTCTGACTCTAAAAGCCCTGCCCTTGCTATGATACTATATATGTGTATATCTATATCTATATCTATATCTGTATCTATATCTATATTATATATAGATATAAATATATATTATTATATTATATATAATATATATAATATCTGTATATAATAAATATACAACATATATTTTATATATATAAATCTAGTGGGAAGGAAAACATGTTAGCTGGAAATGTCAAGGGAGGGGCACAAATGCAAAAATTTTTAGTTTAAAGGACATTATAAGATTAATAATCAATCGAATTCTACTTTTCTGATTGTGTCTCCATTATACGAGATAATGACTATGCTAAGTTTCAGGTTCTAGAAAGCATGAGTATTACATATTAAAATAAAAGACTTACACATCTTTTTCTGCCTGGGAGTCATAAATGAATATTTTTTTCACTTGACTGTGAGCTCTGTAAGGGCAGGACCTCACTGAGGTTGTGCAGTGTGTCCCCACTGCGCAAAGAGCAGCTACCACAGAAAATCCAGTCAGTAAATACTTGTTGGAATGACTTAAAATGTTAGGTTGGGCAACCTTTATTCCTGAAAGGCCCCTGTAAGTAGGCAAAACAATAGCCCCTGAAAGATGTACACGTTCTAAGTCCCAGAATGTATGACTTTGTTACTTTACATGGAAAAAAGGGACTTGCAGATGTGATTAAGATGAAGGACACTGAGATAGGAAAATTATTTCCTACATCTGGATGACCCAAGTGGGCTCGATGTAATCACAAAGCTCCTGAAAATCAGAAGGCCTTTCTTGGCTATGGTCAGAGGGAAATGTGACCATGGAAGGATAGGCAGAGAAATGCAGTGTAGCTGGCTTTCAAAATGGCGGAAGGGAGCCAGCGAATGTGGGCAGCCTGGAAAAACTGGAAAAGCCAAACAAAGGAATGCTCTCCAAGCACTTCCAGGACATGGCACTGCTGACATTTTGATTTTAGCCCAGACTCGTGTTGGACTTTTACAGAAATGTAAAATAGTATATATGCACTATTTTAAGCCACTAAGTTTATGGTAATTTAATTTGTTATAGCAATGTTAGAAAACTAATACAATCCTGTTGAACAATTTATCACTTATTTCTTGCAAATTAGCAAGATGAGTAGCTCTTCCAAGTTTTTAAAGGCTAAACTCTTTAGGAATGCTGCAAAGCACTGAGTCTCTAATCCTGTTCTTCACTTCCACACCCAACTCAGGGTCCTAAGTCTTTCAGAGTTAATGCCATCCTCCCATTTAGTTGTCCTTATCGCGTCTGATCCATGCATGGCTCAGAATTAACACCGCATTACAAAAGTAAGAAATTAGACTATTTAAATGATACTTTATTTAAGTAATTAAACATTGCTTAAATCTGCCGTTGGCATGGGTATGGAAACTGCTGTGTATTGACAAAGGCTAACAGAAGCTCCCAGGATTCAAGAAAGCCAAGTCTTTATAAAACACACTAGTCCTGACATACTTCAGAAATTCTTTCTCAGTTTTGTCTTTGGTCAACCCTGTGAGAAATCATGCAATAAAGTGGACGAAACTTTAGCTCTGGAGTTAATCCTTCCCGGGTTCAATTCCTGGTTTTAAATATACCTGGGTTGCATTCTCCAGTAAGTAATGTAACCTCTCTGAGCCTCAGTTGCCAATGGAGAATAATAGAATCTATTTTTCAAGCTGCTACGAGATTCAGAAATATCATATGCAAAGCATGTGAAAAGGGTTAGGCCGATAATCAATAATAGCAATCATTTTGATTTAATTTTGAAATAACATGGGAAAAGGATATATAATCCCTAAAACTAAAATAAGCTTAAAGAGATTTCAAATCCTTGAGCCAACACACTGTCATCAAATATCCCAACCTGTAAAAGTTTATGACCTGTTTGCAGGGCAACAAGGAGAGCCATGGCCAAAAGCTGTGAACAGAACCCAGAGCCTGGATTCCAGCGACCCGGCTTTGGTTTGAAGTCTACCTTTATTCAGCTGTGTGGTCTTGCATAAGTTTATTTTCAGCCTTGACCTCCTCATCCATTAACAAACCTATTGGCTCAATTTCAAAATAAATCCAGAAGCTAACCATGACTGCCACCAATCTAGCCCTGAGCGCAGAGCCTCTCAGACGGCCTCCTACCTAGAATCAATCACACAGTCCATTCTCCATTCAAAGGCCAGGAAAATACCTTGTAAAAATGTAAATTAGATTGTGTCACTCTTCTGCTTAAAATCCTCCAAGAGCTGCCTAGTGTATTCTCAAAATCCCAAGGCCCTACTTCGATGTTCATCTTTACCTAAGCTCTGGCCCCTTCCCCTGCTGGCAGATCTGGTGGCCTAGGGCTGCCCCTTGCAGTCCCTCAGCTTCAGTCACACTCACCTCTTTTCTCTTCCTCAACATGCCTCTCCACTGAGACAGCACTTTCCCTGCTATTTACATGGCTGACTTCCTCGCCTCCTTCCGATCTCTACTCAAAGGTAAATTACCACAGGGGTCTTACTATTATGATCTTAAAATAAGATTGCAACTCTGAGTCCTGAACCTCTTTCAGGCACTACCCTTACCCAGCTATTTTCTGCTTTACCACACCACAGTACACATTCATGTGTTATTTGTCTAATGGCAGGAGAGCAAGGATTCCATCCATTTTATTCACTGTTGTATCTCAAGCATGAAGTCCAGTGCCGGGAACGTAGGTGTACCCCATAAATATTATTGAATGAACGAATCAGTTAAATATGAATAACAGCACCTCCTTTATAAAGTTCTTTTGAGGATTCTAAGTAATTTGTGAATGTCTTTTGTAAACAGCCAAATACCATCCAAATGTAATATTTTATGATTTTGTGTTCCGGAGAATCTGTGTTCCTTATTTTTGTAACCTGAACATTCATTATAAAAAAAAAGTTGCTTTCATTTCCCTTCGTCTACCCAAAACCTCATTATTATTTTTCATTTTTTATTCTGTTCCCTAAAGAGATGAAGAGAAAAATCCCAAATCTGAAGATAGTAATAATGAGGACTAAGATTTCCTGAGTGTCTGTTACGGGAAAATAATACCAACCAACCATACCTTACGGGGTGCTGTTTTTGTGGCCGTCCCCGTGCTAAGCATTCTCTGCATGATGTTTCCTTTAATCCACAAAACAACCCCGTGAGTCAGTGTTATTTTTATCCCAATTTACTGATGAAGAAATGGGTTTGAAGAGGGTCAGTGATACTCTCCTGTCACGCAGCTAGTAAGTGGTAGAGCCAGTATGCAAACACAGGCAGTCTGGCTCCAGAGTTTATAAACCATCACAGTGCTCTACAGATGAATCACTGCCCTAGGCAGCTGGCTACATTTTTTTTCATTCAATCACAACCAACCGCCACTATCTCCATTTTGCAGTTTAAAAAATGTAAGCTTGGGGAGATTCAGAAAACACCTCAAGATGAAACAGCTGGCAAGGTGCACATCCTAGATGGGACCCGAGGTCTGTTATCCACCAAGTGGCTCACCCTTAACTTGTGCAGGCCCCAGAGCAAAAGGACAAATGGAAGACACTATTGTACCTGCTCTTAATTAAGCAATTGACACACAAAAAAATGTTCTGTCCTTCCTGAACAAGGACATCCAAAATAATCTGAACTCCAGGTTCCAGTGGAAGATTTGGGGACTCCTTGGAGCTCTATGCTGAGCATGGTGACATGGGGAGAGTTGGCCGTCAGTGCTGGGCCATTCCTGCCTTTCCCTGCCCAGCCCATTTGGAGTGGGCTTAGGGTGGACCGGGCATGGGGATTTTCAGGTCTTTGTGCTTGAGGTTGGTAGCAAACAGGCAGTAACGGGACCAGGTTCAGACTTGGGATGCTTCGTTTTCCCTGAGGATGCTTTCAAATCATGGAGACAAGCAGGACCAGAGGGTGACCAGAGCAAGTCCCTTAAAAGGGCAGAGCCCAGGACAGGTGTTGCTGTTGCCCGAGCCTAAGGGAGGTCCTGACTTTGAACCTGTGCCCTCAGCTGCTAGGCTCCTGTTCTGTTTCTTCTCAGGGAGAGGAACAATAATTGGCTTTTTTCCTTGGATGCATCCTCTTTCTCATTCAATTTTCTTTTTAAAAATTAAAAATCTTTATTCTTATGTATAATTTATAAGAGGGCCCAAGCAGTATAAATATTATTTATGGCTCTTCCATGAATATCAAGTCTCAACAACCAAATTGCTTAGAAATAAGCAATCTCTGATTTGCTGGTTATATCTGTCCTGCTAATCCAACCACATACCAACTTCATTTTACACACATGTCTGACCATCATTAATCCCATCAAACCAGGGCCTTCAGCATTGCATTGCAATTGGTTTTTAAACTTACTGTCAATTGGGGAGCCATTGACTCTCCACTTGATTGTGGGTTGAGGTTCTCCTTCAGCCTCACATAACAAGATGCCATTGCTTCCGGTGCTATACACAGCACTCTGAGGCTTCTTTGTCCAGCGAGGAGGCTCTGGATGTAAAGTGAAGAGCTCATGAGAGATGTTATCTATGTCAAAAAGTCCAAAAATGTTAAGGCCTGTATTTCTACTTTGCACCAGCAGAGGGCAGACACCACAAAGGGTTTCATAGTAGCTCTTTTAAGTAAATTGGCTCTGCAAAGCAAGGTGGGAGCTGCTTTTGTGTTGTGTGATGTGTGTGTGTGTGTGTGTGCACGTGTGTGTTTGTGTTTAATTTGGATTCAGCATGTATCATAAATCAACATACTAAAAATAGTTACATACAACCACTTTATTTAGCCATACAAGTAGCTACCCCACTAGGAAAAAATGAGGGAAGAATAAGCAGATGGTGAGTTTATTTAAAGCTGACTACAGGTTATTTTCAAGCTGCAGCATGGCACCTAAAAAGGGTGGATACACAAGAATTATATTTTAAGAATTTAAAAAATAAAACTAATTAAAATGTTTAATGCTTATTTTGAATATTTCTTAATTAGTGATCTTATAGCATTTATACATATAATCAATTTGAAAAATATTATTTCCTAGAGATTTTTTTGTAAGAGGGGAGAGATGTCCAAAAGCAGTGTTTAGCTTTCTGCAGTCAAAACAATGCAGCAAAAGGTACCTTAAAATTACCTGTATCTTTTTATGCCCTAATGCTCCAGTATTACAATACTGCAAAGTATGTCAGAAATAGATGACGCATTTTACTGGACTTCCATGTTTTTATAACTCTACGTTTTATAACTTCATGAATATTGCTATGTCAGGGGTAAATAAAAGGTTTAAAGTGTTGATGGTTTGGATAATTTGATTTCAGAGAAAATTGCACAAAACCTGCAGGTAGCAACTCCCATCAAGTGTAGTTTGGTTATTTCCCCAAAGATATTTTAGATTTCCATTTTTAGCCAAAAAGGAAAGTCTTCAAAGATATATGTATGTATACAATGAAAAAATATCATTAAAATTTTTCTAAGTAAAAGAGGAAAAAGAGGATTATGTAAAAAGGAAATAACTGCAAGTTCACCAGAGGAAACGAAAGTACACAACTAGCCTTGGCAAGTTCAAGTCCAAGCGAGATAAGTGCCTTTGTAATTACTCCACAGGGTGTGGACTTAATTGTTAAATTCCAAGTTAAATATCTGTATTCATAAGCTGTGCTACCTGTAAATATTTAGTCACTTGGTTTAAAATACACTAGTCCAAATTATAAACTGTGATCATTTTCTGAAGTGAAGGTTTATTTTTGTCTATTTTGCATTTTTTTAATGATGTCCTTACTTTTTTTCTGGTTATTTTAATACAACCAATATAAAACTAAATATCTGTAAGTTAGAGAAAAATATTCCATGAACATGAACATTATGGCATATCATATTTACAGTAGAAAATTACTATTGCTTTCAACATATGCAGAAATAAAGAAAATCAAGCAATGATGATATTTCTGTAAATCTTCATGAATAATTACTATTGCCATTAGGATATTTACAATTAGGACTATTAGTAATATTAGTATTACTGAAAGAGGTCCCAAATTATCACATCATCCAATCCTTTCATCTTACAGACAGAGTGCTGAGGTTTGGAGAAGTTGCCTAACTTGCCCAGAGCCACCAGCAAAGGAAGCTCCAGTTCCTGTTCTTGCCATTCCATAGATAAATACACAGCAACTATGGATGAGCAGCATTAAGACTCTGAAGTCATGTGATTTTTATTTCTAATATAGTGTTATCTTACAAATTTGTATCAAAGACAGGAAAGAAGGCCAACCCAATTTATGCTTCCAAATCCAAGCTCCCCCAATATTTATCAAGTAACTCAAGAAGTTCTGAGCATTCACTAGGCTTCCTCACTATACTTTACCTTAACCCTTCTTTATAAGTTTTCTTTATAATTGCTTGAACATTTACTTTGATGCTTTTCATCTGTTTCTCCTATAGAAGTAAGCTGGTCCTGAGTCATGTAATATTGAGAGAGACTTGAGTCAAGCTTGTTCTGCTCAGACACAGCTGCTTCTTGAGCCTTAAAACCAAAAATTCTGAGGAAAAATACCATCCTCATAGAAACTCATTATTTTATCTATTATCCTAAGACATATGGTAACAGATGAAAATTGCTTATGTTGAAACTTTATGCATTTTCTCATAATTGTAAATACAAAAGTAAGATGATACATATTTCTCATGTTGCTGGAAACAGATGCAAATGTCTGAACATTGGGACTATATATTAAGCAAGCTAAATAGAGATGTTTATCACTAGGAAAAAAGACAAAATAAAACAAACTTGGTACCTATAGAACATACAACACTGGTTATTTTTAGTAAAACTGTTTCTTCACAGGTTCTTATTAAAATCTGTATTTTAATAAATCAAAAATTGTTAGGTTCAACAAAAATTGGATTTAATTGCAACATTTTAGAAATAGATTTGTTATTTGAAAACAAGGATTTCTCAAGTATATTAATGACTGAGTTGCATTTGATTGTATGACAACCTTTGAAAATGCAAAAACATTTTGGATTATGTTATGGCTCTATAATTATATATAAATGCTTTCCTATTTCACTTACTAAAATTTAAAGGCTTTAAATAATTCAAAAGTTGACAACATAAAAATTATTGGTGGGAGCTTATTTTTAAATAATCTATTGAAATGTGATTGTGATTATATTTTGATTTCTGGATGTAGACTGTTTTAGATGTCACTATAATATATCTCTTTTTACTGAATGTGTAATTAATCATATCTTAGATATTTAGAATATATAGTTGTACCTAGTCAAGACATCCTGGCTGCTTTTGCTCATACATATTATAGGATTTGAAGTGCAGTCTGATTTCATATTTAGGATGTTGCAACCTAAATTACAAGCTCATAGGATTTGATTATGTTTAGTGATAGGAAAGACATTGCACATACAGAAAGAATCCAATCCAATCCATGATTTTACTTAAGCACAATGGGTGTTTTCAGAATGGAGTAGATTTTCAAAATATATAATAGCATTGCTATTTTCTCACATGGCAAATCCTTGTTATTTAATTTGGGCTTCTAAAAAAGAGACAAAAAAGGAAAAGGAGAGGGTGCAAGAAGGCAGAAAAAATTGAATAAACACGAGCTCATCCATCCAGATGATTAACAAAGTTTTTATTTATTACCTCCACACTTTAGAAAAAAAAGTAAAAACTTCTTAAGCTCAATTTGTTTTTCACGTGCATAGGTAAAGGGAAACTCCAAAAACATACAACTGAAGGTACATTTAATAGTTTCTTACTAAAGAGAGAGGATTAAAAGTTCCTCATAAAAACATCATTTACATCTCAATGGTGCTAATAGCTGTTTTATGAGTAGTGAGAACAATTTGTTCAGGAAATCTATATTCCTTTGGAGTCCTATAGTCAACATTTTAAATTGCATAATTAATTTTACATCTTTGATTTCCTTTTTTGCAACCCTTGCAATTCTTTTGAAAGGTTTGGTTTTATAGTCAAGAAAACTGTGGCCAGATTGTTAAAATATTCAGCTACCGTAGCTATGTTCCAGCCATCTGGAAGGGTTTCTAATAGTCAGCAACTTGGAGGAGAATCTAACAATTAGATATGTCTGGTTCGTGGGTGTGTGTGTGCCAGGGAGGGGAGGAGGGGGTTACAGAAAAATACCCCTGTTGCATGATGTAGCCAAATTATATAGAAACATCAAATGATGACTAAAAATATACATAACATAAATCTTTCAAACTCTTCTTCTCTGAATTTCTTTGTGAATAATTTAATGTCAAAGGAATATATCACTGTTTGGCAGATGTTGACGTTAATGCATAATATTGGGCTTTCTTCTATATAAGTTTTGCTTTTGTCAAGGCAAAGAAAATAAAACTCTCAACTTTGGTTTTCTATTCTTCCTACCTTAAATAATAATACGCATTATGGAGAAGGCTTGGAAATACAGTGTTATTCCAAACAGGGGTATGACTAAATCAACTATATTAACATTTACTTGGGAGGAGAATTTGTGTCTGAGTCCTTTTTTTTTTCCATTAATTTAAACAACAGGCCATTACTTAGGTGTTCCTTGTGCAAACTAAAGTTTTAAGAGGTGAACTTTACTGGAATATTAATGGGTGCCCTAGAGCACTAGTTCACTAAATTGTAGTCTAAAAAGAATAATTCCTTTCAGTAGTTAAGCTTACACTGCACTAAATAAGTACAAATGCAGTAATCATTCCATTAATTTGATCAATACAGTCAACTAAATTGTAGATAGAAAGCCTCAGTGTGATTGAATCCACAGAAAATAGTCTGTGTCAATCACATTCAGAGGACTAGACAAACTTCACATCAGCCAAAAAGGCACAGCACTAATAACTACATTCCATATTTAAATGATATCATCTTTGCCTACTTATTCCTATAAATGTAACTAACACCAATAAAACCTTGATTGATCAAAATCTCTGAATTTACAGAGAGATGATGACTTGAATATAATGTTTTTGCACTTTTTGAGAGAATTAATATCATAGCATACAGTCTATTCTGTTTTGCCTGTAAGTAACATATTGAATTTATCATCTGAACCCAAGATATGGATTACAAAAATGTTATATCCAGGAAAGAGCTAACACAACAATTTGCCTGCCTCTTTCATTTCTTTGGTGAAGAGCCTGAGGTACAGAGAGTGAAATAAATGGCGAAGGGCACAGCAAGTTAATTGCAGGATTAGGAAGCAAAATCCAAGCTTTCTTCCAGGCTCATTTTAATACTTTCTTTCATCATAATCCTTACTGCTGCTTTTATGATTTAATATTATGAAATGTATATGTGTATCACAATAAAAATAATTTAGGAGACTAGCTTTAATGACTATTTGAATAAATCATGTAAACTGTCTGTGTTTAATCCCTAACATGAGATCTTTTCTTGTCATTTGTCCCTTCTATGGCGTTTTGAGGCATAAATGACAAATCTGCTTAATTGAAGTGTAATATAATTCAGTGCCCACACTACAATTAAAAGTTGAAACTGTTGACCTGTTTTAACATATATGATTTGGAAGCAAGGCCTACCACGTGTGTAAAGTTACTTTTTTGAAAAGCAGAGAAATAGACCAACATGGGAAAGGTACCTTCTACTATAACATGAAAATCATGAGTGGCTGTTCCCAAGAAATTGCTGGCTGTGCAGCGATAATTTCCTTTGTCCTGGTAGGAGACATTCTCTATCTTCAAAGTCTTGCCATAATTTTCTTTTGTTTCTCTCCCCTTTGGTAAGTCACCACCAATTTTGTTCCAATCAACCTGTGGAGTTGGCCTGCAAAAAATAATTAAATAAATAAACATTTTTTTTAAAGTGGAAAGTAAAATATAAAGAAAACCTCAGGACACATCCTTTATCAAGCTGCTTTCACATATGTGCTCATATTCCACTTAATCACATCATCCTTACCAGTGTACAGACACAACCACCACCATCAATAGTGAACACTGGTGTTGAAGCAAGTCTCTTTCACTGAAAGTTCCTCTAATGGTCTATCTCCTTGGAAATCTTCTCTCTCCTCTATTACAAGGGCTAACTACATGTAAGTGCTGACTAGGTGTGGCTGGGTGAAGGATAAATAGTTGGAGCTCATTGAATTAATATTACCAAGATATTTTCCAAGTGTGAAAATCTCCCTGTGGGTGGTTTGAGGCAGCCAGTGATAACATCCCTATTCCCTGTTTGTGTAAAACACAGTAAAGTAGGACCTAACAGTCAGCAGAGAGAAGTTTCCCCTTTAATCCTATGATGCTGATAATGGAGAATGTGGCTCCTGTGTGAAAGCTAGACATGTTGATTAGACCCATGAACAGCCAATTCTAGGGCAAGCTGGAATCTGTAGCACAGATGCTGCCTCCTGGATCACGTTCTCGCCCTTGTGGGGAGTAGAGGAAAGGAGGAATGAACCAAATCTTCCCTTACTTAGCGCTTTCAAAAGATTAGCTCACCCAGTCAAAACAAACAGGAAAGTAAAGACAAAACAAAACCAGCGTGATAACTTGTTACACACCAGCATGATAACTTTCCCCACCTTAGTAAGGAGGAAAATAGGACTGGGGAGTCAAGGCAGCTACATTAAGAAAAATCCATCTTGAATTGATTTTTGTATAAGGTGTAAGGAAGGGATCCAGTTTCAGCTTTCTACATATGGCTAGCCAGTTTTCCCAGCACCATTTATTAAATAGGGAATCCTTTCCCCATTGCTTGTTTTTCTCAGGTTTGTCAAAGATCAGATACTTGTAGATATGTGGCATTATTTCTGAGGGCTCTGTTCTGTTCCATTGATCTAATCTCTGTTTTGGTACCAGTACCATGCTGTTTTGGTTACTGTAGCCTTGTAGTATAGTTTGAAGTCAGGTAGTGTGATGCCTCCAGCTTTGTTCTTTTGGCTTAGGATTGACTTGGCGATGCGGGCTCTTTTTTGGTTCCATATGAACTTTAAAGTAGTTTTTTCCAATTCTGTGAAGAAAGTCATTGGTAGCTTGATGGGGATGGCATTGAATCTGTAAATTACCTTGGGAGGGATGGCCATTTTCATGATATTGATTCTTCCTACCCATGAGCATGGAATGTTCTTCCATTTGTTTGTATCCTCTTTTATTTCCTTGAGCAGTGGTTTGTAGTTCTCCTTGAAGAGGTCTTTCACATCCCTTGTAAGTTGGATTCCTAGGTATTTTATTCTCTTTGAAGCAATTGTGAATGGGAGTTCACTCATGATTTGGCTCTCTGTTTGTCTGTTATTGATGTATAAGAATGCTTGTGATTTTTGCACATTGATTTTGTATCCTGAGACTTTGCTGAAGTTGCTTATCAGCTTAAGGAGATTTGGGGCTGAGACAATGGGGTTTTCTAGATATACTATCATGTCATCTGCAAACAAGGACAATTTGACTTCCTCTTTTCCTAATTGAATACCCTTGATTTCCTTCTCCTGCCTAATTGCCCTGGCCAGAACTTCCAACACTATGTTGAATAGAAGTGGCGAGAGAGGGCATCCCTGTCTTGTGCCAGTTTTCAAAGGGAATGCTTCCAGTTTTTGCCCATTCAGTATGATATTGGCTGTGGGTTTGTCATAAATAGCTCTTATTATTTTGAGATACGTCCCATCAATTCCTAATTTATTGAGAGTTTTTAGCATGAAGGGTTGTTGAATTTTGTCAAAGGCCTTTTCTGCATCTATTGAGATAATCATGTGGTTTTTGTCTTTGGTTCTGTTTATATGCTGGATTACATCTATTGATTTGCGTATATTGAACCAGCCTTGCATCCCAGGGATGAAGCCCACTTGATCATGGTGGATAAGCTTTTTGATGTGCTGCTGGATTCTGTTTGCCAGTATCTTATTGAGGATTTTTGCATCAATGTTCATCAAGGATATTGGTCTAAAATTCTCTTTTTTTGTTGTGTCTCTGCCAGGCTTTACCATTCAGGACATAGGCATGGGCAAGGACTTCATGTCTAAAACACCAAAAGCAATGGCAACAAAAGCCAAAATTGACAAATGGGATCTAATTAAACTAAAGAGCTTCTGCACAGCAAAGGAAACTACCATCAGAGTGAACAGGCAACCTACAAAATGGGAGAACATTTTCGCAACCTACTCATCTGACAAAGGGCTAATATCCAGAATCTACAATGAACCCCAACAAATTTACAAGAAAAAAACAAACAACCCCATCAAAAAGTGGGCGAAGGACATGAACAGACACTTCTCAAAAGAAGACATTTATGCAGCCAAAAAACACATGAAAAAATGCTCACCATCACTGGCCATCAGAGAAATGCAAATCAAAACCACAATGAGATACCGTCTCACACCAGTTAGAATGGCAATCATTAAAAAGTCAGGAAACAACAGGTGCTGGAGAGGATGTGGAGAAATAGGAACACTTTTACACTGTTGGTGGGACTGTAAACTAGTTCAACCCTTGTGGAAGTCAGTGTGGTGATTCCTCAGGGATCTAGAACTAGAAATTCCATTTGACCCAGCCATCCCATTACTGGGTATATACCCAAAGGACTATAAATCATGCTGCTATAAAAGACACATGCACACGTATGTTTATTGCCGCATTATTCACAATAGCAAAGACTTGGAACCAACCCAAATGTCCAACAATGATAGACTGGATTAAGAAAATGTGGCACATATACATCATGGAATACTATGCAGCCATAAAAGATGAGTTCACGTCCTTTGTAGGGACATGGATGAAACTGGAAATCATCATTCTCAGTAAACTATCGCAAGAACAAAAAACCAAACACCGCATATTCTCACTCATAGGTGGGAATTGAACAATGAGAACACATGGACACAGGAAGGGGAACATCACACTTCGGGGACTGTTGTGGGGTGGGGGGAGGGGGAAGGGATAGCATTGGGAGATACACCTAATGCTAGATGACAAGTTGGTGGGTGCAGCGCACCAGCATGGCACATGTATACATATGTAACTTACCTGCACATTGCGCACATGTACCATAAAACCTAAAGTATAATAATGATAATAATAATAATAATAAAAGAAAAAAAAAGAAAAAAGAAAAAAGAAAAAAAATAAAATAAAATAAAAACCAAAAAAAAAAAAAAAAAAAAAAAAAGAAAAATCCCTCCTCATGAAAACCAGACAAGTGTAGAAGTCATACCCTCTGGACTCATTTGATTTAAAAATTATGTGGAAAGCATAAAGGGTTGATTCTAAATGAAGGATGACTGTCTTTTTCTCTTCCCCAGTCAGGCTCTATAAGTGAGTAGAAGAAACAGCTTTGCTAATTTTTTGATGCTACATTTTCCTCTCCATATTTCTTCTTATTATTAATAGCTGTAGGTTATTTGGTACATTCTAAAGATGGGCATTATTGTAATCATTTAACAGTAAGGAGTCTGAAGCTCCAGTAAATTAATTTCTTAAGGTCACTGGAGCAATAAATGATATACCACAACTTATATTTGTCTACTCTAAACTTGTTCCTTTTTTATCAGTGTGTTCTATTATTTTGTGCTTTTCAACCTATGTCCTTCCTAACTCTATAGTCTTAGAATATATGCTTCCTGTCAAATTGCCCATTAGTTACTATGTAATAATTGAACAATTTCTTGAAATCGTGTGTGTCAATATTCTCAAATTATTTGTATTGATAGTTTGTGGTTAAAATAATTCAGTTATTTATGCAAAAAAAAATTGGAGGTAAAGATGAAGGCTCTTTAATCTATATATATCTACTCTTTTCTTTCTTCCTTCAAGGCTCAAATACTAATGTGCTGTGCAGCCTGGAATAATAATCTTATATTTTACCAGCCTACGAGCACATGGCACACTTGTGTAGGAAACAGTAATGACGCCTGGGCAGACAGCTGTGAGAGTATATTAGCTGTTGGCTTTCTGAGTACACCACCTAAGAGGATGCATAGCCCAAGTCTCCTAACTGCTGGCTTTTCACTCCATCTGTCAAAATGACAATTTGCCAAGTTATAGGCTGCTCTGGAACTCAGTTCCCCTTAAACAGGATTTTTTCATGAGTCCATCCTTTAATAGAGCAAGTAACTCACTTTCAGCAAGATCTCCCAGACTCCCTAGTCTTTGGGTCTTTGAAAACTAGTCTAATTTTCTAATACCATTTACTTGAAAGAATAAAGTAAAATAATTATCTAAAGTATTATGTGAAAATGAGATATAATTTAATCTCAGGATAGGTCTATACCATGGCAAAAATTTCCATCTCTATTCTTGCCAATTTTTTATACCTCCTGCCTTTTTTTTAAAATTTAAAGAACATTTACTAACAGCATTTAAGCAATGTGTTTTGAGGGAAAATATATTGCTTAATACCTTTTTGCACACAAAATACACTACCTCATAATCTCCATTTTTTTTCAGGCCCTTGTCTGGCCAACTTTTATTTGTATATTTCTCTATTTATAAAGTAGTATCTTGTGAAAGAATTATACCTACTTTAAACCCATGAATTTACAAAACAGAAAAAAAAAAAACTATTTGAGCAGTGCACATGAGTCCACCTATGGCCATTTTATAAGTTTTCCCTCAAAACACATTTGTTCAGTTACTGTTGGTAAATGTCCCTTAAATTTAAAACAAAAGGAAATGAAAAACATTTGCAAGAATATAGCTAGAAATTCTTGCCAAGATGTAGACCTATCTTGAGATAAATTATATCTCATGTTCACCTGACACTTATAGATAATCATTTTACTTTATTCTTTCAAGTAAAATGTACTAGACAATTAGACTAGTTTTCAAAGACCCAAATATAGTGCTTGACACAAAATAATAGTACAATACCTTAATTATAATTATTTTTGTTACTATAGGAGGTTAATGGCTTGAACTTATTAGAAAAAGTTTTTTAAAGGACCCAAAAAACTTTTTAAAAATGTATCATCTTCTGAGAGAGGACCCAGATCAGACAGGATTACCCAACACAAAATCAGTATGAGTAAGAAGAAACTACTTCAGGCGAAAAATCTTAGGACAGCGCATCAAGAATTTTCATGTCCTTACAACAACATATATTTTCATCCACTCTATTTTTATATATTCCTTTATGACTCTCCATTTTCTAAAAAGCACATGAGAGCATTTCATCATTTTGAAGACATTCTGCACAGTTGCTAGTCAATCCAAGAGGTCAATGAAGGCATTTGTGGGAAATAAGAAAAAAGAATTACGGAAAGGATCATCCTGCCCAACTCAATATAATGATGAACTCTGCAAGAATTTAATTTTTACCACTATAAACACATACAAATACAACCAGTAGAGCAGGTTGTTGCCATCATGATTCAAACTCAACATGAGACTTTCCTCTTCTAAAATAATACACAGACTAAACATTCCAAACAGAGTCTGTGTCATAGTACTTCTAACTAATTTATGTAAATACACATTGGGAGTTGAAGCCAGACAAGCAACTTTGATATTTTTGGTGGTTGGAAAGAGAAATTTACAAAGCTTAGGGGCTGTAAAACCAATAAAATCTGCTCCATTTCTAAACCAGTCGTTCAGAACGTACTCTAAATTATGAATGAACATGATGTTTTGAATTTCAAATCCTAGTCCACTAACTAGAGTCCTCAAAGCCCTTAGCTTACGAACAGATTATATTTCAAATGAGTAAACTCAGGTGCTAGGAAGCTGGAATGCTTTTCCCAAGGTATCCTCAATGGTACGGAAGGACCGTAAGTTTGGAAGGATAGTGGTAAAAATAGGAGACCCTGTATGATTAAATATTAAATAAGATGGTCCCTGTTTACATGTACTTAACAGTAGTTAATAAATGGAACAATTTTAAGAGGTGACCAAGTGAGGTCCTTTAGGGTTTTCTTGGAGGATTTAGAAAAGTGCATTGCGGGCTGGGCCTGGTGGCTCATGCCTATAATCCCAGCACTTTGGGAGGCCAACTCAGGTGGATCACAATGTCCAGAGATCGAGACCTTCCTGGCTAATATGTTGAAACCCTGTCTCTACTAAAAATACAAAAAATTGACCAGGCGTGGTGGCGCACACCTGTAGTTTCAGCTACTCAGGAGGCTGAGGCAGGAGAATCGCTTGAACCCAGGAGGCAGAGGTTGCAATGAGCTGAGATTGCACCACTGCACTCCAGCATGGGTGACAGAGTGAGACCCTGTCTCAATAAATAAATAAATAAATAAATAAATAAATAAATAAATGGATTGCTTTTTCAGGTGTAAAGAAAGTTCACTTAATTAGAATTTGATGTAAAACTCTCTTAAATTACATGGTCTGGACCTCCATGTGTGCAAAGGGCAGCAGGGTAAAAATAGATAAATAGGGTTCCTTGGAACCTGAAAAGGAGCAGATTTACTAAGTAACATAGCAAACAGGAGTGAGGCAAGATAGTATAGCATAGAGAGAAAACTCAGCACCAAAAGTGAGGGGCTGACTACCAACAACCTCATGCTTCTTAAACTTAACTAAGGAGAATGTTGTCATCATCCCCTCCATCCACAATATCATAAATTGACAGAGAGATCTAATTTTGTGAACCTGTTACTGCCTGAAGTCTGTAGAGTGAAGTACAAATTACTTCCTCCAGAGATATAACAACAGAATTTATTTTTATTATTTATTTTATTTTATTAATTTTAATTTAATTTTATTTTAGATGAGGTCTTGCTCTGTCATCCAGGTTTTAGTGCAATGGCATTATCATAGCTCACTGCAGCCTCAAACTCCTGGGCTCAAGCAATCTTCCTGCTTCAGCCTCTTAAGTACCTGGGATAACAGTCCTGAGCAGAACATCTGCAGTGCCGAGCAGAATATCTGCAGTGCCTGGCAGAATTTAATTTTTTTAAGGAAATAATTTTAAAATATCTTTGCAAGCACAGTCAATGTGCTTGATGTCTTATTCTTTACAGAACTGGATGGACAAAGTCATGAGTGAGAGTCAGGTTACTCACAAGCCTTCAGCAAAACACTCAAGCAGCAAGGTTTCCCCTTTGAGGATGGTAATTGAAGACTCACTGCCACTCTCAGTGGGAGGCAACAGCAGTTTGGGTTTTCTTTGCTTGATGGAATTTGCTACAAAATAGAAAAGAAAAGTCAGAATTTTTTCAAATTAATATACATAAAACTCTGTGACACCACATCTTTCTTAAAACAAAAAATCCGACACACATGAGTGTGTGTGTGTCTGTGTGTGTGTTCTATGCACATTTCCACATATTTCCATTTAAATAGACTCCTCTTCTCTCTTACCATGAAGCATGGGTTGTCTCTCATATGTTTTTACTGAGCATAGCACTGCCAAATTTTATAAATATTATTATTTATACCATATCTGCTAACTCAGAAGGTCAAACAGAAGTCCTTAATTGAAAATCTATGATTTTATATTCTATACTTCAATCATGTCATGTGCAATGACTTTATGTTTATGTTTTTATTTAATTTAAATTGCCTAAGAATTTAATAAGGTTTCTGCTAAAAACAGCTTCCTCATTCCTGCACTCAGAAATTCTCACTGAGGAAGGCTGTGTTAGACACTAGGCATCTATGAATTTATCAAGCTCTTTCGGCAACTCTACCTGTAGTCTCAGTTCCTTAAAGAAAAACACAGTTTTAGGAAATGATTAGCAAGCATCCTCACTACCTGCATATTGAAATGTCCCATTTCTTATTTTCTTAAGAATACTTTTCAAATACAATGGCAAATTAGGAGACTTCCATCTTCAAAGGGACTTAAGCCGTAGACAGTCTTCTATACTTCGTGTTTATTTTTTGAAAAATAATTCTTGAATATGTACAATGTGTAATGATTTTTCATTGAGTGCTTTGAAAATATAGCACTATATATGTTTGAGTTATTAATCCCAAAGGAAGTGATGTTGGGGATGAGTCAGTCCACCTTAAAATTGACAATTCTTCAAAAGGAGCTTACATCCTCCTCCACTGAACTTGCAAGTATATAAGGTATCTAAGTTATCACTGGTCCACGTTTTATAGAGAATATTTGCTGCAATTATGTAAATGACTCTTTTCATTATAGAGAACTCGCCTGCTATACAACTCAGATTTACTCAGGCATTTTCCATAGAATACAAGTTCTGGTAGATGTTCTATGGGGGAAAGAATTGAATAAAAAGATCACATAGACACATGAACTTGAAAAATGCTACAAACTTTTTTTCTTAGAAAGTAACAATGTACAGTTGCATGTCAAATATTTCAAGAAGACTTGCAGAAAAAAATCCACTTAACTTTCTTAAACTCGATGTTTTCTCTATGTCTTTTGACACTTAAACATTTCTTTTCTTTCTGCAAAAGTATCAACCTTATATACCATAAGAGACGTTTTGGAAGACCCAAAATAATTACTCCATTAAATATCTCTATCTGTCTATTCAATGCATTATATATAAGTATTTCATTATATTTATATAGTTATATATTTATAAAAATCACTCCCTTTGCATATATTTAAGAGGGCATGGGGGGCAATAGAACCTTCTAAGTTAAGATGTTTTTCATAATAACAGTATTGTAATAAACTTAAGAGGATATTAAAGAAAAAATTCAAAATCTGAGATGACAATGAGCTATAAACAAATGCCAACACTCCACACGGGTTCAACTTACCCTTGGAACCAATTTCTGTGGATGAACTTGAGTCATTAGCATGCTTTACTGAAATAAAAAAACGGAAGGAAAAAAACACAAACATAATGGTGGATGCGGATATCAATAAAGAATGAAAAGTCATATTTTTGTCTTAGAAAAATTACAAAATGATGTAGAACCATGCTTCACTAGAACATTGCCTTTGGGAATATAGTTTTACATAGAAAATAATTACAGTGAGTTTAATCTTGAATTACCACAGATGAATCCAGGTGGAGAAGATTCAAGTTATAGCTCCATTGAAGAGAACTGAGGCTACTAGAAGAATGTTATAGTGAAGCCCTGGCATGGTGTATCTACACATAAAAGTGAAAAAATCATGGACCAAATTAAACAATGAAATGGTAATGCCAACTTTCAACTATACCACGGCCAATTATTCAGTCAGCAAACTGTTGGGGATTATTTCTTCCCTTTGAATCTTATGGTTCTTCCTCCCTCTAATTACTTTTCCCATTTGGGAACCCAGGCTGGCATCCGCAGAATCAAGTAGGGAAAGGAGCGATTCA
Organism: Pongo pygmaeus; assembly: GCF_028885625.2. Classification (NCBI taxonomy): domain Eukaryota; kingdom Metazoa; phylum Chordata; class Mammalia; order Primates; family Hominidae; genus Pongo; species Pongo pygmaeus. Next base: position 77,820,008 of record NC_085930.1, read on the forward strand.
AGTAAGTTTGCCAATTTGGTGATACAAATTTCCTTTTTTTTGCCTCTATTGTTTTCTCCCCCATTTTCAGTCTGCCAGTTTATCCAAGATCACAGTGAATCAATGCCCAAGATTTGCTTAGAAAACCCTGGAATTTCATTGTATATTTCATCCACTGAAAATGACAAGATCCTGCAGATGTCAGATGAAATACATTTGTCCTGTGAATTGAGATTTGATTTCCTGGCTGTGAGAGACAGAGCTACTGTGGATCTGCAGCTGCAGATGTCTATTTCATCTGGAAGAAGTCTCTAGAGTTGAACTGAACAATGGCGGAAAATATCAACCCAGCTTTAAATGACTTCAGCCAGAAGGAAATTACAGACACATTTGCATTCAGCATACATGATGAAACAATAAATTATTTGGACTTACAACTGTTAACTGTTAGTTTCATTGGCATTTTCTGTACAATAGTCCTTAATCTTGGAAATGCAGCAAAGCAACAGTAATCATTGCGACTGTCTTTTTCTTCCACGTTTGCGAAGTATAGATCTCCCTTTTGGCTCATGTATACTCTTTCATCTTGTTCGATGTGCTCTAATTCTGAAAAGAGATATCTTGCCATTGAAAAGGGCAATTGTCCCTTATTGTGCTTCATCTTCCCTTTTCATTTTCTTCTACATTATTATTTCATTTGATTTTTCCTGTTTGCTCTTTAATTCCTCTCAAGTCTGGTCTTACTACAGGAACAATGAGCAAAAAGGAAAACAAAACAAAACAAAAACAGCAGCAAAACCCTTGGGAGCATACTTTTTACCATTAACCAAAGAAGTCCGCTGGTAGACAAACAGTGGTAAACTCTGTTTACCATCTTGGTTTCCACCTCTGCTCTATGAATCTGAATTGGCTTAACTGAAACCCGATCAATGCAGACAATGACCTAATTATCACTCGTATTTTCTGGGAATCACGTTTATTTAAAACATGATTTAAAAAGAAAAAACAAAAACCTCTCCAAAAGTTTTATCTGTGATATTAATCTCCCTGTTCTGGTTGCAGCCTGGAAGTTTCTAGGGGAACTGACGTCTGGAACAATTGGCTGTACCTAAGAGTAGCTTCATTTGCTTTCTTCTGAGTGCTGTACAAATAGCATTTTTCTCTATGGTTCACAATGAGAAAACATGTAGAGAGCACTGCTAAGGCATATGCTAGAAATAGACTTTACAAAGCTAGAATTTCAGATCAGAGTCAGCAAACCTTTTAGAAAATTAAGCAAAAAAGTTAATACTAATTTCTTGGTAGGTGACTGCAATTAGCAGGTAGAACATTACTAAAATAGAAAGATGAAGCTAACAACACAAACTCATGCCATCCTCAGCTTTCGCATGATCTATATTCCAAAGGTAAGTGTACTGTTTGAAATATACGAAGTATTGTCTTCATAGACAAACCTTATCATATTAGTAGCATCTCCTCTTCAAATATGAAAAAAATTAAGAGATTTTTATTTTGTCTTTGGATTCATTGTTATTGATATGATGGATAGAATTAAAATGTCCCCCTTTTTTGATGGAACGGAGCATTACTTACCAATATTCATCCAATAAATGTGTAAAGGTGGGAGGCCTTTGGGAGGATTGCATGGGAGGACAATTGGATCTCCCTCCTCCACTTCAAGAGGGTCAATTTTTTCTTTTGGGAATTTTGGAACACCTGGTGTAAAAAATCATTTTAATGTGTTATTTTAAAATTAACTTTGACTATAACAACAAATATCTTAATACGTTCTTTTTTTTTTTCAAAATTGAGCAATTTAAATAAATTCTATGCTACAGATCCTGGTTCTTACATCTCCCCTGCAGAGATAAATACTATTAAGAAACTGGTGTGCATCTTTACACAACTTTAAAAATATTTCTGCATTTTGAAACCCCAGACAATAATGTTTTTGTTATGCGACAACAATAAGGCAATAACATACTTGTGCATATTTCTCTGAGCATATATATAAACCCAGAGTCACAGGATTTTCTTGCTTTAGCTTTGATAGATGTGAAATCTTTTTCTCCAAACACTGATTTCACTTTGGGCAGTTACATATTCTTTATCTCTCGCTTTATTGGGAAGGCCTTGAATGTGATTGGCAAGTATTCCATTCAGTGCATTAACCACACTAAATAAAAACTTCTAAGCCCATATGGAGAAAATGGTAAGAATGCAATGAAAAGTCAAATTTGACCACTTTAAGTTGCAAAAAGAGCCATCCACATTGAAATTACTCCCAGTAAATAAAAATTTAAATGAAATGAAATTGATGTAGGAAATGAGACTTGTCAATATTTCAACCTATTGTTTCCTCCCCACACTGGAGTCAATTTATTAAAAGAGCAATGCAGTTATAATCAGAATATAAGTCAGAATTGTGCAGAATTTGAAATCTAACACCAAAGTTTAATATTTTTATGGAAGTATTGATATTTATAAGGATATTCAAAATATATTCTTCCTGAGCATTACAATGATGTCTTTCAACTTTTGTTGGGGGAATTTGCATTATAGAATTACACAGTCTCTTGTGGAGGAGAAGGATCTTAGGAAGGCATTTATAACAGTCCCGACTTGACGGACTTCATTAGAAGTTATTTATTTGTATGTTTCATTCTTAAATTATGATTTACAGCCGATTTTCGCTGTTCTTGGAAATCTAAAGGTTTACTCATTTACCGTAAAATTTCTTCTTGAGAAGGTTTGTGCACTTCCTATATATTTGTCCTATAGCCCCTCAACCCCCATCCATGCCTTTAGAGGTTGAGGGAACTTGCTGACATTTCTCTTATTGATGCACCAGCTGGTTACAGTGAATTGCTTTTTGTCTAAATTCAAGGACCTTTCAAGGCTTAACATTGCAGGGGGCGGTGTGGTTATTACACTGCCTTTGCAATTTTGGAAAGCAGACTTTGGTTCTCTTTATACATTCAGCCATGTGACAGTCCTTTAGTGGATTTCCTCTTGCTCAACTCGTTCTATGAGATTCCTTTTAGAAAGTCTCTGGAAACATTTTTGAAATAGCAACCATCTTTGAATCACATTTTTGCTATAGGTAGCATGAAATTTCCCTCAAAAGTCAGGAAAGTATGTTTAATATATTCGCTACATTAAGAGCTTGTAGATAAAATATCATGCCAGCTATTTGGTAAAGCCTCGGCTTTGATTGACAGCAAATGTTATGGAAAACATTTTGCAGAAAGCACACCTTATAGACATAAGGCATAGTAATATACAAAATGTTTATATACCCAAATCTCCAAATTCAAACCACTTATTTAGTTTTATTTGCTGTAACTTAAGCCCAGTAAACACTGGCATTGAAGTCAGTGGTGCTGTTGGGTAGTTGGTGAATCTATCTATACTCAGACAGAAGAGGCAGCAGAGGAAATAAAATATGGATTAGAAAATGGAAAGGGCATGTAATCCACTTCGATAACAAGCAAACTATACAGTGCCTAATATGAATACACAGTTCACTGGATAATATCTATTGTAAAGTAGTTAATTAATAAGATGTATAAATCCCTAATTGGAGAGCTGCTCCCTGAGAGCGTTCAAAAAAGTCTAGCAATTCGAGCAGATAGTACTGCCAGTGAAGCATTATCATCCTTGCATTAATTAAATCTAGATTATACAATTCTAATTCTGAAAATGTAAATTTGTAATTCAACTGGCTTCTAAGGCACCAACAATAAAAAGAAAAGAAAATTTATAACTCTACCAAAACTGCTATCGCATGCCATTAATCTTCAGAACAGCTTTTAACTAAATACAAAATGAATATTGGAAAACAGGGATGCATACTTATACATCAATAAATTTAAGGTTTTAGAAGATATATAAATGGCATTAATTTTTCAGGATTTTTTTATGTCTTATCCTTTGACTTTGAAACTATTTAGTGAGTTTGATGGCACGATAAAAAGTGAAAATTTTAACATTTACGGATAAATGTGAAATTTAATTACTATAACACAACAGCAGACATGAAGTCTACCTCAATTCAAATAAAGAAATGACTCCATTTAAAAATAAATACAACCAGTGGCATTTACTGTGTTTATCTGGTGATAAACATTAGCATTGTTGAGTTTGGACAACAGTAATACTTTTAAAAGTAAATTAAAAAAATAATTTTTTCTGTAAATGAGGTAATTACACTCCTTTATCTTGCCAATATATTTCACATGGGTACTTCATCAACACCAAAACCAAAAATCACTTAACTTTGTTTCAACAAGACTGGACTTGATCCTGAATGGCCTCTCTGCAAAGGGATCAGAATCAACTTGCACATAACAATCTACCTAAGCAGAACTTCAAGAATGTTTGCACTTTGGGAGGCTGAGGTGGGAGGATCACAAGGTCAGGAGATCGAGACCATCCTGGCTAACATGGTGAAACCCCGTCTCTACTAAAAATACAAAAAAAGGTGCTGGAGAGGATGTGGAGAAATAGGAACACTTTCAAACTGTTGGTGGGACTGTAAACTGGTTCGACCATTGCGGAAGACAGTGCGATTCCTCAGGGATCTAGAACTAGAAATACCATTTGACCCAGCCATCCCATTACGGGGTATATACCCAAAGGATTATAAATTATGCTGCTATAAAGACACATGCACACATATGTTTATTGTGGCATTATTCACAATAGCAAAGACCTGGAACCAACCCAAATGTCCAACAATGATAGACTGGATTAAGAAAATGTGGCACATATACACCATGGAATACTATGCAGCCATAAAAAATGATGAGTTCATGTCCTTTGTAGGGACATGGTTGAAGCTGAAAACCATCATTATCAACAAACTATCGCAAGGACAAAAAACCAAACATTGCATGTTCTCACTCATAAGTGGGAACTGAACAATGAGAACACTTGGACATAGGAAGGGGGACATCACACACCGGGGCCTGTTGTGGGGTGGGGGGATGGGGGAGGGATAGCATTAGGAGATATACCTAATGTAAATGACGAGTTAATGGGTGCAGCATACCAACATGGCACATGTATACATATGTAACTAACCTGCACATTGTGCACATGTACCCTAGAACTTAAAAGTATAATTAAAAAATAAAAAATAAATAAAAAGTAGCCGGGTGTGGTGGCTGGTGCCTGTAGTCCCAGCTACTTGGGAGGCTGAGGCAGGAGAATGGTGTGAACCCAGGAGGCTGAGCTTGCAGTGAGCCGAGATCGCGCCACTGCACTCCAGCCTGGGTGACAGAGCAAGACTGCGTCTCAAAAAAAAAAGAATGTTTGGAAATCCCATTATAACCAAGTCTAGATGAGATCAATTTCCTTTCTATTTAATGCCACTGTTAATCTATTTGCATCAGCAAAGGAAGCATATCACAGCATCTATCTTTTCACTCTTCTCCATTAGGCTTTCACATTTATTATTCAGTGTCATAGACAGATTTCTAGCAATAACTAACACGAAGGGTATAAGTGACATTCAAATATATTCACATCTAGGTTTTTGAAAACTTCCCCAGTTAAAATCTATCATGGAAAAACTTCCCTACAGACAAGTTAGCTGCACATGAGTCTTATTACCACAACTATCAAGGCACAACCAACCTGCAAATACAAAATTTGCAGGAGCTCTATGACTTCAGGTGCTGTCAATGAGTTTTGAAAACTCATCATGCCAATTATTTCAACATAATATACAGAAAAATAGCATCTTCATTCCTGAAATAAAGAAGACTTCTGAAAAGAGAATTTTTATCTATAGGATATCCTACAGCATAAACTAGGTTCTAGCCCAGGCACTAGAAAACTAACTGGTTACAAAGATTCAGACCAATATCTTTACCTTTCTGTATCTCATTTTGTTTTCCTTTGGCATCTTAGAATCCTTGGAATTCATCTCTCTAGGCTCCTCAAACACCTCACCAGGGTAGAAGCTTCTTAACGGTAGAGATATAATAAAACCTAAGCTGTGTAATCCCATCATGTCAACATGCTTAATAGTGAAGAGTAGCAGTGAAATGGTATCAGGGAAATTTAACTAAATACAATTCATGCTAACTAACCACGTTGATGAAAAAAACAAAAAACAAAAAACACTGGCATCTTAACCGCTACCATGTTAGGCAACACTACAGATTATCTTTCTCGGGCACTCAAGGAACAAAATAGAAGGTTTTCTTATATTTTCCTGTTTCTAGATGATACTTTAATCTAGTATCAAGGTATTTTCAACAAAGAAGTACAATTCCTTTTTGCTCATCTATAGCATGTGTTAGCTGAATCTCAAAGTATAGACAACACCATGTAGCATCAGATTATCCATAAACACTGAGGTCAGCTGCTTGGGCCTGCGTCCTGGCTTCATCTGTTCCTATGTGATCTTCGAATCTGCTACTTAATATGTTTCAGTGTCCTCATTCATAAATGGGAAATGTAATAACACCTAACTCATTTGATTTATGCTGAAATTTAAATATTTCACATGAATCGATTAAAATAGGACCAAGCCCTTAAAAATTATTCAATACATGTTGGCTACTCCTCAAATATTTTCACTTTGCATGGTACAGCCAAATGCATAGAGACAAGGTGGGCAAAGGGGCAGGGAATTTTCTTCTGCTGCTGCTTCTGATTTTCTCCATAGCCTGCATCTTAACCTCTTCTGTGATTTTGTGCGATTATTTGAATTAACATTTTCAGAGGAGATGGAAGGACAGAGGGAAGAAAATCCTGTTCATTTCATGTAGAACATATGATTTGTTTATTGAATTATTTCCCCTTTTTCCATCATTGGATGAATCTTCCTATACCAAAAAGCTTTATCTATTTCGACTTGGCATTCTGTTTACAGGACTGGCCTGGTGAGCTTTCGAGTGCCGTACATTTCACTTAAATATGCTTGGCAAATTGCTCACAGTCTGCCATCATTGCCACAACTGCATGCTACTGAGTGCACACACTTTATCACCCCTAACTCCAGTTTCCTTTGGTAAAGAGATTTAATTGATTCCCATTTCCTGCAGAGTACCCCATTAATCCACTTAGGACTACAGAGAAATAACACTGGCTTTCAGTCCATGAGCTCATAATGAATTCATGCTAAGGAAGGACACCCAATTCAGCCCATTTCATTCCAGGCATTCACATACTTTGGTGAATCGGAGTAAAATCCTCGAACTTAATTAAAGCTTTAGAATTCAAAGTTGCACCCTTAATTGAACAAATTGATCTGTTTTTGTTGATTTGCACTTATTAATAGGAGAATTTAGCATAGGCTACAACATCCAGGTTTCCTACACTCCCCCTCCAAAATCAGGGTGATAAAAAGCCAGGGTTTATCTTAAGGAAATTGTCCTGAGGAATATGAGGAAGTTATGTTAACACAAATGTAGAAACCTAGTGCATGAATATTTCTAATTGGTTTTCATTAAATTATTATATAGAAGATTTCATCCTTGTCAGCCATTTCTTAGACTATTTTAATAGCATGTGCAAATTGCAGTGTTACTTTTATTCATTCTTTTATTCTTCAGCCTATCAACCAATAAATCAATCAAATAAAGTTAGTATGCATTCTTGTGACATCTACAAGGCAATGCAGAACAGGAAGGATATGATAGTCTGATATTTTTTCTCATTCTTAAGGATCCTAATTAATACATATGACAATCGATAGACTGACCCAAACAGTACACAACCAAATGCTTTAATAACCCCAGAGAATTTGCAGCATCACTATTTATAATAGCCAAAAGTGGAAATAATTCAAATGTTCATCAACTGGTGGATGGATTAACAGTAAACGATATCCACATAGTGAAATACTCTTCAGCAATATAGGGGAACAAACTACTGATATATGCTACTACATGGATGAACCTCCAAAACATGCTAAGTGAAAGAAGACATATGAAAAAGACCATATACATGATTCCATTCATATGAAATGTCCAGAAAAGTACATTTAAAGAGGCAGAAAGTTGATTGGTGGTTGCCTAAGGCCTGGAGATGGGAACAGAGAGTGACTGCAAATGGGCACAAGAAATCTTTTTGTGGTGATGGAAATATTTTAATACTAGATTATAATGATATTTCACTAAGAAAATTACTAAAAAAGTCATTGGCCGGGCACAGTGGCATGTGCCAATAATCCCAGCTATTCAGGAGGCTGAAGCAGGAGGATCACCTGAGCCCAGGAATTTGAGACCAGTGTGGGCAACATAGCAAGACCCCATCTCTAAGATAAATAAATAAATAAATAATGTATAAAAAGTATTACTTATACACTTAAAACAAGTAAAATTCATGATATGTAAATTATACTTCAAAAAGTTGTTTATAGCTGGGCATGGTGGTACATGCCTGTAGTCCCAGCTACTGGGGAGGCTTAGGTGGGAGGATCACTAGAGCCCAGGAGGATGAGGCTGCAGTGAGCCGTGTTTGTACCACTGCACTCTAGCCTGGGCAACAGAGCAAGATCCTGTCTCAAAACAAAAACAAACAAACAAAAAAGTTGTTTAAAATCCCAGAAAAAGGAAAAAAATAATCTAGGCTGGAATAGACCAGGAATGCTAACTGAAGAAATCTAATCTGTGCACTGAAGGGTGAGTAGTATTCAACAGTCAAATTAGGATTATTTATATTATCATTTTAACCTTACTGATAGTTGGATAATGAAGGCAAGAGAGTAGCTCCCTTCCTTTCCAGACCCAATCACCATATGCATGCACAGGATGTATATTTCTGGAGGACAGTCTTTGTTTTCATTCACTGTTAAATCCCAAATTACTAGAAAGTGGCTGGTGTATTACGGGAGTTTCAGGAAGATTGTTGACTAATTCACTGACAAAATCCCTATGCCACGTCTTGGATAATACATTTAGTTAAATAGTTTTTCATGTATATAAAAATGGTACATTGTTTGTTTGGTTCATGTTGTTGTTGTTTCTTTCACTCTTTCCCTAGGAAACTTAACTGCAATGTTGTTGAAAATAGAAAACTGGACATGGTATACAAAGGTTTCTGTTTGTTAACAGGAGATTGAGAAGTAGAAACTCTAACATTTGAATCACAAAGTTTCTATCAATCTTTGAGAAGAACCAATTCTCTACAGTTTAAGAGAAGAATCGATTAAAGATTGTAGGAAGCTTTAAATTGTCTCTGATTTATAAACTCCTAAGGATTGGGTTGGGTTACTATTCAATATATAGATGGTTGCAGAAAGCTGTCAGATGATGAAGTAATTTCAGGAAAGGCTGGAAATGATGCATAAGAAACCTAATTTATTTTGCTCTTTTCTGCAGCAGCAGCAAAAAAAAAAAAAAAAAAAAAAGAGAGCAATTATCCAACAACGTAGCTCAGATCCAACTCCCAGCTCTTAATACAATACTCTCATATCATATTCTGGTCAGAATTATCCTTATATTGTTCATGTCTTCACTTGGTCTGCCTAGATAATGACAGAAAAAAAATTGAAATCCTTTAATTGCAGAATCTTAAACCAAATTCTGCCATTCCTTTCTTTGCAATAGATCTAGCTGCTGCTTTTTCCTTTGTGTCTCCATAGCAACCACTAGAATTTAGGTTAGGAATCACCCTCATGACTTGCCTCCTACAACAGATATTTAATCTGTCCTTTTCTCTGGTCTTAACTTATTTCAGTTAAGTATATAAATGTAATATATAGTTTAACAATTATCAACCACAATTTTCATGGCAATGCTTTCTAATCCAGAATTCATGGACATTTCCTATTGAATGTCAGTTCAAATCCAAACTCCTGAGGACAATTTTCAGGTTGACATGTCACTGCTCTGATGCTAAAATATCTCAGTAACTCAGAAATGTCCACTTGAGACAAATCAGCGTGCTTCACACTTACTCATTTTAAGAATATAAAATGATTGTTTATCAAATAAATGTAAGTAAACACAAAGAAAGAAAGAAATACAATGGAAATCCATTCACTTACTACCCATTTTACAAAATAGGAATATCATCATCACCTTTTTGTCTGGTGCTGATCTCAACCCCCACTTCCACTTTCCAATTTTTACTTCCATTACAGGTAATTACTGCCATGAATATTGTTTTTATCATTCTCTTATTTTTCATTATAATTTTACAATAAAATTATGCCAATCAAAATTGTAGTCAGTTTTATGTATTTCAAACTTTCTCCAAGATTTACTTTTATTGCTCAACATATTCTTGACGTTTTATTCACTATTGAGTAGTATTTTTGGTATGAATAGAGCACAATGCATTGATCCATTCTACTTCGAGTGGACTGTTGTATTTTTACCAGCATATTTTTAAATACAAACAATGTGACCACAAATCTTCCTGGTACATATGGACAAGAGGCACATGCACATGAGCGAGGGAATGGAATTGTTTGGTCATAAGTAAGAGCATCTTCAACTAAGGAAGGGATTAGGGATTACAAAATGTTTTCCAAAGATCACGCAGTAAACTAGACTGTCATCAGTAGTGGATACGTATTCTGTTGGCTGTATATTGCAACCTAAAATTTTTACTTTCGGATTTTCCGATATTTCCCAATTGCGTAGGATCAAATGCTTTTATCACTAGGGTTACAATAGGTCTATTTCTGGTAACTAAAGATGTTGAACACATTTTCACATTTTTATTGACCCTCCAGTCTGAGGTTCGAGTTTATATATGTTGCCACTTTGTCATTTTTCTTTTTTTCTAAAGATTTGTAAAATTATTTATGAATACGTACTATTTTTAGTTATATGCATTGTCAATAATTTTTTTCTGAGTTGTGGCTTATTTTTGTTTGTACTTTCTTCCTAGAGTCTTTCGATAAAAAAAGGATCTAAAATCAAATGTAGGAGAACATATTCTTAATGATTTCCTTCATGAGGCTTTAATATGACTAAAGAAATCATCCCACGCTGGGCATGGTGGCTCATGCCTGTATCCCAGCACTTTGGGACACCGAGGCAGGAAGATTGCTCAAGGCTGGGAGTTCAAGACCACCCTGGGCAACATAGTGAGATCCCCATCTCTACAAAAAAAAATAAAAATAAAAATTGGCCAGGCATGGTAGCACTCGCCTGTAGTCCTAGTTACTCAGAAGGCTGAGATGGGAGGATCACTTGAACCCAGGAGTTCAAGACTGCAGTGAGCCATGAAGCCATGACTGCACCACTGCACTCCAGCCTGAGGTGGAGAGAGTGAGTTCCTGTCAAAAACAAACAAACAAACAAAAAAGCCAGAAAGAAAGAAAAGAAAGAAAAAGAAATCTTTCTCTGTATTTATGACCCTGGTGATAAACATATTGTTCAAATAGTCTAACTTTTTAAAACATTTTTTCCTTTCATTGTTCAGCCTTTTATCCACTCTGAGATGATTTTTTATATGATATGAGGTAGAAGTCCATATAAATGTCTCTCCGTGTGAATTATCAATTGTTCTACAATGTTTAGTTCAAAGTAAAGAGAGTGTGAGAGAGAGAGAGAGAGAGAGAGATCCATGCTAACATGCTAATTCCCTCAACTGTTTTTACATATGTGATGGTTTGTTTCTGGGTTTACTATGCTATTCTGATTTGTGTAACCCTGTACAGAACCATAATGGCTTAATTCCTGAATTAAGCTGAATCTTGATTTCTGAAAACAAGAATTCCCTATGACTTGTTTTTCTTCAAGAATTTCTACTGAATTTTGCCCTTTGTTCCTCAAATATATTTTTGAGTCAGCTGGTCACATTCCACAGAGAAACAGAAACTAAACTATAGGTGTTCTGATTTCAATTCTTCTATGTATCAACCCATTGAGAATGAGCATTTTAACTGCCATAGATTCTTCCAATAAATAGAAATAGTTGACTTATTTTCTATTTATCTAGATTTTTTTCGTTTTTTAATAAATATGGATACTTTCACTACAAAGATTACATACCACATTGTTGAATTTATTTTCTGCTTTTATACTATTTTCTCCCTTCACTCTAGTTTATTCTGTTGCCTTAAATTAGCTCATTCAGTTTTATCCTAAAATTATGTTACCTAATAAACTAAGATCATTAATTTTCATCCTTTATGTTTTTCTAATGTAAGTCTTTAAAATGATAAAGATCCCTCTAAATAATGCTTTCACTGCATTAAACATGTTTTGTTATGTAGAGTTTTCACTGTCATCACTTCAAAATATATTCTATTTTCCTTATCATTTGGTACTTGACCTAAGACTCACTTAGAAATATATTTATTAGTTTTCAAAGATATAAGTTTTTTAAGTTTTCTATTTATTATTGATTTCTAACTTAATTACATTTTGATATTTTCCTCATAGCCCAATATATCATCAAATATAACCTTTTACCCTGTGTGTATGAAAAAACTCATTTTGCTGTGTTAGTTACAATATTCTATATGTTTTCATTAGATAGAGCTTGTGATTGTACTCTTTAAATCTTCTATATGCTTACTGATGTTTTTCTCTTCTTGAGTGAGCAAATAATGAAAAAGATATGTTAATATCTCATTATTATGGTGAATTTGTCTATTTCTCTTTGTAGTTCTATTTTTGCTTCAGGCATTTTAATATTATATATGTCTAGTAAATTAATTTCCATGAAGGCTTTTACAAATAAAGTCTGTTATGACTGATATGAATATGGTCATACCTATCTTCATTTGGAAAGCGTTTGTCTGGGATATCTTTTCTGTCTTTTTCATTTCAACAATTCTGTATCCTTATGGTTTAGATAGATGTGCTGTAAAAAGTTTATAGCTTTTTTTTTTAACTCAGAGCATTTATTCTATTTACTTTTATCTTTGATTTGTGATATATTTGAATTTATTTCTATCTTTTTCTTTCTGCTTGTCTTACTTTTTTTCTCTCCTTTATTTTTTCTTCCCCCACATGAACCACATAGTGTGATAATACTTTTTTCTTATAATTTTAGTGTAAATACTCTATAAATTTTAAGATGCACACCTTACTTCTGAGTCTAAATTTGACCTATATTCCTTCCTCTAGAATTATATAAGGACTTTAGGACAATTTAAATACAATGCCCTCTCTGAACTTTTGGGTTAAAGATTCATCATTTGTTTTTCTGAAGTTTGTGGCCATTTTGCATCCCCAGAATCAAGTGTTCATATTTTGCAAGTCCTAGGACTTTCTTTGAAATACTTTCATATCTAGGACTCTAAAAGAAGAAATTGCCGAAGAGAAGCTAGCTGACAGTTTTATACTTACCAATTTACCCTATAAAGGCTTTGGCTAAAATTGTGTAATGGTGGATATATTAAGAACAGGGGGAAAACATGATAAAATATAAAAGGTGGTCATGGATTTCCCATGCACATAGGGCAAATAAGCTATGAATAAAGTACACTACTTCAGGGGACAATTACTGATAAATATACCTCTAATAGCAAAGTGTCTTGCAGTTTTACATAAATTTTATTTATGGTTAACATTACCAATAGCTGTTTCTCCTTTCCTAATGAGCAGGATACTATTGATGTTAGATGGGAGTATGCAACTTGCTTTGCCCCACATGAGTAGGAGTTGCCTGCATAACCTCTTGTCAGAAGCATTTAAGAGCCAGTGTACAATTTTTCATGTTTCTGTCCCAGACTCTGACCAAAATGGCATGTTTCACAAGAGGCAACCACAGGATGGTGATGTCTCCATTAGCTGAGATCAGCGAGAAGCCTGCATGAAAGAGTTGCCAGGCCCACAGTAAATTGCTTTATCAGGGAATAACTTTGTGTTTACATAGAGGTTTTGGGATTATCTATTACTGCATGGAATTTAGCCAAGTTTAACTAATAATATGTTTAATTCTCATCGTATAAGGCAAAGCAGATATTATATTTTTCCATGTTAGGTATAAGGTTACTGAAACAGAGTCAAATTATGTTGCTTTCTAAGGTCATCTGATTTTAAGTGTCAAGACCTGGAGGAAATTTTTCCTTATAAATAAAATACAAGACACATATAAATTGATTTAATTAATAATTGCTTTATTTCATTGGAACCCAATATAAGTCCTATTTAACACTTCACTAAAACATTTGTAAAATGAAATTCCCATTATAGTACTTACTTGGAACTATAAATTCTATTTCTTCTGACATAGCGATTCCCAGTTTATTTGAAGCAAAGCAGCGGTATTTCCCTTGAAAGTGAGATATGTGCCCCTCATTTGGGATCCTGAATGTTCCTGAATTGTTAGATGTAATTATCCGGTGGTCAGTGAAATAAAAAGGGTTGCCATCCTTAGTCCACGAAAATCTAAAAAATAAAACTGAACTTAATAATCCTGAAAAATAATAACATATTTTTAGAGTACTTATTAACAATTGCATAAAATTGACAAAACCAAGACATTTTATGATAAAAAGTATATACTTAATGGAATATAACAGGGTATAAATAAGGGTCTCAGAAGAATCTGAGAAATATTACTGTCCATAAAATAGCTTGATAAATGAGAGGATTAAAATTGAAATTAGCTTTTGCTTTTTTAAATTAAAATTATTTATTTATTTTTTAATTAGAAAGGTAATACAAGATTATTATTAATATTCTGGAGACTACAAGAAACATACATAATTTCTGTTCATGCATGTGTGTGTGTAAGGAACTCACTCAAAATCCCAAAACAGATAAGCCCAGTATTATTACATTTGCTAATATTTCCTATTAGTATTTTTAGAATTTTGTCACATATCTGAGACCACACTGAATATATAATTTGGCCAACTGAATTTTTCCATTATTATAATGATACTAAAGACAATTTTTATAGCTACATTGTCTTCTGTCATATGGTTACTATTTTAATTACTTTTAACCATTTCAATGTTTTTCCTTTTATGAACAATATTGTAAGAAACAACCCTATATATTTATTCTTTGGTACTTGTCCAAATATTTCAATATGCCAATTCCTTAGAAATGAGATCAATAAACCAATAATTAAAAACTTTTTATAGTATTTGATAAATGTTGCAAAATTGTATCCTAGAAAAAAAATGTTAAATTCCCACCCCAGTATGCTAGAGTGTCAGTTCTATGAACAATGACATTAAGAAGTCTGTTTAAATCTTTATCAGTCTGATAGACAAATAATGACTTCCCAATTAGATTGTATTCAGCATTGTAGATTGAATTACCCATGCAAATTTGGGTATATGTCAGGACGCCATATTCTTACACTAATCTATGTGATTATTCTCCCAACAGGAATAACAAACCTTCAATGGACATGTATTCTCATTAGGAGTAGGCCTACCGAGCCACCCTCCTGACTTATTTTACTTCTCTCTGTGTGTCTTATATTTCACTGTTGACAAGTGTATGGTATTACCTTTTGACATAATAATTCAGCTAATTAATATTAATATATCATGATATGATCAATATATTCATGTTGATTGAATAAATTATCCTTAATTCCATTGTAATTCTATCCATACTTACATATATTGACTGAATATCTTCCATTTGGTTAAACATAGAAATAATTATAATTTAGCATGTTAATGGGTCACTAATGATTATTAAATATCAACTTATCAGGCAATAATAATAGTCATGATACAATTGAAAATCATCAATTTTTCATTAAATATGGATATTCTTAATGAATATAAGATAATCATGCAGAATAATAAAAGTATGTAGCTTTGCTTTCCATTTTAGAATCACATAGAATTTTAATATTGGGAATTCTTCCCACAGCCTCTCCCTTCTCACTTCCAATACATTTACATTTTTTTCTCCCTCTCCAAACATAGAAGGTATTTTGAAAAAGCTCATCAGTGATTATGGTCACCTAGAATAACAATTATTTAATTATAAAATAAAATAATACTAGATAGTAGTATATCATGCAAATAGTACTCTGCCACCTGAGATGACAATATTTCTATGACAACTTAAAAAAAATCAAGTAACAACCTATCCACAAAATAAGATGTTTAAATTTAAAGACACACAATTATAAATATGTACAGAATGATATTTACAAACTTTGACTTAATAAATGCTACATTTTACTAAGTAGAATAAATAATCTTCTAGTTTGTAGCTACCTTATTTATTTGTAGACTAAGGGATTGTGGAGTATTTCTGCTGTACCAAAGACTACTCTAAGTATTTTAATAACAGCCCTTAGTTTATGGTCAAAATAAATTCAAGTGGCAGAAAAACATATGTAAAATAACCAAATTTTATTTTTGTTTGCATGGATATTATTTTTTTGTAAACCCTTAGCTTTAATCATGTGTAGACTCATAGTCCAACAAGCTTATGATGGTAAGAGTAAAGAATAGCATAAAGAACAGTACACATTTAAAGAATCACTTAGTTTGAAAGAATACTCACGTTGGTTCTGGATTTCCTTTAGCTTCACATTCAATTTGAAAATAGTCATCGAAGGGAAAGGCAACTTGGACTTTTGACTGTTTTATGATTGTTGGAACCTGTTGAACTAAATATTAAAATATGTACTTAAAAACACACTATTCAAACAGTAGGCAAGATTAATTTATAGCAAAAACACTTTAAACCTCTTTTGTATACTGATAAGTGAAAGGATGATACAAAAGTGAAAATCAGAATAAATCTCACTCTCTTTGCAACATGTACTTACTTCTAAGGAATACACTTCACTGCCATCATTTCATGTTTTAATATATGTTCATTTTATTTAAACCCAGAATAATGTAACAATTTTTATAGCAGAAGAAAAGTTGCCATGTCATCACAATTTAAATATATTATTAAAATTATTGGCATTCAATCTATGTTAGCATGCATATGCATTTTTCCTTAGTTCAGTCACTTTGAAAGTTCTGTTTGTAGTCTTCCATGTTTCTATAAACACATTATAATTAATGTACTGCTTTTACATTATTTCTTCCCACTGATATGCTATAATTTTTAATAATTCTATTACTGGTCATTAGATTATTATCCAGTTTTTTTTTCTTTCCAGGTAAACTATTTCAATAGGAATTTTGAGTAAATAGATTTTTCCTTTATTGAATTACTGATTTATGATAAATTTCCAAGCATGGACACAAATGGTAATTACTCTGGGTAAACTGTAAACATAATTTCACCACAGAATATATATACAAATAACAAAAATAGAGTGGTTCTCTATATTTTTGCCACCAGTGAATGCTAGCATTTCAAAATAATAAAATAGTTTAGCATTTATTACGAAGGAAAATATAAACTCCTTATTCTCTTTATTTTAATTTTCTTTTTTTTTGGTTAATAAATGTTCTTTCATGGGCTTGTTTAGTGTTTGTTATTCCTTATTTGTAAGTTTTCATTTTATAACTTTTTCTCACTTATCTATTGGGAGTTTTGTTCTGTTTCCTTAGAGAATTTAACTTACTAATAGCCACTATTATAAAATAATAACCGATGCATAATGGCATTAATAGACTATTCATATTCAAATATGCTCTAATCTTGTGACAAACTCGGTTAGTGTTTGATAAGTAATCTACAAGACAAACACAATTTTAAAAAGTGGGGAGTGGGCCACACTTGGTGCCTCACACCTGTAATCCCAACACTTTGGGTGGCTGAGGTGGGAGGGTCGCTTAAGCCCAGGAGTTCAAGAACAACCTGGGTAACATAGGGAGACTCTCGTCCCTACAAAAAAATGTAAAAATTAGCTGGATTAATTTCCAGCCCAGGAGGTTGAAGCTGTTGTGAGGTATAATCAAGCCACTGCACTTGAGCCTGGGTGACAGAGTGAGGCTCTTTCATAAAAGTAAAAAAATAATAATAATAATTAAAAGTAGGAAGTGATTTTGCCTCTCAGCTAGTAGAGTAGCGAGATTACATTTCTAAGAATTGCAACTATAAAATAAATTTACAAATGCTAGAAACACAACTTAGATTAAGCTTTGAAATAAAACATAGATCATGATGTGTGTAAAGATCTACTGCTGATGAGCACTCAATATTTTTCAAAAGGAGACATCCCAGTTTTAGTACAGTTCTTAGAATCTCTAATAAAAGGACAGGGTTGATTCATAAGGAAATGCAAACTGTTCAGCAGCAGGGACCTGACTTTGGCAAATAAAGTATGAGAAAAGCAGTTTGGAGACAGGCACAGAGCCTAACTTAAATAAGTACTATTCCACAGTAGAGTTGCAAATCAGGCCCTAAAACCTGTGACATTGGACCAGGCCCTGAACCACTCTCTGTTTTCTCATTTGTAATATTAAGGATTTAGCCTAGATAAATTGCTCTCAAACGTGTTGGTCTCAGGACTCTTTTGCAGTCTTACAAATTACAAGACATCTCAAAGAGCATTTGTTCATGTGGGGTATAGCTAACAATATTTACTATAATAGGAATAAAAACTGAAAAAGTCTTTCAAAATGTCTTTCAAAATGTTTACTTATGAATTTATTTAAAATAATTCAATGTTAAAATAAATCACATATTTTATGAAAACCTTTAAATATTATGAGAAGAATGGCATTACTTTACATTATTGCAAATCTCTGTAATTGCTTTTTTCTTAATTCTTTGAGTCAGGGTCTTGCTCGCTCATGCAGGCTGCAGTGCAGTGGCAGGATCATTGCTCACTGCAGCCTAGAAATCCCAAGCTCAAGTAATCCTCCCACCTCAGCCTTTCGAGTAGCTAGAACTACAGGCCATCTCTGTAATTTCTTGAGAAGGCAGATGGATTCTTATATCTGCTTCTGCATTTCATCTGTTGCAATAGGGTTGATTTGTTCAAAGATATAAAGAAAATTCAGCCTTATACAGATAACGTAGTTAAAAAATGATGGGAAATTTTAGAGTCCTTTCTGATGATTGTAGATACAACAAGTCTAAACCCTACCAATCAACTTTTCATATTGTGTACCATTAAACCATTTTACTTTTTTTAATCTACAAATGATTTTGTAACATCATGAAGCTTTCATTTGGAAAAAATACCCGCTCACTGAATTTTGTGTCTTCCAAACATTGATGCATTTCATTATAGAATATCAAAAATTGACACTTGTTAGAATTGCCACTGATCTAATCAGCAGTATTAAGTATCGGGAAGCTCTCAAGCTTACAGTGGACAATACATGTCCTCCACAATTCTAATGTTTTCTTGAACACTCACACTTTATCAATGACCTTATATATGGTCAGTTGTTTATCTTGAAATGAATGGGCTCACTTGGTTCACTTTCAGGAAAATATCTGACCTATATCTATCTGAGCAACCATAATTTGTCAGTCATAACCTTAAAGTAAAGATGATGTCCAGCTAAGGACTCAAGCAATGATGCAATTAAGAAATAGAGATCATCATAATACTTTGATGCACAGCAGAATTATTTTATATCTACTTTCCAGTTCACTAGAATGTTACAAAGTATGTATTCCAAGGTAGATAATTAATAACATTAATAACCTTTAAGTGCTTCAACAATTATAATCATAAGCAAAACTGTTTTTGTTTTGCTTTGTTTTGAGAGTTCTTTACTCTGAGTATATGGACATTAAATATCACCTGACTACCAGTAAAGTTTGATGCCAATGCCAGGCTGGAATGCAGTGGCACGATCATGGCTCACTGCAGCCTCAACCTCCTGGGCTCAAATGATCCTACTGCCTCAGCCTCCCAAGTAGCTAAGACTACAGGTGTAAGCCACCACACCCAGCTATTTATTATGTATATATATATTTATATATATAATTTAGAGATGAGGTCTCATTACATTTGCCAGGCTGGTCTTGAACTCCTGACCTCAAGCCTCCCAAAGTGCCGTAATTACAGGCATGAGCCACCACGCCCAGCCCTCATTACTTTTGTATCATCAGAGCAAATGACAATGCAGTGAAAATGAAAAAATGGCATCTTAGGTATATTATAAAAACAGTTTGATCTCACAGACCATCTGGATGTGTCTCTGGGACCCCAAGAATTCTGCAAACCACATTTTGAACATTGACAGCCAGAGTAGAATAAAAACTAAATGCCTTTCCAAATTCTAATTTTTTTCTATTAATTCTATTTTTTTAAAATTTTTCATTATTGCCCAATAAATCTGATAAGTGAGTTTTACGAGCTTATGGATATTAGTTCAAGTTCAGTGTTTATCTACTGGATATTCATAAACCAACATGCAAAATATCTGTATTTTCATTCACATTTACTTTGTTTCTGATTACTACTATTTCTGTGTAGAGCAGGACTTGAGCTTATTGCAAATTCATATTAGTTAAATTTTATTGCAGTTATAAATGGTGAGGGATGACACATAATGGCCACAGTCCCTTAGATATCAGCTAATAACTTGTGAACAACTTGTTTATTAGAACATTATTCTTTCCTAAATTTGCTAAGGTTGCAAAGGCTCAGCAATAACTAATTATTTGGGGAACGGAGCTAATAACCTTTGGGTGTTTATAAGAATATATATTCTACATTATAAATCCTTTCCTCTATAATTAAGCCAATTACAGAGACATCAGACTCCTTGACATTCAAATTGGATACCTGCCTTAGTTGCATTTACTTGTGAGTGCTCTAGAGTCCTGAAATAAATGAATAATATCCAGATGTTCTGAAAACATGTCATTAATATTTTATAACAATTGTTGTCTAAGGACATTACAGCATGAAAATGCATAAGTAACTGAGACAACCAGAATAAAAATGTGAGCCAGGAATTAATGCAAAATTTCACATCCTTCACCACTGACAAAGTAAGAAATGATGAAGAATAAATGTGTATGCCAGAGATTATGGTCAGAAATCTGAATCAGGAATCTCAGTGGCATCTTCGTTGCTATTGGGAAGACAATGTGAAATTATTAACCTTTTTCCACAGGATTACGAAGAAGCTTGCTCATAACTTGCTACTGCATACTCAAAGCAAAAGAATTCACTAAAGATGAAGGTACTTTAGACTCCTGACCAGAATTTCTACAAAAAGGCTGGTCAGTGATGAAATCTAATATATTGTGTAGGCTGAAAGATTTCAGCCAAATGTATAGCAGACTTTAAGTCTATATATTTGTAGGTCAGATAAGTGGAATTTCTTAAGAAATGGAAATGTCAAAACAGAGCTTACTTATCTGTTAAAAATAATAGAGAAGGGGTTTCTACCTGGGGGGATGGAACTACAATTTCAGTGCTTTCCAAAGTGCATAATATAAAATAGCTACATCAAGTAATTTAAGGTGGCCCTTAGAATAGTTTTTAAATACATTGTATTATATATAGTCAGAGAGTTGTTTCCTTTTCTATTCACATTCAGTCTGCCTGAGCACTTCAAAAGCAATGTTTTAGTTAAGTCCCAACACTTTTCTAAGATTTATTAAATTTTATGAGCTCAAGACTATTTCTCTAGAATTTAGAAGATCCACAAATATCACCTGCAATACTAAGATTCTAATAAACAACCAATACTTCTAATATAATAACTCTCCAAATTATATACAGAAGAGACAATAGAGATTATTCCTGAATGATATGGATAAAAATGTCTTAATAACCTCTCAAGGGTCTTTTAGATCCCTTATGCATGTAATACAAGAAAAATTTGCAAGATCCGTACATGACAGACTTGATATACTATTACATATGTTCTGTTTGCAGTTTTTTTTAGTTTTTATTTTGTTTAGAGACAAAGTCTCACTATATTGTCCAGGTTGGCGTGCAATGTCTATTCACAGGTGTGATCATTGCAAACTATAGTCTTGAACTCCTGGGCTCAGGCAATCCTCCTGCCTCAGACTCCTAAACAGGTGGGACTACAGGCATGTGTCACCATGTCCTGCTGATGCTGAAGTATTTTTTTTAACTATTAATTACCATGACTTGTTCAAACTGATTTATAATGGTTAAAAATCTGCATCCATTTTACCAACATGTGTTAGAATATATATTTATATATTTCCATCAGACTACTGTCTAACCTCTTAATATGAATTCACACTATATAATGCTGCAGATTTTAAGATTAGATATCATCTTATACTTTTATTTGTAAAATGGCTTATTATTTTGCTAACTCATTATTTTCATTCTTAAATATAATCATTTTGAAAAAAATACAAAGTTTATCCAATTCCTTTTTGACATAATTGGTTCAATGCCAGTAATTTCTGAATCTTGATTAACTAACCTAAGTATATAAAAGTGAAGTTGTTGGTAATATTGTAGATAATCCTAGACAAATGGAAAAATACTAACTTATCTATAGGTTGTTATTCTTGTTATGTTCTAAGTTTGCATAAGGAACTAAAAGCCTGGGTTGCAGAATAACTACAGCAGTCATGTATCAGCCACCCACAAAACGAAAAAGATAGATATGAATTGTCATGACAGATTGCTAAAGAATATATAGAAATATGGTAGAAAAGTCACATCCTCAATCCATAAGTATTCTACTTAAAAATCAAAATGCAAATATGAAATTCCATTAATAGGCACTGAATGCTATAACTTTACCTGAGGGTGGTATTTCAATTGCTGTAGAGAATTTTAACAGGAAGAAAATGAGAGATACAATTAATCCTCTTCCAGGTAAAAGTGGCTCCATTGCTCTTCAGGAAGGAGACAACCCAGAAAGAATGAAAATCTTAATGTCTCCTCTTACTTTTGGTTGAAAGCTGAGACTTAGTTAACCTGGAAACTAAAAAAAACAAACAGAAAAACATGTTAGTTCATAAACTCCAAAATTTCAACATAACAAATTAAATACATTATTTTTGTTTGGTTTGGCAGTATGTTTCCTCTTTATGAAACTGTTCTCTCATAACTGCACATGAATGAAATTAGTTTTTCCTCTTTGTATGTAAAATAAAGGACAGTGAATATATACTCTATTGTAAACCACAAACTATTCCAATAAATTATATTTATAAGTCAGAAGAAGTTTTACTTGGAAGGTATGGTATTATACACAAGTGGTTTTTCTTTTTTATTCTCAACTTTCATTTTAGATTCAGGAGGTACCTTTGCAGGTTTGTTACATAGGTAAATTGAGTGCCACTGAGTCTTGGTGTATACATGATTCCATCACTCAGGTAATCAGCATAACACCCGATAGGTAGTTTTTCAATCCTCACTCCTTCTCACCCTCCTCCATCTAGTAGTCCACGATGTCTATTATTCCCATCTTTATGTCCATGTGTATTGTGTTTAGCTTCCACTTCTAAATGAGAACGTGCAGTATTTGATTTTCTGGTCCTGTGTTAATTTGCTTAGAATAATGACCTCCAAGCGTATCCATGTTGCTGCAAGGACACAGTTTTGTTCTTTATATGGCTGTGTAGTAGTATTCCATGGTGTATAAGACTAATGAGTATTAATGGCTAAGAGAATAACTTCATTTAGTTAATTTTATTTAAAAGGTGGTTCTTTTTTACTCAGTTCTTTATATTAGATATCTATTCCCATTTGAGTCATTATTAAGGATCACAAATACACATCATTGATTTTTCTGGTGAAATAGCTTTTCATCTTCAAAGTTTTCACACTAATAGAAGATAGATAGTTCCCGCAAGATCGAGGAAAGAAAAAATAAAGAGCAAATGCATGAAGGGCGCCATTTTAACTGAAATTTACAAATGTGAGTTTGGTTCAAGCAGAAGACAAAGGCATAAGTTGCTTCTCACTTAAACAGACTATTTATTCATTCCAAAGTTTACAGAAATAGAACAAGAATTAAGGTTTCATTTTTTTTACTTTCTCTTACAATTTCAATTTTTTTTCTGAAACATTCTGATAATAGATGTCTAAACATTGTTTATACATTGTCTATCACGTATTCTTGAAGGTAATAATACAACAATTTGCTCCAAAATGTGATAATTAGTCTTTCAGGTATGTAATTTTCTTTTGTTTTCTAAAAATCAATTACTCTATTT
Source organism: Pongo pygmaeus (assembly GCF_028885625.2). Taxonomy (NCBI): domain Eukaryota; kingdom Metazoa; phylum Chordata; class Mammalia; order Primates; family Hominidae; genus Pongo; species Pongo pygmaeus. The sequence goes on from NC_085930.1 coordinate 77,843,932, forward strand.
GTTCACTTAGAACTGGTGAAAAAAGTTAACTAATACAGAGATAGTAAAGCCATTAAACTTATATTAAATTCTAAGTATTTTGGCTTTATTATTTCACCTTAAATTGCATCTTAAGAGATTATGGACCTCTATTTTTTGTATATACGTACAGATTGGTAAAATTTAAGGTAGTAACTAATGGCTGTTGTTTTATAGTTTTAGGAATCTTAAGGAACAGTAATACCATTTATGTTTTACTTTGAGAACAAAATAATATTAATCATAAAAGAAAATACTACGCTTCCCCCTCCAAAAATGTTGTGAATCTTTGTCCTGAATTAGAGTAATGGCATTACTCTACTCTGCCTGACTTCAACTGACCCATCTGTAAAATGGGAATTGGAAAAAATGACTCTTGTATGCTTCAGACATTTTCTAACGACAAATAACTTATACTTGTAATTTAACTTCTACTGGTAAATTTAACATATATTTTCAAATGTGTCACTATGTTAATTGACACTGGTTTTCTGATGAAATGAGTTATCCTAATCAACGAAATAAAACATGGAAAAATGCATTCATTATAAAAAGCAAAATACTGCCTTAACTACAAAAAGTGAGTACTACATATTTGTACAAAGTTGGGAGACATTAAACCATGCGGCTATTATTAATATGAAAATTTTGAGGAAAATATCAATGCCCTGCCCCTTTGAATTTTCTTTTTCCTGGTTTTTTTTTTCTGTAACAGTTTGGTAATAGTCATCTAAAGTCATTGTTTATTATATATCAATCTTTACTTGCAATCTAGTTATTATTTAATATTCGATTCCATTAGTATTCAATGCTGATGGCTTTAAGAGCATCTCATGTATGTGTTTTATGAGTTACCCTTTATTTGTAAGGAGCAAGACTTTCCAAAGTATTATGCTACTAGGAGATTGTATTTCCAGATTAATATTTAACATCATCTCACCTCTGAAATATGGAACAAGAATAACTAGATAGCCAAATAAGTGAGAACACTCTCAATTTCCATTAATCTCCTGATTTAGGGCAGTAAGTTCACTGGTCTCTAATTGTGGTAGTAAAGTAGCTTGTAGATACTAATTATTCAGTAATGGTGATCCAATTTTTTGAATTTTAATAGTTTTAAGTGCATGGTCTTGACCCAAGAAATTCTCTCCCATAATGACATCATCACTTTTCAGAATATGAATAATGACTAATTCTATATATGACCTTACCTCCTGCAGGAATTAGCTTCAATTTACCTGAAATTTGTGTGTTCACAGGCTACAATATAAAAATTATTAGAAGTTTAAATGTGACCCTGTTCAAGTAAGACTCCATTAGCTGATGATGAAAGCTGCAAAATAGCTTTCAGATTGAAAACGGAAAGTCAGTCTTAATTTCATTGCCAGAATTCATAAAGGGTATGTTTCCTAGGAATTCAATTTTGCAACAGTAAGATAGCAATAAAATTATATTCCCATTTATCTTTCTTGAAACAATGGCATTTAATGCCTCATGCCAGACCTCAAAGATAATAGCAATTTTTGAAACTCAGGATGGAGCTGGCACTAAGACAAGAACTAATTTTTTTAAAGTTTTTACTTTCTATGAATACGTAGTATTTATAGGGTACGTGAGATGTTTTGATACAGGCATACAATGTGGAATAATTACATCAGGGTAATTGGGGTATCCATCACCTGAAGCATTTATCATTTCTTTGTGTTTAAACATTCCAGTTATACTCTTATTAAAATATTTTTGAAGTTAAGGCACATGAAGCTGATGTCTGATAGCTTATATTAAAGATATCAACTCAGATCCACAAAGGAATCTATTAATTTTCGTGAATCTGGGTAAACTGGGTTAAATTTTAATTCCTACTCTTGTAGCTCATCCTTAGGAAAAAAAATCATCCCTGCCAACTACTTCAAAAGAAAAATTTAGCTTGGTGCAAAAGTTATTGTGGTGTTTGCCATCAAAAGCCACAGTAACTTTTGTACCAACCTAATAGATCTCTTAGTGTCACATCATACTGATATAGGAGTTAAGAAGAAATTGCTTAGGCAGATAGTGAGGGTACTAGAGTCCTCGGTAAGGTTTTCCTTTTCAACGAAAAGCAGCCCCCAAATTATTTTCTAACAAACAGCAGCCTGTAAAATAGAGCTGCAGACATAGACCCTAGCAGCTGTGCCAATCATTTTCAAAAACGGCAGCTCCATCTTCCCTTCCCAGCCACATGTACAGTAAGGAGCAGACAAGATGGCACCAGTCAACTGGAAAGCCCATTCACATAATAAGATTAGGGTAATAAGGGTAGGGTGGCCGGCCTTTTCTGCACACTATGTACACGTCACACCTGATCGAACCAATCTGTGAGCCCTACATAAATCAGACACCACCTCCTCAAGCCTGCCTGTAAAATATAGTGCATCTGCAACAGGCCAGACTTTTCCTCTGGGAAGCCCCTCTCTCTCACTAGAGAGAGAGTTGTTTTCCTTTCTCTTTCTTTCTTTTTCTTTTGCCTGTTAAACCTCTGCTTCTAAACTCCTCATATGTGTCCATGTTCTAAATTTTCTTGACATGAGACAATGAACCCCAGGTATTTATCCCAGACAATGCAGTCGCTTCAATGCAATGGAACCTTCCTGACTCCCTCAGGTTCTCCAGTACGACTAGTGGGATAAGAATTAAGAATACACTGATTTCGAGACATTAGTTTAACATGGACAAGTGTGCATACCTCCTAGGGCAACTTCCAACACAACAAAAAGGAAATAAAGTTCTTTGCCTCTTCAAAACAAAAGCCTCTAACATATACATCATGAGTATTATAAAGTGACCACATAGATCCCTTTGATGTTTTTAAAAGTGCTCCGTGGTGGCAAATCTAGAAACAACTTGCTCCCTTAATTTAAATTCATATTCTTCCTTGAGAAATGGAAGAGAGAGATGGCTAAGTCTTTGTCTGTTCTACTTGGCCTCCCAAGTAAGTGCAAAGCTACTGTGGCCTCCTGACTGGTCACATGACAAAGTGATATGTAGTGATAAGACCATGGGAAAGTTAGTATAACCTGGGTTCAAAGCCACCATTGCTAGATGGCTGTGGGCAGTTTACCCAACCTGCTCACTCATCTGTACAAACTGGGGTGATAGTTGCTGCTGTATAGCACACTTATGAGATTTAAGTGAGGTAATGTATCATTAGCAGAGAAAAATAAATAAAATTTGCTAATACTAGTGAAAGTGATGATCATTGTGTTGATAGTGGCAATGAGGATATAGTCCCTCCTACTAATATTCTGATCCAAGGAGCATGGTTAACTTCTGTGGATTCTATTAGAGTTACAAAATCATAACAACTTACAAAATAAAGGCATATTCTCTAAAGTGTATAGTGGTGAAATGATATTGATTGATATAAAATACTCTCCCCAAAAGTGTGAGAGTGTGGTAGATTGATTGCAAAATCTTCTTTGATTCTCTTCTCCTCTTTGTGGTCACACACTCTGTAATAAGGCTTTATAGCTCCTCCCAAGAAGCTATTTCCTCACTTCTTGAATCTGGTAAGCTTTTGACCCTAGAATGAATTCTAGTCTAGGCCTCAAGAAGCCTTGCACCTTTTTCCTCTTTCTCTCTGTCTCTGAAAACTCTGCTCAGCTATTTTAAAAAGAAGCCTGGGCTACCCTGTTGGAAGATAAGAGACATTTTGCCCATCATCCCCATCATCCTGGCCAACAGACAGCCAGCCACTAAATGTAAAATGGCAGCCATCCTAGATGAGACTGCCCTACTAACCTGTCAGCTGAACACAGATGCTAGAACCAGCTGGTCAGTATCACTCAAGACTGGCTAAGTTCAGCAGAATCTCTCAAAAAAACAGTAGACTTAGGAACAATAATCAATGTTTCCTTTACTGAATCAGTGTTTTGGGATGGTTTTCAAGGTAGAAATAGCTAGTTTAGGTAGAAGAGACAGAATAAACAAATTGATGCAATAATGAATATTGTTGAAGCAGATATATATATATATATATATATAGAGAGAGAGAGAGAGAGAGAGAGCAAGAATGGGGGGGGGGTTATGCTAATCTCTGTATTGGGGGTACATTTTAACATTTTCCTAATAGAAACATTTTTAATGTTTATTCAGTCTTTGGAAATCAGAAATCAGCCTAAAATATTTCAACAGCAGTAAGGAAATTCTTTAGGCAAAAGGTAGACAAAGTCTTGAGAATGCCTGCTGCCATACATCTAAAATAAAAATAAAAAACAAACAGAAAAAAAGACTTCCTTAAAGCTACCATACTGTGTGCACCTCTTCTGTTGGAACAAGATGAGAAAACATGGGGTTTCTTTAAACATCAGTGTATATGTTCTGTATATTTAGTTTAAGCAGCTAATGTAACTCAATGCTTTTTCTTTCTTGGTTTAAGAGTTTTGAAAGTTATAGCCCAGCTAAAGAAAATGTAAGCCCATTTTATAGTACATCATCATTTAAGTCTTGGTAGCTGTTAGTATACATGATGCCTCTTCATTTTTCTTTAATGCTTTGATCCTCAATTCACCAACTTTGCATTATGTTTCCACTGGAGACTAAATTCCATTAATAAAGCATAGAAAGGCAACAATGCATAAAAATGGTGAAGACTAAATTTTCACTTTGGACAATTATAGATCATTCCATCTTTATAAATTGAACACTAAAACAAATTATTTTAAAATTACTTTAAAGATCCAAGGCTATTGTTAATGTATTCTGAATAATAATCATTTCCCAATAATCACTTGTTTTTTTCACCTAACAGTAATGGTGTCATGTTTACACAAAACCTTTGGCACTATGGTTCTCTAATGGCTCTAATGAATAGTAAATGCTTCGATTTTCCCTTTTGCAAATAACATTATTCAAATTTATATACTGGAATTTGAAAAAAAAAGAGGTTTCCACTTTATCCTAGAGGGAAATAGAATCTGATGAGTGTGATAAATGGACAAAAACCAGCTTAGAAAGGCAGCTGGTTTGACATAGCACATTTTATTTTAGTGATTTTTAAAAATCCTTGACATTTTTTCTCAATAATTATTCACAGACAGTTTTAGGTCAAATTTCCAAGAAGAAAATATAACACAGCAAATTCAATGAACGAAAGGTGACTCTTATGATCACCATTTTAAAATTTTTTTCATTTCTATGGCAGCAACTACACAAAGCAGAAATGTCAGTGACAGTCCATCTGCCATTTTCATTGACAACATGGAATGTATACAGCCAAAAAAGAAGGAAAAAAAGCATGCTATGTTGACATTCCTCTTCACTAAGAAACAGCATTAAGTTGTTTCAGCTACTATGAGTTCCAGAGGTTGAAATTAACTTCATGCATGAAAATCATTAAACAACATTTTTCTACTCAGGATGCTTGAAATAGATCAACAACTTTTATTATAGCCAGCAGGAAGAGATATTTTATGACACTGGCATCCAAATTATAGTTTTAAAAATAACTCAATGGACTTGTATAATAGTCTGAGACAGTGCTATAACTCGGAAATGTTTAAATTTTCTTTTCTCTCCATGATAAAAAGGCTTAAGAATTACTGAGCTGCATCAAGCAAGATGTCTTATATAAAGCCATTTGACATTTTCATGATGGAGTGGATGTCACCTTCACTTCTCTCTGACCTCAAGTGTCCCTTTATGAAACTCCTTTTTATGTGATTATCAGGCTAGGTTAAACTATTCCCCTGGTTCGGAATCAGGTTTTATGGGGAGGAGGTCCAGCAAATTTCCATAAGCCTGAAGTGTGATCTGAATCACTCAACATTGTGAAGCTGAGAAGGATAAACACATACACAAAAATTAAAAGGCTTTTGTTCAATCACCTGCCTGGCTAATACCATAAATCAATTTACAAGTGTCATAAACACAGTAATCCTGAAATAACTGTTAACGGCTTTTTACTCTGAAAACAAAGGAAACGCTGTACATTATAGCCATATCCATTCAAACATTCTTTCATGTCTCATAATACTGCAGTGACAAGACAAAAGAATTGCTCAGAGTGTTAACTCATCATCCCTGCAGAGTTGGCGTATTTTGTACACAGTAGATCAAAGAAATGTCGACGTTATTATAAGCAAATTGATTTTATTGGAAAAATGTCAGCTTTAGTTAATAACGATGTGGGATAAACTAATATCATTAATAATATCATTTATTTAAATAGCAAATTACTGTGGTTGAACTCCAACTGGAATATAATTGAATATAACCTATATATACATATAGGTTATATAAAAACATATATATATATATACATGTTTTTGTTTTCCCACCTATACATGTAAGATTCTTAAAAAATAGTATAGTATTTCAAATTGTTTCATAGTGGAGACTATGAAAGAAAATTACGGAAATTCATGGTCATTTGACTACAGGGATGGAGAATAATCCCAACATTAAGTTATTTTCTGAGATATTTCTCAGAAAACAACTTATATACCTGTGAAATTCATGTAGGAACTATTTTTCAAATTAAATAAAAATCTCAGATGTACTAAAATGCACAAAACTTAAGTGTACAGCTCAGTAAACTTTTACATATGTATAAATCCAGGTAACCACTTCTCACATTTCTTAAGGACTTTCAGTCACTGAAAACATTCCACTAGCTTCACTCCTGGAGCATCCCACATGGACAGCTCATAAGAGGGTAAGACCTGTTTGTGTTCCTCTAGCCTTTTGGATTACAGCCAAGGTGCTATCTCTCCTCCAGGTGATATTTGGATTATGTGGGAGCAGCTTGGGTTGTCACATGACTGCAGAATGCTATTTGCATCTAGTGGGCAGGAGCCATGGATCCTACACAACCTGCAGTGCTCAGCACAGTCCTGCCCAAGGAAGAACAGCCCTACCTGAAAAGTGCAAACCCTCACTGTGAGAGATACTGATGCTATAGTATGCTGGGTAAAAAAAAAAAAAAAAAAAAAAAGTTGTGTGGTCAATAAATTGTGGATATAGTATATGCATTACTATTGAAGCAGTCACTATGGAGTACAGTTTGATGGCTTCCCCCAAAACTAAACAAACTCTCACACATGATCCAGCCATTGAACTCCTTGGTTTTTACCCAAAGGAGTTGAAAACTTATGTCCACAAAATCTTGTACATGGATGTTTAACAGCTTTATTTATATTTGCCAAAATTTGAAAGTCACCAAGGTATTCTTTGGTAGGTAAATGGATAAATAAACTATACTGTGTCCAGACAATGGAATATCAGTGCTAAAAAGAATGAGCTATCAGCCATGAGAAGAGGTGAAGGAAACCTAAGGGCACATTAAGTGAACAGGCCAATTTGAAAACACCAGATACTGTTTGATTCTAACTACACGACACTCTGGAAAAGGCAAAACTATTGAGAAAGTAAAAAGATAAGTGGTTGTGAGGGGTTAAGGGAGAAGGGGGAATGAATAGGAGGACAGGATTTTTACGGCAGTGAAACTACTTTGTATGATACTACAATTGTGGATATGTGTCACTATACCTTTGTCAAAACCCATAGAATGTATACACCAAAAGAAACCCAAATGTAAACTATAGATTTGGGGTGTTATTGATCTGTCAATATAGGTTCATCAGTTGTAACAAATGCACATTGCTGGTGGTGTTGATAACGGAGAGGCTGTGCATATGCAGAACCGGTAGTATAAGAGAAATTTCTGCACATTCTGCCCAATTTTGCTGTGAACCTAAAACAGCACTAAAAGATGAAATCTTCCTGGAAAGAAAAACTGCAATATGTGAGAGGAAGCAATAATAATATATGACAGATTTCTAAGCTACAACAAAAAATCAACTTCAAAAATATATTTGTAAATTAAAGAGAACATCCTCTTAACTCTTTTTCAGATTTTCATCACTCACTCCCACCTTGGACACCTAAAATCACAGAAGACTGATAACAACAGTGGTGCAATCACTCAGTCTTAAACTCTTGGCTCAAGTGAGCATCCTGCCTCAGCCCCTCTAGTAGCTGGGATACTTTAGGCATCCGCCACCACATGCAGCTAATTAAAAAAAATTATAGAGATAGGGGTCTCACTATGTTGTCCAGGCCGTTCTCAAACTCCTGGCCTTAAATGATCCTCCCACCTCGACTTCCCAAAGTGCTAGCCACTGTGCCCAACCCGTGAATGCTCATTTTTAAAACTTTCTTTTCTCCTTCTCTACTATTCTCCTGTTATTAAATACTGTCCCCTCTATTTGTCTCCTCTTTATTTTTTTCACATATATATCAACACTGATCAGTACCATGGCAGGAATTTTCAAAAAAGAAATGAGGCACTTCCAGGTGAAAGGTCTGTCCCTTATTTTCCATTAATAGAACAATGACTCTCATTGAGTCTGGAAACTAATGATAAAAATTTAACCATAACAATAAGTTCGGAATTTTTTAAAGCATAATATATATAATGTTTGATTACAACTTACAGTTACATTTAGAAGTAGAAAACTAATTAGAAAAAAATAGGATCAAGTGCAGTGCCTCATGCTTGTATTCCTAGAACTTTGAGAAACTGAGGCTGGAGGATCACTTAAGGCCAGGAGTTCAAGACCAGTTTGGGCAACATAGTGAGACCCCATCTCTACAAAGATTTTCTTTTTTTTTAATTAGCAAGGCATAGGGTATGTGCCTATACTCCCAGCTACTCAGGAGGCCAAGGTCGGAGGATTGCTTGAGCCCCAGAGTTTCAGACTAGAGTGAGCTATGATTCTGCCTGGGCAACAGAGTGAGACCATTTCAAAAAAAGGAAGGAAGGAAGAAAAGAAGGAAGGAAGGAAGGGGAAAGAGAGAAAGAAAGAAAGGAAGAAAGAAAGAGAGAGAGAAAGAAGGAATAAGAAAGAAAGGAAGAAAGAAAGAGAAAGAGAAAAAAAGAGAGAAAGAGAGGCAGGGAGGGAGGGAGGAAGGAAGGAGGGAAGGAAAGAAGGAAGGAAGAGAGAGAGAGAAAGAAAGCAAGGGAGGAAGGAGGAAGGAAGGAAGGAAGGGACGGAGGGAGGGAGGAAGGCAGAGAAAAAAGGAAAGAGAAAGAAAAGAAAGAAAGAAAGAGAGGGAGGGAGGAAAGGAGGGAGGGAGGGAGGAAGGGAGGGAAAAGAGGAAAGAGAAAGAAAAGAAAGAAAGAGAGAAAGAAAGAAAGAGAGAAAGAAAGAAAGGGAGGGAAGGAGGGAGGGAGGGAGGAAGGGAGGGAAAAAAGGAAAGAGAAAAGAAAGAAAGAAAGAAAGAAAGAAAGAAAGAAAGAAAGAAAGAAAAGGAAGGAAGGAAGGAAGGAGAGAAAAAGAAAATATATACTTAAGTTTTTCTTTCCAACCAGCGCCCAGCAATGGGCATCTCTCACGACAACTGGCACAAGTACCAGAAGACAGGGGCAAGAGAAAGAACTGCCACAAGAAGCAGAAGTCTGAGCTGGGATGCCCACTGCCAAGACTAAGATTGGCCCTCGCCACATCCACGCAGTTTGTGTGTGGGGAGGTAATGAAAAATATTGTGCTCTGAGGCTGGACACGGGAACTTCTGTGGCTGGGGGTGTTGCACTCGCAAAACAAGGATTACTGATCTTGTCTGCAATGTGACCCACAGCGAGCCGGTCCGCACCAAGACCCTGGTGAGGAATTGCTTGCTGCTGGTTGGCAGCGCACGTTAGCAACAGCAGTACAAGTTCCACCGTGCACTGTCCGGGGCCACAAGAAGGGGGCCCAGCGGACTCCTGAGGAGGAAGAGATTTTAAACAAAAAATGATCCAAAACAAATTCAGAAAAAAATATAATGAAAGGAAAATGAATGCCCAAAACAGCAGTCTTCTGGAGGAGCAGTTCCAGCAGGGCAAGCTTCTGTCGTGCATTGCATAAGGATGGAGCCAGCGTGGCTAAGCAGATGGCTATGTGCTAGAGTGCAAGGAACTGGAGTTCTATCTGAGCCAAATCAAGGCCTGGAGAGGCAAACAAATGCACCTCCTTCCTGTCTTAGCTCACGTGATAATGGTGTTTATTATTCTATTATATATATTATATAATATAGATATTATTGTATACTATTATAACATATATATGTTCTATAATATAGATATTATCTATATATATTATCTATCTCCGTATGTTTACATGATTATCTATGTTTATATGATTATTTATCTATCTATCTATCTATCATCTGTCTATCTATATCTCCCAATGTTTTGGATGGTTTTAATCTACTTCTCCAGTTTTCTGTGTTAATCAAATTGTTCAGGTGGATATCAGTAGTGAGCACATTACTTATAAGACTAAAATAAACAAGGGCTTACAATTTTTTTGTACCTGCCTTGTCCACATATTTGTAGGAGATTGTACATTTTATGAGGCAGTTGCCAGATCCTATTCATTATTTTTGTGCTTGCCCAGAATATCGGAAATACACATAATAAGTCTTTCTCAATGAATGAATGAATTTCATACATATGTCCACAAAAGAATATAATCTGCATAGATATAGACGGTTGATAAAATTCTGAATTCCTTTTATTTTCTCATTAATCCAAAGACAACTCAGAAATTAAATTTTCTGAAATACTCATTAAAGTAAATATGGATTTGAATGTAAAACACTGAGCTAAACATTGCTGGGCTTGTCACAATAATTCCGTAAAGGCTAATAGAACTTTAAATGAATATCTCTCAATCTCATTCATTTTACAGTGTCTACTTAAGGCTAGCCATATTCATAGATTTTAGTGGTTCTTAAAAGTGTCAACAAAAACAAATCATTAACTTTTCTGAAATCTACTTTGTGCACATGTACCCTAAAACTTAAAGTATAATAATAATAAACAAATTTAAAAAAGAAAAAAAATACTTTAGCATAGGCTGTGTGATAATGTAGAGGCTACTGAATTTTAATGTACCCCGTAAGTATAGTCAGTCAGTATTCAAAAGGTCTTAATCAAAACTCTTCTAAATCTCTAGTCAAATGTAGCAGCACTGGTTACTACCTGTACTTCAGGTATCTTTATTTTGTAAAGTATGTTAAGTGTGTAAGTATGGCTTAATCACTATAGTCGATGTTAGCAGAATGTTCCACTAAAAAAAAAAAAAAAACAAGCAGTGTTGTATATATTGGTGGATCTGCTAGAAATGTTTGCTCAGACACAAGCATCCTTGAGTGAATAGGATATTAAAAAATCAAGGGAGCCCCACAGCCTAAACACAATTTCATTGCACTCCAGGCTTAGGATTTCATTCGTTTTTGCAATGAGTATTTTTTCCTATGACTCCAGTTGAAAATGTAGCTGAATCCTGCAGCTAGAATATTATCTCATCTGCCTCTAGTGAAGCTTTCTTGCAGATTTCTGTCACAATGCCTCAAAGGTTTAACAGCTGGGACTCCATCAAGCTGACAGAATACAGGGTATAATTCTGTGATGTGTGTGTTTGTGTGTGTGTGAATGCATGCTTGTGCATGTGTACACATACTTATGAGCACATGTGTACATTTGATGGCTAATACATATTTGTTTGTCTGGACAATTTCATCCTAAGACTGTCTTTGCCACATAGCATCTGGTAGCTAGGTTATAAGAGAAAATTAAAACCCTCATTTTTCTCTAGGACTTGGAAAATACTGATACCTATAAAAAGTAACCTAATGACCAAAAATTAGGTCAGGATGCAAATATGAAGAAACTACTATCTGCGGTAAACTTTCCATATGGAAGCATTGTCAGAAAATATACTCTTTAGAAATTTGAGCAAGTTATACACAATTAGCCTTAACCTAAGGCCATTTCTAAGGTTGTATTTAAAGTACGAATTCCAACAATTGGTACTTGAATATGATTTTATTTTTCTTTGCTCATCAAAAGGCACTTAAGGATCTTGTAGTGACAGGGATGGTCATCATAATTATCAACTGCTAGTGAACATTAAGCACTTGAATATGACATTAATAGATTCTTTCAGAGATGAAAAGGCTGCATGATTAAGATAAATAGTTCACAGTTTGGGATAACTCACCTTTGATTTTTTTATCTATATACTGTTTCATAACTGTTCATTTTTTGCATTATTTCTTTTCTTGTCACCACATTCCTTTTTCCATTCTCTGAGACAAATTTTTTGGTTAAAGACAATTTACTGGTTGAAAAATGCTAAATGCCAAATAGTGATACAAGAAACTTTAGTCTTTTTTCCCCTAAAATCTGTAGTTCACAGAAACATCCCTCTTGTCAATTCAAAACTTTCAAGTGGAATATAAAAAAGCAAACCAACTATAATCAGAGAGATTTTGGGCATATTAAGAAAATAATATTTATGCATAATAACATCCCAGAGGTTGTTTAAATGGGATATTTCTATTCAAATTCCAAAAGGTGTAGGTATTTTTGTTGCAAATAGTTTAATATATGTATCAGTGCTTTGGATATGTTGGTAGAAATTTTAATCTTCTCACTGTACAAATCGTTAAAAGCAAACCTATTCTATTCAAGCCATAAGATACAAAGTATGATTTCCAGATACTTAAGATACATTTATAAGAAACTCATAATTTCCTTTGGCTCATCTTCTGCTCCGACGATGGCATTAGAGCTGTCAACATTGATTGATCGTTCCCTGTGCTTTTATGAGAAGAATTAATGCCAAATCCTGGGCCAATGACCTAGATCCCTAAACCCTTCATATCTTGTCCTCGTTTTCCATGAATAAGAAATAAGAACAGGAAGGCAATATCAGTTATTATGTCATTTTTGAACTGATTAGCTTCTTCATTTGCATGATAACCAGTTAGATTCAATTTTCTGGATATAATGTGCAGTTTTTTAAATACACGTTTAATAGTCTTATGTGTTTTGATTCCAATATTGATAATATTTCTAAGAACTACTGTTTTTATCATCACATACCATTTTTAATTAATTTGCTTTTACTTATTTTACAATAAAATGTATTCTTATTGTAACAGAAAATAATGGCAAAGGAACATATTCAGTAAAAATTTGAAGATTATACAACCCTCTTCTCCCCATCCCTGCCAGAAAAAATTTAAGATATGAACACTTCCAGACATTTATATTTATTTTTATTTATTTATATGTACATTTATATTATATATAATGTATAGTATGCCTTATATCTGTTATATAAATGATATCATATATCTATTATTTTTTGTTAAGTGAAAAAAACAAGTTATAGAATGTTATCTATAGAACAAACAGGTAAAGACCATGGGTTTTTCCTAGAAAAATCACAAGTTACTAGGCACTCGAAATTCAGTTTGGAAAAAGGATTACTGAAGGAAAAACTGTGAAAGATCTTAAACTTCTTTAGCTATAAAGTTATAATAGGGCAGAGGTCACTACCAGTAATGCAAGCATTCTTAATCATGTCAACATTCCTAACTGTAATTCATTTACTGGATATATTTTATATTTTTAAGCATTCACTCTACTCTAGAACAATTTTCTTTTACATCATATTTTTGTGATTCCAAAGATAATACTGTCATCATGAAATATAATGAATGACTAGCAGGTGACAAAGACTGTAGTCTGTCTTTATTTACTGTGTTCTGTAAATATTTTGATAAAACCTGAGATTAACTAAAAGTGACTTTTAGCCACGATACTTTCTTCCTTACTGTAGAGATTTTCCTTTGAACGAAAGAAATCAAACTGTCATTCTTTTCTACTAACATATCATTAGCACAAATCAATTATAGCTCTAGAGATGTGATGTTTTCCTAAATGTTATGGTTTGGCATGCAATTTGGATTCAACATAGCTAACAGTCAAAAACGAAATAAAGTTTATCCATGACCAGATATGACTACAAGTATAATTTATCAGAGAGAAATTGATCAAATAAAAGCTCCCACCAAGTCACTTAAGGAGTGTCTTCTTTCCATTTAAAACAGTGTTTGGAGGGAAATTTATAGCACTAAATGCCCACAAGAGAAAGCAGGAAAGATCTAAAATTGATACCCTAACATCACAATTAAAAGAACTAGAGAAGAAACAGCAAACAAATTCAAAAGCTAGCAAAAGACATGAAATAACTAAGATCAGAGCAGAACTGAAGGAGATAGAGACACGAAAAACCCTTCAAAAAAATCAATGAAACCAGGAGCTGGTTTATTGAAAAACTCAACAAAATAGATAGACCGCTAGCCAGACTAATAAAGAAGAAAAGAGAGAAGAATCAAATAAATGCAATAAAAATGATTTTTTATTTTTTAAAAATAAAAAATAAAGGGGATATCACCACCAATCCCACAGAAATACAAACTACCATCAGAGGATACTATAAACACCTCTACGCAAATAAACTAGAAAATCTAGAAGAAATGGATAAATTCCTGGACACATACACCCTCCCAAGTCTAAGCCAGGAAGAAGTCAAATCCCCGAATAAAACAATAACAAGTTCTGAAATTGAGGCAGTAATCAATAGTCTACCAGCCAATAAAGCCCAGGACCAGATGGATTCACAGCTGTATTCTACCAGAGGTACAAAGAAGAGCTGGTACCATTCCTTCTGAAACTATTCCAAACAACAGGAAAAGAGGGAATCCTCCCTAACTCATTTTATGAGGCCAGCATCATCCTGATACCAAAACCTGGCAGAAACACTACAACAACAAAAAAATTCAAGCCAATATCCCTGAAGAACATTGATGTGAAAATCCTCAATAAAATACTAGCAAATGGAATCCAGCAGCACATCAAAAAGCTTACCACCAGGTACGAAGTTGGCTTCATACCTGGGATGCAAGGCTGGTTCAACATACGCAAATCAATACATGCAATCCATCACACAAACAGAACCAATGACAAAAGCCGCATGATTATCTCAATAGACACAGAAAAGGCCTTTGATAACATATAACACCCCTTCATGCTAAAAACTCTCAATAAACTAGGTATCAGTGGAACATATCTCAAAATAATAAGAGCTATTTATGGCAAACCCACAGTGAATATCATACTGAATGGGCAAAAACTGGAAGCATTCCCTTTGAAAACCGGCACAAGACAAGGATGCCCTCTCTCACCACTCCTATTCAACGTAGTATTGAAAGTTCTGGCCAGGGCAATCAGGCAAGAGAAAGAAATAAAGCGTATTCAAATAGGAAGTCAAATTGTCTCTGTTTGGAGATGACATGATTGTATAATTAGAAAACTCCATCTTCTCAGCCCAAAATCTCCTTAAGCTGATAAGCAACTTCAGCAAAGTCTCAGGATACAAAATCAACATGCAAAAATCACAAGCATTCCTATCCACCAATAACAAACAAACAGAGAGCCAAATCATCAGTGAACTCCCATTCACAATTGCTACTGAGATAATAAAATACCTCGGAATACAACTTACAAGGGATGTGAAGGGCCTCTTCAAGAACTACAAACCACTGCTCAAGCAAACAAGAGAAGGCACAAACAAATGGAAAAACATTCCATGCTCATGGATAGGAAGAATCAATATTGTGAAAATGGCCATACTGCTCAAAATAATGTATAGATTCAATGCTATCCCCATCAAGCTACCAGTGACTTTCTTCACAGAATTGGAAAAAAATTACTTTAAACTTCATGTGGAACCAAAAAACAGCCTGCATATCCACGACAATCCTGGGCAAGAAGAACAAAGCTGGGGGCATCACGCTACCTGACTTCAAACTATACTACAAGGCTACAGTAACCAAAACAGCATGGTACTGGTACCAAAACAGATATATAGACCAGTGGAACAGAACAGAGGCCTCAGAAATAACACCACGCAGCCACAACCATCTGATTTTTGATAAACCTGACATGCACTAGCAATGGGAAAAAGATTCCCTATTTAATAAATGGTGTTGGTAAAACTGGCTAGCCATATGCAGAAAACTGAAACTGGACCCCTTCCTTACACCTTATACAAAAATCAGCTCAAGACAGATCAAAGACTTAAACGTAAGACCTAGGACCATAAAAACTCTAGAAGAAAACCTGGGCAATACCATTCAGAACATAGGTATGGGGAAAGAATTCATGTCTAAAACACTAAAAGCAATGGCAACAAAAGCCAAAATTGACAAATGGGATCTAATTAAACTAAAGAGCTTCTTCACAGCAAAAGAAACTATCATCAGAGTGAACAGGCAACCTACACATTGGGAGAAAATTTTTGCAATTTATCCATCTGACGAAGACCTATCCAGAATCTACAAAGAACTTAAAAAAATTTACAAGAAAAAAAGAAACAACCTGATCAACAAATGGGCAAAGGATATGAACAGACACTTCTCAAAAGAAGACATTTATGCAGCCAACAGACATATGAAAAAATGCTCATCATCACTGGTCATTAGAGAAATGCAAATCACAACCACAATGAGATGTCATCTCATGCCAGTTAGAATTGCCACCTTTAAAAAGTCAGGAAACAACAGATGCTGGAGAGTTTGTGGAAAAATAGGAATGCTTTTACACTGTTGGTGGGAGTGTAAATTAGTTCAACCATTGTGGAAGACAGTGTGGCAATTCCTTAAGGATGTAGAACTAGAAATACCATTTGACCCAGCAATCCCATTACTGGGCATATACCCAAAGGATTATAAATCATTCTATGATAGACACATGCACATGTATGTTTATTACGGCACAATTCACAATAGCAAAGACTTGGAACCAACCCAAATGTCCATCCGTGATGGACTGGATTAAGAAAATGTGGCACATATACACCATGGAATACTATGCAACCATAAAAAGGATGAGTTCTTGTCCTTTGCAGGGACATGGATAAAGCTGGAAACCATCATTCTTAGCAAGCTATCACAAGATCAGAAAACCATGCACCGCATGTTCTCACTCATAAGTGGGAGTTGAACAATGAGAACACATGGACACAGGGAAGGGAACATCACACACCAGGGCCTGTTGTGGGTGGGATGCTGGGGAGGGATACCATTAGGAGAAATACCTAATGTAGGTGATGGGTTGATGGGTACAGCAAACCACCAGGGCGTGTGTATACCTATATATCAAAACTGCATGTTCTGTACATGTAACCCAGAACTTAAAGTATAATAATAATAATAAAGAGTGTCTTCTTTCTGGAAAAAGACTACAGGAAAGCAAGTAATTTCCATGTAGTAATTGCGCAATGTGACTACTATATGGCAATGCCGCATCTCTTTAGAAGTAGTGATTTTCACAGCAAGAATTCTGCTTTTCTTCTCATACTTTTAACTAGACAATGCGGAATCTCAACAAAGAGCTACACAATTGCAAAAGAATACCTTCTCTGAGCAACTAAAATCACCACCATTAAGTGTTGAATTATTCAGTGGGGATAATGGTACTCAAAATATAGCTGCTGGCTCTAACAAGTCACTTTTGCTTGTTTATTGGGTTATAATAGCCAGTAGGAGGTTGGCAATGAATTCTCTTAAGCAGCACAGAACAGTTTCCTTTTTCATTTTCCTGATATGTATATTTTTGGTACAGCCAGAACTTCTAATTTACTCAGAGTTATGTCATCTGCCATCTGAAACACTAGGTGAACCAAAAATGTGGTCTGCAGACTAAGCCAGCCATGCATATTTGTGCATGAAGAAAATCCCATGGAAAGAACTTGATGAGGTTCAGCTCCCTCCTAATGTAGACACTCTGGGGTCTGAATCCGTTCTACCTCTACTTTGATTCCTCAGCACTTTCTATCTGTATTATTCATGTAAAGGAGATTTGGGTTAATATTTTTAAAAAATGGAAAACTTCAATGGCATGTCATTACTCAGAACATGGATCAAAATCCTTATTATTCTGCAAATTCTGAGTGCTGTGGACTCTACACACATCTCTCATCTCTCCTCCCCCTCCTGAGCTTCAATTACATGTTCTTTTAACTTCCTAAACACTCCAATCTCTTGTTATAAGCTTTTCCATCAGTCTGGAGAATCCTTTACTTTCATCACTTTTGCCTAGATGACAACTCTTATACTTCAGATCTTAACACAACTGCACTTTCTTAGGAAACCTTTCATATCACAAGGGTTTTCTTTTTTTTGTTGCACTGCTTTTTTTTTTTTCCTAGAAATAAGATGTTTCACACGAGAGCACTTATCTCAGTTTCGAATTATACATTCACTAGTGTGATGTCTTATGACGCTTATGTCTCTTACTAGACAATAAACTCAGGAGAGTAAGAAACATTCAGGCTTTGCTCATCATCATGTCCTCATTGCCAAAGGTATTGCCTTGCACAGAGTAGGCAGCCCATGAATAAAGCTGTTTAAATAAATAGTGAGTACATATAAAATAATTGGATGCCAATAAAAACAAAGAAATATAGTAAAAATTATAGCTTAACCACATTGTGCCCTACTTCCTTGTAAGGTTCTTGCCATTGAATGTGCTTTCCCATTCACTCTCACAAAGTCATCAGAACCCAAATCCATGTCTTCTATCCCATCACCTCTGTTTGCATCAGAGCCGGTTCCTGCCTGCCTATAAGCTACTCCCAACTCAAACAAAAAACTTTAGCATTCAGCCTCCACAAACTCAGTAAATCCAAAGGTTCATTTATTTTCTTCTTCTGGCAGTTTCTATCTAAGTAGCCTCACTGCTCACTGTAGTGATTCAAACTGATATTTTGGGTCCCCTCAATGGTCACAACAAGTCTTATTAGTTTTAGTTTCAATCAATTGATCTATGATTGCCACTCCAGATTCTTCTTATTACTTCGTCTCTGAAATATTATAGTAAGTTTCAAACAATTTTCTCTAACCACAGATTCTCTAAGCTGCCATTTTCCATCAATTGGTAAGCAATTTATCTTTCTGAAAGCCGATACTGATCCTTTCATTCTCCTACTAAAACCTTCAAGGGAGAGGCAGCCAACAACTTCCTGTTGAAGAGGTGCCAGGAGCTGCAATCTCGATGAAAGGGAGAGAGAAGGTAGTAGTGACCTTGTTTTGATATTGTATTTCCAAAGCAATCTCACTATTTGTAGATTTATTTGTTCATGTGGGTGTTCACAGAGGCACACTGATATACACTCTGAATAATGACTAATTGTCCTTCTAGTATTGTTTCACTGCTCCCCTATCAGGTGAGAACAATATGCAAGCTTCCAAGCCTAGGGGAGCTCACATAGGGTCATGGAGAGGGATGGGGTTTGCAGTAAGAGAGTTATGGAGGCACATCCCAACACAGTATCTTAGTAGCTGCTGAACTAAATTCTCATTTATAAAATCAAGATGTTACATCCTCCTAATCTGTCATGAGTATTAAAAATGTGTACTTAATATTGTACCTGGAACATAGTAAATTCTCAAAATTGGTAGCTATTTTTATTATCATTCATTCCTGTTGGCCTAATTTATCATCTGACGAAAACCTAATTTTCCAGCATTTTCCTAGATCAACATCCAAAAGGGAACCAATGGTAAGAATTTGCAGCCCCCCTATGTCCATATGTTCACTGATGCTGCTAACTTAGCCCATCTCATTCTCTCCCCCTAAAGTCTTTCATTTTGTTATTTACCCAATAAGTGTTCACTCATCCTTCAAGATTTAATTTGTATATTGATGAAACTTTCTGCATTTCTGGAGGCCAAGTATGCTGCACTCTCATACCTAACAAATAGATTTTTATAAACACTTTATAATATTTTTCAATTATTCATTTACCTGACTGTGTCTTCTCTAAGACTAAAAACTCATGGAACCCAGGAATTCTCTTTCATTTCACCTCAGATAATGTCTGGCACATGGGAGGTTACTCAATAAATGTCAGCAGAATAAGTATACTCAAAACTTGTACAAATTCCATTGTCCACTAAGACTCCACCATCCAAATAAGATTCAACCAGGTTATAGCACTTTAACACGGCATTGTTAATACTGTTGTAAAAAAATATTACTGTCTATTGAGATACTTGTTCTGTGCCACACACGTTATTTAGGGGTTTAGGCACATTATCTCTGGTGTTGATTTTGTGTTCATCTTCTTACATGGTAAAAAAATTTGAAGGCAGGGACTGTTTTGCTAATCTTTGTATCCATATCACCAAGAAGGTATTTAGGAGGAATATGGTCAAGTAATAGGTCTGCCATTCATTCTCTCTTTTCACCAAGGGACCACTCCCTGGAAATAAACAAGGTAGCCCAGTCAAATCTCCTATTAAACATGTGAATGAGAGACCCTCCTGGCAAGCAAGTTAATGGCATTTAGAGACAGTCCTTATCTATCAAATGCTCACTATCTAGCACTGCTTATGATAAACAAACCTGAAATCTATGCATTTATGGGCATGGTCTCCTGGAAAAAGCTATGCAAGTATCTGAATATAAATGGAGATTTTAATTACCTAAATACTCCTATTGAGCAAGGAATGTAAACTGCACATGTCACCTAGAGATTTCCTGTAGGTCCAGTGCATGCTCTTATGTGGAAAGAAAGCATTTGCGAGCTACACTGAAGGTCAAAGACCTCTCTCCCTGGCTCACCCACGCCATGTGATTACCTATACCATTAAAATTATTAGTAAAACTAGATATTAGGTCAGACCTGTGATCCATGGGGTCTCTTTTTAGCAATTCGACATATTGTATCATTATCTCAGGTTCCAGTAAGTGTTTTCTGAAAGAACACATTTTGTATGCCTATTTATGGACTAAAATTATAAGAGAGATCTCGTTGGATATACCCACATTCATATTTTGATATGTTGTCTCTTTCCTGAGTTATAACCACTGAAAATAGTGAAAAGACTAGTTGTATATACATCAGGTAGAAGAAACAAGTCTACTTTGGAGTGCATTAACATAATCACAAATGATTATCAAGATGACCACCTAATATTCTCTACCCCTGTACCTTACAGCTGTACCAGACCTATGGAGTTTATCTGTATTTTGAAGCCTAATCCAGCTCTATAATCCCCAGCCCACTGAGATGGCCCAGATAACATTTCCTGCATCAGAGTAAAGAGTTCACAATATTAAAATCAATTTGGCTTCCTGTTGTTAACCAAGGGTCTGTTTCTTCAATACTGCAGAGATGAGGCAAGAACAGAACTCTCTTTGAAGCTAACAAAAGCTTAAGGTCAGATGATCTCCACGGGTTACAAAGCAAACCCAGAGAGAAATAGCAGCCAAATGGTATTTGAAGTGTTCTATCAGGACAAGTACTTCGGTAATACAACCATTCATTCATTATTTGATATGGCTTTGTTCTCTCTTCGCGGTGTTGGAAGTATTGTATGATTTCAAAATATAATACATTGTATACTCCATTGATTAAAAATAGCGATATTCTTTGAGAACTACTATGATATTTGTTCATAGCCTGTTGAAAGACATTTATAATTTGGAGTTGATCAATGTTACTCACAAATCATTTTACATTAAACCTGCGAATAATGCCAAAATATTCTAATCGGCAAAAGAGAGCAACTGCAGCAATAATACCAATAATAATAGCATTTTAATTTTCTCTCTACAAATTACGCTTTTCTGATCCTTTCTCTTTCCCTGTTCTTGCGTCTGTGTCCCTCTATGTTCCTTTCTCTCATTATCTCTCTACTTATCTCTTATATTTATTTTATTTTATATATTTTTTTGAGATGAGGTCTCACTTTGTCACACAGGTTGAAGTGTAGTAGCATGATCACAGCTCTCTGGAGCCTCCATCTCCCCGACTCAAGCAATCCTCCCACCTCAGCCTCCCAAGTAGCTGGGACTACAGGTGCAAACCACCATGCCTGGCTGTCTCTCCCTTGTATTATCTCCCCATCCTCTAATTCTCTGTTCTAATCCCTTTCCTTTGTACCTCTCCTATCTGTCCTCTCCTCACACACAAACTCAGGATGTCCCCACTCTTCTTTCTGTTGTTCGTTTTGCACATTCTCTCCCTCCCACTCTTCCTATCTGTCTAATCTGTCTCCCTGACTTCACCATGTAGTTTGCTGATATAATTACATGCACATATATTCCAACAAACCTAAAGAAATATATAAACACTGGTTTAACTCTTCTCCTCTGATTCAAGTCTATATTTTCCCCCTTACAGTGTTTCGTTTATATAAATATATAAAACTTGATACAGTGTCTGCCTTCCACTTCTTTCCATTTTAAAAATAACTTTCCCCCTTTTTTCCCAAGTGCAGGCTCATGACCTAAGCTGGGGCATCCATACCATCTAACCTTCAGGCTGCTGTGATGAGTCCAAAATGTGATCCGAGTGTGGACAGTCACAGTGATTCCTTGAGAATTTCCAAAGCCTCTTTTCCTCTGTGGTCATGAAACTATGAAAGCATGAGTTAGAAAGTGCCAATGACCATGGTTCCAAATTCATGAAGAAGTCAGTGAAAAGTAATAATGAAATGATTACAAAGGGAAGAAAAAAAAAGTCAGAGAAAAGTGACAGGGTTTATATCCTGATATCAGCTATCCCTAAGGCTAGTCTCACCTGTATTTTCACAGAATTTTGATATATAAAATAATAAATTCCTTTTGTATTAGGTAGCTTGAGTTCAGTTTTTATTACTTGCAACAAGTCTTAATTTCCATGAATGATATAAAAATCTGCATATGGAAGATAGGTCTTAACTCAATGATAGGCTAGGAATAATTACCAATTTAGAGGAAAACCAAGTATTTACTAAGTGCATATGGGATATTAAAACGAAGTTTCAGATGATGCACCAAGAGACTCAAGCAGTATATTCCAAAGAATGTGCTAAACATAGCATTCACTAAGAAAGGGTCTGAACTCCCCACCACATCAAAAATATAAAACAATCAATAGTTAGGATGGAATTACAGGAGTATTTTTTTTTTTTTTGAGAGAGAGAGAGTTGTACTATATTTCCCAAATTTCCTCAGGAAGAAGGGGCACCAGGTTCTCTCTTCCAAACTCAAACAAAATGAGAGAGACTTAGACTTTGCACACGATTGATTAGATCTGTGTACACTCAATCATCACTTAAAACATAAGCCTGGCAATGAAGCAACCCTGTTCACTAGATAGGCTGTCCAGCATTTGTTAACTTGCAAATAGTTAATAGTAAAGGAAGTACAAAAGAAAAGCCACAGCCATTGCTTGACTTTATCAGTTCTCTTCTTGTGCTTAGAAGATTGTGTTTAATTGTCATTAGGATACTTCCCGTTCAAATTACACATCCAAAAGCAGAGAACTGACCCTTCACTGTTTTAGAGTGGTGCTAACTTTCCTTTGCATTTTTATTTGAGAACTCTGATAGAGATGGATGACTAAGAACAGAAGAAAAAAAAAAAGTTACATCCAAAGAACAAAACATTTTACCATTTTGCATCCATGACCTATTTCTTAACATCATTTCATGTTACTTTTTAATGTGCCTTTGTTTGTTGTTGCTCTGATGGTGGTATCACTTTTATTTAAGTCTTATCCATGTTAATCCTTCTCCTATTCAGTGCTTTTGGCCATTAGTCAAAGGGTAAGCAGTGTTCAAGCAGCTGCTGCTTCTGTGGCTTCGGGACACTAGAAACTCTCCTAATTAAATACTATGTGCTCTTTGACTTCTTCCTTGGCCTTTTTGGTTCTGTGACCGTTCGTGTAAAGAAAATAGTTTTGCCTTTTATCACTCTAACAGGCCCTCTGAAGAAATGTGAAATCAGCTCCTTCCCTAAATTTTGTTAGTTTTTTTTGTGAGGGGGATTGGGAGGCAAATTGTGCCTTACAAACAGAAACGACCCGGTAGACTCCTATTTATGGCTACACAAAAGAAGGAAGCAAAGAAAGAAAAGAAACAAAGGAAGAAAGGAAGAGGAGAAGGAGAAAGGGAGGGAGAAAAAACAAAGTTTAATCTCTCTACAAATTGTTACCATTTTAATAAGTGTAATTTCAATAATAAGTAAAATAAACTATCTTAGAACAGCATTATAGTGTCTGGCACATAGTAAACATTCAATAAATATTTGTTAAATGAATAAAAGGAATAAATTAATGACATGTAACTATGCCAATTAGGCATGTATTGCCATGCATTCTCACTGGTGAATAGCTCAAAATCTGAATTCTGGTCGACTGCACTTTTGAAGGTGAAGTTCTATTCTACCCTGGGATGTGATGAATTAAACTTACTAATTATGTTTACTATATTAGTTTCCATTTTTGTTATGGCCATGCCTGTACTGTTACTAATATAATAATTCTATATTTGGAAAAAAGGAATATTTTAGAAGGGTTTAGTGAATGACTACCTTTCATAATCTAGGAAAAGTAGTGAATGTGGAAAAAGGAAATGATAAGATTTTTCTCTTAGACAACACACATTGTGAGGGATCTTGGTGTAACTTGTTTGTGGTTACCATTTTAAGAATCACATTCAATGTAATCTGAGCTTGTTTAAACATGTGCAATTAAATAATATTACATGGGTAACTTGAGAAGGTCCTGATTAATTTACCTTCCTAGTTAACTCAATGAACTCAGAAATAACCCCCTTGATTCTAGTACGTATGTATGTACGTACGTACATATTTATTTTGAGACAAGAGTCTTGCTCTGTCACCCAGACTGGAGAGCAGTGGTGCAATCATGACCCACTGCATCCTCGACCTCCCAGGCTCAAGTGATTCTCCAACCTCACCCTCCTGAGTAGCTGAGACTACAGGTGCCTGCCACCACACCCAGCTAATTTTTGAATTTTTTATACAGACAGGGTTTCATCATGTTGCCCAGTCTGGTCTTGAACTCCTAGGCTCAAGCAATCTGCCTGCCTCGGCCTCCCAAAGTGCTGAGAATACAGGTGTGAGCCACTGCTCCCAGCCTGTAACCTTTATTTTAAAAATCTAAGGTGGATGGGTTACCTGAAGTCAGGAGTTTGAGATCAACCTGGCCAACACAGTGAAACCTGTCTCTACAAAAAATACAAAAATTAGCTGGGTGTGGTGGCAACTGCCTGTAATCCCAGCTACTCAGGAGGCTGAGGCAGGAGTATTGCTTGAATCCCAGAGGCTGAGTGACAAAGCAAGACTCCATCTCAAAAAAAAAAAAAATTATTCTACAGCCTTTCCACAAAATAGCATAAGAATCACAATTTAACACACATAAGTAAATGTATCCAATATGTCTTCAGGTTACAGTGGCTCACAATCATCATTTGGAATCTTTGACAGAACAAAAGCGAAAGTTGCAGGAAACTGGGTAGTATCTTATCAAACATTAGAACATTTAACACTGGTTTTGATTTCTGAATAAATGTTCCGTATGTATTCTTTTTGTTTATTTTATATTTGCTCCTTTTTCTCAGAAATACAGGGGGAAAGATACAATTAGGGTTTTTTTTTTTATTTTTTTTGACGGAGTGTCACTCTGTGGCCCAGGCTGGAGTGCAGTGGCTGGATCTCTCAGCCCACTGCAACCTTCGCCTCCCAGATTGAAGCGATTCTTGTGCTACAGCCTCCAGAGTAGCTCAGACTACAGGCACCTGCCATCATGCCCGGCTAATTTTTTGTATCTTTAGTAGAGACAAGTTTTCCCCATGTTGGCAAGGCTTGTCTCAAACTCCTGGCCTCAAAAGAACCATCCACCTCGGCCTCCCAAAGTGCTAGGATTACAGGCATGAGCCACTGCACTCAGCCACAAGTTTTTTTTGTAGTTTATACCTCAGCATTCTAAATTTGAATGAATGCATAAATCATTTGTTATTTAAAGGAAAGACTTGATTTTTATAAACTAACCTGAAGCACTGTGACGTATCTATGTATTTATATCCAAATAACTAGTCGATAAACATTAATTTGGTTTTTGTGTAAAAATCATGAGTTACTGGGTAAACCCATGTGTCGGCTTAATATAAATCAATAAAAAGCTTTGGTAGTTCACTTGGTGATACGGCTTGGATATTTGTCTCAACCACATCTCATGTTGAAATGTAATCCCTAGTTTTGGAGGTGGTGCCTGGTAGGACGTGTTTGGGTGATGCGGGTAGATCCCTCATGGCTGGGTGCTGTCTGTGATAGTTAGTGAGTTCTCTTGAGATCTGGTTGTTTAAAAGTGTGTGGCACCTCCCCACCTCTCTCCCTCTTGCTCCTGCTCTGGCCATGTGACGTGCCTGCTTCCGCTTCCCCTTTCACCATGAGTAAAAGCTCCCTGTGGCTTCCCCAGAAGCTGAGCGGTGCCTTGCTTGTAGTCTGCAGAACCATGAGCCAACTAAACCTCTTTTCTTTATAAATTACTAAGTCTCAGGTATTCCTTTATAGCAATACAAGAACAGCTCAACACACTTGTGAATAAGATAGCAATTTTTTCCCACAATAAGATTTACCTACTGGGGTGTGGTGAATCAAACTTACTAATTATATTGGCTATATTAATTTCCACTAGTGGTCTTGTAGACACTGTTTCCAATATAATAATTTTTATTTAAAAAGAGGACTTACTGAATGACTATAAAACCTGATTCTTGCTTTCCATAAGTAAAAATAATAAAAGGAAATATGTGGGAAAGTCAAGTAAAGCTTTGTGATTAAATATGTGCAGACAGCACAGCTAACCTCTCAGTGCCTAAACAGATAAGCCCCATTCAAGCAGTAGTTGCCCTGTTTGCAAAAACAACACAGCCTTTGACAGTTTTGACTTAATGCATCTGTAATGAAAACAATATGTCTACCATTTAGATATTTTTATAAGATTTGAAACACGGAGTCAGCATTTCTAAGGAGTCAATTTGTGAGGAACACCTTTATGACTTCTAGAGCTTGTACAGAGCAGCAAAGAATGAGACACAAATAATAGGCGGTTTCCAACACTCTGAGACGTGCAAGAGGAATCATTTCCACCTTTTCTTTTTCCTGGTTAGTGCTGACATCAAAATGAACATTTGGATTTCAGGGTGAGCATAAGTCCTGCCTTAGAAGGGATATTTCCAAACACACAAAGGTTATATTTATAAGCTGAGCTGCAAGAGACAATTTTCCTGCTGTGAGACTCGACAGGACCAGCCTAGTCAGCAGGATTTTAAAATCCTTCTGCAGACATGTTAGCCAAGCTACTGGACTGGTCCAAGGCTCATTACATCTGCTGACAATCATTTTGAACAAGTATAAACCAAGCACTTCTGAGTCTACCAGTGCAAATATGGGTCAGTCAGTATTTTTCAAAAATGAGAAAAAAAATGACCTCTAAAAATCTCTTATTTGGAGAGTAATAGTATGTATTTAATGAGAAATAACAATGTTTAGGAAAATTTATTACTTGCCTGCTTATATGAACCAAAGTACTTACTTTGCAGGTTTTATATCAGTGATCTTAAAAATACTATTATTGGAAAGACAAGTAAGGCCAGAGTGATCAGGCTTCTTTATACTGGACATCTAATTCCTTCTGAGGTAAAAAAAAAAAAAAAAAGAAAAGAAAAGAAAAAATAAAACTAAAATCAATGTGAGAAAAATTGTATAATAAAACTTACTCAATATGTTAAGTGACTACAATGATGAAAAGAGTACATTTGCAATAATAAGGAAACACAGTAATGCTAATATATATGATATCATTATGAGTTTAAGTTTTGTGTCTCTAGGATAAATAAATTCAAAAGGTTTTCCCCCTTATTAATAGCAAAATTAACATAGTTCCTTTTTGTTAACCAACCTCTTCCTCTTTACCTTGCATTACAAGAGATACTAGTTCACTACTCATAGCGAAATACAAATATTAAACAGGCAACCCTGGTTTACAGCAAAAAAGTCCTATATTAATGTTTTAAACTATATAATATTGTTTATAAATTAATTTCAGTGACTATGTTATTAAGAATAATTAAAATCCTCAAAATAGAAAATAAACAATTTTGTGGTTTTAACTTTGTTTTTCTTTTTCTTTCTTTCTTTTTTTTTTTTTTTTTTGAGACTGAGTCTCATTCTATTGCCCAAGCTGGAGTGCAGTGGTACATTCTCTGCTCACCGCAACCTCTGTCTCCCAGGTTCAAGCAATTCTCCTGTCTCAGCCTCCCAAGTAGCTGGGATTACAGGTGTGTGCCACCACACCTGGCTAATTAAAATAGACAACTTTTTGTGTGTGATTACAGCTCCAATCACCTTATTGCCATGTGATGTTCTCAACAATTCCATAAAGTTCCAAATGAGGAAAGGGGTTTATGCATTCCTTCAACAAGCATTAACTGAATGCCTGCTTACTCTAGGAACAGGGCCAGGGTCAGAAGTAGAGAGTGATGAAGACATAGTTTCATCCTAAATTATGTTAGTCAGGCATGACTAATTAGAATTTGTCATTCAATTAAGCAAACAGAAATCAAGAGATGGAAAAAAATACTAAACCCAGGTCTTTCATTGGCTTCTGATGACTAAAAGGAACTCATTTTCTCTTTTCTAACCTAGAATATAAATACTGTCCGTACTCATTATCCACAGATTCCATATTTGCAAATACAACTATTTGCTAATATTAATTTGTACTCCAAATTAATACTCACAATATTTGTGTAATCTTTCCCCAACATGTGCAGAGAATCACAAAATTTGAGTTACCCCTACACGTGTTGCCAGCTGAGGTTGAACAAAGTGAAACTCTGCCTTCATGTTTCAGTTCTCGTACTATAAACAAGTGTTTTCTTCATGGTCTATTTAGTTCTTCTCATTTTTATGTTTTTTGTTTATGATTCTGCTGTTTAAAATGACTTGCCGTTTAAAAATAATGCAGAAGTGCTCCCTAGTTTTCTTAAGCACAAGGAGGTTATAATGTGCCTTACAGAGAAAAAAACTGTGTTGAACAAGCTTCAATGAGGGGTGAGTTACAGTGCTATTTGCTGTGAGTATAATGTTAATGAGCATACAATATGTATTAAATAAGATATCATTAAACAGAAACACATATAAAATGAAGTTATGTATTGATAGATTGACAAAAGTGTGGCCAGAGTCATGCAGGAACCAAGCTCTTATTTACCTACCAGGAGTAATTGTTCAGTGTTTACTAATTCAGTGTTTGCAGAGACTTTACAGAACATAACTATCATGAATAATGAGAGATGGATAAATGCATATAGTTTTAGCTAGATTCTACAATTGCTCTCATATTGTGAATTATTAATGGCAAAAACCACAACTACTTTTACACCAATCTAATATTTTCAGAATAAAATCACTCATCTTAATCCACAACAGGGAATAAAGCAAATAATTTCAAGGATTAAGTAATGTGTTATCAGTAAGTTTGAGCACAAAATTAAATATGATATCAAGTTTTTATGTCTTTAAGATAAAAACCAATGAATCTAACTTTGCAAATGCATTTTTAATCCCCAAAATATTATATAGATATTTGTTTCACAACTCCCTTTTAAATGAAAAACAGTTGTTACATTAAAGGAGTGAAACTAAGAAATTAAAGCAAAGTAGGTGATGCCAAGATATTATTTATTTCTCTTGAATTCTAGGCTTCTACTTCACACATTTTCTCCTTCATCACCCTTCACATTGTCATTTGACCTGTTTTCCAAAGGAAGAAATGTTGATTAAAAGTATCTGAAAGAAAGAAACAGGGAAATAAAAACAAAAAAGAAGCTAACAAAACCAAAGACACGATGGAAAAAAATGATAAAGTCTTCATCTAATAACACTAAATAGATAAAAGTTCTAAATATTATTGAAAATATTTTTCAGTTGCACAATTAAGCTTGTCTCAAACTATATTTAATGATCAGCTGTCTTCACTATATAAAGATGGTGTTACTGCTCCCATTGATTTAAAAACCCTTCACAGTCAATTCCCTGTGGACGCAGCCTGACACATAGAGAATGCAAAGATGGAACGCATCCCACGCATGCCATTCGTCAGAAAAATGCTGAGATCCTTGACCAGTAGAGGTAGGGGGTTGGCAGAGGAGCAATCACATCCTCCTTCATGTCCCCCGTCCTGTGACAAACAACGTGTGTGAAACAGCAGCCCAGGGGTCATGATAGAACCTGTGGCAATGGAACAGGGCCAAAAGACAGACTCAGACGAACAGTAGATCTGTAAACTTGACCTCATTAGTAGCAAACTGTAACCAGTTGCTAATTACCTTCTGGATATATTGTACATTGTATATGCTTGTATGTAAATTATGCCTGTATGTATGTAAATTTGACATGTGTTTGTCACCCAAAATTTGCAAAAGTTTAATATGATGACTGCAGTTAGAGAGAGGAGATAATAGATTAACCAATACTTTCTAATAAAAATGAAGGTAAAATCTTAAAGTAGTGACCAACTTTCTGGTGAAAAATGCACTAATTGTACTTAATGTATAAACTTGGTCACCTTAAATTAGCTTTGTTTCATCCTGTATTCTGAGGAGAACATATTTCAATCAGAATCCAAGTAAAATAAGGCTAGCTAAAGAATTCCAGTGAAGGCGGGGCGTAGTGGCTCATGCCTGTAATCCCAGTACTTTGGGAGGCTAAGGTGGGCAGGTTGCCCGAGGTCAGGAGTTTGAGACCAGCCGGGCCAACAGGGTAAAACCCCATCTCTACTAAAAATACAAAAAACTTAGCCTGGCGTGATGGCGCACGCCTGTAGTCCCAGCTACTCGGGAGGCTGAGGCAGGAGAATCGCTTCAACCCAGGAGGCAGAGGTTGCAGTGAACTGAGATTGTGCCACAGCACTCCACCCTGGGTGATAGAGTGAGACTCCATCTCAAAAAAAAAACAAAAAAAGATACCAGTGGAGCAATGTATCTATGTGCTACTATAACAAAAATGATCATTTTTTTGGTATATTTGATGCTTGAAGGCACACACTAATAAGTAGCATGCTATCAGTAAATTAAAGCGTCTTACTAAATCCAGTTAGTTCTATGTATTGTAAATATTACCTAAAGGGTTAAATATATCAAATCAAAGACTGGCATTTATTATCTGAGTAGAAGACATTTTAGGATGGATTCTAAGATTATAAAGAGGTATCTCAATCATCTTTCCCAAAGCACCTCTACTGTAAAAAATAACTACAACATCAAATGGCTTGCGTGTCTCAGCACAAATTTATATAAGAGCAGGTGAAAAGTCAATCAAATGTGTAAACCTATCAGGTAGCAATTATGGTTTGCAGGAAAAGTTCTTCAACATTCAATATACATTGAGTGTCTGTACATACCCGGCACAGAGCTATTGTCTAGAGAGAGAGTGGTGAACAAGACAGATTTCTTCACTGACTTACTAGAATTTACATTCTAATGATGGTAAATATAATATGTATTAATATATAATATATGACATTTTATATTTTTATATTATATATTGATACATATGTGAAAAGTATAAATGAAAATGTCAGAGGCATTTGAACCAGAGCAACTCCATCTTGAATAGGGGTTAGGTAAAATAAGGCTGAGACCTACTGGGCTGCATTCCCAGGAGGATGGGTATTCTAAGTCAGAGGATGAGATAGGAGGTTGGCACAAGATACGGGTCATAAAGACCTTGCTGATAAAACACATGGCGGTAAAGAAGCTGGACAAATCCCACCAAAACCAAAATGGTAATGAAAGTGACCTCTGGTGGTCCTCACTGCTCATTATATGCTAATTAGCATGCTAAAAGACACTCCCACCAGTGCCATGACAGTTTACAAATGCCATGGCAACGTCAGAAAGTTACCCTATATGGTCTAAAAAGGGAAAGAATCCTCAGTTCTGGGAATTGCCTACCTCTTTCCTGGGAAATCATGAATAATCCACCCCTTGTTTAGCATATAATCAATAAGTAACAATAAGTATAAGCAACTGGGTGGCTCATGCTGCTGTTCTGTCTATAGAGTAGCCATTCTTTTATTCCTTTACTTTCTTTGCTTAATTTTTTTTTTTGAGACAAAGTCTCACTCTGTCGCCCAGGCTGGAGTGCAATGGCGCAATCTCGGCTCACTGCAACCTCCGCCTACTACGTTCAAGTGATTCTCCTGCCTCAGCCTCCCAAGTAGCTGGGATTATAGGGGTGCGTCACCATGCCTGGCTAATTTTTGTATTTTTAGTAGAGATGGGGTTTCACCATGTTGGCCAGGCTGGTCTTGAGCTCCTGACCTCAGGTGATCCACTCACTTCGGCCTCCCAAAGTGCTGAGATTACAGGCATGAGCCACCATGCCCAGCCCTACTTTCTTAATAAACTTGCTTTCACTTTACTCTATGGACTTGCCCCAAATTCTTTCTTGTGCGAGATCCAAGAACCCACTCTTGAGGCATGGATCAAATAACCAAAAACATTAAGAGTTGTGATAAGTGCCTTGCAGGAGACAAACTGGGTGCTGTTATCTGGGGTAGGGTGGGCAGAGACATCTTACACAGGAGGCTATGGAGCCTATCTTGGAAGGGGATATCTAA
This sequence comes from Pongo pygmaeus, assembly GCF_028885625.2. Taxonomy (NCBI): domain Eukaryota; kingdom Metazoa; phylum Chordata; class Mammalia; order Primates; family Hominidae; genus Pongo; species Pongo pygmaeus. The sequence goes on from NC_085930.1 coordinate 77,876,310, forward strand.
CTTGGAATCAGAATTATGAAAATGGGGGTAATAAACTTTATGAATTATATTCATTACATATTATGTTCATTTATAATTCATTACCGTAATTATGTTCAATCTTGAAAGTGACAGGAGAAAAAAAAACTGCCAGAGAGAAACAAAATGCAGAAAACTGAATAAAGTCATCACAAGTCTGGAAACACTGCTCTCTCTCTCATTGCAACCATTTTTCTTTCCTAAGCATCAACGCAGGTACATTTGTTTTCATAATTAGCAGTGACCATAGAAAGCAAAATAAAAATATTGTTGTTGTTGGTTTTAGGTCACTTCTGAGGGAAACAAACATTGCTAATCATAAAGTTATGATTTATTGAGCATTAGCTATGTAATGTGCATATTATACATAGTATTTCATTCAATCCTCACAAATATTCTAGAAGACAAGAATTATGATCTCAATTTTAAAATTGAGTAAACTGAGGTAGAGTCTACATAGTTTGCCTGAGAGTACACAGCTGTGGAGGAGTCAGGCTTCTTCTCTGGAGCCCAGTGAGACTTGTAAGCCTGTGAATTTTAAGTACTAGGCTAGAAAGCAAAATTAGGGAAAGAATTGAAATGATTATCTTCTCTGACTTCCTTTATTCATCTGATCACATTCCCACTGACTGTACTGAATTTTGTACTCAATTACTTAATTGCAGTATAAAAATATACATTGGCTCCTCTGGTGACACTACTTTTAAATGCCATTGGCATTTTATAGAGAAAATGGTGGGAGGGACTTCATCAGATTTCATTTAAATGCCCAAGTCACCCAGCTGTCATAATGTCTTCCTCAAACAAGATGGTATTTTGTAATTCATCTCTTTCCTTTACAGAATTCTGTATCTCATCAAGATGTTTGACTTGCAATTCCAGTTTTGACTTGATCCAGCATCTAGCATAAAAGGTGAAAGGTGATAATGAAACTTATTCTAATTATTTCAATTATGCTTGAAAACATGTGTAAGCATGTTTAAACACACAAATGTGCTTAAAACAGCTTTTTATTTCCAGTGGATAAGCCTATTTTTATAAGGCAAGCATATGCAAAATAGTTTATTTTAGACATCTATTTATAAAGGAAATATTCATGAGAATAAAAATGCAGAATACATTATTTGATTCGTCAAACAATGATATAATAGATTCTGCAGAATTTTGTACTTAATTGCATTACCTACTACCAGTGGAATTATAAATGAATCCACGTACTCATTGCACAGCTATATATAATTATCCCAAGGTCTGATTAATGTCCTTAGATCTACTGAGGTTGGAGAAAAAAAATAAAGATGAATAAGCATTTACCTGCTTTCTTTTAAATATACCAGGCAAGGATTTTCCTCTGAACAGTTTTCTCTGGTCACCACCACCTCCCCAATGACATATAATGTCATGAAGATAGAACTAATATTTGTCTTTTTCAGTGAACAATCACTAGTTCTTATCACACAGGATATTTTAAGGTCTGCATGTCTCATTTTTGCTTTTCAATGTCTTACCAGTTTTCACGGCATTGTCATAAAACAATGCCTTTACATTGGTAGGACTATGCTCCCTCAATAAAAAATGTCAGACTTCTCACACGGTTTGGAACAGTTCCCAATGGTTTCCACACAAACAATCTGGTGTTTTTCACAAATATGGGTAGAGAAGCAAGTTGATATGCCACCAAATGATCATCCTTTTGCACTCCCAGCATAAAACTCATATGCTATAAGAAATAAGTAAAATTAATGAATAAATTATTCACATCTTTGTTTTCCTCTTATTATTCAATTCTCACATTAAATGTGACCTCAGAAAGTCCTTCCTTGTCTACTAATCTAATGCAGCCCCCCGTCTTTCCCTTATAACTTCCTGCCTTATTGTAAACAAAACACTTATTAGTAATATCTTTGTTTAGTTGTTTGTTCAGTTTTATCTAGTTCCACCAAAAGTCTGTAAGCGCCATCAGGGCAGAAACTTATATTTCACTAATGTATCCCCACTACCTGGCAAAGTACTTAGTGCATAATTGGTACATAGTAAGTGTTTGTTGAATAATAAATGGGTGGATGAATCAGTGAGGGAGAATGTGACTATCTGGAAAACACATATGTAAATGCATTCATTCATCCGATAAATTCCCTACTATTAGTCGTTGTTAACATTTATTTTAATCATACATACTATGATAAAAGAAGGAAAGGATGCTTTTATACCAGCTGTTCTCAACTGGGGTGGAGGAGAGGGATTTTTCCCCCATGGATGTTTTTATGTTATCTGAAGACATTTTTGGTTGTTACAATTGGGAGAATAATACTAGCATATATTGAGATGCCAGGGATGATGGTGCTAAACATCCAATGTCTGTACCCATGGGGTAGTCACCCACAAAATGAATGATCAAGCCCCAAATTTCAGTAATGCCAATAGTTTACACTAGAATCTGTATTCCTCATATGAATTTAATTTAACATGTATTTATTAGACAACTATCATATGCTAACATCAAATTGAATTCCTGTGAAGAAAAAGATATGTTAGAGACAGATAGACAGATAGATGAATAGATGGTTGACTGGCTAGACTAATGAATAAAAGGATGGATGAATAAGTACTTCATAGATATATGTGTACATAAATAGAAAGATAGTAGTCACAACATTCTATGAAGGACTTAAATAAACCACGTGTGACTGCTAATCTCAGGAAACTTAGACTCTTGATATTATCTAATCATGTCTCCACGGAATTCGTTCTATTTAATAGCAAAATGTTGGATCACAAAAAAGATACATGCAAACATTAGGGGAAGACTGCAGGCTAATTTTTGCATTGAATGCTAATGATATTCGTGAAGGGAATGGCTATGAGGAGAAAGTGATCATCAAGTTTTAGTTAGGTACTGCATAAACAAACATAATAATATCTTTTTCAAATGAAAGATTTGTGTTTCTTTCCCATAAATGAGAATACCCGTGTCGAGTGAGAGATGTATTCACTATGTGAATGGAATGGTTCTGCATGTGATTAGGCAGAAAACTGGAATACAAGGAAACAATCAGAGCAGGAGCTGTTAGAAAACCACCAGATTCCCCAAAAGCAGGGCTTTTACTTGGATCACTGGAATAAAAACAAAATAAAAATATTTTGTTTTCTTAGAGAGGCCCTGCATTCTATACAGTATAGTCCAGAAAACAGATAAAAAGTGGCAAAGGCAGGATTTATATAGAGAGAAATAGTAAGTTCCCCCAAGTCTTCCTCATTTCTATTGCAGTATGGAAGGATCCAGAGTGCTTGCTTTGGTGACACATCTAAAACTTGAACGATACAGAGAAGGTTACTATGGTCCTTGGGCAAAGATGACATGCAAATTTGTGAAGCCATTCACATTTTTCAGTGGGATAACATATTCAATGTGCTGAATGAGAAAGGCAACCAGTCACAAACAGTCAACCAAGAATTCTATATACAGCAAAACTATTCTTTGAAAATCACAAAAATAATAAGAAGACATTCTTGGATAAACAGAAACTGAGATAATTTCTTACTAGCAGTCCTGCACTGCCAAAAATGTTAAGGATCCTTCAAGCTAAAATGAAAGAACACTAGATGTTAACCTCAATCTATACAAATAAATAAAGAACACTAGCAAAGGAAAATACAAAAGAAAGTATTAAAATATTTTTGTAACTCTTTTCTTCTATCTGATTAAAAGACAACTACATAAATCAAGAATTATAATACCACGTTAATGGGCTTACACAGCATAAAAGCGTAATTTGTATGACACTAACAGCCAAGGAGGAAGGAAATAACAGGTACATATTAGAACAAAGTTTCTGTATACTATTAAATTAAGTTAATTTTTATCTGATCTAGATTATTTTAATAAAATGTTAATTGTATTCCCCAGAACAGATACTAAGAAAATAGTTTTAAAGGTACAGCAAAAGAAACAAGGTAATAAAACAGCATGCCAGACAATATTTATTTAACGCAAAAGAAGGCAGATATGAAGGAAAAAAAAAGCAAAGACATAGAAACACCAGGCATCAATTCTATCTTATCAGTAATTATATAAGACGTAAATGAATTAAACACTAATAAAAAGTAAGGATTAGCAGAATAGTTTTTATAATGATACGATTATATCCTATCTAAAAGAGATAAACTGTAGATTCAAAGGTATTTACAGAGCAAAAGCAAAAATATAGGGAAAAGAAATAGGCTGGGCATGGTGGCTCATGCCTGTAATCCCAGCACTTTGGGAGGCCAAGGCAAGCAGATCACTTGAGGCCAGGGGTTCATGACCAGCCTAGCCAACATGGTGAAACCCCGTCTCTACTAAAAATACAAAAATTAGCCAGTCGTGGTGGCATGTGCCTGTAATCCCAGCTACTTGGGGGGCTGAGGCATGAGAATCGCTTGAACCCAGGAGGCAGAGGTTGCAGTAAGCTGAGATTGTGCCACTGCATTCCAGCCTGGGCAACAGAGTGGGACTTTGCCTCAAAAAAAAAAAAAAAAAAAGATACAAATTGGAAAAATAAAACAAATCTGGGGTAGTTATATTAACATTAGACAAAATAGACTTTAAGACAGAGGTGAACCATCAACAAGAGAAGATTTCTGGGCCCTGGTAGTCCAGGAGAACCAACATGACCACGACTTTACCAATGGTAAATCATAATGGTGAAGGCAAATAAGGAACCAGAAGATAGCACGGTACCCAAGCACTTGGATGTGAGGTCCCTTTCTATTGTACTCCTGGAGTTATGTAAATTCTCAAGTTTGTAGGCAAATTTATGGGGAGTAGTAGTGGAAGAAGGAATAACTATGAGATACTGCACAATTACTAGGGAGATTAAGTTACTTCAAGCAATTACAGGGCTTATCAACCTGAGGGCCCTTGAAATTTCCAACTGAAGAATTCCTTGTTGTGGGGAGATATGCTGGGTGTTGTAGGAGAATTTAGGAGAATCACTGGTCTCTACCCTTGAGAAACCAGTAGTACAAGTCATTACTACCAAAAAATGTATCTAGACATTGTCAGATGTCCCCTAGGGGACAAAATTACCCCAGTTGGGAACTACTGGGTTAGAAAATGTGATATCATCAATTAGAAATCCTGTAGCAAACAGTTGTAGTGTGTGTGTGTGTGTGTGTGTGGTGCGTGTGTGTGTCTATGTGTTTTGACAAAGACACTTACTATTAGTTAACTTTTAAAACCAGAAAGGAAAGTTATTTCCACTCTATTACTCATTAAAGAAGAGTGGTGATTAAACTTACTACCCACCCAACCAACCAAATTTTTCCTATTTCATCTCTACCCTTCACGGACTCCTTCTCAGAGAAAAAGGTATTTAGTTGGTGGTAGTAAAGGTGATGGTTTGTAATGGTGGAAGCTCTTGAGTCCTGCATCTTGTGACCATTGTTGAACATCTCCCTTTAAACAGTTTCAGGTTGTCTTTCTTAGGGCCTGCTTGATACAGTAAAATTACCAGAAGCAGTTCTGAATTCAGCTTTACCAGTAATAAAACCGTTTCATCACTTTAATTCTTATCTAAATTATTCAGCACTTTAATTCTTATCTAAATTATTTTGTGGCTCCTTGGTTTGCTGTTATTAATAAAATAATTTGCCACAGATTGTCTTTTCTAGTAAGAAGACTGATGTTCAATTTTCTTGACATACTTTGTTAGAAAATGGTATAGCTACCATCCATGACAGTGCCACAGTCTCCTGAAAATCCCTTGCAAAATCCCTCATTCTTTTAGATAAAAAATTTTCATCACTGTTATGTACACTAAAAAAAAAATGCCTAGATTCTACTAAGAACTTTTTAAATATGAATTTCAGTTTTAAATTTTATTTTTATCCCGACTTAGCAAAGATATTACATGACACTTCACCTGAAGATCCATGCCTCCAAAATACTTATCTTTGCACACCTATATTTATTTCTTTTTATTTTCTTTCGGATAATAGAAACCTGATTTTAGGACAACATAACCATAATCAGCAGTTAAAAACTACTCAATGTGAAAAAATGATCTACATTTTCATACAGTGGTTTTATACCCAGGATGAAAAAATAAATGCTTGTCAAGTAAAGGCGTTAACACATTTTCAAGTGACTTCTCAAGTGCAATTTTATCCCTTGTCTCAGCATTTCATTTTTACAGCATCTATTAATCAAGTCTAAGCAGGCTTTAAGTCCCCAATCCCTACTTCAGATTCCCTCCCAATCACTGCCCACTTCTCTCATTGTCTCTGGTACTATCTTCCCTCCCTCCATTGTTTCAATTCAGCTTTTTGCTCTGCTCCTTCAATCATCCCAACTATACTATCCTTTGAGAACAGCAGTCATCAATTTCCAAAACCACAGAACAAGGACTAATGTTTATACTTTCAAAGGAGATTCAGTGAATAAAAAAGACCATTTAAGAAATGCCAGGAAAAATTGATTACTCCAGAATTCAGAGCAACCAGTCCAGATTGTGGAAGAACAACACCATTTGTTCCCTGGACTTGGTAGTGAGATAGAGGAAAAAGACTGCTAAATTTATCTTTGTTCTTTGCTGTATATGAATTTTAAAACTCACAGAATCTAAGAAGCATTTACCTTAAGAAGAAGGAAAAAGACTAGCTATAGAAAACAGCTCCTCCCTCAATTAAAATAAATATTTTAAGAAGCTTAAGGCTCTGCAAAAAGATATATAAGAAGATCCAAAAAACAAAAGAAAAGAAAAGAAAAGTGAGGCAAGAAACCAGATACTTTCTCCATTGAGAAATCATTTGATCAAAAAACTTTTACTATTTCTCTGAGGTAGAAAGCCATATATAAATGGTGGACTAAAATAACTGCTAAATTGCAGTTTTAAGACTTAAAGACTAAATCCCATTAATCTATTTTTCTAAAATACTGAATATTCGGCATCATTCTGAATATTGTTCTTCTGTGGGTCCCTTTTTCGTGTGCCCCCATTAGAATACTAAGATCTGAGCATGCGAAATATAGAGAGAAGAGAGAGGAAGCTCAAGGTTGCTTGAAACCATTTGAAAGGCAAGGGCAAACTCACATCTGAAACTCATGCTTCCTGGATTTTTCTTCCATAATGTGGCTCACAATAATGTCATTTCTTGCTCTATGTCTGGGTTTGACAGAGTTCAGAAACTAAAATGTTGCTTCCTGTGTGAGATTTGCAGACTGCCATTCAGAAATTCATAAAATACCACCTTTACTGAATAGCAGTGTGTGTACTTCTACAAGGACACTGTCTATTCATTATGTCCAGTATCCCAAGTCTACCATTATACTTCTTGAAAGTAAATTGTTTCCAAATACAATTTATTCTCATCCTTTTTATGGATAATGCAAAAAAAGCAGCACATCAAACAGGAAAACAGGTTAATTTTATGCCAGTCATGAAACCTGGTGACAGGTGCTGCCATATGTTGCAACAAGATCTCTTGGCCATGGGTCATTGCTTTGAGAGGTACTAACGAACGCTTGCAGTAGTGTGTGACATAGCACTGGTCCCCTGGGATCCCATGCAAGATCTTGTGACGGGTATGAAATTAACTTATGGCATCATGGTATTTTCCAAACATGACAGCTCCCACATTAGTCGCCACTTAGTGCAATGGGGATTGTGGGGAAATCTGGAACAACTAGTAAATATTTTCAGTGGGATCTCTTATGGGCCACAAGGAAAACCATCCCCAAAGAGAATGTCTGGAAAGGTTAAAATCATAAAAGGCAGTGGTCAAATACACAGACAGCAAGCAAAATAATTCTGTTTTGGATATTCTTGTAATTTTAATTTGCTTCCTGGTCTGATTTCTATAGAGCAGATGAATAAAGTATTCAGTATTATATTTTGAAGGGCTCTTTATTTCCTTCTTGAACTGGAACAAAGTTTCAGTCATGAGTTGAGGAAGTACTGGGCAACCACACTTCCTTCCAACTCACATGCACAAGCACACAAACACACTCCACATTCCTGCCTAGTAAAATGAAATACAAATACCTAAATGCTAACTACATTTTATGTTTCTGTTAGATGCAGAGATGTAAAATCTGTGAAATGTAGCTGAAAAACTTCTTGTTATGGAAAAGAAAAATGTTAAAAGAGCAAAGCAAAACATTTGCATCATGTAATAAAGGAATATGTCACTGGCTAACTTTCCTGATTTCTGAGTTGATTCTCTTTCCAATAACAATTCCAAATGTCATGCCAAAGACAGGGAAAGGGGGAAATAGGGAAAAGACAAAATAAGCAAATGTAACACTTAGAAATAAAGTCACAAAAATATTTATTTTCCTTGAATTCCCAATATAAAAATGACACATAAATTCGGAATGCCACTTTTTTTGCATTTTTTTTCCAGTATAAGGTAAGAGAAATAAATCCCAAGTACAGTGATTACAGTTTAAAATGTAAGTAATTGGTCATTCTGAAAAGGATAAAAGTAACATGGAAATGAATGTGGTAGAGAAGAGAAAGAGAAAATGAAAATATACAAGATTCAATGCTGTGTTCCTGCCAATTGTCAAATTAAGGATTTTAATGTTATGCGTATTTACAGATATACAATATTATCCTCTGGTTTCACAGTCTGTGCACTAGTTACTCATTCCTGGCTCTTTATTTTGCTTTTTTTAAATATAAACTTCCTTAAGAATGCCTTTATGGTTCCAGGATGTGGCCATTATTATATAATTCTAGCACTGAGAACATCTTAACACTTTATCAAATAATATCCCTTAGTTTTCGAGCCAATGCATAATATATTTTTAAAAAATCTATAAGCATTTAGTTTATATTTTAAATGACTTTTTAGAATGAATACTCATGTAACAAACACTACATAACATATATTGTGTATCAGGCACTATTCTAAGTACTTTATCAGTAATTCATTTAATCTTAATAATAATAATCCTATGAGGCAGGTACAATCATTATCTCCAATTTTCAGATGAGATCATTTGGATATAGAGAAGTCATTTGAAAAGTCACCAGAATGGAACCCAGATAATCTGGCCCAGAGCCCATACTCTTTTTTTTTAGGAGACGGAGTCTTGCTCTTTCACCCAGGCTGGAGTGCAGTGGCATGATCTCGGCTCTCTGCAACCTCCGACTCCCAGGTTCACGCTCTTCTCCTGCCTCAGCCTCCTGAGTAGCTGGGACTACAGGTGCCGGCCACCATGCCCAGCTAATTTTTTGTATTTTTAGTAGAGACGGAATTTCTCCGTGTTAGCCAGGATGGACTCAATCTCCTGACCTTGTAATCCACCCCCCTCGGCTTCCCAATGTGCTGGGATTACAGGCGTGAGCCACCGAGCCCAGCCCCAGAGCCCATACTCTTGAACTCCATGCCATGCTGCCACTGAAATTTTTTTGAGATCAGTGTACGACTCTTTTAATCAGGAGATTTTCCTTGGAACTGAAGTTCCTCTTGCCTCTTATTGAAACCTCATGGTCAAAGGCAGTTGAGTCACTGGATTCCAGTGATGCTGCAAACTTTATAAAACACCAGCTTTCTTCCAAACAGGCTAAACTCTGCAGTTTCCTATCTCCAACTCCCCAAAAAAGTCTGAGAAGAAAGGCTATAACACTCTTGATGTTGTGACAATCCCAACCTTCAAAGCTCAAGTTGATTCATTTGATATATTTTATTGAGTGTCTACGATGCACACAAATCTTATACAATATAATTGGTGGTGCAATATAATACTTTTAATATAGTGGTAAATTAAACAGACATAATGATCTTTACCTTCACAGCATTTTAGACATGTCGGAAAAATATATTATAAAAGTAATCATGACAATGAATATATAATATTTATCTTAATTTTAGAAAGAATAATATAAGCAATAATAATTTAGACTTTAGAGTTCAACATATCTTTAACCCCAACTCTTCTAATTATTAGTTTTTAGAACATAAATTACCCTCTTAAACATTCAAGTTCTAAGTTTTTTCGTATGTTAAAAGGGTTTTAAGGATTAAATAAGATAAAATATAAACTACTTAGCCAATTGTTTGGCACATAGTATATATATACAATTAATAATATCCTTAATCATGATTGCTAATATTTAAATTTTATACAAGTTTTTTTTATGTAAGTTTACCCTTGCACAAGCATTCTTTTCAGACTGAGATCTATTCTTTAGAACACAGTAATAGGCTTTGTTTTCAGCAAGTAAAGATTTCTCATTATAGAACAATAACAAGTTTATTGACTTCCTCATTCAAAATTCTCATGAATATATGAAGTTAGACTCTTGGAAAAAAGGCCAAACATGTGGACCCTACATGTCTACTCTTCCCTGCCTGTGACATCATGAAAACCATCTGCTAGCTTTCTCTGCAACAAAGCAGTAAATATTTTGCTATAGATAACAAAACTGTGTCAGTCCAGATAGCACCTAAAACAATTCATAAGATATGGCTTTGTTCTATAGAGATGTGGTAAACCTAGGCCTACAGTTGCCATCAATATATAGCAAGGGGAATAAGAAAAGAATATTCTGAAGTTTAAAAGAACCCATACACAACTGGAATGCAAGTAAGATGTTTGCTACTGTTCTGCAAATGATTTATTTTCTCAATCTGACAATGGAAATCTGACCAGTAAATATGAAGTTTGAATAAATAAATTATTTTAAAGTAGCAAAATGCCTTCATAACATGTTAGCAGATGCTAGATAATGAGCCACACTGCGACTAAGAGCCTGACCCCTACCACTTAGCAGCTGTGTAAACTTTGGCAATCACTCACCCATTCCTTTAAGGGGCAGTTTCATCACTAGTAAATAGGTAGAATATCCCTAACCCACAGGCTGTTTCAAGAATGAAGTTTCAACTGTGTGCTGGTGCCATGCTAGGCAATGAAGTTGCAGTGGTGAGTAGGACCACATTGGTATCCATGCTAACAGAATTTACTGTCTAAATGCTTCGTTAGAAAAGAGAGATACTGCTTCTTGTCTCATAAAAATACTGAGTAAGTTATATGCATCCACTAGAATAATAAATGAAGATGCCACCAAGATCACAGTAGTATATACAGAAAGCATCAGGATTCAATAAGATATCAATAATGTTTCTTGCACACTAGGAATTGGGTAAGTCATTATATAGATAAAAGAAACAGAGAGAAAATTGTGCATCAGTTTTGACAGATATACCTGTATTTCACAAATTGTGGAAAAAAGTTATCCAATTGTAGATGAATTAGATGCTCCTGAAAATGGTAAAAATTACCCTATTTACATTTTGAGCATCACACTGTATGCTGCTTACAATGAAAATAAGCTATTGGTAATATAAGTGTCAGCCTACAGCTCACTAGAGTGAAAAATTAAACCAAACAATAATTGTGCCAGACCGTTCTAGTACAGCATCTGAGATTAGAATATTGTGGGTTAATAACTTTCACCAGAACATTCTAGTACAGCATCTGAGATTAGAATATTGTGGGTTAATAACCTTGAAAAGCAGTTATTTCCCCATTTAGCTAATCTGAACAGTGGGTATATGTATTCTGCTGTTTAAAGACAGCTTTAGTCAGCTTAATAATTTGGAATGTTCTTTTTTTGAGCATGGTTCAACTTAAGCAAACACTTTTCTATTAAAATAGTAAGATTTCTGAATATTACCTGGAATGTGTATGGGGTATATGTGTGTATGCATTCTGTGTGCATGTATAATGTTTTAGAGTGACCAGAAATTACGTGTGGTACTCTGTCTAGATCTGCTTTTAACAATCTGTCCAGAGATGGTGACTGTCATGAAGTGATCATTGAATTGAGATTTGGGAGATGTATAGGTTAGTTAGTCAAGGAGGGAAAAAAATGTAGTGAACACAACAAATGAGTACATACAAATTCTCTGTTTTCAGACTGGCATGGAGAACAGAAACTAAGGAAGAAAAGGTCAGTGAATGGAAACTGGTGAAGTGAGAAGGGATTTGGTCAGAGTGGAGCCTCCCTGCTGTTGAGTCTATTTCATTGAGGCCTTGTAGGTCATGTAAGGAGCTGATCTTTACCCAAAAAGAATGTGAAATCATCGACACATTTTAGGCAGAATTATGGTGCGGTCAAATTTGTATTTCAGAAAGAATTATCTGGTTACAGCATGGAAAATTACAGTATAGGCAAGAGTAGATTGGAGTAGTTAGGAAACACATCTAGTAGAAAAGTAAATTTAACATAGGCATGTCACCATCCTACCACCTCTAATTTAAAAGGCAGAAACATTATAACTTAAAAATAAGAAGCATTCATAAGAGATATATACCCTTATTCTTTAAAAGAAGTCATTATGATAGAAAACATGAATGTGACATCAGAATTCAAGATTCTGATAATTTCATGACATTTACATTGTCCTTGCACAGAAAAAATGAGAGAGAATAGAAAAAGAAGAATGTGAATATATTAAATATAGCTCCAAGCAAATATTGATAAGGCTTAATGGCAAAACAATAAGGGACTGGAGGAAACAAGTCTTGAACAAGATTAAAGAAGATAACACAGAGGCTAAGAGAAAAATGATTAAGTCTAGGAGTGATAATTGTCTTTATGGAATTAAAGAGCTTAAGAGCTTGTGGAAAAACATAGCTAAACTAAAACATATTGATTCAGGTTCTTGGATAAGGAACTCTCCTTTGGCCCAGGTGGGGCAAACTAACCACTTCCCAAGGGTGCAATAATGTGGCCAGAGAAACAGCAAATTCATTTTGATCATGAATAATTTATTGACCTGTTTCTAGCTATTGCACACTCACTGATGCCAACAACACTGAACAATGCACAAAACTTCATAAAGTGCTGAATTTACTCCCACCTCCTCACTGTTTGTGAAATACTACAAAGCTCCCACTTTCCTAGGGTCTTACACCTGCTGTACCCTCCACCTGAAGACTTTCCCAGATACTCACAGAGATGTCAGTCAAATCTCAGATTCAAAGGCACTGCTTCAGAAAGACCTTCCTTCATCATCTAGTTTAAAGCAACTTATACCAGCTTAATAGGAATGATCACTAGGTGACACTTCATTATCTCTTCATTGATTTGGCTGTTTGTTATCTCCCTAGATTAGACTGCTGCTTTCATAAGGGCAAAACTTGGTCTTATTCACCTCTCTATCCCTAGCACCAAATGCCTGGCAAATACGGGAGTTCAGTAAGTATTGGATGAATGAAAGACGGAATGAATAAAAGGATGAATCCATTTGGGAGCAAGTGCCAAGGAGTCATCTTTATGATCATCTTTGGAATTTACAATTCAAAATATGTCCACTGCTGCTTTGAACTATTTGAACATAAACTCTTCCCTAATACTGTAGCTTATTTTTCATAATGTGAACAACTCTACAGTATTTCTAATTATAAGATCTAAAATTCCCTTTTGCCTTAGATTTCTTGCAATTGAAAATGCCATGGCTAATAAGCTAATACACTAGCGTATTCTATTAGGTACCTGAGGACAGAATATGGGTCTTATTTATCTTCCCATTTCCAAAGAACAAAAACATAGTCTCTTGTTAAGAATGGAGTTTGCCTTCCTGAAATATTTCTGAAAGAAGACTTGAAATTGATGAAATAGAAGTATTTCTATTACCAAACCTAAAACCTGGAAAAAGACTATAAAATCTATGCAAAAACAACAAAGTACACCATAATGACAGGAATACAAAAAACACAAAATTATGAATTGGAAATATGTTTGTCACTGTACTTAAGAGTTGGAAGAAGGCAATAGCATGCCTGCAAATATGACAAAGCACAAGGTAATAATAAAACAAACAACTACAACAACTAATGTAAACCCCTGCACAGAGTAAGCACCCCAATATTTTTGGCATTGCTACATGTGCTTATACAAATGTAATGTGTTTCAAATAACAGTAGCAATATTACAGTAAAGCACAAAAACAATGAAGATTTTAACTAATTAATTGAAATAAGAATTCCCTGTATTGATAGTAACTGGTAAGATTATTTATATGAATGTTATTTATAATAGAAATATAAAAACATTATTTTCCCAGTTCTATTAAATCCTGCTACATTGCAGAAAATGTCTACCATATCATTTTACAGTCAGCACATATCAAAAGATTATTTTATCACAATGTGATTTTTAATAGCTAGAGATATGACTACCAAATAGAAATGTTACAAATACATGATCTCTACTTAACATGAAAGATGACTTTTCATAAGAGTGCTTCAAACATCACATGTGTATTAAATGGAAGAACTAAGATGCTTCCCCAACACACAATATCCTTACCCACATTCATCAATGTTCACTTTGATTTCCCCTTCCTCTCTCTGTGGCTTCTCTGAATCTATTTGTCAGATAACCTTATCACACATTTCCTGATTTCTACAGCTTAGCATAAAAATATCAGCCTTCTCTGCTCTGCACGCTGGCTTTCTATTTATGCCAATGTTCATTCAAAATTACAAATCTTTAGCAGTTTTTCTCCAACCATAAATGAAAGCTTCCAATATACAAATCTTCTTCATTATATCTTGTGAGAAATTCTTTTTGGATACCTCATGTAATATGAATAAATAATAAGAGCTACTATGTATTAGACACTGTCTTTTCATTTAAATTTACAAAAGCGCAATGCTTTTTTTGAGACAGGGTCTCACTCTATTGCCCAGGCTGGAGTGCAGTGGTATAATCGCAGCTCACTGCAGTCTCCAACTGCTGGGCTCAAGCAATCCTCCTGCCTCAGCCTCCTGAGTACCTGGAACTACAGGCATGAGCCACCAACCTCACCCCATTAAACAATAGCACAATAAAGTAGGCATTTTTGCTTTCATTTTGGTAAGAGAAAACTGAAAATCAGCGAGTTAAAATGACTTGCCCGAGTTCACAAAAACTTTCCTTCCCGCTCCCCACAATCCTTAGAAAATGGAACTTTGGCCAAAATATAAGATTTTTTTTTGGATTGGAGCAGTATTTTTGGCTTTTCATAGGGTGATAGATTTAAAACATGTCCACAACTCTTTGACAACTTCCCATTGAGAGATGAGGCTTATACCGCTCTCCTTGAATTCAGGCTGGTCTTAATGATATACTTGTACCCAATTATTCTAAGGTGTGATCAAACAAAGCTTTCTACTTCCTCTTGGTTCTGTTAAGATGCTTGCTCTGAAAAAGCCAGCAGTCATGCATGAAGTTCAACTACCCTGAGACTGCTGTGATGGAGAGGTCACACATGTGTATGCCCTCAAGTCCACAGCTCCAGCTGAGCTCCCAGCTGGCAGCAAACATCCACTATGAGCCATGTGGGGAAGCCATGGTGAACAGCCAGCCCAGGTGAACCTTCATATAACTGCAGCCCCAGCTAACACCTTGACTGCAATTGCATTTAAAACTTTTAGCAAGAACTGCCCTGTCTATATTCTTAATCCACAATATCACAAGCAAAATAAATTATTGTTTTTGGCCACCAAATTTTGGGTAATTTTTTATGCGGTAACAGTAACTAGAACAACAGGTAGATGTCTAATCAGCTTGGTTCAATGGAAACTTCAAAAACAAGGCAAGCCTCATTCTTTTGCACCCGGATCCCCTGCCCTTTCTGCCTACACCTGGGATCTGTCAATGACAGTGCTTCCAGGTCCAGGTGGTAAAAATACCAATCAGGTCTCTGTAGTCTCCCTTTCAACCTCTCTACCTATGATTGGTTAGAAATAATACTGAGTCCCAGGGTTTAAATTCAGGGAAAATAACATGTGAAGCCTCACAGAGTTCTCTAATCCAGCTGTAACTGGTTTATCAAAGACCCTCATTGGCCTGAAATATTTCCATTTTTTTCTTCAATCACGGTTTTCCACACTATTTTTTTGCCAAATTCTCCTTTCCCATGCCTTTATGCATTTGGTTCTTCCATAAATCTCAAGTCACTTTCTGTCACTAAAACTCAGTTTGATTCAAAATGTTTCCCCCTTCCCCCCATTTCTGGCCAGAACTATGGCTGGAAGGAGCTGAAATGAAAATTAAAGAGCTTTGTCTCTTTTTTGATTCCCCCTTCCTCTTTGGCACCTTGGAATTTTCACATCTCTTCTAGCCTGGCCCCTCTATGGGGTCAGGTTCTGCACAGGTCTCAGGTACTTCCACCTTCGTCCCACCTTCCTCTAGCTTCCTGGAGATCTCACTGCCTCTTGCTGCTTTTGTCACTGTACCCTGTTACCAACCCCCTTAGATGAGGTACCAGCAACAGCTCAAGCCCAGCTGCTTAATACTGGGTCTATTTTGGCTGGGTGTGGTGGCTTATGCTTGTAATCCCTGCACTTTGGGAGGCCAGGGCAGATGGATCACTTGAGGTCAGGAGTTTGAGACCAGCGTGACCAATGTGGTGAAACCTGGTCTCTACTAAAAATACAAAATTAGCTGGGCATAGTGGCACATGCCTGTAATCCCAGCTACTTGGGAGGCTGAGGCAGGAGAATCACTTGAACCCAGGAGGCGGAGGTTGCATTGAGCCAAGATCATACCATTGCACTCCAGCCTGGGCCACAAGAGCAAAACTCCATCTCATATATATATATATATAGAGAGAGTCTTTTATCTACAGAACATTCATGTACCCCAGCTGGGCTGAAAGGTGAGAATGTAGGGGCTCCACTGACCCTCCCTACCATCTCTCTCCATTTTTCTCCTATCTGCCCAACATTGGCACAGAAACAGATTCGGAAGTTCATTACTGATTCAGTTAACTAAACAGGGAAGATTTGCCAGTCTCCTTCTTTCAGGTGCACCAGTCTGTACAAATGATTAAGTTGGAGCCCTTCATTTGACTTGAGATGAGAAAAGCGCTATAGAGGGAATCCCATCTGATCATAAATGATGCACATTCCACAATGTTAGAACATTTCAAAGAGCTACTCTCCTCCTTCCTGCCTCCAAAACTTTCTGTGCACAAGCCGAGCAGCTGGTTGATGGTTGGGGAAATTGAGTTTTTTCTTTCAACTCTTAAGAAGCTCCTGAGAAAGGATTCTGGCCATAGTTTTTTACTTCTCTCTTTAGTGAATGGTATACTGGGCTAATGTCTGCATGCAGCTGTGAACTCTAGTTACCAATTTGAGAGTAACAACAACAACAACAAAATACAAAATCCTGCTCAACATCCTTTAACATTCATAATTACTAGGGAAGTGTAAATAAAGCCAATATTTTGCCATCTGATTCAGCTCTGCCTTTAACCCTATACTCTCGAATACTGGAAGAGAGGTAGAGTGAATTATTTCTTAAACCTAACTCCTAATAACTGAACTCAGGATTTGAACTCAAATCTAAATAATTCCGAAGATTCTTTATTAATTGTTTTCTGTATACTAACAAGACTATAAGATTTATAGCTGCCTCAAAGTGAATTCTTATTCAATTTTGCAAGATATATTTATGGCATGTGCAATAATATTGAGGGAAAGAAGAAACCTGTATTAACTGAAGTAGGAAATCTAATCCAAAATATGTACTGAGAGCATAAGCTAGTCATTATTTTATTTTATTTTATTTTATTTTTTTGAGATGGGGTCTCGCTCTGTCACCCAGGCTGGACTGCAGTGGCGCAATCTCAGCTCACTGCAGCCTCTGCCTCCCAGGTTCAAGTGATTCTCCTGCCTCAGCCTCCCAGGTAGCTCGGATTAAAGGTGCCCACCACTATGCCTGGGTAATTTTTGTATTTTTTAGTAGAGACAGGATTTCACCATGTTGGCCAGACTGCTCTCAAACTTGTGACCTCAAATAATCTGCCTATCTCAGCCTCCCAAAGTGCTGGGATTACACGAGTGAGCCACTGTGCCCGGCCTAGTCATCATTTTCAATACATTTTCTTCATCACTGCCATAATATCTAAAACACTTTACACTTTATTATTCCAAATTATTTTACTCACAGTTTGATGTAAATATACTACATAGTTTTAGAAATCTACTTTCATTTTTATGTAAAGGATTGTATCTATTGAACATGTGTTGGGGCAAAACACATTTGAAGCAAGAATAAACAGAAAATGCGATAATGACAACAAATGTGAAGTAAATAAACTAGCAGCTGTGAAATGAAACCAAAGCATGGTTTTTCATAGGAAAGAATCATTTTAGAATTGATCATCAACAGAAAGCTGATCAAACTCATTGCTAAAAATGACGATATCAAGGCAAATGCATTTCTATGGTAATTGTTACATTTTCTCCTTCAAGAAAATGCTGCTTAATTTGCTTTATGTTATATTTTGGAAATAGTTCACATTTTAAATCTATTTTCTTAAGAAAATACATCTCAAGTCTTAGGGAGAATATTTGTTGCCCAAAAACTGTATAATCTTTCACATTTTTCTTGAGCTTCATGCAACAATTCAGTGGAGAGAATCAATGAGAACCTACCCTCACCTTTGAAATACCCACACGGTTTAATTAGGTGTTAATTTTAAAATCGGTAAAGATAATGAGATATAATGTATAAGGTGATTTTACACCCTCAAAAAAGGAATTTTACAGATTTTGCTTTAGGTTTTAGTTTTTGACTAATAAAATAACATAAAATCAAAAATCCTCGTAATTTTAAGAGAACAGCTACTAGAAAATTTCTTAATACTAACATTTCAAAGGAAGTGAATGCAGTATTATGAAGTAAAATATAAATGTAAAATAGAGGAAAATGAATAATTCCACCCCACCCCCAAGGCCTAAATCACCTTATGGCGGTTAATTAGGATCTTATGCAGAGGAAGTTGCTATGAGGGCAAGGAAACAAATTCTCATTAAATTCTGTGCCCACAGGTCACCAGGGAAATGATGGTGAGACTCTTCATCTTAGCATAATTTTGAACAGAGGTCTTGCTGCCAAGTAAAGCTGCTTAACAAAAATGGCATGGCTTATTTGTTTAATTTTTCAATAGGCATTTATTTAAATCCTATGGTGTACTGTGAAAGAGCACAAAGTAAATAGAGCATAGGGTCCCTACTACTGTGAAATAGAAAATACATACTGGAAAAAACAGATAAATGCAAGATTTATCAATATAGATTCATCAACATAAAAAATAATAAGGACAAATTATGCAGGTAAGTGTTATGGAGGTGCTGACACATGATTTGTGATCAGCCAAGCTTCCTGCAGACTTGATTCCTAGCATTTCAAGTAAGGGGAGGGTGAAATGATTTCCTGCACTCTCAGATAATTAGGAAATCTCTTCAGCTCTTATTAACTATTGTTGTAATATCACAACATGAAGCGTAAATAATTCCATCTTAAAGTGCCCTCCACTGAACTTTGGAAGTGCTGCCTTGCTAATCTGGAGAACATCCATCCTCAACCACAATAAATTTAAGAATCTACAGTGTGCTAACATTTCTCAGGACAATGCCATTTGCTCTTGCTTTATTTGCTCAAAATGAAATGCAAGTTTTATTTCATCTTTAACCCTTTGATGCAGGTAAACCACACAATCACTATCAGACATATTGCAAAGTAAGCCTCTGTCCTGTTGTTGCTAGCACCAAAACTGGAGCTTCATGTTTTCACAGAAGAGAAAGAGCAGCCACAGAGCAAACTTGTACCTCAGGAAAGGAGTCAGTTTGCTCACAATTTTTATCAATTCCAAAGAAACGTAAATCTAAGTAAGAACATGATGGCTGTTGTGCAGCTAGACCTTCAAAGTGAGTCCCTAGCCCCCTTCTAACCAGATTGCTTCCACTGAATCCTTCCCATGTAGAAGTTGTATAGCTTTCCATATTAAAGAAATGTCTCCATTTGTCGCTCGCTGGTGCATCACTGCAGGTCCCCATCAGAGCCACTTGTAGGTCTAAAGGAACAGAGGCTTGAGCTGAGCTGACTGCTCTTGTTGCTGCCACAGCTATAGGACCAAGTCCTGAATAAGCTACCAAATCCTTCAAAGTGCAAGAAAGATGGATCCTTCTCCTGGTATATATGCTTAACCGAGGATACTGTACAATAAAGTTGGCCATGGTACTAACCTCACCATATTTTACAAATCTTCTGAGAGCTGCCCCCAATAATACCAACTGTCCCTAGTGGGCTAGCCACGCAGACTAAGAACCACCACTGGCTTCAAAGCCCCACCCATCCATTTCTTTCTCTGTGCATGTAATGGTTTGTTTATTAGACGTCTTGTTATTTTTGACAGAAGTTCAAAAGGTTTCCAGAATTTGATTACTGAGGAGAAATCTCTCCCATCCCAGAAGACTCCTAGGTTGTTTATCCCAATTTACTACCTCACTCTCCATTCCACTCCCACCTTACAAAAACCATCGAGTTTTAAAAACCCTGAAATTCCACCTTATTAAACTCCCTGCTTCACTGTAAATACAAATTCTGACATCTCCCACCCATTCCCCACATCTCCCACCTATAGGTTTTGAATGAATATGAGGATCACAGATCATTGTATAGAATTCTAGAAACATTTCAGGTGCAGGCCTACCCCTTCTCTTTACATATCATCCCTCATTGGAACTGCAGAATCAGATCAAACAGTGTTGGAATTTCAGCTCAGGAATTTAGTACGTTTTTTGACTAAAATGTTAGTGTGAACTTCAGTTTTTCACCTGCAAACTAAGAATAATAAGAAAGCACAATTATGTGAGTTACAGTGATCAGTAAGAGATATGAAAATATGATAGCAAATATTCATTGAGTGATATTACAGAAATGTTATAGCAAATTGAACATTTAGTCTGTGCTCTAAGCACTTAACCAGTATCTTCCGATTTAATCACATAACAACCTATCAGGCAAGTATTTCCATTTTATAGATAAGGTAGTTGAGACATAGAACTGTTGAGAAATGTGGCCAAGTTCATGCAGCTAGCAAATAATGGAAGCAAGAATGTGAACCTTAGCAGTTTGTCTCTGGAACCCTCTCTCTTAGCTACCCGTTAATTAAATAACATATCCTATGAAAATAAGTAATAAACACAGCACTTGGCACATGGCCAATAAGTCTAGTAAATGGTTGTTGCCTTAGCAGTAGTAGTGTGGGAGTAGTAGTGCACATTAGACAGGTTTGATGTCCCAGTGACGTGATGTAACATCATTATTAGCAAATTTACAAAAATTACTACTGCAGAGGGCTGTAGCTCTCCTGTAGTTCTTTCCTAGTGTTCAAAATAAAGGCACTTCAAAGTGGTCTCTATGACTGACCAGGAAGCAATGACTGGAAAGGAATGTTTACACAGTGTTGTAGATGTCTAATTCACTAAGTACGCTGGTATTTTATGCAAACAGCCCATTGTGAAAGAGACAGAAGGTCTTTGTTGTCCAGAATGACACATTTCTCCTACAACTCTAAGACTACTTTATTAATCAGATGTCCTTTGTTAAAAGACCAAGGATCATTCATTCTAAGAGTTAGATTGTGAGTATTGACCTCTAGCTTCCCAAATATTTCCAAATTCTGACTATGTCAAAGACAGGAAGTGAGAATTTACTTCTTCAATCTTTGGGTTTGGAACACAGTAGGTCCACAATATATATCTGTACCATGTACCATGTATAAATGATACAGACCAGGGGCATTTTGTTAATTTGACAGTCCTCTGCTATTTCTTAAAGAGGCGAATTTCCAGCAAGTATTCTCATTGTTGTTCCTTTAGAGTATGGCTTTCAAAACTAATCCTACCATTCTGTTACATGTTTATTAAAAAAAACCACATAGTCCTATTCCTACTGAGTTATTATTTCTACTGGAATGTAGAATAGGAGATCTACAAGTTCTTCTTTAAAATAAGTCCCTAAGTGTAGGGAAGAAAGCAATAAAGGCAGGGGTTATGAACAATTCATTTACTGTGTGGGCTTGCTTTAAAAGTGCGTAAAGAAATAATTCATATCTCCTATTCATGTGACAGTGAGTTTAGTGTTATTTGAATAGAGTACATAAAAAGACTGCTTCAACTCATTTAACTACTAATTGGTTATCCTTACAGTAAAGTCTAAATGACAGAGTCAGAGCAAAGTACCCAAGGGACAAAGAAATGTCAAACAAAGAACTCCAAGGCATTTCTGCAAGTCTAAGACTGTGATAGTGCAGTCCATCAATACTATCCATCTTAGATAAGCAGATCACTGGAAAAAAACACACAAGGAAAGGTCATTCTTTTAAAATCAACATTAGCATTTTGCACTACTACTATTTGGCACAGCGCATGAATATATTCAAAAGGCATAGCTTATACAATTGTTTGTAGATAAGAACAGTGCAAAAATATGTGGCATAATTAAAATCATTCTTTCAACATTCCCTAGGCCAACATAGATGTGGTGAATGTTCTCTGAGTTCGAAGAGCTATAAAAATCTAAAAGTAAGATATGCAAAAGCAAATACATGTATAAATCAAAAATTTAATATAATTCATGTATTTGAGAAAACTCACTCTACATCAATTATGTGAATAAATCAAAGCTAGATGCAGATGCAGATATAGAGATACGTGAATGATTTGGAGCAGTGACAAATGCAAATGGAAAGGAGGGACATTTTATGATGTCTTATGTACCACATCTCATCACTGTAAGTTTCCAGTAACAAATGAACATTTCATTTCCCTCATATTATTCTTTCTTAAAAGAAAAAAATGACAAATAAGAAACGTGTCACAAGGATACAAAGAAACAGTTGACAAAATTCAGAACCATCAGGTACAAATGAGAAATTTTCAGTTAAATGTTCAGCAAGCCCTTTGGCTTTTTTTTTTTTTTTTTTCTCATTAACTACTCTAAGAGCTGCACCTCTTAATGTATCTATACCACCCTGGGGATGAGATTGAATTAGCTCTTACAAATGGCAAGGAGTTCACTTGATAAATCACCAGCAGTCTTGGGGCACTTGAGTGGACAGAAGTTGGGGTCAATCAATCGGCTTTGCCTGCGATGGAGCTTCAGTGCTGGCACATCTGTATTTCAGTTGAGTGCAACTTATTCAGCAGAGAAATCTTCAGAAGAACCTACTCTCCAAATTTCCCTCACTTTGCATAGCACTTGAAGTGGTCTTCATGTTTCAAGGCTATACTGAATACTTTAGGGCAGGATCCTCTTGAAATAGCTAAACAAGGTCATTAAGAAGATGTCCTTAAGGATTAATACCTAATTGTAGTTCACCTGATACCTGAATGGGAGGAAGGAAACTCCAGAAATCCTAGTGGGGCCAAACTCACAGATGTGTTTTGTTTAGTTTGCACAGTGATGTCTTTGAAGGCTTGAATGAGCTCCCATGTCTTAAACATTATGAGTTTTAACATTAAAATGCTGATTTCTGTCCTTTCTTCCAAAACTTAGAAAGTCTGACAAGACTAGTTCTGCTTTGGCACACGGCAAAATTCTTCCAGAGCTGAGCAAAGCTTTCCTGCTTTAAAACAATCCTGTTTTTCAGTGTACCAGGCCTCACCACTCCCTGTTGTCTTATACCTCTCCTGATACCTCATCCCTTAGCATTTAAATGTGTGAACTCTGCCCTGTAAGTACTATGTAGATCTAGGCTGTGAATATACTCAAGCTGCTAAAAATTCTCAAACTGGATTATTGACTTAAGGAAGTTATTAAGAACATACATCGTTCAATTTATTTCTATTAAAACATTGAAGATTGAATTATAACCAGTAATAATTGTACTTCACAATTATTATCTTTTTATTCAAAATTTATTTCTCCTTATAAATACTGATAAAGGTTTCTGAGAGCTGGTTGTTAAGTCTGTGGCTTATGTTTCTAAATACTCGTTCTATCTTTGTGTTTCAAATCTGACAGTTACATTAATAATCAAAGAGCCATACAGTTTTTAAAGCTGGAATGTTTCAATAATATCATTCAGCTCTAATTCATATATTTTACAAGTAAGATCTTAGCTCAATAAGTTTGTGACTTTTTGAGGCCAAACATGTAGTGAACATAAAATTTAAAGATGGAATATGCTTTCTTAACCTCAGCCCAATGCTTAATTTTAAGTAGCAACTGGCCTTATTTTCTTCCACTATGCTTCATAATAGAAAAAATAATATTATTTTCTGAGTTTGAGAAGGCTCTCTCTCCCTCCTTCCTTCCTTTATTTTTCTCCTCTCCTCTTTCCTTCTTTCTTCCTTCCCTCCCTTCTTCCCTCCCTCTCTTTATTTTGCTCTTCTTCCTTCTTTTTTTAAAAAGACCAAATACTTTACTTGGAGGTAAAAAAAATAAATAAATTAGTAAACATCATGCTAAAAAGATCAGGGACTGGCTTCACTAAGTAATTTTTATGTAACTTTGATTACACTTGGGTTACACAATCTTGGCTCTTCTTTTTGTGCAATGATCAAAGGTAAAGCCATAGGGTGTGCCCTTCTGACTAGCTGAGAGGCAGAAGTAGTGACTAGTGACGTTATTATAAGGTTTAACGGCATAGGTCATCATTCAGAAGAATCTCATTTATGTCTGCAAAAAATCAAGTAAAATTAATTTAATAAACAATAAATAAGGCCGACAGAATGGCTTCTCAAACTGTCCAAAAAAAACCAGGCTAATTTCTGACAATTTGGTGGTTACAGAGCTGCTGACGCCTTGTGGAAAAGTCTGAGAAAAAATAATTTCATTTAAAAACCATTTGGCTTCCTTAATCTTATTTGTTTCTTATTGCTCTCCTCCCTTATTTTATTAGTAATGAAGTTTATAGGAAAATAAGAGTTTCTCCTTCCAAGGAAGGTTTTTATGTAGACTTTTTCTTTCCACTTTTAACTTCTAAGATTAGCATTTTGAACAAATTTCGCAAACTACACCCCAGCTGTGTCAATTTGGTAGCTTTTTGAAATGATCTACCTGGGTCTTGTTTGGTAAGCTGTGGTAGTCTGCAAGTGCCTGTGCTTGTGTAAATCTGCTGTCATGCTGGTATTGGAATGTTATTTAGGACCTGGGAGTGAATCCTCAACCATGACATCATCATAGTCGAAACAAGGTTTGAATAAGGCCCTTTTACCTCTGTAAATAATAAACCTACATTATAGCAAATTTTATGTCTTAATAGATAGTGATCTCCAGTTGGCCAGTAATACGCAGTTGACTTAAAATATACAGTCAGCATAATTATATTCTAATGCCTTGATACAGACTTATGTTTTCCTTTAAGAATGTAAAGGAAGATGGCCATTTTTTTATTTTTCAAACATTTATTTATCTATTTATTTGAGACAGAGTCTCGTTCTGTCACCCAGGCTGGAGTGCAGTGGCACCATCTCTACTCACTACAACCTCTGCCTCCTGGGTTCAAGTGATTCTCTTGCCTCAGCCTCCTGAGTAACTGGCATTACAGGTCCGCGCCACCACACCCAGCTAATTTTGTATTTTTAGTAGAGACAGGGTTTCATCATGCTGGCCAGGCTGGTCTTGAACTCCTGATCTCGAGTGATCGGCCTGCCTCGGCCTTCTAGAGTGCTGGGATTGCAGGCATGAGCCACCATGCCCAGCTGATATTTCAAAAATTTACTCATTACACTTTATTTTCAGGGTTTGGTGCACTGAGATTGTGTGCACTTTCAGTCTTGCTAAAATTTTAGAACACAGACAAAACACTAGAAAAGTAAGTTAAATGGGCCCCATGACCAGGAATTCTAATTCTGTAGGCCCAGCTTGGGACCCAAAAATCCGCATATGCAATCACATCCCAAGTTAGCCTTTTACTTATTATTCAATTGTTCATTTAGTAAACTAATTGTGACAAATAGCAGTGGTAAAAAAACAAAGTACCTCCTTTCATGAAGCCTTGTAATACGTAAATAAAAAGATATAAAATGCTTGGAAGTAATAAGAGCTATGAAAAAAATAATAAAGCAGGGTAAAGCAGATAGCAAGGAATGGTGGATGAGATAACAAGCAATGGGATATACAGGAAAGGCCTCCCTGATAAGATGATGCTGATAAGTGGCTCACAGACCAAACTTCGAAGAAATACTTTTTTAAAAACAGGCTAAGGAAAAATAAAATCTATGCCTAGCTTCTCAGCTTGAACTTGGGGTCAGACACTTCATATATTTTCAAATTTCCATTTTCTCTTTGTGTTTAACTGTTTGTTCGTATTTCTCTGCAATTCCTATCTCCTGCCCCACCCCCACTATATCACACACACACACACACACACACACACAAGCGCGCACACACACACACACACACACACACTACAGATACACATACTTTTATTAGAAAGACATTTGCAGTCCAGGCATTGTGGCTCATGCTTGTAATCCCAGCATTTTTGGAGGCTGAAATGGGCAGATCACTTGAGCCCAGGAGTTCCAAGCCAGCCTGAAATGTGGTGAAATTCTATCTCTACAAAAAAGCACATGCATGGTGGCATGTGCCTGTAGTGCCAGCTACCCAGGATGCTGAGATGAGAGGACCACCTGAGCCCAGGAAGTCGAGGCTGCAATGAGCCGTGATCAAGCCACTGCACTCCAGCCTGGGTGACAAAGGGAGAATCTGTCTCGGAAAAAAAAAAAAAACGATGTTGGCATACATTTAAAATAAGTGCGTGTGATAATTGTAGTACTTTCTTTATTAAAAAAAAAAGGACTTAGTTAATAACAATGTGATGAAATTGCCAAAAAGTTAGTAACCTTAGGGTACGGATAAAGAAGTATTATATCTAGAAGAAGAGATGCAATTGTCTCACTTTCATTTGTCCCACTGAAGCAACACCTGGAAAATTGTATCCAAGTGTAGGTGCTTCTATTTAAAACTGATTCAGACAAGCTGAGTATATTCAGAGGCAAGGTCCGAAGTTGGAAGAAGGGACTGATTATCTCATGGATGGAAAAGTTGAAGGAGCTGGAAATGTTTTCTTGAAGAAAAAAATGGCTCAAGTAAGGCATCAAATCTGTCTTCAAACATGTGAAAGTAATAGAACAGGGTTTCGATTTTAATTTCCATGGTTCCACAGGGGAGAACTGGGGAAAACAAATGAAAATTCTTGAGAGAGAGATTTGAGGCTCCTACAAACATAACTTCAAGCTTGGACTTGAAAGCCCCAAGAGGGAAAGATGTGGAAGTAGATGCTGGCCACAGATTGCAATGGCAATACCCTTCAATATCCCAAGAGTGGTTGAAGTGAAGGACATCTGAGGTCTTGTTGCCTAAAACAACCTATAACACATGACTCATAATTCTATGATTCATAATAATATGATTGATTTCCCCAAGAAACAATATTCTCTCTTAATCTGAGAGGCCTTTCAAACCAGAAGTCATGTTGCTTCTGCCTGGACAGACAGCCATGGGGGAGCAAGTGAACATTTTAAATTGATGCAGTTGGCCATTAAAAGGGCCCTGCAGGTGTTTTCAAGGTTTGCTCCCCCCTTTTGAGACTGTCCTCTTTCAGCCTTCCTGTGTCACCTCCCATGTGGCCCCACAGTTATGTAAACACATCCAATCCATAGAACATGCTGCCTCTTCCGGAGCCATTCAAGCTGCAATCTCCAGATTCCATCTTCTCCTTCAAGAAGAGACAATGTTAACAAAACAAATAAATTCAATGATTTCTTCACCTATCTAAGTGACATGATTATGATTTTTTTCATATCTGTGAACTACTTGCACTTATTTTTAATTGGCTTACTTTTCTATTTAAATTAAAATATCTTAATATGTTCTCCACTGCTATAAATGGGAAATCAACACTACTTTACATAAAAAATACATGAATTGAAATAAAAACAATTTTAAATAGACCTGTGGCCAACTGAATCTCTGATTTTGAGGTTTGCTGTCTCGTTATGAAAAAGAGAGCCAGGCACAGTGGCTTATACTTGTAATCGCAGCACTTAGGGAGGCCGAGGCAGGGGAATTGCTTGAACCTGGGAGGCGGAGGTTGCAGTGAGCTGAGATGGTGTCACTGCACTCCAGCCTGGACTACAGAGAGAGACTCTGTCTCATGAAAAAAAAAAAAAAAGAAGAAGAAGAAAAAGAGATGGTGTTAAAAATTAGTTATAAAATTGTGATAGCACAAAACCAGCCTTTGACTCTACCTGAAATACTGAAAGAATTAAGGGAAAGAGAACTAAAAATTTTTAAAAAATGCTTTATGTAAGTCTATTATTTAATTATATCTTAGATTACATATGAACATTTGATATCCCTTCAGTATTATCCATTCCATAATCTGGGATATACTGAACTAAACAAAGCTAATGCCTCCATATTTGAGGTGACATGAAGCCATACCCACTAAAGATACACAGGTGGACAAAACTTTAAGGAATAACTAATTAGAGAATGTGAGACACCATGGAAAATCCACGGAGGAGGCATCTTTAATCCTTACATATTAGGTATCCCCTTGAATGGGAATTTCCATGGAAAGGCAACCACAGAAATACACAGACTCGTGTCTTTGCTCCTAAGCAGCCCCCTTTTGTCCAGATTCCAGGGCTGGTAAAATAATGTTGTCTGATTCAAATCATGCCATCACTCAGTCATCCAAAGAACATATTTAGCAACTACTGCATGCTAAGCAAGCTCCCAGGCGCTAGAAATACAATACCAAAAACATACATATGAATCCTCCCTTCGTTCCCAAATTTTCATGGGAATTTTATGGGCCAGGATGACTAATACAATTCTCTAAGCCAGGGTTTCTCAACGTCAGCATGATTGCATTTGGGGCAAGATAATTCTTTGTGGGCACTCAGTTGTCCTGTGTGTTGCAGAACATGTAGCAGCATCTTTCGCCTCTACTGTAGCAGCATCTTTGGCCTCTACTGACCAGGTGCAAGTCTCTCCCTCATTAGTGTTAACAGCTAAAAAATATTTCCAAATGTTACCAAATGCTCCTGAAGGGCAAAATCACACCTGGTTGAAAACCACTACTCTAAGGCCTTTTTCTCTAGTCCAAACCAAAGGTACTGAGTTGTACAACTCTAGATAATTCTATTCATATTTATTCTATGTTAAGTTACCACTTAGAGTGGTGCAATAGCTGTACATCACTCAAAAGGAGGAACTCTGCTTTACCATGCTATAAGCAAAAGTTGCATGCTATGGTAATATACAATAATTTGGAGATTTCATGAAGTTCCAGAATATAGACTACCTATCAAAGTCGTACTATATTTTTAAGTTTCATTTATCAGTATTGTTTCACTTTCATGTTTCATCTCTTTGCCACACACACTTATGCATACACAGAAGCATGAAACCTCCTTACTTTGCTTAGAATATGTTTAGCTCTAAGCAGAACTCAAAGTGAGGAACTAAAGGCATTATTGATGGATGCTGTAGATAATTATAGGTAACTCACTATTCTTTGGGGAATGGGAGCATGAATCCCAGGAATTTTAGAAAGTTGAAAGTGTGGAAGTAGGCAAGGTAAGAAATAGCCTCAATCCACAGACACCTTCCTTTTAGATAGTGTAACAGACCAATGGTTCACAACCCTAGTTGTCTTACAGGACAATGAGTAGACATTAAAAAGAGCAACTATCACAACAAACAAAACAGCTATACCTGGGCTCCACCCACTGAGTTAGAGTATCTGTCCAGGGATCCTTAGATCTAAAATATGCTACGGGCAATGGTAATAGGCAGTCAAAGGTGAGAACTACTGTTCTAGGTTGTCAAGAAATACTAGGAAAAAACTATGCAAGAAAATAAAGCTTGAAGTACACAGATGATCCAGTTATCTTTGCATTTTTCAGATTTTAGATACCAACTTGCATCCATTGAGCACAGATACTTGCCCAAAATAGAATAAAAATCCTTAGTATTTAGACTTTTTCCCACACATATAGCAGTACAGTTTAGTGTGTATGTATGTATACACACACACACACACACAGAAAGACACCACCCATTATCAAACAAAAGGTTGTCAACAGTGTCTATCTGTGCCTCTCTGTGACCTAGAAGTTACTGAATTCTAAGTTACTTGAATGATCTCTAATTGTAAGTCAATACAGCATAGAAATCATAATCACTTAAAATGTCTGGAAAGGTTTTTATGATCACATGAAACTCTAGGAAATCTTCCCTGTTGCCTTTGAATCCTAGCAGCTGGGACTCCAGTCATTTCAGTGAATAAAAAAGAGACTTTTTAACTACAAACAACTGACTAACTGCATAACAACTATAACTCAAAACATCGTTTTGCCAGAATGCAACCATTTTTTGAGACTATAATTATAGTAGGAAACCAGTGAGCAGATTAAGAATGAAAGGGTATATGAATAACATTCTGAAAGGAAAATTAATCTTTCAAGTCTTGAATTCAAATACAAATTCATGGAGCAAAAATGGGCCCCAAAATTCAGAACAATTGTAGCTAGAGATGGAGATAGGCAAATCCTGGTATCTGAGGAAAGGATAGGGACAATAGGAAATATAATTTTGGCTTCTTTGCGTGATGGTAGGGTTTGAATGCATCCCTTCCCAAATGCAAGTGTTGAAACTTAATGGTCAATGTGATAGTATTAACTGGTGGGCCTTTAAGAGGTGATTAGGTCAGAAGGGCTCCTCCCTCATGAATGGGATTAAGGCCCTCAGAAAGGCCTTATAAGAGGCTTCATGCAGGATTTAGCTAGCTTGCCTTTCCACTTTCCACTATGTGAGGCATGGCTACCTGCACTCTGAAGGAAGCATCAAGAAGGCCCTCACCAGATGCTGATGCCTTGATCTTGGACTTCCCAACCTCCAGAACTGTGAGACACAAATTTCTACTATCCACAAGGTATCCAGTCTTTGGTATTCTATTATAGCAGCACAAAAGCACTAAGACACATGGCTTATAAGGCCCTGCATAGTCTGATGTCTGCTGCCCTGACAATCATCTCATCACCAGCTCCCTGTGTCCCAGCTAAAAAACCTATCTTTAAGACCCTAGAAAATACCTAGCCCTTTCTCAAATCATACCTTGGAACTATACTTCTCCAAGTTTCAGTGGGTATCAGCCCACTTTACCTCCTTAGAGAGGCCATGTCACTAGCTTGGGCAGAGATCTTTGAAAATTACCATAGCAGGTTGGTTTCCCTGGGAAGAAGAGTCTTGTTTATTAGTGAGGGATGTGAGATCAATTTATGGGAAAGGGGTGTTCTGAAGCAGGAGTTGTCCTGAGCTGAGCTGATGATGTTGGGCCTTTATAGGCATTAGACGTGGGCTTCCCTGGAAAGGGGACATGACATTGCACAAAGGAGTACTCTCTTCCACTGAGGCAATCCCTAAAACAGGGCTAACATGTAAGTGCTAGCTACTGGACACATCCTAGCAGCTGGGGAAGCAGCTGGTTCTCAAAGGTCGGTCTGAGCAGAGAACCAGGAGGCCACCAATTTGACTTTAGCTCTTTGTCCCTCCATTTGTGCATTTGTAAAATGGAGATAATACCATCAAGTTCAAAATGTATATAATATCTAACATGATGGCTAGCTCAGTGTAAGTTCTCAATAAATGTTAAATTTGTGTCCTTTTCTAGTCTATTCAGGAAAGAATACAGACGCAATTTTAATTCAGGAGCACTTTTAGAAAAGTGTCACTTTCTTTCTCTTTTTATCTATTTATTCACCCAATATTTACTGAGAACCTAGTAGGTGGTAGAGGTTTTCCAACAGCTGAAGAAAGAGTGCTGCAAGTTTTTGTTCAAATAGAGCTTACATTTTAGTAATTGGGAGAAAGAAAATAAACATATAAATAAATAAGTATTAAGATACTGTTGTGAGTAATACATGTTAACTTGAAGAACAAAGAAATGTGTCTTTTAAGATGTTGTATTATTGGATTGCATTAGTGGGTCACAGGAACCCAAATCAAACTAAACTAAACTAACTTAAGTTATGGAACTATATTGGCCCGCATACAAAAACTACAGAAAAGGTAGAGAGGGAACCAGCTATAGAGACCCCTGGATCCAGAAACCCAAACACCTCTGAGACTATCTTGCTTATTCTTGTTTCTTTCTTGCTTATGTACTGGTATAATTCTCTGATACCAGCTCTGTTACTTCAGCATCAATTCAATAAATCCTCAGGGAAGAACTCTAAACAACCTAACTTACATTAGCTGTCCCATCCTCTATAACTATGGTGCTAAGGGAGCATAATTGGTTCATAATGAGATATGTCACAGCCATGGCTAGGGCAATAAAAGTATTGTTAACAATAATATTGAGCTTTTACCATGTATAAAATATAGTACAATTATAGAAATGTGTCTATTAAAAATAAACTCTGTAAGGACTACTATCTCCTCTTTACTGATGAGAAATTAAGGCTCATAAAGATTAAGTAACTTGTAAAAGCACACATTATTAGTAAGTATGGAAGGTCAAATTCAAGCCCACTTAAATCACCTCTCCAAAGCATATGTTCCTAACTACTAGATAATTAGGCCATGCTAATGTTGATTTCTATATAGTTACATTATAGTAACTATAATTATTTAATTAGCTTAATTAATCCATGCTAATCAGTCTTCCACCCAAAATGAAAGCATGATAATTGGACATTCACTAATGAAAAGCATATCTATACATAGGCTAACAAAATGGGAAATATTATAAGAAACAAATGGAAGGGTAAATGAAAATAAAATACCATTGAATGCTATAATCATTGAGGACAATCAGACCATCTGGCATTTAACCAGATTTAATTCATGTCAGCACTCTTTCATTTGATTGGGTAGGTTCTGCCTTACCTTGGAAAATCAGTAAGGCAATGCGAAATAAGAAGTTAGAAGATATGAGATATGAGATCTAATTTTCACTCGATAAATATACAATCGAACTTGAATAAATCAATGGCCCAGTTTTCTAACCTATAACATAAGGACAATAGCACCTGGTATACCTATTTAATATATTCAATATGTGTTTCCTAAGGTAAAATAAAGATAAATATGAAAGCACTTAAGAGTATTTATTAATCAAAACATAAGAGTGAGGTTTTAAAATACCAAAATAGAAAAAAAATATATATATATATAAATATCTGGATGCTTTCTTAAATCTGTGGGTCTACAAAGAAAGATTAAATGTTTAACATAAATATAATCAAAAGCAGGCTTTGTATAGCTAAAAGAATAGTAATTTAAGTGAAATATAAATAGAGTCAAGAAGAGGCTCCAATCAAACTAAATATTTTTATGTTTAAGTAAGTAACAAGGTGTTAAAAATAGTTTTCTCTTTTCTAGATTTAGAAACGTAATAAAATTTTACTTTGGCCACAAGAATTTTCAAAAGATTATTCTATATTTTATAAGAAACAAGTAACACAAATTTCTGGTGGTCTCTAAGATTGTGGTGGTTGGAAAGTTTAACCTTATGGTTGGTTTATTATCATTTGATTTTGCAGTCCTTGGATTTCAATTTCCAACTCAGCTTGATATTTTCAGTTGAAAAACTGAATTTGTTTTAAACAGGACTGTAAAAATGTGACAATTACAAAAAGAACGATTTGAGAAACCAACCATAACGGGAAATTAAACATCCCACTGAAACACTTTAAAGGCTTTTTAGCAGAAGAAATATGTGCTATAAAATTTAATCTAAGATAATAGAAACTTCTAAGTGTGGATTAAAGAAATATAAGTAAAATTGCTAACGGGTGGAATTATGCCCTTTTAAAAAGTCTACTTTCCAAAAACAACAATTTTTCTAACTTTCCAGGATATAGGCTTCCCATGATATCTAGACAGAAATTTCCAGCTTTACATTTGCTTGCAAAATCGCGGAATGTAGAGCTGGAAGAAATCTTGAAACCATTTAATCCAACATCCCCCATTTTAAAGAAGTGTGAAATTGAAACTCAAAGAGATAAAATGGTTTGCCTAAAATCACATTGCAAATCAGCGCTATGTTGATGACATTGATAACAAACATTACTTGAGATGATTATCTGAGATAAGGATTATGAGCCCACTTTACAGATTAGCAGCCTCAGGTTCAGAGAGGTTGACTAGTTTGTCCAAATCTTCAACCGAAAAGTTGCTGAGTTAAAGCTGGAACTCATATTTTTCTGGAACTAAAATCCATTCTCAGTAAATTGTCTACAGCACTCTGTCCTCTGCCTGATAGGTGGACTAATTTTTTACCTCCCCAGCACAGATGGATTCCACATCTATCTCAAGAAAAATGAAAGCATTCTAATAAAGTTCCCAATCAAACGGATCCTTCTAGTCTTACTTTCTGGTTTAGTTTACTTCTCATCTCTGATCAGGCATTTGTTGCTCAGAGAAGCCTTCTCTGACCACCACAGGTCAATTCACCATATTCTAGTGCTTATTAGAGCAGCAATTTTACATTTGTTTGCATTATAACTTGAATAACATGTCTGCCTTTATAAGATTATAAGCTTCATGAGGATAAGAACTGTGTCTCTCTTTGTTTGCGACTGTATCTTCAACCCTGTGGCTCTTAACAGCCACACAAAAACAATTGTTGAATAAATGCCTTTGAAAATGCTTAATTCCTACAAACTAATAGGGCACCCTATAATTAGACAACTAGAAAGACATTTCATAAGATGATTACTTTCATTTTCACTGTCATTTTACACATGGCACAGTTTTAAAATGTCATAAAATATACAAAGCATAATGACAGGAGAATATAATAAATAGGAACTGAAAGAGATCAGAATATGTCACCCCAAAATATGCCACTTTTTCATAAGGTTTACTTTGAGCTGAAGGCAGTCAGCAAGCAGCAAACACAGAAACAGCTGTTTGCCTCCCCACTATAGGCCTAAAAGGAGGACATACATTTCCTTTTGTGAGGGTCTTCCCCCTTTCCACTGCTGTACCAGGAGGACAACCACTATCACTGGAGATAGAAACTCAGTACTGAGATAGATCTGCACACATAAATCTTACTAAAAATAACCCTAATCTTCCACTAGGTTTGCCCATATACTTAACTTCCCACAATTAACTGCTCCTAGAAGCCTGAATCTCTTTTCCTTTGTCTTGTCACTTCTACACAATTTATCACCCTTAGTTAAAATTGTATGCAAACCTGGTCTAATTGCTTTTTTGGTTTTCACTTCTTTACTGTGACATCCTCTCTGCATGTAAAAATTAAATTACTAACATCAAATAAAATTTGTGGCTTGTAATCCCAGCAATTTGGGAGGCTGAGGCAGGAGAATTGCTTGAGCTCAGGAGTTCAAGACCAGCCTGGGCAATATAGCGTGACCCCATCTCTATGAATATAAAAAATTAGCCAGGTGTGGTGATGCATGCCTGTAGTCCCAGCTGCTCAAGAGGCTGAGGCAAGAGAATCATTTGGGCCTGGGGGATCAAGGCTGCAACGAGCTATGATTGCACCACTACACTCTAACCTGGGTGACAGAGTGAGAATTGTCTCAAAAAAAAAAAAGTATGTTTTTTTTTTTCCTATTAATCTGTCTTTTGTTAGTTTAATTCAGAGGCCCCAGGTACAGATTTTAAAAGAATAGAGAAACAGGATTTTTTCCTCCCCATATAATATTCATACAGGGTTAGGGAGCTGGCTATATTCACAGTATGTACTGAAACAACAAAAAATACATAAGGCTTGATATAACTGGTTAACAGGAAGTTAACAATTAGTATGTCAGCATGGACCAAAGTCTGTGACCAACTTAAATTCAATAGGCAATAGTCTCTCAAATATACAATTATTTACCTGCTGTTTGCAACTGTGAAGAGAATCTTAATGTATGCATTTGAAGGGCTACAAATAAAGGGAAGCAACTACAGCAAAAGGCACTGCCTAATAATGTCTGTTTGCAAATAAGTTACTTAAGCCAATAGTGCCAGTTCCTCACTCTTTCGAAGGTAGAACTCAAACATGCCATAATAAGATTCATTTTCATTTTTCTAATAATGCATGCTATCCTTAAGAAAGGTAGATTATATTGCACAGGGTTCTTAGTGAGCTTTGATATGTTTCTTCTTTTTTCCCCTTTCTTCTTTCTGATTTTTTCCCCTCCTTTAGGGTGGGGATGTTGTGGTAAATGTGAAGTCACTAATCTTTGATCTTTGTGCATGAGGCTTCCTTCCACTGCAGATCAATTATGACAGACTAAATTAGCCTTTGAGCAGAGGCTCTGATTTACTTTTTAATTCCCTGCTTCATCACTAGGCTCTGAGATGTGTCTGCTCTTTGCCCTCTGCAGTTGTGTTGGTGATAATAGTGATATATTTCACTGGTTTGCTTCCTTTCCAAGCCCTCAAATATCTGCACACATGTGCAGTCCAATAAAATCCACTGTTTAGAAGAGATGTCTGTGATTTGTGTCAATGTTTTACATGGTATTTTTCTCCAACAAGAATTGCATTAGGGAAAAAATAGCATTTTTCTTGAGGAAACACAATTTTCTCCCTTCATTGGATTTTGCTCTAAGTTATTTGTTTAGCTGTGCTACATATTTTCATGGACATTTTATACGTGCAGTCTGTCATGTTGCTACTTGAACAGTCCTTTTAAATGTCAATATAAGATTAAAAGTGTCTGCTTATTAAAGAGATCACCCAAGTTTTGCTGGGTTTCAGTATCCTTTATTCTTTAATAATTTAATGGTCATTATAGTCAGTCTTTTCTCTGCAATGCAATAGCAACTGAGGAACTGTTTTCTTTTGATGAAATGAATCTGCCTTCTGAATTTGGAAAGAAAGAAAAAATTAACTTAAAAAAAGGCTATGAAGATTGAGCTTGAGCCTATTAAAATCTTACAAACAAAAACAGAGGGACAGAGGAAACTTTTGGAAGTAATACATACGTTTATTACCTTGATTGCAGTGACAGTCTCATGAGTCCTTGGATATGTCCAAACTCATCAAATTGTACACATTAAATATGTCCTTTGTGTATCAGTTATACCTCAATAAAATTATTAATAAAAAACAATAGACTGACAGTAACAACAAAAACCTACAAAATGATCACAGACCTATGCTTTAAAATGTAATTCTTCATACAATGCTCAGTCTATAATCTTTTGATTTTGAGATGTCATTTTCCTAGTGACTTAAAATCTACCTGTAGCATTATAACGAAATATTTGTATACCTCAGCTTCCCTTCGGAGACCTTACTGAATTTTCATGCCTTGGAAATCAAATTTATTTGAGTACGTGATTTGAGTAAAAGCAACTTCAATAAGACTCCAGTTGAAACAAATGTATTTTTGGCACCTCAATACCAAAATTATGTATGCAATTTGGAGGTAATCCAAAGAACAGCTGAGAGAGGATGAAGGGAATGGGGTGTTTGGCTAAGGAAGAAATGTGAGGCTTCTGAATGTCCCCAGAGTGGGTGAACAACAAGAAAGGAACATAACAGCCCATAAATATTTAAAAGGTATAGACATCAAATATGGATAGGAATGATTAATTCTGGGACAAGGCATGGAGCTAGTTCTGCTGCACTCATATCCTCATATCATGGGAAAGAAAAAAAAAAGGATATGGGTTAGCATCATTGCTGAGGAGCATACAACTTCGATTATTTATGCACAATGTTCTAGCATCCAGTGGAATCTTTCATCTCCTCTAAATGCATCTGAAGAGATGTTGAAAATCTATGCATATTTATTTAACAGAGGTGAACTTCTTGACCAGAGTCCCACTTGGCTAGGTGGGACTGTCAGAGATCTGATAGTTAAGGCAACATTAAGACTCATCAGTAACCATGTGTAAGTGTAAATGGAAACTCTTAGCAAGACTGCCAAGATAACAGGATCCAGAGAGGCAATCTCAGAACTTCTCAGCACAGAAAGTGTCCAAAAAGTGATCTACCAGGAAAATCTTTCCCTCCTTCTGTTCCTCTCTTTCTTCTTCTTTCTCCCCACCTCTATACTTACAAAGCGTCTAATATGCCCCAGATTGTGTTCTCAGAGGCAATGATGCAAATAAAAATTTAACTTGAACTCTGCTCTCAAAGATGTGCTCATGAGACCAATGTGTAAAGAATTAATTTTAACTGAGCATGAAGCATTGTAAACAGAGCTAGAAGGAGACAGAGGCAAGATTGGTCAAGCAAATTGCATTTGTGCAGTATGTGCAGCTCATTGTCCTCAGAACATTTAAAAAGGAGGATTTGGTTAATCATGTCCTCCTCAGGGTACAGGAGCCAAGCCCTGGTGTAACTAAGCATTTGAATGGTCTCTAGCAGTAGATTTATGTGTCATTGGAAAATATCAATATCTTTATAAAAACTTCACAGACCACCAAGAGAAGACAGCTGTAACGTCTCATAGGATAGAACTTTATTAAGACTGAAATGAAAATACTATTCTCTCTTCTCTACTCTCTTTATGTCTTTGACATAAAATAAGTCATCCAAATCCATAAATCAGTACGAGATGCAGTGTGTAGAGATAAGTATCATCAAGCAGTCTTGGCACATGACCCAAGGTGACCACACAGCACATGTTTTATCATGATTTTCTGGAGCAAAAATGTAGTCTCTGTCATTCAACTACTTAAGCCTTCTGTTAAGATGCATAGATAACATCACCTTTGGATAAATTATACATAAGTGTAGCAATAATTGAAATGTTATATATAAATCTATATTCATCTGATAGGCACAAACTCAATCTCATAAGATTTCTAACAGCTAAACTGCTTATTGTGCCCTAAGTTCAGATAAATTTGGGTGTTGAAACATGTAAAAACAAAATTAGCAATCATATGTTGTAATCTAATCAGAGCTTGAAGATTATTTTACTCCATTGTTTTAAAATTCTTGAGAGGTTGGGTATTCTGGGAGGAAATTTCCAAACAAGAGATTCTCAAAAGAAAAATGAAGATTAGGTAAATGCGTGTTTGTGTGTGGGTGTGGGTATGGGTGTTTTATGACTATGATTCCACAAACCCTTCCTGGAACCTGATGGCTGATTTCCCTAGCACAATGAAAACTGACAGTAAGGGAACTTATTCTGTAGAATTAAATAATGATTTCATCAATCACCAAGAGGAACACAAGAAATAAACATAATTCAATAAAATACAGGAAAGAATGCAGGGCTACGAGCAAGAAGGGTGTTTTGCAGGTTACTATCCATTTTCATGATGTCAAGAGACATAATTATTAATACATCATCATGACACAACCACAATTACAGTTTCTTATAGTACTATGATAATCTCTTTTTTAAAATTTAATACCCTGGGTATTGTATTTTGTTCATTACTATCTCAGAAGATTTACCTATGTTTCTTATGAACTAGAAATTCATTTAAAGTGAAATCATAAAAGTGTTTTAATGGAATAAATGTATCCCACACAATCATCATCAAAGGAATTGATTAATCAGGTTTTGGGAAGAGTTTTCTCTAAGGATATTAGAATATACTTCAAACCATTTTTAATGTTACAAGAGACTTGCAGATGCCCCGTGGTTAGAAAGCCTGTATGGAGAACCCCTCCTGGAGAAAGTTCCCAAGTGAAGATCTAAAAATAGTGGAGGGTAAAACCGCTCCAGTGGATGAGAGAAGAGAGCAAATGTTTTTCAAAGCACAGACAGTTTCTTCATAGACTTATTCTTGGTATGGCCCGCATTCATTTAGAAGGCCGCTGGGGGTTACCAGGAATCAGGTAAGCTAACAGTAACCCATAAAGTCAAGATTCTCTATCTCTTTCCACATTGTCTTCATTATTTTATATTTGTATTAAGGTCCCATTTGCAACAAATGCATAGAAAAAAATTCTTCATACACCAAGTAATATCTTATTTCTTCTGGAGTGCATATTCTCTTGGTGACATAATGTGTTCTTGAGAAAGTAAGAAAATCATTCTTTCATCATTGAGAAAAAAATAACTCGTTTTTGTTTTTCCTCCAATCATTTTGTCTTTAAAAACTAGTTGTGATACTAATTATTGGCACTTACTGAACCAAACACAATGGTATGGACCAAACCCAGTGCTAATATTCATTATCGTAATAATCTAATTTAAGCTGCACCTGTAGACAGTTACAACTATTATTCCAGTTTTATGATTTACAAAATGGATCATCAAAATAGCTAAATAGCTTGCCTAGAACTATATCACCGTGTGTTTGGCCCTCCCTCCAATGTGGACTTTTCTCATTGTTCCAAACTCTTTGAAATTAGTTAAATTCAGCTTGGTGTTGCACAAAGAATTTGAAAAAACTCCAATCAAGGATTCAGGTCAGATTTCAAATGGATTCAAATTCAAGGAACAGTGACTGAAGCTGTAAGTCATTCAGACTATGAAGCGTGAGCTCTGTTTACCCCCTGAAAATACTGGTTTTCTTACTGAAACTTCAAGCCTCCTTAGAAGTCAACCTTTTCAAATCTCAGTGGTGAAACTATTTTTTTCTATTAAAAATGACATTTTGATAAATATTATAAATATGCCACTTTCAAATATGCCAACAGGTCAGCCAACAAGAAAAATAACTTTAAGGTAAGGGTTTTGATCTTTCAAAAATAAGCCAGCAATTTAATGGAACTCAAAAAACGAAAAAACCCTCACTATATGATATATCTGGTCCATATCTACGCTAAGACCGTAGTGCAGACAAAAGTTCTGCAACGTCTCCTTATCCTTATCTTGTGTGACTCCTGCCCTATGTACTGCAATAATTAAATACAATCAAAAATCATAAAACAACTGATTAAGGAAAATACTCTTACCGGTAAATTAAGTTCCCCTTAGTTCCACTATGATTTGTTTGCAGTATTAAGACAGGATTATGGTTTGCAGTTTACAGCACCTAGGGATAGATTAGAAAGTTGTAATTTTGGAAACAATTATCATTTGAGTCACTTTTAAATTAATTCTTACATTTTCTGTTTAAAAAAAGGATTTAATTTTTCTTTCTCCTCACACCCCTCAAAATTTCCACTCAAATACCTAAGCTACAGTATTGCTCTGTTGCTAAAAAAAGGAGCCCTGTGACTTTCTATCAAGGAATAAAAGAAGAAGAGAGGACAGGCATGCAAAAAGCAGCCACATAATTACACTTCTCATTGAAAACATTATCGATGTGTCTTCTCTCATGAATTCACGTATTTTGCAACAGACCACAGTTGTAAGTATTTCTACATAGCAGTTCTCCTGACCTGTTTGGCACAATAGCTACTTGCATCTGTCTGATGCTGTGACTAATCTGTCAAAATAAAATGATATCGACCAAAATGAGGAGAGCTTTGTCAGGAAGCATTTGAAAGATCAGACCTCTGAACTACAGAGTGAACATAAGCCTTCAACTCAAGAGGTCATCTCTCACCATGGTTTGCCAAGCCGCCAATCTCTTAAAACATCAACATGTGAAATGAGGGGACTGATTCAACCAACATATCCAATCCTTTTACTGTTCATTCCCAGGTGTCTCAAGGATTGGCTCCCAATCTCAAAAAGATTGCTTAAGCTTGTTTTTGAATGCCATCCCATGAACACCCTTTTAAAAAACTACATTTTCTATTAGGCATCAGAACAATCAGAATAAGTCAACATTTTTTTGCATACCAGCTGTCATAATTTAATGACTGAACATCATTCAGAAGAGCTAAATTCCATTTAATAATTCTAACTCATTCCGGTAGAAATTACTAATTAAGGAGATTTATAAAACTACATCTTTGGCCCTAAGAAAAGGAAGAATGGCTGAAAAATTCAAACAACTCATTTCCACTCTGTGTATTATTTGACAATCTTTTTGGCCTTATTCCAAAAGCTGTTGCCAAGAAGTTATAAACAGATTGCAATGCCTCCGGAGACAACCTCACACCAATACACTGAGAAGAATTCCACCCTGGAAAGTATAAGAAAAGTCGTCACTGCTTTCCAGTTGACCAAGTGACACACTGCACAGACCGTGCCCTTAATACTTTTGTTTAGTAACCTCATTTCAGCCCCATAAGGCCTACTTCTGACAGCATTATTATTACAAACAGAAATGTTTGTGGATGACTAACCATGCACGAAGCTGCATTTAATATGGCTTCTAACCAATGGGTCCATGGTACACATTGTTTTAATATAATTGTGTTCACTGACTTCTGCAGGCTAATAGAAGTTTACCTAAGTAGAAGAATAC
Organism: Pongo pygmaeus; assembly: GCF_028885625.2. NCBI lineage: Eukaryota > Metazoa > Chordata > Mammalia > Primates > Hominidae > Pongo > Pongo pygmaeus. The sequence continues at coordinate 77,918,374 of NC_085930.1, forward strand.
AGAACTTGGCTGCCACTTTGCTGTGTCCAGCATCCTATGTGTGTTACAACAGTATCTCAGTGGGGAAAAGAAATAATGCAATGTTTGCATTTGTTGACTCAAAATGAGATTTGCTGACCCTGCTGTTCCATTTGCTGAGGTGAACATTAAATAACTTAATCTAGAGTGTTCTTTATCCCAGTGATAAAGAATGTCGTGCATTCAGGATCTCCTATAGCCATGGTACCACTTTTATTGTTCTAACATTAGATCTGTCTAAGACATCTCTTCAAAATCCATCATGTCATGAAGCCACCTCAGGTGGCTCTTCCCAGTGGGTCCCCACTTCTTACCACTGTCAAGGACATTCAAGACAACAGAGATCAGTACTTGTGCTGAATTACCCACCACACTCTCACTTAGGATTTTCAAGACAGTTGTTTGACATTAGGCATGGAAACTGTAGCTATGATCAAACTTATTTGTATGCTCACAGCAGCAGCCTATGCCCACAGAGCTCTCATCTGCTTCCTTCAACTTTGGTTCAGAAGGCATTCACATTAATCATGTATGTAAGTTCCTTGCTACTAATCTAATCTCTCTCTCTCTCTCTCTCTCTCTGTGTGTGTGTGTGTGTGTGTGTGTGTGTTTGTGCGTGTGTTCTTAGTGTTTATTGTAAATGAAGAATTATCTTTGTATTATTTTATTTTATTTATTTATTTATTTATTTATTTTGAGATGGAGTCTCACTCTGTTACCCAGGCTGGAGTGCAGTGGCACGATCTCGGCTCACTGCAAGCTCTGCCTCCCTGGTTCAAGCCATTCTCCTGCCTCAGCCTCCCAGGTAATTGGGACTACAGGTACCCGCCACCACACCCGGCAAATTTTTTGTATTTTTAGTAGAGAGGGGTTTCACCGTGTTAGCCAGGACGGTCTTGATATCCTGACCTCATGATCCACCCCCCTTGGCCTCCCAAAGTGCTGGGATTACAGGCGTGAGCCACTGCGCCCAACCAGTCTCTGTATTATTAGGTTTTCTTCCATTCCTTCATGTTGTAGGTGCATGATCTCTGGAAAGAGATGCACAGACCATCCTTTAGAATGAAACAAGAAATATGGAGACATATATACATATATATATATATATATATACACACACACACACATACTTATGATTTTTCATCTCATTTTTAAACATTTCTCTCCTTTTACTCTTTTCTTATGATAAATTTTAGCATACTAATGTCTCTGTACAATTTAGGATATACATATAGTGGAGGGATAGGCTCAAACATTATTAGATAAGGGTATATACAAAATACACTACTATAATCTAAGAAAACATCTTTCTAATTTTGTTTTTGTTATATTAACATGACATACAATCCTTTGAATTTATTTACTCTAGAAAGCATTTACCCTTTCCCTCACCACCATTGACATACATACTAACGTCTTATTCTCTGTTATTAGTGAAAAGTTGTGTTTTTCTTTCAAAGTCCCTTAGTTTCTTTTACTTAAGAGATACAAATAAATATACCCACCAAATGTAAAACAAGAATGGAAAGGAATATTAAAAAGAAAATATTAAAAAGGAAGTAATTTAAGGCAAAACAACATTTGGGTCCTTACTGGTTGTTTGCTTTGTAACTAAGATTTAAAAAGTATGACTGAAAGAAAATATAGTATATGCACAAAAAACTAGTTAAATTAAACTCTACTGACTTGAGGCAAAGTAAAAAAAAAAAAAAAAACAGAGAGAAGTATACTGGAAGGAGAAACAAAACTTGCTGAAGAGCAAGATACAGTAAAAACTGGGTTATGAGGGTACACTCAGCAAACAACCTACCCATGGCTGGTGTAATATGGGAGCTGCAGATCAGCGGAACTCAGGTCACTTGTTTTCTGAATATGAGCATGTTGTGACTCTGAAGTTATCTAATATTTGAAAGTAGTACTTTTCACACAACATACCCTCTGAAGTTATCTAATACTTGAAAGTAGTACTTTTCACACAACATACCCTCTACAGCAAACCGATGACTTCATTAGATGCTCAGCAAGAGAAATGGTGATTGCTTGCCATGCTGGAAGGAAAGTTGGCTTCACAAGACATTTTGAGACATGTTATTTTATGACATGACTCCTTTCTGAGCTATTTATAAGATAAATTTCTCCTTATGCACTGAACTGACAACAAATCATAAGTAATTTGAAACTCCATCTAGACAAAATTAAAGGCCTAACAGCTATAAATATTCCTACTTCTTTTCATTCTGTATTTAACATAAGAAATCTTGAGTTCCATAAGGGCATATATTAGTTGTACCAATGTCACTGCCTGGCACCATAATAAAACGTAATATATACTCTTTGCATAAGGCCATAATCACCAAAACATCATGATACTTGTATAAAACTAGGCACATAGACCAATGGAACAGAATACAGAACCCAGAAATAAACCCAAATACTTACAGTCAACTGATCTTCTACAAAGCAAACAAAAACATAAAGTGGGGAAAGAACACCTATTCAACAAATGATGCTGGGATAATTGGCAAGCCACATGTAGGAGAATGAAACTGGATCCTCATCTCCTACCTTATACAAAAATCAACTCAAGAGGGATCAGGGACTTAAATATAAGACCCGATACCTATAAAAATTCTAGAAGATAACATCAGAAAAACTCTTCTAGACATTGGCTTAGGCAAAGGCTTCATGACCAAGAATTCAAAAGCAAATGCAACAAAAACAAAGATAAATAGGTGGGACTTAATTAAAGAGCTTCTGCTCAGCAAAATGAACAGTCAGCAGAATAAATAGACAACCCACAGAGTGGGAGAAAATCTTCACAATCTATACATCCGACAAATGACTGATATCCAGAATCTACAAGGAACTCAAACAAATTAGCAAGAAAAAAACACACAATCCCATCATAAAGCAGGCTAAGAACATGAATAGACAATTCTCAAAAGAAGATATACATATGGCCAACAAACATATGAAAAAAATGCTCAACATCACTAATGATTAGGGAAATGCAAATCAAAACTACATCTCCGTACCACCTTACTCCTGCAAGAAGGGCCATAATGAAAAAATAAAAAAAAAAACGGTAGATGTTGGTGTGGATGCAATGAAAAGGGAGCACTTCTACACTGCTGGTGAGAATGTAAACTAGCACAACCACCATGGAAAACAGTATGGAGATTCCTTACAAAACTAAAAGTAGCTCTACCATTTGATTCAGCAATCCCACTACTGGGTATCTACCCAGAGGAAAAGAAGTCATTACACAAAAAAGGTACTTGCACATGCATGTTTGTAGCAGCACAATTTGCAATCACAAAAATGTGGAACCAGCCCAAATGTCCATCAATCAACAAGTGGATAAAGAAATTGTGATAAATGTATATGATGGAATACTACTCAACCATGAAAAGGAACAAATCAACCGCATTCACAGCACCCTGGATGGAACTGGAGACTATTATTCTAAGTGAAGTAACTGAGGAATGGAAAACCAAAAATCCTATGTTCTCATTCTTAAGTGGGAGCTAAACTATGAGGATGCAAAGGCATAAGAATGACTTTGGGGGCTTGGGGGAAAGGGTGGGAGGGGGGTGAAGGATAAAAGACTACAAACTGGGTTCATTGTATACTGATTGGGTAATAAGTGCACCAAAATCTCACAAATCAGCATAAGAGAACTTACACAACAAAATACCACCCGTTTCCCAAAAGCCTATGAAAAAATAATTTTAAAATGTATATATATACTGTTTAGATGAATTAATGAATGAATGCATTAAAGCTACACATATCAATTAATAGTAGTATTCATAGTTCCTTCACCTTATCGTCACAAGTATGAATGTCATACCTTCATAGAGCAGGAGGGAGCACATTACCACCACAGTGACTGTCAAAAGAGATGCTGCAGCAGAGAAAAAAGAGACAGACAGACTGAAAATGGAGCAAGTGTGCACTTACTTGTTGTGTGATCTTAAGCTAATCAAGTAGCCTTTTAGAACTCCAGTTGTCTCATTGGTAAATAAGGGATAATAGTATCTGTTTTGCAGAATGGCTTGGAGGAATAGTACTGACATGCAAAAACTGCTTAGCACTAGGCTGAGATCTAGCCAGTGCTCTGTGATAAGCAAAGGGCATCTGCGGTAGCAGCAGCCACATCATTGTCCTGATTGATGATGTCCAGTGAAGCTGGGAGGGACACTTGAGATCATTCTCTGGGTTCCCCCTACTTGAAAGTCCCCACTCAACTCAGCCATCAGGAGGAAATCACACAGTACCCCACATGGTAGCATATGAACTTTGACAGCTGCTATATAAGCCACATGTGTGAGCAGCTACATGCCTTATTCTCACAAGACAAAAAAAAGGTTTTTTGTTTTGTTTTGTTTGTTTGTTTGTTTTAGAAGTCTTGCTCTTGTCACCCAGGCTGGAGTGCAATGGCGCGATTTTGGCTCACTGCAACCTCTGCCTCCTGGGTTCAAGCAATTCTCCTGCCTCAGCCTCCTGAGTAGCTGGGATTACAGACAACCGCCACCACATCCAGCTATTTTTTTTTTTTTTTGTATTTTTGGTAGAGACGGGGCTTCACCATGTTAGCTAGGCTGGTCTCGAACTCCTGACCTCAGGTGATCCATCCACCTCGGCCTCCCAAAGTGCTTGGATTATAGGCGTGAGCCACTGTACCTGGCCAGAAAAGGGTTTCTTTACAATGTTTTATGCAAGATTTTGAGTTCCTTAAGTCCAGGTCGGGGAAACATGATCTTATTAATTTTTTCCTTCCTAGTACTCAAGCACAATGGCTGTCAGATTGCCAAATATTTGTTGCTTAGTACACATATGTTGACAAAAAATGCCTATTCTATATAGATGTGTGTGCATTTGAGATCAAAACTGGCTATTTTTTTATTTTTTTCCTTTAAAAAATGTATCTGATCTCAATTGATCTTTAAACACTGGAGATCTTGAGTGATTTTTTAAATTGCTAGAAAAGGCTGTGAGCACCTCAGCTTTTAATCAATATTTAGGTCAATATTCTTAAGAAACTGGGATTGAAAACACCGCTTTTTTGGTCATCAACTAACATTTACCTGACAGGAATCAGTTCTTGATTCAAATCATGGAGGCCCAGACCCTCAAAATGTGTGCCAAAATGCTCAATACAAATTTGAATGACTGTATCTTTTAAAAAGGAAAATGATACATGAGGCACATAATATTCCCTAGGTTATAAGCCATTGGTACTGCAAAAATGAACACACAGACAGAAATTCTTCAATATGTCTAACATAAAATGATGTACAATAAAGTAAGAACTAGAAAAAATATGATACGCTGTTAATGTCGGCTTTTGGGAATTATTTATCAGAAAACCTTATATAGGCAATGTGAAGATGTTCAACTTTTTCTAAGAATACTTCTGAAAGAGCATTCTAAATAGAAATAGCCCCTATTTCTGATCACGAGTTTTAGCATTTCTTTACTAAATCACAGATATTGACTCTCCACTAAACATCATATGTGATTTTTTTCTAATATCAGTTGAAGACATATTATATGTCAGATGTCATATTTAATAATTTAGTATAATCTCAGGTAATACAAGTACCTTTAATGTGGGTACCACTAACTTTAATTTTACAAAAGATTAAATGAATTCAAATAAGTTAGGTATGATTTACAAAGTTACAATGAGAATAAATGTCAGCACCAAGATACGAACCTAATGTGTGTAACCTCAAGGCCTGTGCCTTTATCTACAGTAGACCCTCTTTCTTATTGCATCACTCATCTAAAATACTTTGAGAAAAGGACTCCATACTGGTTATACCTCAGTCTTTTACTATTTTTAAGTTATATTCAACTGTCTAAAGGAGGCTGTATTTAGCCTGTTTTCACGCTGCTACAAAGAACTTCCTGAGACTGGGTAATTTATAAAGAAAAGAGGTTTAATTGATTCACAGTTCTGCATGGCTTGGGAAGCCTCAGGAGACTTACAATCACGGCGGAAGTGGAAGGGGAAGCAAGGGACGTCTTGCATTGTGGCAGCAGAGAGACAGAGTGAGTGGGGAACTTCCACACACTTTTAAACCATCAGATCTTGTGAGACCTCACTCACTATCATGAGAACAGCATGGGGGAAACCACCCCCATAATCCAATCACCTCCCACCAGGTCCTTCCGCTAACACATGGGGATTACAATTTGAGATAAGATTTAGGTGAGAACACAGAGCCAAACCATATTAGAGGCCAACAGCATAATAGAGAGATATCAGCAAAGAATATCCCAAGGCAAGTCAGAGGTCCTAACAAGTTTGATTCCTAGCTAAGTCAGTAACACTCCCTATTAATGACGTGTTTCCTAACTAACTGGGGCCTCAGAATCCCTATTCACGACATGAGAATTTTAACTGAATGCTATTTACAAGGTTTTTTTTTTTTTGCCCTAAAAGTCTATGATTATTTTTAAAAAACTCTCTAATAATGGGACTAAAGGAGGTACAGAGAAAGGCACTACATTATTTAAGAGGCTGGGGCCATGGGACTTACACAGAAGAAGATTAGAAACATTAGAAATCTTTAGTGTGGACAGATGAATACACAGAACAGATAGATTGAAATAAAATCTTAAGGGACACAGAAAATGTGACTATAATGTTTTCTATAACCTTGGCCTGTTACAACTTGGAAGACAGGAGATCCTCCAGAAATAAATTGAGGGCAAATCATACATAATAGAATTACATTACTATAATAGATCATATATGTTAAAGAAATAAATAGCTTCCAAAAAAGGAGAGACATATTTTTGGCCAGTGCAGGCATAGTTTATTCATAGAAATGAGTATATGCATTTCATCACTACTGTCCAAGAACATCGTGGAGAACCAAGACACATTCTCTAGAACACTTCCCTTCCCTATAGAAGGCTGACCTAGAAGGACCTGGGGCTGATTGATGATATCAATAACACTCAGACACTTTGGGGTTTTGATCCAGCTTCAGCATGTAGCACAAAACAGGTCATCACTAAATATTTTCTTGAGTGAATGAATAAGCTCTGCCACTTACTAGCTGTGTCACTTTGGGAAAGTTAGTTAACTCCTCTTTTTTTTCTGCAGTCAGACGTGGATATGACGAAGCTCCTGGGAAACCAGCTATAGCCAAGTCATCATAGTAGAATACCAAGCAGGTGGAGCAGGGCCTGAGGCCAAAGGCTGCCACACAAGGTCCAAATCTCTTATCACTCAGTCGCTGGTCTTCCCACCATGAATGCTGAGGCAGTCAAACAATCCTTGAGCCATGTTTCAAGCATGTTGCATAGTCAAACCTCAAAACTCAGATCCCAGCACCAATACCAATTCATGAAACTTAAAAGCCCCATGTCCCAGAGGCCAGAGGCCCTCTTCTGGAGGTGCTAGTCCTCTGTTTCCCACCTTGGAGTATGATGGCAGAGGCTTCTCTTGTTTTCTCACTACTATCAAAGATAGTATATCAAAAGAAATCATGTTTGAAACCGTCTTGAAAGCAATAAGCAAAAATGTCAATGTTTTAAGATAAGAATAAATCAAATAGATAATCTTTTAGATCTCAAATAGGACCCAGTTTTGACTTTATATTACTTTCTAATGCAAATAGAGATGGCCTCCCCTGGAAGTAGAAGGCCACTACAATTTGCAGTAATAATTCTGCAAACAATTTATAGAGAAGCACTATGTTTTCCTATATAGTCCAAAATGTATGTGATAGTAATATCACCTTGAACTGATGCCTGATCACACCAGTTAACTGTAAGAAAGTTAATACCAATGTCAAGCTTCTTTGGTAATGATAATGGGATACATTTATACAGGGCTAACTATAGGCCAGGCACTGTCCTAAGTGCTTTACATTTTATTAACTCATTTTATCCTTATAACCCATGAGGTAAATACTGTTTTGCTTTTTTTTTAATGTCCTCATTTAACAATGACCACACTAAGGCATAAAGATGTTACATATTGCCTAATGTCACATGACCATTTCTCCAGGATGGATCTTTATAATTTTGATAACCTTAAATATTGCCGTAGGTGTTATTGCAGCACCAGTACACCTTTAAAGCAAACTCTTGTTCTTTATGGCTGCAAGCTTAGTGACACAAGTATTTTTAATAATGTTTAGAAAGCAGAATTATAAATCATTAAGTCACACTGAAATACATATGAAAACTGCCTGGAAGTCTTTTAGGCTTATTTAGGTATGAAAAGATGTTAACATCACTATTATGAAGACTTTCTGTCCCAGAGCATTGTACAAAGGGTCTTTGTTTATTCATCCAAGAACATATTACTTGACTATTCTGTGTCTGGCACTGCACTCAAGGCACACCCATGAATGGGGAGCCCTGTGTCCCCAAAATAGGAACTTGTCTAAACATAGCCAATCTCAGGATATTACTCTGTTTCCTGCTTGAGCCATTGCACCTGCTGCTTTGGACTGAGTATTTGCTCAAGTGGCTTTCAACCTCTGACCACCCTCCAAGATCCGTGCGTCACCAGCATGGGGGTCTCAAAATCCCATCCTCTCCCAAAGCAAACCAACAGTTAAACTTTCTGTTTTCCTTTAAGTATCACTAATTTTCAGTACTTGTCCACACTCCCCAGCTATTTTCAGGGCTATCTTCGTATTTTAGTCTTGATAACTACGTAACGTCTCATGCTGCATTGAACCTTGGGAGACAATAAATAATTTTCAAGTAGTTTCACTCTTTCACCAGCAGAAACTTGCTTTCTACCCATGAAGTCAGGTTGGAAAGGGTTTATAGGAGACAGCAATTGGTTAAGGTGGATAATTGTGGGAGTTTTGTTTTATTATAAAAGTAAGAAGTGCTCACTCTAGATATTTGGTAAAATACAAATATATATGTATACATACATACACATATACATTATATATATACACACATGTATACATAATAAAATAGACATCATCTGTAAAATAATATTTTAGTGTATTTCCTTCCCCAATTGATATATTAATATTCAACCAGTGCTATAGCTACACTCATATACACACACATATATACACATACAGATATATGTATGAATACATTACATATGTAAAAATCATATGCTGTTTATCTCTACATAACATTATGAGCATTTTGACTTCTTTAAATATTCTAGCATAGATTTTTATGTTCATTTGGCCAGTATGCACAGATCTAGAAATCTAACTAAGTTTGGATTAAACATATGAATATATGACCAAATACCAATGGAAAAATCTTTACTGAGTGTAATTTATAACAGTAAAATTTGGGTAACAACCTAAGTGCCCAATAATAGAGAAATAATTAAATATGTAGAATATAGTTATGTATTAGAAAAGTTTATAATTTTAAAAAGTTGTGTTTTTAAAGAATATTGAATGCTGAGACTTTGTATAATATTAGGTGAAATAAAGCACTACAAAATTTTATATAGGATGTGAGCTTAATTTTGCTCATACGAAAAACACTATGTATCAATGTCTACATGAGAAATAACATTGGAAAGAAAAACATCAAATTGCTACCATTGTTTATGGGAAGAAAGTGGTAAGGAGAAATTGAAGATGACTTAATTTAATAGATATTTTTTAATGATCATGCGTTACATTTTTTTTACATCAAAATAAACATGCTAAGAAATAAAAACAGTATTTTCTCCAAAGCCACGTAGTTATTTGGTTAGGTAAGTGGCCCAGTTTAGCAAGCTACAAAGGAAAGAATGGCATTCCTGTTGGGGTTGGGGACTGGTATAGAAAACAAGAGAGGCAACTCAGAAGCCTAAAAGAGCAGGGCACAGTCAAGAAGATATATGAAATTTTGGAGGCTGAAGATGAGGTGTATAAGGGCAAGCAATAGATAATAAAAAGAGATGAGGCTGAAAAGTTGGATTGCACAGAATGTGAAGAGCCCTAGGTGTCATGCTCAGATAATTAAACTTTATCTTGTAAAAGAAGACCATTGTGGATTTGTAGTAGGAAATGACAAGATCAGATTTATGTGTCAGGAAGATAACTCCAGTTTGGTATCTTTGTATCCTCAGACACCTTTAAGGTTTCAAGGATGCTGGATGTCTTGATTCATTATGAGAGAAAGAAAAAAAAAAAGGAGGAAAGAAAGGACAAAATTGATTTTGCCAGAAATGGTTTGAGTCCAGCCTTAAACTTAGAGAGCAAATTTTAAGTGCTCCTTGGTTTCTTTTATAAAAAGGTCTTTGAGTAGAAAAGGAAGTGCAGTAACAGAGAAAATTCTAGACTAAAGTGTAAATTTAAATGAACAGAACAGCACCATCTCAGGCACTTACTAGCTAGCCATTTAGCCAACCTCTCTGAATGTCTCTTTCTTCATTTTTTTTTTAACTGGAGCTAACAATCCCTGATTCATTTCACTCACAGGGTGGCAATGAAAATATATAAATGGCAAACTGTAACACAGAAAATGTCTAACCTAATGATAATTATTATTTTATAGCTGCTCATGAGCAAATAGAAACTTCGATCTGTAAAAAATATCTAAGTACAAACATCTAACTTGTAAAACTGTGAAAATAAACAGCTAATCAGCAGAACATAAATAAATGACTCTAATGACTCTTTAAAAAACCTAAAACTGTTACAAAGGGGCATAGTAAGATGTTCAAAAAATGAAGTAGGCTATAGTTATTGACAGGATCTAAATGTTACCTTAATTATTAAACCTCTAATTTACTATAATAATATGCTAATTATTGTAAAGTGCAAGATAGAAAAGGTACAAATTCAATGACAATTCCCAAAATATTGTTAATGAAAATGAAATAAAAATAACTCAGTACAAAGAGCTCCAGGGACAGTGCACAAACACACCGATATACAAAAACAGTTGTGTCACTCAAAAGACCAAATTAATAATGTGTAATGACATGCCAATATACAGAATGAGATCATGATTCTCCTGTGCCTCCTCACAGTGAGGTCAGTAATGGTAGGTACCAAAACCTTCTCAGTTAAGGAGATGAATATATGAATTCTAAGCATAACGTCTCGTCAACCATCAGTTGTTGCCACGACTTGCATTCCTGCCAAATACTGATAAGTACATAAATCAAGTATAAGGAAATCCAGAGATATTTTTAACATGAGGAGAGTCAAAATGTTGGAAACCATTCATTAAAATAAAATTTATATTGGGCTAGGTAAGCTGAAAGTATAGTTGAGTGTCACACCAAACACATTTAGAGATTAAGAAATAAGGTCTAGGCCGGGTGCGGTAGTTCACGCCTGTAAACCCAGCACTTTGAGAGGCCAAGGTGGGAGGATCGCCTGAGGTCAGGAGTTTGAGACCAGCCTAGCCAACATGGTGAAACCCCGTCTCTACTAAAAATACAAAAATTAGCCAGGCATGGTGGCAGGCACCTGTAATCCCAGCTACTCAGGAGGCTGAGGCAGGAGAATTCCTTGAACCCAGGAGGCAGAAGTTGCAATGAACCAGGATTGTGCCACTGTACTCCAGCCTGGGTGACAGAATGATACTCCGTCTCAAAAAAAAAAAAAAAAAAAAGGAAGAAATAAGGTTTCAAAACATATACTCCCAATTGAAAATTTCAATGAATATAAACTTCGTTTGTTATTAAAACCAACACTTAGCAGAAAATATAGTTAATCCAGTCTTACTTTGCAAACTTTGAAACTTAGTTCAACTATGGGCTAGGTCTGCTTCAGTTCTCTAGGAAATTGTACATATGCAATTATCTACTCAGTTCAAGAGGGAAGAGAGAAAAGTGGCAGTGGTAATGATGAGGGTGGTGGTGTTTACATAAAAAAGAGAGGAGAGGAAGGAGGAAGGAGGAAGGAAAAAAACTGCCTTAATTATGGGAAATCACCAAGGTAGTTATTTTTATTTTTCATAAGTATTGCGGAAAAGTGTTCATATCTCCAGTATGCATTGTCTTTCTCCTCCCAGGGAATTTGAAAGGTAGATATTTTACTGCACAAAATTCCTGTTAGACAAAACCGATAGTAAATATAAAGCAACGTATAAAATTCACCCTTCTGGTACTTAATACTAACATAGTAGGACTCCCACTTAATGTGAAAGGAAAATTGGTTGAGATTATCAGGTTAAGGGTTCTTAACTCCATTAGGATCACAAACACATGTAAGCATCTGGGGAAAGCTAAGGATTCTTTCTCCATAAATATGCACGTGCCTTCATGAGCACAATATATTGAACACAATAACAACAGTCTCAAAAATCACCTCTGATCTGGGCCATTCAAACTACTCAGACAAAGTTGAATTGAAAAAAGAGATGGTTCAGCCTTAATTTAGAGAAATAAAATCTATTGTAATTGCTTAGTAGAGTTTTATTGCAATCTACCTATAAGAATATGAGTCTACATTTTACCACAGTATAACAATGATTTTTAAATTAAACGTTTGAAACAACTATTCCTGTTCATTTTACTAGGTTTATTTATAAATGATGAAAAATAAAATTAATTTACAGACTAAATTACTTCCTTAGTGTCATACATAACAAGTGACAAAAGTCAAGTGTGGCACCCAAGTATTGTGATTCTAATTCTAGTCCTTCTGTAACAATATTGTAACCCAATCACTCTGTCAAAAAAAAAAGGTTTATACTTTCTGAAGGTAGATGTTTTAAAAGGCACAAAACAAAGTCAGTCTTTTACTATGAAAGAAAATCATATTTTTTTCAAGTCATCAGCTGGTGGTTTGTTATGAATGTGTGAACAGGCTGTGGATGCAGAGCCTTCCTACTTGGGATTTTGTCAGTGTTAAGCCTTTGCTTTCATCTATTCCTGTTTAATGTGAATGACACAAAAGCCAGAAAGAGTCACCACTTCCTTCATCTCTTCACATAATCCAGGCATCATATAGGAGCTTAAAAGACATGTTTTCTTCTCTTCATTATGTACTGAATGCTCAGAATTTATTATACAAGAGATCCTTTTATCCTTCAGAAACAAGCCCTTTTTGAAGCTCTGGTAACGGAGTGTTTAAAAGAGTTCTTCCAGTGGGGGCCAGTTGGTCACTCAGGACACATTTTAAGTACCCACATTGTACAGAACCTTATTAGGCCTTTATAATACTATAGAAACTCATGGGATAAGGAGGAGAGAGGATCCACCCTAAACAAAACAAAGCAAGAGCTGCACAGACAAGGAGATGTGACTCTTCCCCTTTGAGAGACCACGTGCTCCAGAGGGAGAGAAATTTTATCTCATGAAGGCTGAGATGAGGGAAGAGGTAGTGGGGCATAGACAGATAATTGATTTTCAGGTTCAAGGCAAAAAGAATTTAAAGATTAAGTTCTAAACTGTGCACAGTCAACATTTTGTTTTGTTTTGTTTTTTCAAAACCACGTAAGAGAATATCAAGTCCAGCTATAAAGATTCCACTGAAACCTCAATAGGCATTTCATAATCCCACCAAGAGTGGATAAAATGTAGTAGCTGAGTGTTGAACTAAGCAATTATGTGGAAAATTCAAACAAAAGATTCCTTCCTCTAATTCTTCCAAATACACAAGTATTTCTGGAAAATACTAAGCTACATATTGTGGAAAATGGACTGAGTTCTGCATAGCCAACACTTCTTTGAACATTCGCATTCTTTTGGTTCGAGGAACGCAGTACCGTCAGGTTGTTGCCTGCATTGATTATTCACTTAGCATACCTGGAGTGGCTGCAATTGAATTTATTTCTGTATTTTAGCAAAAGATTTGTGGCAACTTATCAACGGGAGCATAGGGAAACTGGCTGGTCAGAGAACCTTTTGTGAATGCCATTTTCTCCTGCCATTTTTTACACGTCAGTGCTCAAAATTAATGAAGTTACTGAAGGACATAACAATTAGGAAAAAAAGATTATGAAGGATTTTTAATAAATCATATTGGGCATAAAACATGCTAGCAGAAATTATAATTAATAAGAAGTGAAATGTAACACCACCTTAAAATAGAAAGCAGAGTCCCCTTGGAAACAACACATGGGGCTTATGCAAAAATCAATGTTCACTGTGCTGGTTGCTTGCAAAATTACACAATTAATCCTGTGTAAACTAACCTATCAGCAATGCACACTGCAGGGTTGCTGATAACTATTAGGCTGCACAATGTATTAAAGAAAGAGAACCTTAATGAGATCCCATGAGAATCTAAAGATTTAAATCAGTTTTTTTTCCTTCTGTAAAAGATCATTTTTACTCCACTTAGTGGACAATACTTTTTACATCTGATACACATATGGTCAAATCCACCATTAAATCAATCATTAGGAACCAGAAGACATTCTATTTTGAGTTTAAAATATGCTATTGAGCTGATTTCAAAGTAGAGGATTTAGAAATCTACATAAGATGCCACCTTACTTATCTCCCTCATGGAGTTGATAGAAATCCATTGCTATCCCATATTACTGGCCTCTCACAGGGGCTAATGAGCCATTATAAAATTGCTGCGATAACACACTCTATACCATGTGAAGCTATGTGGTCTCATGAGCATTCAATTTATGTTAGTTATAGTCTGCATTATTCCACAGAAGAAAATAAAGATGGAAAGTAACCACTTAGGTGTAGTCATCTAAAAAATATTTCCTTTACTCTGTGTGTGTGTGTGTGTGTGTGTGTGTATACATATTTACACTGAATGTACGCAAACATGACTTCATCCATGTGCAGGGATCCCCTTGAACACTTAATATCTACATAAAAAGTTGTGCACAGTTTAAGAAGGAAATAGTACATATATTTTTCTGGTGGTTGGGGTAAGCCTTTAAGGTGTTGTTGGTGACATTTTTCTAACTCTTAGACTAACTGTAATCCTGTCCAAAATCACATCACCTGGGTAAAAGATAAAAGATTCTTCAAACACCCCCCAGTGTTTTCATTGCACACTTAATTGAATTAAAATTGTCCTTTAAAAAACATATTGTTTTTAAGACTATACATTCCAATAACATCATTAACTTTGGTTTTAACTTCTGAGTCCTGGTTCTTTCATGCCAGCTATGGTCTTGTTGTGGATCAATTCCATTAGGCAGTGTTTGCCTCTATCGAAAAGCTGTATACCAAAATAAATGAGTAGATGAATGGGTGATGGATAGATCGATAGTCAGACAGACAGACACAGAGATACACAAATAGATGGATAGATAGATGTGGGTGTTAATTGCAAGAAGCACAAGGAAAAAGAGGAATGCTGTCATCATCTCATAGTGTCCCTTGACAGGCATTTCTGGGCTTCCTTCACGTTGGCTCCACTCCTGGAAACACACAGTGCAATACTGTAACAAAATCACTAACAGAAGTACAAGCAATGAGTGCAGGTATCTCAAGGAGTAGAAAGATGTGAAGAAGTAGGAAGAGGCATCAAGAAGGAAATCCATGAGGAGAAAGAACGTAGAGTACAAAGAATGATTTGCCTGAAAAGCTGAGAGCTACTGGTAATAAAGAAAGCTGATATTTCAACTCTCATATGTCAGCATTAAATCTGTAGCACCTGTCCGTCCACACATGCTATTGTCTCCAGAATTCAGTCTATTTTTAATCACTTTTGATTTCTATACATGTCTTTTGTATTTGTTCTCCACATGCATGTCACCTATTGTCTTTGAAAATGATATGAGCCTGATAGCCCTCATTTTCATGGAACAGTCATTGAGGATGTTTGAGAAAAGACGAGGTTTTCTGTTCATATGTTTGTCTTCCCTCTTTTGCTCAGAGTCACAATGCTCTCCAGTACTAGGAACTGGCATAACTGGAGCTTGCACATAGGTATATTTGTATTCTAGACCCCAACTTTAGATTTCCTTCACCAGAATAAGATATCATTTTTTGTTCCTTGTGTTTCTTTTTTATATAGCTTGTCTATAAAATAGTTCAACAGAAAACAGGAAAGGAATATTTTAAAAATTACTCTCTGCTTGGGTTTAATAGACGGACATTCATGGGTGGTAGTTACTAAAGTAAAAGTAAGATGTGCATGGGATGGAAAGAAGAGGTGGATAACATTTATGCTTCTTTAAAATCTGTTGAAATCAACAACTGCTACTTTTTTATCAAGCATAAACATTCATTTTACCTATGAAGACTCCTGGTGAAATTATTTACCTGAAGCAATAGGCATAAATTAATCTGCCATGCATTTCAGCTTTTAGCAAAAATTTTCCATTTTCAACAAGAAAATATTTTGACAAGGAATAATACGCCCTTCTTATTCTGTTTTGAAAACTCTCCTATATGAAGTCTACTTAGAAAAGGATCCTTGTTTATCAAATTACCTGCTAAGCATTGAGAAGAAAGGCAACATT
Source organism: Pongo pygmaeus (assembly GCF_028885625.2). Taxonomy (NCBI): domain Eukaryota; kingdom Metazoa; phylum Chordata; class Mammalia; order Primates; family Hominidae; genus Pongo; species Pongo pygmaeus. Next base: position 77,934,739 of record NC_085930.1, read on the forward strand.
TTGGAGAATGATTAAAAGATTAAAAGATTGGAGAAAAATAAAAAATATAGGTACTACAGGTCGGGTGTGGTGGCTTGCGCCTGTAATCTCAGCACTTTGGGAGGTCAAGGCAGGTGGATCTCCTGAGGTCAGGAGTTCAAGAACAACCTGGCCAACATGTTGAAACCCTGTCTCTCCTAAAAATACAAAAATTAGCTGGGCGTGGTGTGCACTTGTAATCCCAGCCACTGGGGAGGCTGAGGCAGGAGAATCGCTTGACTCCGGGAGTTCGAGGTTGCAGTGATGCAGTGACCCCAGATCATGCCATTGCACTCCAGCCTGGGCAACAGAGCAAAACTCCGTCTCAGAAAAAAAAATAATAATAATAAAATAAAAAATAAATATTTGTGTATATAATTATATATTTTATAATATATAAGTATATATATAATATTCTATTATGTAATATATAATAGAATACAGAATTTTTGGCCTGGCATGGTGGCTCATGCCTGTAATCCCACTTTGGGATCGGCACTTTGGGAGGCCGAAGCAGGCGGATCACATGACACCAGGAGCTCAAGATTAGTCTGGCCAACATGGTAAAACCCCGTCTCTACTAAAAATACAAAATTAGCCGGGCATAGTGGTGCATGCCTGTAGTCCCAGCTACTCAGGAGGCTGAGGCACGAGAATCACTTGAACCTGAAAGTGGAGGTTGCAGTGAGCTGAGATTGTACCTCTGCACTCTGTCCTGGGCGATGGAACGAGACGGTCTCAAAAAAGTAACATTAACATTTTCTTTTTTTTTTTTTTTTTTTTAGACAGAGTCTTACTCTGTCGCCTGGGCTGAAGTGCAATGGCGCTATCTCGGCTCACTGCAACCTCTGTCTCCTGGGTTCAAGTGATTCTCCTGCCTCAGCCTCCTGAGTAGCTGGGACTACAGGTGCGTGCCACCATACCTGGCTAATTTTTTGAATTTTTAGTAGAGACAGGTTTTCACCAAGTTAGCCAGGATGGCCTCAATCTCCTGACCTCGTGATCTGCCCACCTCAGCCTCCCAAAGTGCTGGGATTACGGCGTGAGCCACCATGCCTGGCCATAACCTATTCTTAACTATTCCTCTCTTGATTTTAGATATCTAGAAAAGTACAATTATTGTTTAGTTCCTGGACAGTGGTGGTTTTGTGTGTGTCTGTGAGACTATAAGTGTGTGTATACGTGTGTGTAAGTAATTGAATTGTGTTTGAGCCAGCTTTCACTTTTGCTTCAAGAGTTGTCTCATAAAGAAATATAAAGATGGGTTTTAACAATTAATTCTTAATTCTTGCATACTGTTCCTGTGCTTGAGGAAAGTAAACATTAACCCAAGTTCTACCTTATTGGATGTCTCTCTAATTTGTATTCATTTTCAAACTTCGAAATGTTCAAATATGCTATATAACTCTAAGGATCAAATAAAGGACAGTTTGTGCAACATTCATCACTTATTATTTGTCTATTAATCATCTACCTACTGAGGTAGACTGTATACCCTCTGAGGGTAGAGACCATTCTGAGTTGCTCATAATTGTTTCTAAACATAACAGAAAACGTGTTACATACTCAGTGGGCAATAATTATATGTTGAATGAATAAAAGATTCATTAACATAATCCTCTAGTCTGTAAGTACCTAACATAGTCCTTTTGAGTTCTTTTTGAGATGGAGTCTCACTCTGTCACTCAGGCTGGAGTGCAGTGGTGAGATCTTGGCTTACTGCAACCTCTGCCTCCTGAGTTCAAGTGTTCTCCCTCCCGGCCTCCTGAGTAGCTGGGATTACAGGCATGTGCCACCATACCTGGCTAACTTTTCTGTTTTTAGTAGAGATGGGGTGTCACCATGTTGGCCAGGCTGGTCTTGAACTCTCGACCTTAGGTGATCTGCACACCTCGGCCTCCCAAAGTGCTGGGATTACAGGCATGAGCCACTGCACCTGGCCTTGAGTTATTTTCATTGATATTTTTCACTTTTCTATTCTAGCAAACCCTCAATTTGATGTAGCTAACATGGAAGCTACCTTTGCAAAATTATGACAATAAATGTATTAGGCCATTCTTGCATTGCTATCAAGAAATACCTGAGACTGGGTAATTTATAAAGAAAAGAGTTTTCATTGGCTTATGGTTCTTCAAGCTATACAAGCATGGCACTGGCATCTGCTTGGCTTCTGGGTGAGCATCAGGGAGTTTTTACTCATGGTAGAAGGCAAAGTTGGAGCAGGCACACCATATGGTGGAAGCAGAAGCTAGAGAGAGACTTAACTGGGGAGGAGCCACCTACTTTTAAACAACCAGATCTCATGAGTACTCACTCTCTATCACGAGGACAGCACCAGGCCATATGGGATCTGTTCCCATGACCCAAACACCTCTCCTACCAGGCCTAATCTTGAACATTGGGGATTACATTTCAACATTAGATTTGGCAGAGATATATATTCAAACTATATCAAAGAGAAATCTGACATAGCTAACTCCATCTTGCTTCTCAACTCCAAGCTGTCCTTGGTCATTCCTCGACATAAGCCAAGCTATCTTTGGGAGAAATTTAGTTTATAGTTTAACCTTAAGACAAGGATAAAAATAGCCCTTCCCCAAACTACCCCCTCCTTGTTCAGGTACCAAAACCACCTTTGTAAAAGTAATAAAAGGCGACAAGACTAGGATTATGGGAGGGGCCTGAACTCTATTAGGATGTAGGTATAGTTAAATAATGACCAGCCATTGTCCCAGAGGTTACAAGATTTGTAACCTTCCCAATTGCTCCTATAGGTAACATCATTATTGTCAAAACCTAAGATTAGTCTTTGAGGTATTTTTCAGACTCTTGCATTTGGGCAGGCCAGCTGACTCCACCGGGATCTGTGACTCATACCAAGGAACTAATTCAACCAGTCCTGGAGCTCCCACCCAAGAACTGACTTCATGTAAGAAGACAGCTTTGACCCCTACGATTTCATCCCTGCCCCAGCCTATCAGCATTTCCCATTCCCTAGTCCCCTGCCTACCAAACTATCCTGGAAAAACCTTAGCCTCTGAGCTTTCAGAGATGCTGATCTGAGTAATAATAAATCCAGTCCTTCTCCTTGGCTGGGCCTGCAATTATTAAACTCTTTCTCTACTGTAATACCACTGTCTCAGTGAATTTGCCCTATCCATGTAGTGGGCAAGAAGAACCTGTTGGACAATTATAATACAATTTTTGATAGTTCACATGGATCTAATATTAACAACTGCAGTAAATACATAGCAAGTCTATATGCCAAAATAATAATTTATTTAATAATTGCAACAACCTTCCGAGATAGGTCTTATTATTTATTCCTTATACAGTTACAGTTCTGACAATGTGCCAAAACTGACCACATTCTGAATAGTAAATTACTCTAAGAATAAAAGATGGTATAGTCCTCACACAAGTTATCTTACCTCCATAAGATAATATTTAGAGGATGTTTATCTTCTAATATTAACTTCATAGTGCAAATTTGTATTCTTATAACACTTCACTTAAGTATCATTATTTTATATGAGATAGGGATAGTGATGGGTGATTACATTTCACCCAAATGTCACTTAATTTTATGGATATTTCAACCAGAAAAGAGTTTAAAGAGTAGACCAACTGATTAAAATAATGACCCCAAGGATGTTCGTGTCCTAGTTGCTAGGACCTGAGAATATATTACCTGACATTGGAAATGGGACTTTGCAAATGTGAATAAGATGACTCAAGATTTTGAGATGGAGATGTTATCCTGGATTATGTGGGTGGGCCAATGTATAACAAGTGTGTTTACACAAGAGAAGCTGGAGGGTCAGAATCCGAAAAGATGTTATAAGGACAGAGCCCAGAAAGAAAGGAAAATTGGAAGATGCTATACTGCTGGCTATAAAAATGAAGGATGGCACTAAAAAAACACAGAGAATTTCTCCCCAAAATATGGTTCCCTGGATGTAATGAATACTTTGAATTAAAATCCCTTAGAAATCAATATGCGTTAGAAGAGACTTTTCCCCTATCTTCATAAAAATAGGATGGATCCACCAAAAAAAAAATTGTTTTTCCTTCCCTTCCCTGTTATCTCATTATCTATTTCAAGACAAGAGTGAAAGAATGTATTCAGAACTGGCACAGCCTTTCTACAAAATAGTGCCTGTCTCTGAAGTTCATTCTACTTCCAAATCATTTACAAGTGCATCTATTCGTTTTCCCAAGGATCCATTTACTTTTCCCTAGTAATCATGTAATGTCCATCAAAGGAACTACCTATATTTCCCATCTACCCCTGCTCTTCCGAAAGGAGGTTATATAAGTGTTTGGGTTTGATTGGGTAATCAGGTAATCACTCTGTGATCTCCCCATGCATATGGTTAAATGAATTTTATGCTTTCTTCTTATTAACATGCCTTATTGTGACTTTATTTTTCAGCAAACCATCCAAGGGCAAGAGGGCAGCTTCCCCTGAGCTCCAACAGGACCGTGAGCTAGAGTGCAAGTAGCCTCTAGAAGCTAAAAAAAGGCAAGTAAACAGATTCTCCCCTAGAGATTCTAGAAAGGTATAGCCCTGCTGCCACCTTGATTTTAGGACTTCTAAACTCCAGATCTCTAACAGGAAAAGGTGTGTTGGTTTAAGCCACTAAATTTGAGGAACTTGGTTATGAACATAATGGGAAACTAATACAAGTAATACAGCATAGAAATGTGTAGTTAAGAACTTACATTTTAATTTTGGGGACCAATATTTTGTACTTCTTTTTAGTTCATACAAAATATATGCTGCCTTTATTCTAATTACTTTGAAGGAGATGAAGTGATATTATATTCATAAGCCTGAGTTAAAAGTATGCTGCTTCTTACAGAAACCTAAGTCATAAAATCAAATTTATGTCTTAAATGTAGTTATATTTTTACTGAACACATACAATATTTTTATAAATTGAGTCAATAAAGTACTAAGGCACAATGGATTAATATCTTGGATAAGTTTAGGTATAGCATCTATGTTCTTATTAACTTAATACTAAATTAATGATTTAAACTTTTCAATGGTGTGCTCATCTATATTTCAATGGTAAGAACACACAGAACTGATAAGAACATTGGAAGGATTACATGACATGCCAAGTACTGTTAATGCATAAGTCCTTGAATGACTGTTAAGTACTGGGGTGTTGCTCATGCAAATTCCCTCTACTTTTCCTCTTTTAAGGAACGAATTGGGTTGACTTTTTGTCTGGTCTTTCACAAGGATCATGATATTAAAAGTAAAAGGGATGAGATTTCTCTTAGATCTAAGCAAATGATTCTTTGAATAAGTTTAGGGTCTGCTACACATAAACACTCTAATAGGCTCACCTTTTAATCTGGAGCTGAAATGAAAGTTGATATCGATCTTCTGTGATAGTACTTGAACAACTGAGGGCTCAAAATGCACTGATTACTATAGTCTTAATTTTACAATGATGATTAGTGTCAATGAAAAGAGTCAAATTCTGTAAAATGTTTGATGAGATTTATTCCGAGCCACATGAGTGACCATGGCCCATGACACAGCTTCAGGAGATCCTGAGAACATGTGCCCAAGGTGGTCGGGCTACAGCTTGGTTTTATCCATTTTAGGGAGACATAAGACATCAATAAATGCATGAAACATGTACATTGGTTCCTTCTGGAAAGGTGAGACAACTCAAAGTGGGTGAGTGTGGGATTTCAGGTCATAGGTGGATTCAAAGATTTTCTAATTGGCAACTAGTCCAAGGAGTTTATCTAAAGACCTGGAATCGATAGAAGGGAGTGTCTTGGTTAAGATAAGGATGGTTGTGGAGACCAAGGTTCTATCCAGATGAGGCCTCCAGGTAGTAGGCTTCAGAGACAATTGATTGTAAATGTTTATCAGACTTATGAAGGTGTGGGTTAAAACATGTTCAACTTTACTAGCTGATGTGAAATTCCTCCTCTAAAAGGAGGTTATGCCACTTACCACTCACACCAACAGAGCATGAGTGTTCTCATTTCCTAACACCTTCACAAGATTCTGTACTACCTATTTTCATTGTTGTAGCCTAATAAATGATAACATTTTCTCATTGTGAGATTTTTGGGATGGGATCTCACTATGTTGCCCAAGCTGGAGTGAAGTGACTACCCACAGGTGCAATTATAGCATTCTACATGCATAGGTGTAAAATCCTTTGAATGTGAGGACTTCTTTGCTTATCTGTGGTGGCATGACAGATATCACAAAAATTATGCATGGACCTTTTTTAAAAAAAAAAACTCATCAGCTATTGTTAGTGTTAGTGTATTTTATGTGTGGCTCAAGACAATTCTTCTTCTTCCAATGTGGCCCAGGGAAGTCAAAAGGTTGGGCACCCATGCTACAGCCTCGAATTTCCAGGCTCAAGAGATCCTTCCACCTCAGCCTCCTGAGTAGCTGGAACTACAGGTGCATACCACCACTCCTGACTTCACTGTAATGTTTAAAATCAGATCATTGTAGGTTCAATTTACAAACATCACAATAACCAAATTTGTAAAGGTACAATTCAATGATTGACAAAGGTAGACTGGGTATTAATACCACCACAATCAGCACACAGTATTCCCATCATGTCAGTCATCAACCACCCTCACCAGTCTTTAAAAACAATGATTCTATTGCTATCCCTTCAATTTCACCTTTTCCAAAATATCGTATAAATGAAATCCCACAGTATGTAACTTTCTTTCACCTAGCATAATGCTTTTGAGAGTCATTTATTTTGTTGCATATATCAGTAGTCCATTCCTTTTAGATACTGAGTATTATTCAATGATATAGATGAACTACAATTTGTTTCACTGTGATTTCAATGTGCATTTCCCTGACTATTCATGAGGTTGTCTATCTTAGTACGTATTTTGGCCATTTGAGATTTTTCTGATATGTGTTCTCTTTTTTCAAAAACTTTCATTTTAATTTCAGGGGTACATGAGCCAGTTTGTTACACAGGTAAACCTGTGTCATGTGGGTTTGTTGTACAGACTATTTCATTAAGCCTAGTTCCCACTAGTTATTTTTCCTGATTCTCTCCCTCCTCCCACCCTCCACCTTCAAGTAGGCCCCAGTGTGTGTTGTTCTCCTCTAAGTGTTCATGTTTTCTCATCACTTAGCTTCCACTTATAAGTGAGAATATGTAGTATTTGGTTTTCCTGCATTAGGTCCTGCATTAGTTTGCTAAGGATAATAGCCTCCAGCTCCTTCCATGTCCATGCAAAGGACATGATCTCATTCTTTTTTAATGGCCGCATAACATTCCATGGTGCATATGTATTACATTTTCTTTATCCACTCTGTTATTGATGTCATTGAAGGGCATTTAGGTTGATTTTATGTCTTTGCTATTGTGAATAGTGCTGCAATGAACATACATATGCATGTGTCTTTTTAACATAATATAATAATTTATATTCCTTTGGGAATATATATAGTAATTGGATTGCAGGATTGAATGGTATTTCTGTCTTCAGGTCTTTGAGGAGTCACCACACTGTCTTCTACAATGGTTGACCTAATTTACACCCCCACTAACAGTGTATTTTCTCTTCCTTTTTCTCCACACAACCTCACCTGCATGTTTTATTTTTTGACCTTTTTTTTTTTGACAGAGTCTCACTCTGTCGCCCAGGCTGGAGTGCAGTGGCGCAATCTTCGCTCACTGCAAGCTCCGCCTCCTGGGTTCATGCCATTCTCCTGCCTCAGCCTCCAGAGTAGCTGGGACTACAGGTGCCCACCACCACGCCCAGCTAATTTTTTTGTATTTTTTATTTAGAGATGGGGTTTCACCATGTTAGCCAGGATGGTCTCAATCTCCTGACCTCGTGATCCACCCGTCTTGGCTTCCCAAAGTGCTGGGATTACAGGTGTGAGCCACTGCGTCTGGCCTACTTTTTGACTTTTTAATTATAACCATCCTGACTGGTGTGAAATGGTATCTCACTGTGGTTTTGATTTGCATGAAACATGTTCTCTTTCTTTGCCCATTTTTCCTTTCTGTTGTCTTTTTCCTCATAAATTTAAAAAAGTATTATTTTGTTCTTTATGTCATTCTTTATATCACCAATAAATCATATCATTTCACATAGATTTGAAAGTTAGCATCCAAAGCTTAAATTTTAATTTTTATAGAAGAAGAACACATTTAGCAGCACTTGACATCATTAATATATGGGCCAAAACTTAGGGCAGGAATTTGTGCTAAAGTCAACATAATTTATTTTCTATTCAGTAAACCTTTCAATGATCAAATGATTCCTTCTTTGGAAAAGAAGATGTGGGTAACATCTTCTCTACTGACTTGAGGAAACTTAAATATGATACACGAAAATATAGTAAGGAAAAAGATATCCAAAATCCATTTGATACCATTATCATGCCATTTTAATCAACACACATCATGCTTATGATCAATAATTGAATGGAAAGTGTCTTTCATCTTCTAAAACATAACTGCTGTAAGAATTAATAAGCAGGTTCTCTCAGTGCAGAAAGTATACAGGAATTCTTTCTGCAAGAGCACACCCTTATCCAATCCAGAAGCTCACAAAATTTCACCCACCCCAGCCCTGAGTTCTTTCGGAAATCACCCACCCATTCTGCTATTAAGAAGCCTGAAAATACGTGTCTTAAACCTTGTCATCTCACAAGTGCTTATTCTTTGATTATTTCCTATGGAGGTTTCCCGTGCAGGGGCTGTGGGTTATAATTTACAACAGCCCCCAAAGCACCCATATCATCTTAATAGAAGTACAATAAATAAAATAATAAAACAGCCTTGCTCATAAAATCCCCTTTCTCACACCCTTGTTCAAGCCTAAGCTGTTCTTATCTCCCCTGTGGAATACCAACTGGTCCTCCTCTCCATTGCAATCTACTCTACATGCAACAGCCAAGGTTTGTTTTGTTTGTTTTGTATATATATGTAGACACAAATTACATCAGCTAGCTTAACTGTTGGAATTCCTTTGAAGTTCCTATACTGCACTTAAATCCATATTGTTGTCCATGACCTACAAGGCCTTATGTGATCTGCCCTAAGCTCACCTTGTGCCAGCTGGTTTCTCCCACACTCACTGCATTGCAGGCTCTAGCCTTCTGTCCATTCCAGATTGGGCCAAATTGATTCCTCCACACCGCCTCTCCACTTGCTTCCCCTCTGCCTGGAACTCTGCTCTTCTGGCTCTTTTCCTGTTTGCCTTCTTCCCTTTCTGGCTCAGCGTGAAAGGCACCTTCTCAGATAATCCTTTCTAAAGTAAGTTTCTCCTCCCATTTTTCTCTATCACAGTCCTTTGTTTCTTTCCCGTAAAGATTTTATGTGTTTATTCATTTATTGGCTAACATTCTTAGTAATGGCAACTCTGGGAGGGCAGGAAATCTGTCTTCCTCACAGTTCCTGGGATTTGTTTGCAGCTCAATAAATATTTGATGTGTGAATAAATGAACGAATGGCTTCTTAGAATCAGAGCTACACATGCACACACACGTCTACACATATACCCTTTGCTTGGAAAGACTTGTTTTCTTTCCCTGTTTTGTATCTGGGAGCACAGCTACAACCCCATGGCTAAATTTTTTTCTGATATTGTTCTTTTTTCAGCATGAATCTATTAATAATCAAACCAAATTATTCAGGAATTGCACAGAAGGTAATTTCTTCCCCAATGCACACAGGACCAAAGGGTGGGGGAAAATCAAGCTACTGAAAATTTCCTTCCCCTGCAGACTTTTAAACTGCTAATCAGCACAAGCAGCTTGTAGCAGACTGAGCACAAAAGGTTGCTGAAATGGCACATAACTAATTCCAGGTGATTTAATATCTTATGCTGCCTTAGTGAAAATATTGACAAAGAAAAACTCCATGATTTGGAGTTTTTCTGCACTGCTGAATTCAGTGTTAGCTTCTGAGCCTCTATCATGGCATTCTCATATATCAGCATTGCTTAAGGAAGTAAGTCTGGGTGTGCCATCCAGAAACCACTGCCAAATTGGAGAGATGCTAGTTTTCTGGTTGTGATTGGCCATATTTAGCAGCCTTTCCTAAAAATGTAGAGTTCACTTTGGCCATGGCATCATATGCCTACAGAAGAAATAAGTCTACCAAATAAATACATTGCCAATACCCATGGGTAGTCGGCAGTGATAGGAGAAATTTGAAGTTCAGATACTTTTGGTAAAGCCACATCTCACATAAGACATCTCTAAGCACAGACTCTTTTTAATAGACAGGGTTGGTGTAGAGTTGACTCTCCTAGGGTTCAAAGGCTATTCTTTCATTCATAAAAGTAATCTGGTACAATGTTTCAGAATTAACTCTCAGCTTTATGAAAGAAAATGTTCATTTTAATTCTTCTCCTGATCACATTAGAAAGAATACACAAAAGTGAAGAGACTTTTTCAATTATCATATAAGAATGTCAAAGTTAAAATCACAGGACAACAAAAAGGAAATAGAAAACTATAATATTTAGAATTATTCTGTTAAACATCCTTAAAGATATAGTTTCTGGTTTTTTGAGCCCAAACTGCAAATACCAGTAAGACAATATCCCCCATAGCACTTCAATTTAAAATTGTACCATCAAGACATCAGCTTTAAAATACTATCTGATTAGTTTTATTCCTTTGAAATACAGTGGTATTTTTTACACATCATTTTTTGTTTACATTTTTGCCATATTTTGGCAGCTAGGTTTGTATTGTATTTTCTTATATTTAAAATATTCTTAATAACATATCTATTCTTACTCAGAACATTCATTATGCCAGTTTCCAATGGTTTAGGCTTGCAGTTGGCAAATTTGATGAAACTGACTGATTTGTGGAACCAGTAAATAAAACACTAGTGGAAATGCTGAAAGTGAAAAAATTCAGAAATCACAAAATGGTAAACTCAGAAATAAATTTCACTATTGAATCATTCAAAAGATACAATGTATCTTTCCCAAAAGTCAGGTTGTAAAGCTCTTGAAAGAGATGCTTCAATGCACAGAGCCATTTTATAATTAATCACCTAGCATGTAGCCAAGAAATAGATGTCACTTTGTGCTGCAAAAAAAAAAAAAAAAAAGAGCAAACCCATGATAATTTTTGAATTGTGTTTTTAATTGATACACAATAAGTATACACATCTATGGAGTACATCATAATGATTGGATACATGTATACATTGGCTTTAACATATCCATCTCCTGAAACACTACTTCTTTGTGGTGAGAACTCAGGGTCCTCTCTTCTAGTTATTTGGAAATACAAACTATAATACTGTTTACTATAGTCACCCAACTATGCTATAGAACACCAGAACTTATTTCTCCTATCTAACTGTAATTTTATGTCATTGACCAATCTCTTCCTATCGTCCCCTCCTTGATACATTCCGGAGTCACTAATAACTCTGTACTTTTGTGACATCAGCTTTTTCAGACTCCACAAATGAGTGAGAACGTGGGATATTAGTCTTTCTGTGCCTTGCTTATTTCACTTAGCATATTGTCCTCTAGATTCATCCATGTTACCACAATGACAGGATTTCATTCTTATTATGGCTGAGTACTATTCAACTGTGTATATATACACCACATTTTCTTTATTCATCTGTTGATGGACACTTAGGTTGATTCTATATCTTGGCTATTGTAAATAATGCTGCAATCAACATGGGAATCTCTTCAACATAGTATCTCTTCAACATATTACTTTCAGGTTTTCATTTTGCTAACATGAGAATGTATAGCCTAAGAGAATGGATTCAACACAATTGATGTGATGAAGATTTGCAAAAGAGCAGTTGTGTGTGTGTGTGTGTGTGTGCGCGCGCACGTGCTAGGCATTTAAATTCTCAGCTTTATAATCTCTAAATTATGCCTTGTCACTATTATCTCATTAGGCATACACAATTAATCTTTTCACGGAATAATTCCAGAAGACAGAGTTATAATATTTCACATCACTGTAACTATTGCTTTATACTCTCTCATAACATGAGGACTTATTCCTATTGAACTTTTAATAAGTTATGTCTTCTGTATTTGTAGATATAAGTGAAAAATCTACAGCACTCATAGAGAGGGATACATTATGTAAGGGCTATCAGAAGTAAGGACATCTACTACTAATTAATACCAAGGGTATTCACGTCTATATCTTTCTAAAAAGTGAAGTTTCTTAAAATTATAAATGTAATTAAAATGCGATGTGTAAAATAGATTTAACAATTCACGTCAATTATTTAAGCATTTCCATGGCCAATAAGAAAATAATATTGATAATGTAGCATGTAACACTGATGTCTCTTAAAAAATGTAGGAAATATTTTCACTCAAAAAATGTAGGAAGATTACATGAATAAAAGAGTTAAAAGAATCGATATTTCATAGTCAGATCCTAATATTTGAAGTCCTTATTATTACTTTTCTCTTTTTTTGTTTCACATGCATATTATGTCTAGAGAATAGCCTTACCTGGACTCCTAGGACTGAAAACCAGGCCCTAGAAGGGATCAGTGGATGGAATTAGCAGTACTCTGAAATGTAGAGAAGAAATTAACCCAGCCAAAAAGTAAGGAAGGAGCTCTGTTTTTCTGCTGGGATCAGCTAATTTCTTGGTCATCTCACAATCGAAAAGCACCTCAATAGATTATTGGCACCAAAGAGCCCTATGATGATGCTGGATATCACTGCCTTCCTCAATCTTTCTGTGACGTGATTAAGCAAGCATTAGGTTGACTCCCCAAATGTAGTTGTAGTAAAGGTATCCATATTCCACCTATGTTTGGCTTTCTCTAACCTGACTCAAATTAGGGAGGGCTCTTGTTTTATAATATGTGAGGAAGCCTTTCAGAACTTGAGACAAGTACTTAAATCACATTTTTTTCACATCAGAAAGTTTTCTCAAATGGTACTAGATTATGAATATGTGGAAAATATTGCTAAAAATTAATTTCTCATTAAATTGGGCTTGAACACTCATTTTGCTTCAGAGAAATAATCACTGCAATTGAATGTCTTCTTTGCAATGCAATTTCTTCTTTGCTTTCCAAATTCTACCTCTTTCCTAATAACTTTTAACAGTGCACAAGCTGGAAATAATCTTTCTCTATTCTAATCCCCATAAAACATTATCTATACATTCCTATGGCATTTTTCATCCTCTATTTTGCATTATACTTGAATGAGTTCTTTAATTAGATTGGAGGCTCACAACATTTTGAGAGTTCCAGACCTCAGAAAAGGCATTTAGGTCTATTTAAATAATATTTTATGGGCATATATTCAATGGTAACAGTAAGCAACTTCAGGCCAGAAACTGTATCTATTTCATCTTGGAATTCATCTATCCAGCAGCGATTTTCACTCAGCAGGAACTTCATAAATTTTCATTTGATGTTCATATGTGGGAACAAAACTGGAGAAGGAAAGAGGAGGAGCATGATGAATTTTTCTTAGGGGTGGTTATACCCTCCTTGAGTTGGGCTGCATCTCCTTGAACAGTCTATCAGCCCTGAAATGATCCTAGATATGTTCTGTGCAGGACATAGGTGAATGCCTCATGGGAACCACATTCCCTGTGAATTATTTTTCAATTCTTCTTACTATAAAAAGTTGAAAGTCTCAAGTAGGTGTTAATAGAACATTAATAACAATTTAACTTTTCTAATCTCCCTATTTTATAAGAGAGAGCAGGGTTCAAGTCCAGAGTCTGGGGCAGGAACAAATATCTACCTAAAATGCAATGACTTCAAGTTGCTTTCATCATAGTAATGTTTGCTCTTACTTTTCATTGTTTGCCGCTGACACTGATGTTTCATTTAAGGTAATAAAATAAAACCTTCCTTTTAAGTTACTGTATTTTGTTAGTAAGCCAGTTAAAATCTTAAGTGAATTAGAATTTGACACAAAGATATGACACAAGTATTGAAGATGGTGAGTTTAGGGGAATGTCTTCTCAGAGAATTGGAGACTGTCGAATGGCTGGTTGTTTTAAGAAGAAAAGACAGCAGGAACTGAGTGTGAAAAGACAGGAGCTTTGAGAAGACAGGAGCAGTGAGCTGTTGAGTCAAAGGAGAGGGTCTCTAAGGATACAGGGACGGAGAGGGGAATAATGAAGGCTGACTCCAGCTGAAAGTGGAAACGAAGTGTGACAGTTACTTGGCCTGCAAAGCAGTAGGGAGCCAGGGGAAATTTTCAGGAAGTAAGTGACATCATGGTCAAAGTGACAAGCAAGAAAGGGGATTTTAGCAGTGACATTTAGATCTTAGTGGAGAAGAACGACTGTTCGAGGCAGAAATCCAGTGAAGGAAATGTTGCAGGGGTCTAGTGATTAGAAGGCTGAACAAGGAATTTTCCAGAATGGTTAGTGAAGAAATAAATCCCAGTGTATTGAGGGGAAAGTTGAAGCAGGCTTTATGGTAGTGTAAAAGCAGAGAAAGGACATACATAGAGTATAGGAAATGGTAAATGGCTAAAGCAAGACTGGTGAACAGTCTTGCTTTATTGCCTGATCGTAATAAAAATGTATTATGCTATATAAAAATAGACTATGGAAACATCTGAGAATTGCTTGGGTTCCAGAACCCCCAAAAAGTTTTTTTTAATGCAAACTCATTGTAGAAACCTCAGTTTACTACCACCCTTCTCAGCTCATTCTCACCACCAGCCTCTCACTCTGCATTTGTTTTCCTGAAATCTAAAACGGCAGAATTTAACATATATAACATTTTAGGTTATGTCATGTAAAAATAAAACTTGTCCAGAAGATTGAATTTTCTGAATAAGTAACTTTTTATCAGTGGCTAAATGACTTGTCATTAAAATAACTTATGACAAAATCAGACATCCGAGTTCCAGTTCCACTCCCACACGTTTGTTCCATTGGTTCCACTGAACTTCGCTAAACAGGACTGATACCTATTTTGCTTAAATAGCTAGTTACTACAAGTATCAAATTAAATAATATATAGACATTGTATCTTTCATTCAAAAGCAATTTATAGTATTACCAATATAGAACTAAATTCATCATAGCACAGCATTTTGGGGTTGTGTATATCACATTTTGCCTGTTGAAGTGTTTTTGAAATACGAAAACTATAGTGCAATACTTTATAAGTGCTTTTTAACAAGACTGTGAGGAGAAAACATCTACTCATGTTTATCAGAAGGATGGGATAATGCTTCAGAGGTAGAAGAATGATAGTATGTATGGTTCCCAAGCGCGGAGAGAAAAATGGCTAAGCCACAGAAGGAAGAACGTGATGGTAGGATCCGGAGAAACAGAGAAGTAGAAGCAATGAGAGCACAAATTGAACCCACGCCAGACATGGCAGCAGTTCTTCATCCACTTTCAGAGAGCATTTGGAGAGGAATAAGTAGCTCAAGAAAGCTCTACTGCTGTCTATCCTTGCCCTGCATCCTACTCTGTGCTCTCATAACACTGCAGGAAGATGTGAGTATAATGGTACTAGCCACACGCTAGTCTCCTTTCCATTATAGTCATGCTTTTGAGAGTTATAGGTATAGGAGCTCTGCAGCCCGATGTATCATCATTATTTCAGGGCAGAAAGCCTGCTTCCTTTTCCATTTGTGGCTGTAATCAATAAATAGAAGGAAATGCAGGAGCTCTTTTCTCTCCCTCCTCAAGGGTGAAGCCTTGAGTAATCTAGTCAATTCCTTGTTTCCTGACATCTGGGGTTCACAATGGCCCTTTTGACTCTGCTAAGATACTCCTGGTTCTCTTAAACCCAAGTCACTTCCCAGATAAATGGAAAAGAGTAAGGATAAACCTAAATAGATCAGAGGAGAAAAGCATCAGAAAAGCCCACTCTGCTAAAGAATCTTAGCCAACAGTATTCTCAGCCAACTGGACGCCTCCTTCCTCCCACTTTTATTCTCTCTCCAGACAAAACCAGGGCACTTCAGCCTTGCCAAAGTTCACTCTCACATCACTCTTCTTTCTCACAGTCATGTGGGTCTAAGATCTCTAGGAAGTGTCGGGAGGGGGAAAGGAGTGTTCCCTTGGAACAGAGGGATCCATATTTTTTCCCTCTTTGTAAGCAGTCACATGGTGAGTGAATGGTGTATCACAATGGGTTTAATAATTCTGTTAATTAGCATGTCTTTCTTAATTAGTATTTCTTGCTACCTTGTCTACTAGAAGTTGGATGTGAGTTTCCTTTGAATCTGAACTGTCCGAGGACCAGCCTTTAAGTTTCCAAGTTAGATTTTTAAAGCCCTGAGTCACTGTGTGAAAAGTCCAGTGACATTTCTGGAAGGACCAGGAGAGAGGCCCTGTGACTATTTGAACAGAAAGAGGGGCCCAGCTGAGCTCAGCCCTCCTTGCCATTGCATCGGTGATATGAAGGAAGCCATCCTGGGGCCACCAGCCCACCCCAGCCACTCTCTGAACACCACCATATGACCTCAGTTGTCACCAAATGAGGCAGAAGAAATCACCTAGCAGAGCCCTGCCTAAATTCCTGACCTACAATTCATGAGATTTCATAAAATGTCTGTTGTTTGAAGTTACTGTTTAAAGGTATGAGTTAGTTTGTCATTCAGTGATAGGTAAGTGGAAAAATGTGCCTTCACATTTTACACAAATTGTTACTTTGCTACATTCAGAATATTTGTCATCATTTCTCCTCTTAGCTACACACAAGCTTTCAGGTACTTTTCTTCCCAATAACAAACAGCTTGTGTATATCCCTACAGATACCCCAAGAATCTCATATGCAAAACATATATCTATTGAGGTCTTAAACAGTTTTAAGCCATATGGTGAATTCCCCATACACAATTAAACAAAACAAATGATGAAAATAGCATGAGCTCAACTTCAAAAGTCAATGGAATGGTGATGGTATTTAAAATACAGTCTCCCTAAGTGATAGTTATAAAAAGTATACTCTGTGGCAAACTTGGAATGGGCAATACAAAATCCTATCTGTAAACAACGGCACCACCTTGGATCATTATTAGTGCATTGCTTGTAAAAGAAACCATTTAAAGATTTGGGTTCTGTTCAGTGAGAACACTTGGAGACAGGGTGGGGAACATCACACACAAGGGCCTGTCATGGGGTGGGGGAGATGGGGGAGAGCTAGCATTAGCTGACATAACTAATGTAAATGATGAGTTAATGGGTGCAGCACACCAACATGGCACATGTATACATACGTAACAAACCTGCACGTTGTGCTCATGTACCCCAGAACTTAAAGTATAATAATAAAAAAAAGATCTGGGTTCTGTTAAGAATTTGTATTTAACATTATTGAACAACTAGACCACCAGGAAGGATTGGTTCCATAAGATTTTCACATAAATGATCTGAACTCCTATAGGTGGTATGTCAATTTATTTTTTATTTTAAAATAATTTCTTAATGACTCCAGATCACCCATATAGTCATTTCTGAGTTGTCTTTTTCTAGTCTTTCTATCCCTCTCCCTTGCTGAAGAAATATTAGATGTAACTTCTTTTGTCTTAGAATGAATTTGCAAAATTTCCCTCATCTGCTCCAACTTGCAGTTTATACTTTGTCATCTGCTAAAATAATATAATTATGCATATTAGAATGGTTCTAAATTAAGAGCAAATAGTCATTGAATGAGGAAGGTCTTTCCATAATCAAGTGTTTACATTTTAGTGAATTTTTGCAAAGAAAGAGATCTAGGTTGCTTTGAGGCTTCTTTTGTTCAACTTTTAGATATTGGCCTAGCATTTGAATACCTGAAATAGCTGTTGAAAGCTGAGACATCTCATCATAGTCATTTATTAACTTTATATATTTTTTTATTTTTATTTGCAGTATTGAAACAGCATCAGAGGAAAATGAGCATTGTTTTGGCAATATGTCAGAAATATTTACACTACCCTGTACCATCTGATATTTTAGGACATCTATATAGATCAAAATAAATCAGATTGAAAGGATTTAATATCATATAATGATAACAGCAATTACTAACTAAGAAACTACCCTGTATAATTCAAGGTCTCCAGTTTTATTTTCTAATATTTTTGGACATTGGCTAGTTTCAGAATTACCTTCATTTTCCACTTCGGTTTTAGGAGTAAGTTGTGAACCCCACCCTCGTGCAGGTACACACACAAAACCACCCAAATAAACCAGTTTCATTAATGGTACCATATTCAAATAACCAAAAGGGATACTGGAATGCAATCTTCAAAGATAATAAACTGCAATGTAAATCTGGTTGAATAAAGGCCTAGAACCAAGCCTTCCATTCCCTTCATAAGGCACAGAAACAAAAGTATAGCCCAACTAGTCTCCCACTGAGGATATAGTCTAGCTTTCTGCCGAGACAATCAAACAACGCAAACCCAATATTTCAATGAACTTGGGAAATGATGACACACACCTTTCTGTCTCTCCTCGCCAGTTCTGAATTTGGAGGGGCAAAGGAAGTGGAATGCATTCTTAATTGAGGCAGTAAATACTAGGCTGTGGCAGATTGTTTTACTGTTAAATACAGTAATGGGTTTTTAATGGCTGCTGTCCAAAATTACACTGCAGAAAAAATGGTTTATTAGTAATAATAATAGCTGGCATCTTTATCTTCAAAGCACTTTACAAATATTAGCTCATTAATCCTCCAACTGCCATTGGGAGGCAGCAGTGAATGTTTCTTTCCTCAGTTTACAGCTGGTGAAACAGGGAAACAGAAGCTCATGACAAGTTTTCAAAAGGTCTTGTGTATGGAGATCAATTTCTGATCCAAACCACTTATCAGTTTTTATACTTGATTGGATGGCATTCATTCTGATGACTGCCAGCCCTTTTTTTGAGGGCACAGTGGTTAAAGTCAAATCCAATTTATTTGAACTTGACTCCAAAATATGCTGAGTTGCACCTGAATTGCTCAATGCTTGGTCCTTTAATGTTATTTCAAGCAAATCAATTGTGTTCAAAATCTATTCAGCCCAAATCAATTACATGCAGAAACTTGTATGCATGGGAAGAGCAGACTGTTGAAACTCTTTGAAATTTGCTCCTCTGAGAATTGCTGGAGGTCACAAAGAAAATGGGGTCAAGGTCAAATTTAAACAGGCTTGTTTTGGCTATCTTTATCCATTCACTCAGATCTTCTTTATGGAAAATAGTATATGTCTCAAATTAGTGAACAATAACAAACAACCCAATATAGCCTATCATTCATGCAGATATAGGTAATAGATGTTAAAATTGTTATTGTCTATATGTTTATCCTGTGGGCAGTGTTTTCAGTTTTTTGCCATTGTATAATGCCTTAAGCATTCTTTACATCTTTAAATTTTAATCAAATGAATTCTCCACTATGTCATCAGATGCACTTTACAGAACAAGTTAGAAAAATCCTTGAATTTACAACACAGAAATAACCTTACTTCTTGAGAAGCCAAGCTGAGTATTCCAGAGAAGCAGGTATGGGTCAAAAAAAAGCTTTATAGAAAAGCCATTGTGCATAATCCAAGGAAGTGGGATCTCCTGTCTAGCCAAAGCAGGAAACAAACTTATTCTTGCCACTTTCTAGTACACAAAAAGGAGCATTTTGGAGCCACTCAGCATCTGAGAATGCTATTTATATTATGCATATTTTAAAAATACATGAACATTTGCTTGTAAATATCCCAAACAAAAAAGTCAAAAATCTCTTAAAACTCCCAAATATATTGGCTGTGCCTGAAATAGAGTTGCCTTTTTTTCTTCTAAAGCCTTATCTTTATTGACAGCGGCTAATAAAGACAGTGCCATCATTATGATCGGTGTCATTTTCAAGCCGTTTTCAAGAACAGCAATGCTGAGATATGGCATCTGCCATTGCCAATGATTTCTATTTTAATCTGGAATAGCAGATACTCACACCTTTGTGGAAATGCCAACCACGAAATGCAATTGGTTACATATAATACCCAGAAGTGAGCGAAATCCATGCGTATTCATATCACAGAGTATCAGAAACATTTCTGCCAAGAAATAAAAAATGATAACGAGGGTGAAGTTTCATTTGTACATATAATGATGCCCAGGGTCTGGTACAGGAAGAGTCAGAGCATCAGATGTTTATATGAATTGATTTTGGAGAGAACACAAATGTCTCCTTCCTGTAACTTCCAATTCCTGGGCTCAAATGATCCTCCCACCCCAGCCTCCCAAGTAGCTGGGACTACAGGCATGCCCGACCACACCTGGCTAATTTTTTTTAATTTATTTATGTATTTTTTGTAGACATGGAGTCTTGCTATGTTGCTGGTCTTGAACTCCTGGCCTCAAGTTGTCCTACCTCAGCCTCCCAAAGTTGTATTAAGGTTTTTTTTAAGTCAGTCTCCCTCTGTCACCCAGGCTGGAGTGCAGTGGCGCAATCTAGGCTCACTGCAACCTCCACCTCCTGGGTTCAAGTGATTCTCCTGCCTCAGCCTCCTGAGTAGCTGGGATTACAGGCATGCCACCACGCCCAGCTAATGTTTGTATTTTTAGTAGAGACGAAGTTTCACCATGTTGGCCAGGCTGGCCTCAAACTCCTGACTTCAAGTGATCCACCCGTCTCAGCCTCCCAAAATGCTGGGATTACAGGCTTGCGCCACCACGCCTGGCACGTTTTAAAACCTCATATTTAATGCCACCATTCCTGGAATAGGTATGCATTATCATCCAATACCTCAGTAGGATTCCTTTATGTCTACTTTTCCACAAATGGATAATGGGACACAGAACAGGTAAGTTTGGATGGACAACAGGAAAGAGTGTTAGTCCATAGTGAAGACCATAGCTGGAGAATCCTGCTAATCAAGGGGGCACTGCTGGGGCTGGAAATCAGACACTTCTGAGTTTGAATTCTGACTCTGGTACTGCAAGACATATCGTGTGACATTGGACAAGGACCCTTCTGTGTCTGCATCGCCCAGCTTACAATGGGTGTTATAATAGTACTTTCCTCAAATCACTGATGTGGAGATTGCAAAACACATAATAAACACTTGATAAATGATCAATGGTGGCTATTTAAGTATCTGCCTGGCACAGTTTCAGTCCTGTCTGTAGCACAAAGTGGTGATCAATAAAAGCTTTTTATAATGACTGGTCACAATGCCTCATAGGACCTACACACACACGTGTGCACGCACGCGCACACACACACACACACACAAACATAAGAACATGTATTATAGAATTCAGGATGCTTTGGAAAAGTCTATCTTCCTATTTTTGGCCGGGACTATATTCAACCCTCAAAATATAACTGGTAACATTTTCAATTTTTCCCCTAGACAGCTCTCAGTTTATAGAGTGACTCTAGATTTCCTTAAAAAAACAGTTCACTATCAGTTATACAATGTTGCTCTTTTCTTCCAAAAAGGAAATCTGGGCTGTGTAAGGTGGCTCATGCCTGTAATCCCAGTACTTTGAGAGGGGCAGGTGGGAGAATCACCTAAGGCCAGGATTTTGAAACCAGCCTGGACAACATAGTGAAACCTCATCTTTACAAAAAAAATTTTAAAAATTAGCCAGGCATGATGGTGCCATCTGTAGTCCCAGCACTTTGGGGCACTGAGGTGAGAGAATAACTTGAGCCCAGGAGTTCGAGGTTGCAGTGAGCCATGACCATACCACTGTACTCCAGCACTCCAGCCTGGGCAACAGAGCCAGTACTCCAGCACTCCAGCCTGGGCAACAGAGCCAGACCCTATCACCAAAAAAAAAAAAAAAAAAAAAAAAAAAAAAAAAGAAAGAAAGAAAGAAAGAAAAAAGGAAAAAGAAAACCTGAAAGCAATAGAGTGGGCTATGAACTGGGTTACAAATTAGGATATCTAAGATGATTTAATTCTAATTTTCACTACTGTAGGCAGTGTGGTGGAAAGCTAACTATTTGACCTTGCATTAGTTTTTTTCATCTATATAATGGGCTAACAACCTGTTTCTTTTTGTTCACTATGTTATTGTAAAAGTCAGATGAGATGACATGGAAAAATTTTCTAAACAGCATAAAGCACTCAAATAATGCAAGACATTGTGATTTTTTTTTAAATAGAAATCTTCAGAGGCAATCTTCTGAATGGATGGAAATGCAGCATCCAGTA
The DNA here is from genome assembly GCF_028885625.2 of Pongo pygmaeus. Lineage (NCBI taxonomy): Eukaryota > Metazoa > Chordata > Mammalia > Primates > Hominidae > Pongo > Pongo pygmaeus. Next base: position 77,956,879 of record NC_085930.1, read on the forward strand.
TCAGTCTTGGAAAAGGTCAGTATTTATCTTCCCCCTGAACCTTTTGCACATGAGATGTGTTATTTCTTTTGAACATAACCAATATGTAAGACATCCCATAATAGCTAATATTCTGTCACTTTACAGTTTTTAGCAAGGTTTTCAATGCAATAAAAAACCAAATTTCCAACAACTCTAACAGCAACAGATGACCAAAATTCCCACATTCCTTTTATCCACTTACATTCTATTACTCTGGGAAATACATCGCTTAGTCCCTGGAAATAAAAATTCCTCACATTATGATGCAACCAGTGCATTCTGGTCTATTCCTTCATCGTCCTTGTTCTGATACAACTATAACAAAGAAGAAGGATACTTCCTCCAAAGATCCAGGCATCCGGGTTACATGAGTTTCAGCTGCCAGACTGACATTTGAGGGTATCTCCGCTTTCTCAGGCATCATAACTACAATCCCTCCCAGGAGAATCACCACTTACAGCAAAAGCTTTTGTTAGGGAGGAACCTCTGCTGAAAATGCCAACCCGTTACCATAGAAGCTGGAATACATCTTTTACATTATTCTCTCTGCTATGTCAGCTCTCATCTTAGAAAGCATAGATAATGCAACGAAATGGACAAATTTGTTTTGAAGTTTAGGAGTCCCAGCTGAAACACACCACTGAATATGAGCATGCCCACCTCGGGCAAATGAAAGAAAGAAGAAAGGAATGACAAAGAAAAAGTGGTGAAGATTCTCCTGAATACAAACTTAATGATTCCCTATTTTGTACTGTTTTTGTCAATTCTAGCTTTCCCCTTCCCCATTACTCATGTTCCACAAATGTAAAGCCTTCAAGATGTGCTAGGTATTCCTCATGTACTTCCTAGATTCAGATCCCTTTTCTGCCTTCCTCCATCCTGCTCTGCTCTGGGAGAACTGACCTCCACAAACCACTATAATAGGCTCCCTTGCCCTCTTACTGCCTTGCTGAAGAAGCAACTGGAAATCTTGGGGTAGAAGCAGAGCACTGTCTTGTGATTTGACAGTAGTTATGTTCCTCTACCAAAAGCCATAAGTCCTACGTGACAGCCCTCTCCCAGAGCTACTGCTCCCACTTCCTTCCAGGAACTTCATCTTCCCATTATCCCTTCAGGACAAGTGGCAGTAACAGCTCCAGATGTGCTTCAGCAGCCCTTGTGGGCTTCCCCTAATCCCATCCAAAGAGATGTGGGCCCGTCTTTAAGGTCCCTTAATTACCTCTTTGGAGTATGATCTACATAAAAGAAAGGAACAAAGTGAAGGTGAGAGGAAGCCATGTTTTACCCAGCGAAGACATGTCTTTCAAGAACATCAAGGGGACAAACCACTGGGTTCTAACCTGTGGCATTCTGCCACCTGGGCATTCAGGTACAATACTGTGAGAACATCAATCCTTTTAAGATAAGCAAGAAAGATGAATTTTTACATGAAATCTCCAGTATTTAAATGTTGGCTGAAATTTGTCTTAAACATTCTTTGGGCCAAATGAAATATTTATACAAGCTGTGTTCATAGTCCAGGGGACATTGGTTTGGATCCTATATAGACTATGGTGCCTCTTCTTGGAAAGAAAATAAAATCTGTTTTTCTTTACACTGCACAATTATAACCAAAAAAAGATGAAAGTCTCATTTTTACAGCTTTTTCTTACACAGTACTTTAGTCCAAAAACAATAACTCTCCCTACCTCATTGGAAGTCTGCAGGCAAAACAGAAATATTCAAAACCCCAAAGTCACAGGAATCTTGTTATCTGGGCCTGTTCTAAATGTATGAATCTAGTCAAATCATTTAATTTCAGTGTAGCTCACTCCATTCATCTGCAAAATCAGGATAATTACTTCTTTCCTACCATCTTCACAGAGACATTTGGTTGAAAAACGAAATTATACATAGTAAATGAAAAGCACATTTGAGATCTTCAGAGAATAAAGTGCTATTTAAACCAAGAAGATTAGTAAGAAAAACCTCACAAGTTTGCCAAAGCATTTTCTCTCTTTCAGCCACATTTCATGACACCAAGGTAACTGTGAACCAATGCCTTAGCCCAACACAATCTTGAGGAAGACGTACGCAAATATAAGGTGGTGGTTCTCAACCAATATTAGTACATTAGGGTGTGTTAGAATCTCACCAGAAGTTTTCAAAAATCCAGATTCCTAGTCACCATCCACAGGGACTGTAATTGAATTGATTTGGGTTGGTAGCTTTAAAGAACTCTCCAGATGATTCTAATTTCAGCCAAGCCTAAGAAAAACTATTGAGAAAACCTTTTAAATATGTGAAGCCATCATTATTGGTATATGTGCATATAACTAATGTAGGAATCAACAGTTTTCCACTTGACACCACCATTGATCATGGCTCACAGTTATTCACATACACAGGGATACACACACACACACGCTCTGTCCCTGTATCTTTGTTCATTCACATACTGAACATGATATAGAAGGACAATTATCACTACAATAAAAAACCATGCTACTAAGCTGTCTGCATAGGTTGCCCCATACAATGTCCACAAGAACACATGTGACATGTGAGCTAAGTATGGCTACTTCCCCATTTCTAAAGAAGAAAGTAGTCTTAGAGAGGTCAAAATGACTAAGCCAATGCCACACACCTGCAAGCTGACAGACTTAGATTTTGAACCCTAGCAGCCTGACTTTTATAGCCAGTGCATGTAACCACCACAACAGTTTGCTTCCCACTGTGCCAGACACTTTAAGAGTTTATGAGATGCATAAAAGGAAATGTATACCCTCAAGGAGTTTACAGTCTGAGAAGGGAATTGTGATGCACACTAAAATTCATAGGTTGTATAAGAAAATGGCACAATTGTAGTCCCTGTAGTTAGGAAAAGGTGAATCAGAAGATGGGCAACAGAGCTCCTACTTCCACAACTATAGGGGAAATAAGATGCAAACAAACATTAGAAGGGAGAATGTTATAAGACTACCAGGAGAAGAAACCCTGGTCTAAACATAAAATATAATTATATATTGGCCAAGTTCAATGCATTTATCATTCTTATCATCATCTGCCAGCATCATTTGAATCAGATATTTGTACCCACCCTAAATTTACCAAATTGTCAGTTTAATTAGCAAACTATGAATTTTGAGAATTCATCTCACCTCAAACTCTAGTTGTGATTCTTACTGAAATTATGTATATAAGCATCACACACACACACACACACACACATACACATACACACATACACATATACACTCACACACACCCCTAATAATTTAACTTCCAAAGAGATACACAAGTTGTATTCTTCCACTAGGAATAAATTGTGTGAAAGTGAAGTCAACATTTCAGGGAAAAGCCTTAAAATTGAAAACAGAATATGTCCCTTTGTATTTTTATTATCCAAACACAATGAGAAGGTAAGCAGGATCATTTTTTATCCACAACACATAAAATCTCAATTAGTTATGGTCTATTTGTGCACCGACTTAAAACATTCGTTAACAAAACAGAATTTTCTAGTTTACTGGATAAATATACCAGAAATTGTAGAATAATGTCAGGTTGCCAAGCAACCACAGCTCTACTCTACTTTGTGATCAATCCAACTCATTCATCGAGCTTCCTAACCCAGTGATACAGAATTCCAACCAATTTGTTTCTTGGGAAAATTATAGTGACTTTCAGTAGCACAATAACACTTTTATTCTCAGAAGATAAACTTAAATCCCTTTTGATCAAAGGGATGTGTTAATTCATTATTCTCTACGTGGTGCCAATGAGAAAGCTATAATTAACTAACTACACTATTGCGACACACAAAAAATTAACTGCAGTAATTAGTAATGTTTAAGGTGTTAAGCAGCCTCCCAAATTAGAAAATACAATCTTTCCTCAGATAAAGATGTACAGAAAAAAGAAAGCAGCATATCTAATTAAATTGAGAATTGTTTCCAGTCTCCCCCAAAGGGTGAGAGGAAAGGCATGTAATCACCAAAATATAAGAGATTTCACTTTAATAGCAGAGAAAATGGCTCATGCCAATTCTACTTGTAGGTAGACATAAAATGATAGTGAATAATGTAATCTTTTCTTTGAAAGAATGCTTAGCACAATATTTTTCCAGGAATGAATAGAAAGAATATTACGCTTTCACTCATTAGCTGTGTTAACTTAGCATATTGTATGTAAATCACCATAATAATTGCATTCTCTTCAGACTGAATTAGTCAGAATGAAGCTGTAATCAAAATATTCATAATTGAAAATATAGTATTCTCAATCTTGGTTTGAAAAAATAACAAGGAACGTTGACTGAATCAGATAATACAGTACATCACTGAAAACAACCTTAGTACAGAGACAAGTTCATCTCTTGATTATACCTTTGCATTTCAATTAGGTCCCCAAATTCAGGACTCAACACCTCCCAATCTGTCATGTTTTCCTACTCTTACTATTTGTCTCTGGACTAACTTAAGTATTCCAAGTGCATTGCTGCTAGATTTTTAGGGAAAATAGAAAATGGTGAAAAGCTAATTTTATTGTTTCTAAAATACATTAGACTCTATTGCACTGTTGGCTGTCATAAATCAAAGGGCAAAATAATTTCCAATAAATGAAACATTTAATGCCAAAGCTCCTGGGAAACAATATGTAAATGATCACATGAATTTCAGAGAAGCTGTCACACTAATTCCTCAAGGTACCTTTTAAAGATGACATATTCACGGTGAGGATGAGAGGGTTGTCTTGCAAAGCAAAACACCACTACCTGAAGTGATACTCTCAGTATTTCCTGACAATCATTCCTTCAAATCTGACACCAGTAGTTCCCGAACTATTACTTAATTTTCCTTTATCGGTTAAAAATACAAGACTGTTAAATCAGTCTTGATCATTACCCTTATTTTTCTATAAAAGCGAATCAGGCTAAATTATTTCAACAAAGCAATTTTGGGGCAAATAACCTCCTATCTTCAAAGATTTCAGAAGCAACTATAAAATCAGGTTTCTATCCAGCAAATGTCTTTCTGGGTGAGCTCTATTTTGTAAAGGTCACTAAGGATCTTTGTGATGGTGACATCTGTCAGGCTTTACTTGCCTCAAGTTCACCAAGAAACGCCTATATTTTAATAATCAAATGATTTTAAAAATTTATTTAAAACCAATTCATGTAATGAGATGAATTAACTTAAATGTAATAAGTATAGTATGTGCAATATCAACTCCTCTTAGACCTACAGCTAGGCCCATGAAGTGTACAGTTTACTTATCAGCAGATAGGTTGGAGGACCTATATAACCATGAGAAATCAATAAATATCTATAGCCTTTTCTTTAAAGAAAAGGATCCGTAAGTCTACATGCAACAGATAACAATCTGGAAAACATATATTCATCATCATTGTCCTGTGCTGCAGTGAAGTGGGTACAAACATACTCTGAAAGAGATTTTAATGAGTTGCCATAGCCAGTACTCACACCCATCCAGTAATAACTATTTGTCTCCATTGATTTGCTCACAATATTCAGGAGCTTGCAAGGAATGATCATACACTACGTTCTGCCATTACTAAAGGTAAATCCACTGCAGCACTTAAGGCCATAAAATGGAAAGCCAGGGTATACATAGGCTCTGTAACCAAGTTAAATTATGAAAGCCAAATGGTGGTCCCTCACAAAGAGACTGAAATTAAGACAAACCCAACTGCAACATCTGCAGGTGAAAGAGAAAACACAAAGATTTACAAAAAATTAAAAAAAAAAAAAAACTGTGGGATAAACTTTTTATTTTCTTGTCACCAAAAGTTTCCCCAAAGAGCTTTCTAAGCTTCTCTCTCCATCGATATACCGAAAAGCCAACTTCATCAGCAGTTGATCAGTTTCTCTCTTCCAATCTGCTGCAAGCCAGAGCTTTGTAGGAGTTGGACTGTGCAGTACAAATATTCATATTTTAATTAAGATTATTCTCCAAAATTAGAAAACGCAGAATTTTTACTTCAATGAAAATGCAGAGAAATGAAAATGCACCATATGTAATTAAACTGAGGATTAACTAACAGTAATGCCATCAACAACAATAACTAACTTTTGAGTGCTTAATATGCGTCAGTCATGGTGTTAAATTACTTGTATCATCTCATTCCAGTCTTGCAACAACCCAATATAGAGGGTATTGATAATCTCCGTATTATTGAGAAAGGGAAACTGAGGCACATAGTTAAATGGCTAGTCCAAAGTGACACATCACAGTGATGGTGGAGCTGGAATTCGAAGCCACGTGGGCGCCCCGGGAGCCTCCGCCTAGAGCGAGCCCAGGTGGCTCACTAGTTACCCATCTCCACGCGCACGCGCAAATCTCCCCACCCACGGCGCGTTCCAGCGGGAGCGCGCCATCGCGCAGACGCCTGGCCAGGCAGCCGCTTGCTGGCTCTGGGGCTGCTCCGCGGCTCCCACGAGCGGCACTGGACCCCCGGCGCCCTTCGAGGAAGGGCTGAACCTGGGGCTCCCTCTCCGCCGGGCCACCCAGCCGTGCCGACGCACACCTGCCCTCCGCCGCTGGCCTCCCACCCCTTCCCCTGCCTGCCTTCGCGCCCAACAGCCCAAACGCCCACCCTGCGCTCGACCCTGCTTGCCGTCTGGGTCGGGGGTACCTGGGCCTGCGCGGCTGCTGCTCCTCCTGCCCGTGGTTTTTCGCAGGAATTCACCAGCCCTGCCCCTGGCTGAGAAACTGTGGCTCGCAGCAAGCCCGGAGAGTGGGAACGGAGGGGCTGGCTTTCCCCAGCCTCCCGGCTCCAATCCCTGCTCTCCAAATTAATCACTTTCTCCGTGCTGCCTCCCCACGCACACTCACACTCAAAAAAAAAAAAAAAAAAAAAAAAAAGCGAGAGAAAGAGAGAGGCACAAAGAGGAAGAAGGGACCATCCGTGACTGGCATCTCTAGCTCCCCGGGCTCCGCTACCAGGAGCCATGGCAACCAAGGCCCCCGGCCTGCCCTCTCGCCCCCTCGGCGGTCTGGGGAGGTGGAGCTCTAGCCCCTCTCTGGTTTTTCGTGCTCCCCAACCCCACAACCCCACGGTCCATTGATTCCCCCCTTCCAGGCTGGCGGCATTTTCGGAACCCCCCTGGGATCTAGAATCCTCTCCTGAGAGTAGGAGCCAGACAGGGGCAGTGGACTGGGAGGGGATCTGAGCCCCACACACTAGGAGGTGTCCAGGGGAGTGAGGGGCGTGGTGGGAGAGAGAGGTCGGGACTGACCCCCAAACTAGCTAGACCTTGGACCCCCACCCGAGAGAGGACGGGAATCTACAGGGGGATCTGGAATCCTCTTCAGCGAGTAGCGAGGGATGGGGTGGGAGAGGCTGGAAATAAGAGGGTCAACCTACCGGCGACCAGCGGGAGTGAGTGGGACCCGGCGGATTCGGGGACCCAGTGTACTCCGTCCGACTGACCCCGAGCTGTCTGAATCCAGCCTCGGCCACCCGGGGGCGGGGCTTGAAAAGGGGGTGTCTCTTCCCGGGTGAAGGCTGAGGGACCTCGGATCACCCCCACTTCAGACAAGGAACCCTGACTGCTCACCATTTCCTTTCCATAACGAGTTGACCCCCTCCTCCTGGGAGCAAACCTTTAGCCGGTCCTCCATGGGAGACCCCCCCAGGACTGGCACGAGACATGCAAATTGACCCCCACCCCTGACACACCTGCGTCGCCTCCAGCACGCGATCTGTCCGGTACCTCCCCTCGGGCAACTTCTCCCCCAAGCTGGCTGGGAGCTGGGACGGGGACGGGCAGGGTCCAGTAAGCTCTGGACGGATCCAAGGGAGTTTCTTGCCGGCCGCTCCCCGCTGGTCCGCACCCGGGGCTGTCCACGGATGTCCCGCCTGTCCCCTGCCGCTGCTGGCTCTGGCCGCGGGAAGGCTGGACCTGTTCTGGCTTGCACCGGGATCTACGCCCTCCTGCCAGAGGCTGGCTCTCGCCTCTCCTCCCTTCCTCGATTCTGCGCCGTCACCCCTCACCCACGCCGCTTATTTTCCCTCCCTTTGCACACTCCCATGGGACAGGCAGAGTTACAGGCTTAAGACTTTATCTCATTGTGGAAAGCAAGAGACGAAGCCAAAAACTTTGGTCGTGCTTTTCAACATCTCTGGTCAAAAGAGGTAGGATCCCTGCTTGTTTATCTGCAAAAGCGACATTTAAAAGAAACGCCCCCCACCCCCTCCCCCATGGTTTCACTCAGTTCATATTCCATACACAGGTCGCCAATCTGGTTTTCTCCCATTGCTGCATGATAGAGGGGTGTGGTGCCATGTACGTATTAAAAATGGTCTTCTTGCTTTCCTTCATTTAAGGGCGTGGTGGGGCTTACTATTGAATTTACAAAATATGCTACAACCATCCGCTGTCAAATTGTGCATACATAAATTTACAGATCTTCTACTATTCTCACAATTTTTGCCCTAATACAGAGTCTATAATTTTACCATATTGTTTCATAACGTTTTTCCTACTTATCCTTTATTAACTCACTATTGGAGAAGAAAGCCTTCTGTACTCATATTCAGTGCAAAAAGCCAGTTCTGATGCCTTATTAATCCACAAGCACATAAAAATATTTTAGGATTCCAAAATTCATATGGAAAAATTATAATTTTTAGCACTACATTTGATTTATGTGCCACTTTATTTTTTTTTTCCATTATGGTGGTATTTTCCAAAATTTTTACAGGATACCACTTTTAAAAATCCTGTTGAATGCAAGTCCTCTTTGTTGGTAAGAGAATTATTGACTTCTAATTTTTACTCCACTAAGGCTGAGAGATTGACCTTACAGCCTCATTTTGTTTTCATCTAGCTCATTGAACAATGAGGATATTTAGCTCCCCTCAGAGCTACCCTCAGAGTTGGATGAGCTATCCTCAGAGTTGGATGCCACCACCAGGAGCAGCAAAAGCGAAGGCAATCATGATTCTGCCTCAGAAGCAATCGAATAAAATATTTTGAAAATGAGTAAATGGACTTTTAAATTTTAACCATCGCTAACCTTGGGGCCTCGATTCTGTCAGTTCGTGTGTGGGCACAGTTCTTACCAACTGCCTTGGCAAATTGTGAATGCAAGTGAGGGCAGGATTTGTCCTAAGTTTAAACTGTACTGCTGGAGTGATTTTCTTTTGCCTGAGGCATCATTATTCACGTGGCATGTTTTCTAAAGTAGAAACAAAGATAGAATATTAAATAAAATTCCAACGGGGGAAATACTCTGCCTGTAGAAAAACATTTCCAAGGTCAAGGAACCACAAGAGAACAACAAAGCGAAGTTGGTCTCAGGAGTTTACCATCTTCTGGGTAAACATCAGCTGAGCAAGGGACTCAGAACTCCATTGTGGCCAGATGAACAGAGTACTCTTAAATATATAGCTCCTTCTTTCTTGGTGATTTGTTTTCTTGACAATAGAATCATTATTTACAAAATAAATATTTATTGAGCATCTACTATTTAATCAGTCACTGGTCTGGGTGCTAGGGTTCAGTAGGAAACTCAATAGACATGGCCAATTGCTTTTTTAAAAAATCAAATACCCTCCAAATATATTAGACAATACCAAGCCACAATACCCAAAACAAGAAGATGATCAGTTCTTAAATATGAGTTTTTAATTGAAAGGGAGATAACATACTTCTAAGCTTCTGACATTGCATATAAATGAAGAAATAATAGCCACACATAGCTTACTAGGGACAGTAAGGAAGTCAGCTTGTATGCAATACATGTTATCCCAGGCAACCAAATTTTACGAAAGAAAAGAGGGAGATAGGGAAAATCTAGGGAAGGAAAAAAGGGAGGAAGAAAGGAAGGAAGGAAGGAAAGAAAGAAGGCAAGCAAATGATAAACCAAGAAAGGAAATAGTATTTTTTAAGGCAATGCACAAGGAAGACAGATGACCTAAATTTCTACATCCAAGAAGCACCTCATAGCTGTTGCCTCCAAGGATGAGTTCATACATTATCAAAAGCAGGCAACACATCTAGGCTTGCCTGGCCCAAGGAATTCACAGCTCTACAGCCTGAGCTTCCAGTAAGGCTGGAACCAGAAGGCAGTCCCCAGCCAGAGTGGATGCTTGCTAGAGATACCTTCTGCTGCTGCTTTGGAACCCTCCCCTGGCTCCCATTCTACTGTCTGACACTTCGTTCAGACCCATTTCCCGTTCAACATACAATCCTAATCTATCAGGCATCCCACAGTTGCACATAGGTGCTAGAGAAAGAAGATATACTTATGAGTCACATGGAAATTTGATTGCCTTAGCTTTGAAAGGTGTGAATTTTCTCTCTGATAATTGAGGAAGGCCGTTTCGAATGAAAATACTAATATCAAGCCACAAAAACAGGGGAGAAAACGGTACTATCATGAATAGAAGCAGAAGGTGAGAGAGATAGGCCAGTCATCTGGAAAAAGATAAAAGGTATTAAAAGCTGGGGCATTTTTCAGCTTTTCCTGCTGATTTACTGCCTACCCCCCTCCTGAACCGTCATTTGGTATCATTCCCAGAGCTAGGGCCATTGAAGTAGTGTTGCCTTTTGGCAAATACAAGTAGCTAGTGATATGGCATCATTCCTAGAAAAATTGTTTAGCAGAAGAGCTGGAGTTTTGAAAATGGCATTTCAGTCTAGCAGTTCCAAATAGTCACAGATCAACAGGGGCTTTCCGGCCAACTGCTGTAATAAAAAAATAAAATAAAAAATAAAAAGCAGGAAGCAGGATGTTCCACTGAGGAATAGATCCTTCAAAAGCAACCTTGAAAGTACAAAGCAGCCACTTCAGCTTAGATATTAATAAAGCTAAAAAGACCATATTAATTCTGCAGAGTTATCCTGACAGAGGCAATACTCCTTTAACTTGTCGTTTAATACAAGAACAAAAGGTTATGTATTAAAAATCAAAGGACAATAATTCTGGAACAAATAAAAAAGTAAAATCTTGTATTGCATGCCATGGATCATTAATATGTATGATTCAGCCGTGGTAGGTCATGAAATCAAATACTTTCACCGGATTTTTTTTAAAAGGCTAAGAAACTTTGTGGCCATTAATAACATTATAATTATGTAGCCAAGATAATGTTAAGTGTTTTCAAATCTCATGCTTTAAGGCATCCATTGATTACTTGTGCAGGTCAGAAGGATTTCCCACCCTCCAATCAGCAATGCCTACAATGGCTAGTTTTCTCTCCTATTGATGGTTTGCTCCGAAGTCCTATGCCCCCAAGTCTTATCTCAAAGGCCTGTGAACTGAGTTATAGGATGAATTCCTATTTGTTGGAGAAAGTCCTCATATGTCTGGAGGATGAGAATTTCTTCTAAACCTCTCTATTTCCAACATGGTACGAAATCTTTTCAGTCTGGAAGGGACCTCAGATAACATAATCTTCCATAGCTTCCTTTTATATCTGAAAAGAGTAAGGTTCAGAAATTTTATCAGAGTTGTACAACTGGTTAATGGCAGAGAATATATTGAAAAAAATTTCCAAATTTTTAATCTTGTATCATTTTACAGGATGAAAAGTCACTGCCATCTTTGAAGATAATTTTACTTATTATTATTCTGTTGCAGCAAACAAGACAAATATTGAATAGTGGGATAGCGAGTAATACCAGGAACATAAGGGCTGATCTTTTTACAGAGACACATAGCCAAAATGAAGTTTATCCTTTTCTTTTTTTTCCAGTTGTTTTTGAAAAGTATGCTTTCCACTCAATGTAAAAGAAACATGTTAGAGAAAAAGGAAAGACTAACAAGAACTTGTGGCAGCCACAGGTTGCTCTCCACTTCCTCTGCCCCCACTAATCTGTTTTTTGTTGTTGTTGTTGTTGTTATTGTTGTTGTCGTTGTTGTTTGAGACGGACTCTCGCTCTGTCCCCCAGGCTGGAGTGCAGTGGCGCGATCTCGGCTCACTGGAAGCTCCGCCTCCCAGGTTCACGCCATTCTCCTGCCTCAGCCCCTGGAGTAGGTGGGACTACAGGCGCCCGCCAACACGCCCGGCTAATTTCTTTTTGTATTTTTAGTAGAGACTGATTTTCACCGTGTTAGCCAGGATGGTCTCCTGACCTCGTGATCCGCCCGCTTCGGCCTCCCAAAGTGCTGGGATTACAAGCGTGAGCCAATCGCGCCCGGCCTAATCTGTTCTTTTTCTCCTTCTGGACACAGGGCCGCTAACCTAAAGACTAAATTTTCTAGTCACCCTTTTGACTTAGTTTGGTTCTAGGACTAGGTTCTCACCAAAGAGACATGAGGAAAAATGCTGTTGGCAACTCTCAGCTCATCTACTTAAAGATAATCTAGATTCACTTCTCCTTTTCCTTTTGACTAACCCACAGTAGTAAAAGGCTCATGTTGAGGATGACAAAGAAACCCCACTCTGGCCTGAATTCCTACATGACTGAGGATCAGAACCTGCTTAATACCATAAAAAATTGAATGTCCCTTTTCAATTTGAGCCAGTCTCCTTTGGAGACTTTTATTATAACTGCTTAAACTTTATCCTTAATGCAACTGTAATCTCTGTCATCAGAACAATTTCAGAATAGTTAAGAAAAATAAGAGTGGAAGCTACCATGAATACCTGTTGTTTTTTGCTTGCCAAGCATTTATCTCCGTTCATTTAGGCCAGTTGGACCTAGGGAATAATATCTCCTATGTTTATGTGGCTGAATTGAGGCTAATTCCAATGCTTTCTAGTTATCCCTGGTCCATGTGACACAGGCACGACCAGCCAATATTTTCTACTCCTAAGTCTACGGGGACTAAAGCTATGAAGGGCATCAGACCCAACAGAAGCCAGTGAGAAAACTACCTTGGATTTATGCATGAGCTACTAGGAAAAAACTGAGTGTTGCTCAGCAGGTATGACATAAGGCAGGAGAAACTCGCTTCTTCTTATCACCACTTAGAGCCTTCCTGAGAATAAAATCACCATAGAGAAAAGAGGAGAGAGACAGATACTTGACAATTATGTCTGAAGACCTAGATCTTCAAATAAACTGAAAGGTCATTTTTTATTAAAAGCTGAAACTGGAATACAACTTGACCTTGTAGCTAGGTGAGAGAAAAAAATGTTTCATGTAAAATAGTTTCAATGGTTTCCTTGAAACTATTTTCCTTGAAATTATTTTTCTTAAAATCAAAATAATTCTTATTCATGATACATTTCTAAGTAAGATTACTCTCTTGTTATAGGTTGTTTAGTAAGAGGCGTATACATGGCAAAAAAAAATCTTCATTTCATAAACTAACCCAACTGATTGGTAGTGACTTACTGAAACACTGTGTCCAAAGGATGCTGACCCTGCATCTGAGCTGAGCAGGAAAGGTTAAAGTGACCTATTAATGGTTTCTATCACAGATATTATACAAGAGATAATTTTCATGTGTTAGGTATTTTCTATTCTTGCTTTAAGATATTCTTAAGGTTTAGCATACATTTAGACATGGGTGGGGACTTTATTCTTTTGAACTGTGATATAATAGGACATCCTTTTAAGGCATATTTTTATCCATTTTTTTAAAAAGCCATGAACCAATTAGCCCTCTCCATGCATTGTTTAGGAACCATATTTCATGCTTTCAATTAACTTTATTTTCCTACAAAATAAACAAATTAATTAGCAGACATGTACTGAAATCACAGATTGCTAGTATGTGATGCGCTATGTTAACACAAACATAACTCAATTTTTTTTACAAGCATTGCATTGGATTTATTTTCTTCCAGGGGTTAAATGAGACCTCTCAATTTATTTTTTTCATGTTGTTTTTCAGAATATGATAAACAGACAAATCTTCTTAGGCATTCAAAGCACTATGCCACAGTACAGTAAGCCCACAGCAAGGGTTCCAAATCTTCTGTTTATATTGACATGAAAAATTTGCCTTATCTTATGGGGATTAGTTACTCTCTCTTATGCCATATCCTTTGTGTTTCTCACTTAGATAGTTTTGTGCCAGCTCATACTACAACACTTAAGGTCACGTAACCAGGCAAGAGCTTTATATAGAGCACTTGTATTGCCCATATATTGAGTAGAGTTTTCTCCAAACAGGAAACACTTATTGACTTAGATTCCTTTTTCTATATCTGAGTGAATGCACAAAAATACAAATATAGAACACATTTTCAAATATTATTACTTGCATATAGAAGCCATCTTAAAAGTTTCCTAAAATTAAACGCTTATACACCGTTGCTGGGAATGTAAATTATTTCAGCCGCTGTGTAAAGCAGTTTGGAGATTTCTCAAAGAACTTAAAACAGAGCTACCATTCAACCCAGCAATCCCATTACTAGGTATATACCCAAAGGAAAATAAATAGTTCTACCAAAAGACACATTCACTCATATGTTCATTGCAGCACTATTCACAATAGCAAAAACATGGAATCAACTTAGGTGCCCATCAACAGTGTATTGGATATGAAAATGTATACACCGTGGAATACCATGCAGCCATAATAAATGGCAAAATTGTGTCCTTGTTAGCAACATGGATGCAGCTGAAGGCCATTATCCTAAGCAAATCAAGGCAGGAACAGAAAACTAAATACCACGTTCTCACTTACAACTTGGAGTGAAACATTGAGTACACATAAACATAAAGATGGCAACACTACACAATGGGGACTAGTAGATGAGGGAGGGAAGGAGGGGACTAAGGATTGCAAAATTAATTACTGGGTACTATGCTCGATGATCCTGGGTGACAGGATCATTCACACCCCAAACCGCAGCACCATGTAATATACCCATGTAAAAAACCTGCACATGTACCCACTTAATCTAAGATAAAATTTGAAATTATTTTTAGAAATTCCTAAATTTAAGCAGATTTTAAAGTCTTAAATATGAATAAAGTAGGAAATTTGATGATGAAAGTCTCAAATATTTCTGGGTACTTAAAATATTCTGATACATTTATCCAAAGATGAAGTAGAGAAGCTAACAAGCATAATGAATATATTCAATGTGGATAATAAGGAACAAACACAAATCAATTAAATAACTTGAAAATATTTTGCCAAAGAAAAAATAGTAAAGCCAAAATTTAATTTCATGACTCAATTGTAGGATGAAAGCCATATTAAACATCATTAATGCATGCAACCATTTTACAAAAAAAATTACATGTTATTTACATTACAATTTAATAACAAAAATAGCAATTATATTGAAGAGGTTTAAAGATGTACATAGACCCAGGCATTCCACTTCTAAGACTCTACACAATGTAAGCAAACTGAAATACAGAAAACTCTATATTCCCATAGATATTCAATGATAAAATAAATTATAAATATCTAAGAACATAATTACTAGTTTAAACCATATGAAATTACCATTATCTGAGCATTTCTGACCTGGAAAAATGACAATTTCACATTGTTTGACCTAATAGATTATTCTGCAATCCTGTAATGAAGCAGCCAATAAAATTATGTTTTCAAATGTTTGTAATATGAGAACTCTTTCCAATGTGAAGTTATAGATTTCTAATAATGGGTCCTTTCAGAACCAACCAACCCTAAAACTGTGAAGTGTAGACCAGATGTGGTAGTTTACACCTGTAGTCCCAGCACTTTGGGAGACAAAGGCAGGTGAATCACTTGAGGTCAGGAGTTTGAGACTAGCCTGGCTAACAGGGTGAAACCCCATCTCTACTAAAAATACAAAAATTATCTGGGCACGGTGTTGCACGCCTGTAATCCCAGCTACTCAGGAGGCTGAGGCAGGAGAATTACTAGAGTCTGGGCGGCAGAGGTTGCAGCGAGCCGCGATCACACCACTGCACTCCAGCCTGGGTGATAGAGCGAGACTTTGTCTCAAACAAAACAAAACAAAACAAAACAAAACAAAACAACTATGAAGTATAGACAAAATATAAAATGTAAGTACTTGAAAACACTGGAAAGTAATCCAAAACAGGCAGATAGTGAAGGGGGCAGACAACTGGACGAAGGGAACAACACTGGGTAAGTTTCCTATTTTACAGCTTTTAGGGAAGATCAAGACCCAGTCTGTCCATTCTAGGTGGATAAAACGAGGAAAGTAAACTTGCAGTTATTGGCTTGAAGTAGCAAGGGACAGAGCTTGGGCAAACAGAGCAACTGGAAAATGTTGAGGAGAAATCAATCAAGGAGAAGGCCCCATATTCTCTGTGTAAATGATGCCCAATCCCTGGCTATCCTCTGAAATATGCATCGGTGGGTGCTATAGACTGAATATATGTGCCTGCCCCCTAACTTATATGTTGAAACTTAATCTTTAATGAGATGGTATTTGGAGATGAACCCTTTGGGGAGTGATCAGATCAGGATAGTGGGGCCCTTCTGACTGGGATTAGTGCCTTCACGAAAGAAGTCCCAGAGAACTCCTTCACCCCTTCCATTATGTGAGGACACTGGGAGAAGGTGGCTGCCAGTAAACCAGGAAACCAGCCCTCACCAAACAACAAATCTTCCAGTACCTTGATTTTGGACTTCCCAGCCTCCAGAACCGTGAGAAATACATTTCTGTTGTTTATAAGCCACCTGGCTTATAGTATTCTGTTACAGCAGCCAGAACTAAGACAGCAAGATAGTCTCCAAACGGCTCTGCTGAGGTTAAAAGAATTAAATTGAGATTTCAACAACCATCCACTTTAAAGGACACTATAATTTGATTTCTGCGAAATTTAGTGCCTGGTAGTCAAAACAGAAGTTAATATAATTTGGAGAACATGACAGATTCTGAAATCTCTACAATGACCAGAAAACAATTCAAAATGACTCAACATATGATAAAACCAGACAATGTGTTCCATACTCAAAGAGAAGACAACGGAGATGACCCCTGAGATGACCTACTAAACATTGGACTTAGCAAACAAGGAATTTAAAGCACACTTGTAATTGTGCTTAAGGAATAAAATAATATATTAATATTTTTCAAAACGAACCTAAAATTGAGAAACCTAAACAGAGAAATAGAATTCTTAAAAAAGAACAAGAAAGCTATTCCAGGATTGAAAAAATAATATCAGAAATTAAAATTTTCACTTAGCTTAACAGCAAATTTGAGATAACAGAGAAAAGAGATGGTATACTTGAAGCTAGATACATAGAAATATTCTAGGCTTAAAAACAGAGAGAGAAAAGATTGGGGGTTGGGGGGTGGGAGTGGAATTGAATAGAGCCTCAAAACATTTTACATGTGTGTAATTGAATTTTCAACAGAAGAAAGAGAGATGAGGCATAAAAATATATTGGAGAAATATGGCAGCAAATTTATCAAATGTGGTGAAAATCAGGCGTTAATAGATTCAAGGATCCCAGCAAACCTTCAGAAGGATAATACTAAGAAAGCCCCACCTAAGTACATAATAAACATAATAATCAAGCTGCCAAAAAACAAAAATAAAAAAACCTTGAAAACAGCCAGAGAGAAAAACAACACATTACATACTGTTTATAGCAAGTTAAAAGTTCTGAAAGAAAAACAAACAAAAAAAATCTTGTCAACCCAGAATTCTTCTTTTTTTTTTGAGACGGAGTCTCGCTCTGTCGCCCAGGCAGGAGTGCAGTGGCGCGATCTTTGCTCACTGCAAGCTCCACTTCCCAGGTTCACACCATTCTCCTGCCTCAGCCTCCTGAGTAGCTGGGATTACGGGCACATGCCACCATGCCCAGCTAATTTTTTGCATTTTTTAGTAGAGACAGGGTTTCACCATGTTAGCCAGGATGGTCTCGGTCTCCTGACCTCGTGATCCACCCACCTCGGCCTCCCAAAGTGCTGGGATTACAGGCGTGAGCCACCCAACCCGGCATCAACCCAGAATTCTTTATCCAGTGAAAATATTCAAACATTTAGGTAAAATAAAGATATTTTCAGATAAATGAAAACTAAGAGGATTGTCATCATTAGAATTACACTGTATATAAGACACACTAAAAGTCATTTTTAAGGCTGAAAGGACATTATACCAGATAGAAACTCAGATCTTTAAAAAGAAGTAAAGAGCACTGAAAATGGAAAAGATGTGGGTAAATATAAAATATTTTTTCTTTCAATTTACCTAAATTGTATATGATGGTTTAAATAAAAAAGTCCTAACTCTTGCTTCTGATAAAACTGAGACAATTTCCTAACTCCAGGGAAAAAGCACATTATCGCAATGCATAAAATGTCATTTCATATGTAAAGATTTATTTCAATAATCCATATTTCTATAATAAAATACATTATCTTTCACAATATTGATTTCATCTTTATGATTTGAACAACAAAGGAAGCCTGCAGAGATTTTATAGAAAGATCAGCCTAAATAGATAAAAAGAATTCTTTTCTCAGATCTAAATTTTGCATCATCTCTCTAGGAAGAGATCATTAAATTATGATTTAGTCATAGGACTCTTTACTGATGAGAATGCAAAACACTTAACCATTTGCATTTGAAACAAAGTGAAATAAATATAGCTTGCCTACTTCAAAATGAAATAACATGAAATTTATCTAAATTTGAATGAATTGCTTAAGAGGAAGTACAAAAAAAACACATTATGCCCAACTTGATGTGTTTTTTTCTATTACACATGCCCAAAGAAAAATTGTTTCTTGTGGAAACAGCTAGAACTGATTAATTGAAGAATATCTTACACACAGGGTAATCAACCAAAATTCTTATACATGAAACATGTTTTATTTGCTTTACGTAATGAAAAAATACACTTTGCTGCAGCTTATTTTTTTATTCTCAAAATTAGACTCAAATATAAAAGTTAACAACTTTCAGCTGAGTTTTAGGTGAGGACTAGACATAATTATTTTAAACTAAAAAAGGTTTTTTAAAACTGGCATTTCATCAAATAATGTGTCATATCTGTTCTTTTATGCTACAGTTGGGTACCATAAGAAGAAGAAAAAAGATTTTAAATTTTGTTAATGATCTAATAACCAATTAATTGTGAAAGTATATTGCCTAATGCACTTTTGTGAGTTTTCAAGGCATTGGTAATTGTTAACAGTTCAATTTAAAAAGAGAACAGGAATAAATAAGTTTGCATTATATTCATAACTTTTTTTCTTTACAAAGTAAATATATGGAGGATATTATGCTTTATAACACACACAAAATATCAAAAGTCTAATGTACATATAGAAAACACATTTTTCCTTTAAATGCTACTCAAA
Source organism: Pongo pygmaeus (assembly GCF_028885625.2). Classification (NCBI taxonomy): domain Eukaryota; kingdom Metazoa; phylum Chordata; class Mammalia; order Primates; family Hominidae; genus Pongo; species Pongo pygmaeus. The sequence continues at coordinate 77,976,098 of NC_085930.1, forward strand.
TAAAATACAAATTAAATTTTTATAACCTGATTTTCTCCAGCAATTTAGTTATGTCTTTAATTCTCACACCCACTCCATAATTTAGATATAGTGAAATCCTAAAATGCTTACCAAGGTATGAAATGAAGCATAAATAACAAGCGTTTGAAAATCATAAAACCACACTAAAATTATTTTCATTTGGATAAGCTAATATATTTGCTAGGAGTAACTTCAAAGCCTTACAAACTAATTTTTACTCAAATGATTTAGATATCAAATTCTGGTGCCAGATTTTGAAGGTGATAGCTGGCAATTAACTTCTCTCAAAGTTTGTGAATAAAGCATGGCATATGTTCCACACTTGATGAATTACACACATCTACTATAAGATCTCGAAAAGAAAGGCATTCCCATGCCAACCTTGAAACCCTCAACAAGAATTTATTCAAGCCATAACTCTACACCGATGACAGAGCAAACCAACATAAAATGGGGACTTTACCAAAGGAATTGTTTATAGAAGAGTCAGAAGACGTTTCCCATAAAGTGCTGTGGAAGCCCAGCTGTTTTGTTCTGTTTTATACTTACTGTAATAAACTCCTCTCCTTTAAGTTATAGGGTTTTCTCACCACCATGTGATCGAAGATGTGAGGTGGAACAGCCCCTCGTTAGAATTATCTCAAAGAGGGAAAATACAATATGCTCTCTGAAATAGTGACTGTGGTTTTGTTCATATCCGTTGGTAAATGAATTAGTCTCCTTGGGAATTGGTAGTTAAATGGAATTCCAGTCGTGAAGAGCATCACCAATTTTGTATTTACTACTGTCAGTAGGTGTAAGCTTGTATATTAGTTCAAGATGGATGACTTTGTTTTTGCGCTTGATTCCCAAGAGACTGAATGTTAGTAAAAGGTTGCAGAGAAAGCTGTTAAACAGGGCAACTTTGGTGCATATTAAAGTCAGAAAAGTGCATTAGTAAAGTCAGAAAAGAATAAGCCTAAAACATTGCTTCCATAAATAGACAGAAGTAATGGAAAGATAAAAAAGAAAAAAAAATTAACCACAGAATATATACTAAAAATGCCTCATCTAGAAGACATTTTTATAACTTTACTTTACATTCTTTCAGTAATAAATAGCTCTGCCAATAAAATATGTGGTATTCTGGGGTCAAAGTGGTAAAGTAAACTTACATAAAGGTCATTAAGAATTTAAAAGAAATGGGAAAATATACACAGGCACACAACTACCAACCAAACCCATTTTGTGAACCTCAGACTTTGCAAGCATTTCCTGGGCTCTGCAAGTAAAGAATCAGGAAATTTATTTCTGAGACCACTGTTTATGCAAATTATGTTAGAAGAAGGAAGAGCCTATAATACCACCTAAATCATCATTCATCCATTCATTCATAAGTGCTTATGTACATACATAATGCATACCTAATCTGCAGATGGTAAACACAGTGCCCCTCTTTGAAAAAGAATAAATTATTTTATACATATTTGGAATAAATGGAACATTAATATGTTTTAAAATTTCCTCTGAGATTAAAGTAATAAGCATTAAAATATCAAAGATCACCTTGCATATCATAAAGAAGGAATAGTTCCTTTCAGTGTCTAAAGTTGGAAAGAATTCCTGCCTTCCTAACAGAGGTGTCCTGTGGAGAGTTTCAGTTTGGGCCATAATAGGGATCCCTTTCATCTCAAATGCAGCTCTGATAACAGTACCACTTGAAGGATACTCAGGAAGTAAATAAAAGTGAACATCCTGCTATGAGCTGGAAAGCACAGGCAGAATCCTCCACCACCCTGCCAGGCCAACTGTACTGCCCAAAGACAAAGGAATCTTTCCTGTTACAGGTACGTACAACCCACACCAGGTAAAATGCATTCCCTAAGGCTGTATGGTCTTTCCTTGACACATCACTGCCATTACAGACTGATTCTTCCAAACAGACATTTCATGAAGGCCCTTAGTAAATATAGGCTTGACATAGTAGCTGGCAAAGTTATGAACAAAATGCATTTTATTCTGAGACAGAATCTATTTTAAATAGCTCATTGAACTTTATAATCATAGCGTTTGGTCAAAAAAAATCAAAACCACCACACAGAGCCAAATAAGATGCTTCCATTTATATTAAGTAATTTCTTCTCACAGTGCAGAAAAGAGTGGTGATGTTCATACCTAAGCACAATTCTACTAAATAATCAAGTTCCTAATCATTGTGAAGACTGCACCTCAGTATCATAATCAGTTGATTTGGAGTTTAATTTACTTGTACACTATTAGAGATGACTTGGTTGATATTTGTAGACATTGTAACAAAACACCACAGGCATTTTTAACCATAAATTAACCTCAGTCTAATGGTACAGAATGTAGCCATGGAATAAAGGGACAAAATAAATGCACCTTCACAAAAGGAAGTGATTCAAAAATTCCTTACTTCTGTGCTCAGTCAAAACAGTTATATTTCAATAAATGATCAAGTATTTGCTGAATATCTCCTATCCTCAAAATAAGACCTAGTCATTCTTATTCCACTTGGAAAAATGCAATATTTAAATGGGAAAAATATTATGCAATTGACCTTAACAGAGGGCAGGCAAAGCATGCATAAAGGAATAAGGGGTTGCTATATGATTTCAAGTTGTTTTAAAACTGATTTTATTGGCCGGGCGCGGTGGCTCACGCCTGTAAACCCAGCACTTTGGGAGGCTGAGGGGGGCGGATAACGAGGTCAGTAGATTGAGACCATCCTGGCTAACAACAGTGAGACTCCGTCTCTACTAAAAAATACAAAAACATTAGCCGGGCGTGGTGGTGGGCACCTGTAGTCCCAGCTACTCGAGGCTGAGGCAGGAGAATGGCTTGAACCTGGGAGGTGGAGCTTTCAGTGAGCCGAGATCACGCCACTGCACTCCAGCCTGGGTGACAGAGCGAGACTCCATCTCAAAAAAACAAAAAACAAACAGACGAACAAAAACTGATTTTATCATATTATTTTTCAACTCCAAAATCTAAACGGTCTCCACATTGTGAACAGGAGGAAGTTCACATGTCCTGGCTTATTATTAGAAGCCATCAACCCCTATATACAGTCTCACCCAGCACCACGCATAAATGAAACCTGTCTTTGTGTTGGGTTGTTCATTGAACTGGCCCCAGAAGGGTCACAGCTCACCTCAGTTTCCCTGAATCACTGCTACTCTAGATAATTCTCATGTTGGCTTTTAATCACACATAGCCTTGTCATGACAATGTTCCTTTCTGCTTTTATTAGTAATAATTATAATGGTTAATATTTATTGAGGGTTTATTAGATATTTGACACAGTGCAAAGGCTTCGATGTGCCACCACCTAATTCATAGTCACAAAATATCTATCAAGGGTGTACCATTACCATCTGAATTTTACACATGAGAAAATGAGTCATGGGGAGGTTAAGTCAATCATCTATGGTTGTAGGAAACAAAGGATCCAAGACTTTAACAGAAGACTATTTGACTCCATAGCATGTGTGCATTATCAATGTCTACTGTCCTCCAAGAGAATATATACCCTGAAAAGCTAAGAGTGGATTGTTATTTCATGTATTTTTCATAGTAGGGACCTCAGGATGCTTGGCCCATGGTAGAGCATTAATACTCATTGAATGAATGTATGACTAGGTAGGTGGGTGGAAGGAAAAATAGACTTTGAGGGCAGAAATTAATACAGGCATGAGATCTAAGGACCTTATCAAGGAGATGGGGGAAGGGCAGATATTTTGAGGGAAGGACACGATTTGAGAACTGAATAAATATAGGGGAAGAAGATGCAGGAGAGTAGAAAATGACAAAAGTTTCAAGCCTGGGAAACGGGAACAATGATGGTAACTTAGCAAGATTATTCATGTTTCAAACATCATCAGTTTGGTTTGGAGTATGGGTTTGGAGTATGGGTTTGGAGTATGGTTTGTCATGGGTGAGATATATACCCATGGAAATAGCAGATAAAGAGTCACAAATGTGAGAGCTTAAAACAGAACGTAAGGATTGTGTTTGACTTGTTCTCAGGGGTTGTTGAGATTCCCTGCAAAGAAAGGGTTCTCATGAGTGTGAGTGTGGGGAGCACAGTGGTACAGAAATAAGCTCTGTCTGCATTGCACTTAGGAGTCAGAGAAAGGAAACCATCAAGTTATATGAAGAAAGAAGTATCATAAAGGTAGGAGATAAACAGCAGAGTACAATGACATGCACACTATAGCAAAGAAGTATGCTGAGGAAGTGATGTTTAACAATATCAAATGAATAAAAACCTTTACAGCCCCCCGCCCCCGAAAGCCATTGGTGACATTAGTGAGAGAAATGTTGGCACAACTTGGGTTCTAGTAATCATATTGCATTGAGGATAGAATTACTGAAAAATTAAAATACTAATAAACTAATATCAAGCTCTTAACTAGGTTCCAAACACTGAGTTTAGTGGTCTATATATAGATTAACTCATTTAATCTAGACAAAACCAAACAAATCTTTGAGTTGAATATTGTGCTTTTGCCAACTTTTAGGAATGAAGACTTGAGGATTGAGGGATGTAAAGTGAAGTTTCTGAGTCACAAGGTTAAAGAGTGAAAGACCGGAGAACTCAAACTCCTATCTGTCTGATTCACACGTGCTTTGTTGTGCAGTTTGGCAGATCAGAAAAACTAGAGACAGAAATATCATGAGAAGACACCTACAATGTACTACAATGGAAAAGAGATTGGCCAGTATAGAAGGACAGAATGGAGGTGACAGCTAAAAATTAGGTTGATTAAAAGATTCCTCTGGATTTAAGAAATCATGAAATCAAGAAAAGTTATCTTTACAGGCAAGAAAAAACAACCATTCTTCTGAGACAAATCAAAATAAAAGAAATTAACTGTGACATCTCCTAGCTATACTCTGCCACTTTCTTGGGCTCCTCACTTCTTCTTTACTTTCATAATCAACTCAAGTAGTTATCTTTGATTTTAAGGTCAGTTTTTACAAAGCAACTTAGGGTATTTTTTTGTTTTTGTTTTTGTTTTTTCTCCTCTCGGCAAATGATACTCCATGTACTTTGACCAAGTAAATTAGAGCATGGCAAAGAGCAAAGCCACTTTTTCTTTTTTTTTTAGGTCCCATGATACATGTGCAAAATGTGCAGGTTTTTGTTTGTTTGTTTGAGATGGAGTCTCACTCTGTCGCCCAGGCTAGAGTGCAGTGTAGCGGTGTGATCTCGGCTCACTGCAACTTCCTCTTCCAGGGTTCAAGTGATTCTCCTGCCTCAGCCTCCCGAGTAGCTGGGATAAAGGTGTGCGCCACCATGCCAAGCTAACTTTTGTATTTTTAGTAGAGACAGGGTTTCGCCATGTTGGACAGATGGGTCTCAAACTCCTGACCTCAAGTGATCTGCCTACCTTGGCCTCCCAAAGTGCTGGCATTACAGGTGTGTAATGAGCCACCACGCCTGGCCAAGGATGTGCAGTTTTGTTACACAGGTAAGCATGCGTCATGGTGGTTTGCTGTACCTATCAACCCATCACCAAGGTATTAAGCCCTGCATGCATTAGCTACTTTTCCTGATGCTCCCCACTCCCCAGCAATGCTACCCTCCCCTGACAGGCCCCAGTGTGTGTTGTTTCCCTCCCTGTGTTCATATGTTCTCATTGTTCAGCTCCCACTTATAAGTGAGAACATGCCGTGTTTGGTTTTCTGTTCCTGCTTTAGTTTGCTGAGGATAATGGGCAAAGCCACTTTTGATGGTGCTGGCAGTTAGCTAGGCTCACTGCCCATGCACAATTACCTGAGCACAAGCATGAAATACTTGCAAAATGACAAATTACCTAATATACTGTGAAAAGGGTTGGTGCACCATGGCCTGTAAGCCAAATCTGGTTTGCCTTTTTTTTAATTTTGTAAATAAAGTTTTATTGGAAGGCCATGCTCACTTATTTACATATTGTCTTTAGATGCTTTTGTGCTACAATAACAAGAGTTCAGTGGTTTCCACAGAAACCATATGGCACCAAAAGCCCAAAATATTTATTTTCTACTCCTTTACAGAAAAAGTTTCTCAAAGCCTGTTCTGGACCTTAGGGATCGCTAAGCAATCTTTATATTGTTGGGAAGAAATTTCTAAATCCAGATGTTCTTCTGAATTACCCTCATAGAAATATACCCTATATCGAATTAGCTACTCTTTTCCCTTTCCCCCTTATGTATAATTCTGCACACTAAAAGTCTGGTAGCCCGTAAGGCAAAGTTTACATGTGTAAATTAATATTCTATTATCTTCTTGTTCCTGGGGACACAGCTAAACTGGACTTCCCAGGATGCCTTGCATCTGGGTAGAATTATGTGACTGAGTTCCAGCCAATAGAATATGGGAGGAAGAAATACGTGTCACTTCCAAGAATAGCCTTAAAACCATTCTTCAAGTTATCTCTCTTTCCATCCATGTGGCTAGAAGCAAAGGAAAAAGCACTACAAGAAAAAGAGGGCAAGCTCTTCGAGTTAACTCTTAAAAAAAGGGGAACCAACTTGGATGTTTACAGTGAATTCATATAAACAAAAAATAAATTTTTATTTTGTGAAGCCATTGAGATTGAGAGAGGGGCAGAATTTCTTTTTATGGTAGCTAACATTAATTATCTGATGAATATAATACACAAGGTGTGTGTTCTCCCCAAAATAAAATTATAGCATTATACTTTTAATATTTTCAACATAAGCATCAGATCATTAGGAAACCATTATTATCTTAATTTACAAAGCCTGAGTCAGGTCAACCTGCCTGTGATTATACTAATTATCTGTGTCTATCTAAATATGCTCCACTTTTATTCTCTCCATTTCTGTGAATAACACTCTATTGATTTCTTAGGGCTGTCATAACAAAATACCAGACTGGGTGGCTTAAACAAAATCAATTTGTTTTCTCACAGTTTTGGAGGCTGGCATTCCAAGATCAAATGTTGTCAAGGTTGGTTTCTTTGGACACCTCTCACGTTTACTTGTAGGTGGTTATCTTCTCTCTGTGTCTTTACATGACCTTCCCTCTGTGCCTGTCCATGTTCTAACCTCCTTTTCTCATAAAGATACCAGTGATATTGAATTAGCGCCCACTGTAATGAGCTTATTTTAACTCAGTCACCTCTTTAATGACCCTATCTGCAAAGACAGTCACATTCTGAGGGACTAGGGGTTAGGGCTAGCATCAAACTTTACATATAAATTTTGGTGGAACACAATTCAGCCCCATAACAGGCATCAAGAATCATCCAGTATTTGACCCTGGATGATTTCTTTTGCATGGCCTCATATATTTATTTGTTAGGTCTGGTTAAGTTTATCCTATAATTATCTTTCATTTCTCTTCCTTCATTCTTCTTTCTAGTGCCCCCTAGCTCATGGCCTTTGTCTTGACTTTAGTAACAGTTTTCTAAATTTTCTTCTCATATCTACTTTCCTATATATTCAATCCATCTTACTAACTTCAAAAATTAGCAAAGATTTCAATTGCTCTATGAAATCAAGACCAATAAAGACTTTTAGGCCTGTCATTTAAGAACCGAGAAGTTTGTGTTTCAAATTGTGCTTCTAGTCTTACATCCTAATATTTGCTTTCATTTAAATTTGACTATCATCATGTCCTACCAACACCACGCTTCGGTATGTAGACTGTATATATGACAGTGGTATCATAAGTATAATACTGTATTTTTACTGTACCGTCTCTATGTTTAAATATGTTTAGAAACACAGATGCATACCATGGGTTTACAATTGCCTGTAGTAGTCAGTATAGTAACATGTTGTACAGTTTGTAACCTAGGAGCAATAGGCTGTACCATATAGCCTAGGTGTGTGGTAGGCTATGCCATCCAAGACAGTGTAAGCACATTCTGAGATGTTGCACAAGAATGAAACTGCTTAAGGAGGCATTTCTCAGAGTGTATCTTGTCATTAAGCAATGCTTGACTGTACATTTATTCTCTCAAGATCACGCCTTGTTTTGTTAACACTCAGCATTTAATTTTTCCACTCCTTTCTCCTGAAACACTTGTATTGTCTTCTTGGTCTATTTTAAATCAACAAATACTTTAATTCTCTACTAGAATGCTTCTGATCCCCAAATGCATTCCACAGAAATTTTCCTTGGAACTTCCATGGCAACTTGAGTTTCATTAATACTAATAGTAGTTTATTTTGTGTTATTATTATTGTAATAATTATTATATTAGGTACTGTGCTAAATGCTTGACATATTACCTCATTTAATCCTCACATGCATCCATGATATCTACGCTTATTTTTCTCATTTTGCAGATGTACCAAATGAATCTTAGAGAGTTCGAGTGTTTTACTGAAAGTCACACAGCTGAAAGCTTACTTGAATCTTTGTCTGCTCTGATTCAGGTACTTTAAAAGACACAGTTTGTTACCTCTGCATATTCATACAGAAATCTTTTCTAGTTGTGAATCTCTCGCTTATGAACTTCCAAGGATATAAAGAAAACTACGTTGCAAAACAAGAGAACACCAACTCCGTAAGCTGCCAATAAATGGTATATGATGGAGACTAATATGGTCATTTTAGTCTCTGCAGTATTGTAGCCTGTGGCTCATCTTCACTTGAGGAGAATCAGGTCTTAGTCACCTTTGTAACATATATGGTGTCTAATACTTAGCGTGTTCTGCATATTTGTATACAACTGGCCCTCTCTATTGGTGAGTTCAGCTTCCATGGGTTCAATCAACTACAAATAGAAAATATTGGAAAAAATATGTCTGTACAGAATATAAACAGACTTTTTTTTCTTGTCACTATTTTCAAAACAATGCAGTAGAACAATTTTTTTTCTTTTTTTGTTTGAGACGGAGTCTCACTCTGTCGCTAAGCTGGAGTGCAGTGGCAAGATCTCGGCTCACTGCAACCTCCGCCTCCCGGGTTCAAGTGATTCTCCCACCTCAGCCTCCCAAGTAGCTGGGACTACAGGTGTGTGCCACCATGCCCAGCTAATTTTTGTATTTTTAGTAGAGACGGGGTTTCACCATGTTGGCCACAATGGTCTTGATCTCTTGACCTCATGATCCTCCTGCCTCGGCCTCCCAAAATGCTGGGATTACAGGCATGAGCCACCCCGCCTGGCCTTAAATAGCATTTACATTGTGTCAGGTACTATAAGTAATCTAGAGATGATTTACACTATATGAGAGGATGTGCATTGTTATATGCACATACATACTACAGCATTTTATGTCAGGAACTTGAGTATCTGCAGATTTTGGTATCCATAAGAGATCTCTGAACCAATCCTCCATGGATACCAAGGGACAATTGTACTACTCAAAATGTATGCACAAATCAAATGTAAAATGATGATTATCATCAACTTTAACCAAGCAGACCACCATGTTATCATATATTATAATGAATGTCCATTTATTTAAAATAGAAGGGAAAGGAACTATTACCCAAAATTTAAATTTGTGTTGTGCTTTCACTCATGATAATTTCTCTCTTCTTATGTAGGGTGGTAGAATTACATGATTTCAAATACGACATGCTTTTTCTTTTTATATGTAAGCAGATTTTTTAAAGTTATTCATTATATAAACTACTGTAGTTTCTTGTTTTTATATATCTACGTGAACAAATTGGAAACTAAATATTATATGAATGAAATATCTGCAACATCAGTTAATTGTGTTTATTTATTTTTAAAGTTATGACTATTTATTTTATTGCCATGACTTAAACCATATCTATTCCAAGTAAAGTGGATAACTGAGATAGTCATCCAAATAACTTAGAACCAATCAATCTTAGTACAAAATATACAAGCAGTTTTTCTTTCCTAACTATTCTGTTATTTGTACTCTGAACTTCACCTCACTTGTGCAGAAACAGCATTGTTTTTAAGTCAATATTATTATAAAGTTTGGGTCATTAATTAATAAGATATTTTCAATCTTTAGAAGTAAATTACATATGAGGCAGCAGTCATACACATAAGAGGCTGTGATGAAAGACTAATTTTATCATCAGTGAAGTAACAAAAAAATTCTAAGAGGTTGTCCAAATTGATTTAGTTAAAACACCAGAACTATATTTGCATACATACAGTGTGAATTTCACCCTTTCCGTGGTGTTCTCAGTATCTTAGCAAGAGCTCCAGACTCAATTTGTGAATCAAAACTTCTTTTCACCAGGTGTATTCTGGGAAGTCTATAGAAGAAAAATTATTCCCTAGAACCAAAGAAAAAATCTTTACACTTCTAATCAACTGTCTCGATTTAACAAAAAAATGAATATGGGCAAAGATGTATGTGGCCTATTGTAGTAACTTCTTCAAAATGAAGAAATGCTTATGATGCATTTAGAAGGCATGTTGGTAAAAGGCAAATGAGACCTAATTTTAGCTTGAACTGTGGTGAAATGAATAAAAAGTGATTGTGTTTGTTCTGATGAGTTTAGTAGCTTGGATTCTGACCTCTTGAGAAAAATAAGATGGAGCATTCTAATGTATTTTTCTTAATCTAATGTAGAAATGAAGTGACATTGAATGATGGTTCTTAATTAGTAGCCCCCTCTTCACCTGCATTTGTTGTGACACCCCCACATTTGCCTATATAGTCTGTGAAATGCAAAGCTAAGCCCCAAAAGACATGCTCCTTATTTTTCTCTGCAATAAGTAAATGAGAGTGACAAATTTAAATTGGTTCCTTGCAAAGAAAGGAAGAAATGTTGTCCCCAGTTTTCCACATGTGTATATTACAAGGTTGTACAAATGGCGGAGAATGGACACATCTAGTTCCTTTATAAAATTAAACTAGTCTCGAATTTTTTACCCATCAGATATAGAATATTTAAAAATACAGCAGAAAAAGCATGGCAGTGGATGTTGACCATTTTCAAAGGCTTTGTGCAGTAATAGCAAGAGTCTATGCATATTAGTTCATCTGATGTTCAATGATGCAAGGAATGTGTGTCAGATTATTTTCTCCTTATTGCTTAATGAAACAGCCCATTGCCCAACATTTCTATCTGTGAAGCAAGAAAGATAAAAAGAATGTAAGATTCTGAAAGTCGTTCCTCAATTAACCTAGTCTCTGATTCTTAACTTTTGGCTAACGTGGTCCCTGACTCAAGGATTTATTTCAGTTTCCTTGAATCTTTTTCTTGAGTAAATCTACTAAAGACCTCGAAAAGACATAGATTATTTGGTGGTAGTAGCTGGGGTCAGGGAGAGGGGAGAGGGGCTTGGTGTTCTGACCCATGTTTTAAGATAACTCCATATCAGAAATGGAATCCAACATTTAGAATCCATTCCAGTTTCTTATCTTTAAAACCACCTAGAGATGGTAATTTGGAAAAGCTGGATGGATAAATGGAAAACTGGATTCTGATTTTCTCAGGAGAATCAGGCTGGTAAATCCCTGCTGGATCATGGAAATTAAACATTTCCCCAAACCAACCTTTTATTTTGCCCTAGGATAACCTGATCAAATTTCTTGGCTTCATTTTTTCTATTGGACTAGCAGTAATGTGAAACTGCAGAAGCCCTGTCAGATCTAAAGCCAATTTCAAGGAAAGCCAGTTCCTTAGGGGAAAGGCTGCCATAGAAAGGCAAGATTGTGCTAATAGTTAAATCCCATCTTCACATGCCACCAACTGTCTTAAGAGAAAATGATATAGGGAGAGAGAAATAGAGAACCAACCTCAGGAAAAAAACATAAATGAGAAAGAATAACATAAAATGAAGACAGAAGAGAATCAGTGCCAAAAGAAGTGAAAAATACAAGCTCTTAAATGTTTTAGGAAATGTATTAACCTAGGATCCACAAGCTAAATTCAGACTATTTCTTAACAAATAAATTGAAACATACTTCATGCTGATTTTCATGTGGAAGAATTAGTTCAAGGTGATATTTCGTAATACCTCTCAAGCTATTCTAGTCAGAGGCATATTTCTGCATTTATTTTTGTAGGTATAGATATACCTACAAAAGTAGTATATACATATACCTAATAAGTATACCTAATAAGTATATATATACCTTTCTCTCTCTATATATAGAGGTGTATGTATATATACACACACACACTTATAAGGTATATATATATATATATACACACACACACACTTATTTATAAATAGAAGTATATACATATAAATATATACAAATATACACATAAGTACGTACATATAAATATATACATATATACACATAAGTATATATATACTTTATATACCTGTAAGTATATAGGTATATAAATCCAATAAGTATAGGTATATAAAGTGTATATATATGTATATATATATATACACAGTTATATGTGTATATACACTTATTTAATAAAATAAAAATCACTAGGAAAAATAGCTATTTACTTACTTTATGACATGTAATATTGTAATAATTTATTTTCAAATACTTTGTAATTTTGGAGAAAATTTAGCTAACTGACCTTTTCTAAGTATTACCTTTTTATAGTACAGGCGCCTACAGATTATTATTGTTGTGGATTATATTAAGTATTAATTATTAGAGACTCTTATATTGAGTATTACATTGTATTATATATTAAGCATTATTATGAGAGATGTTTGGAGAATAAATTTTTGGCATTACACAAATATGTATGTTGAGCAAAATATTATTCTTGAATAAAGATATAGAATACAAATATTACTATTTAAAGATCTCTTATATATTTACCTGGTAAAATTAAGTTTGAATGAAAGATTCATAACATGTGTGAATGCTAAGTGAAACAAGGTGTATTGTTGACATATAAATTACTTATAGTAAATATTTTTTATACCTCTAATGAACATAAATTCAAGCTAAAATATAGCAAATTTATGATGAAATTATTAAGAAAATTGTTCACGTAGGAAGCTTCTCAACATACTTTATTCTAAAATTCTCAACTAAAGGTAAAATGAAAGTTTATTTTCAACTGTTTAATATTCCAAGCTATGCAATATGCAGAAGCCAAAAATCATAATTTTACGCCCAAAGCCCACTTATGTCCTCATCCTTAGACCAGAGATATTAAGACTTGCAATTATGTATCCTTCTTACTCCCCTATGTGTGTTTTTGCAAAGAAGCTCCTGTTTCCTTTGTTTACACTGAGTGTGGACATCTAGAATATCAAGTCATTATAATGAAATCACTGCAGATTCTTCACTGGTCATTATGAGTGTCCTAATTAGGTGGAACAATAGTAATGATTCCAAATTTTCTTCTATTTCAGCATCATTTCCATTCTTAATTCATTATGGCTATGCAGACAGAGTCAAGTATTTAATTAAGAAATGATCGGCCAGGCGGGGTGGCTCACGCCTGTAATCCCAGGACTTTGGGAGGCCGAAGCAGGCAGATCACAAGGTCAGGTGTTTAAGACCAGCCTGGCCAGTATGGCAAAACCCTGTCTCTACTAAAAATACAAAAATTAGCTGGGTGTGGTGGTGGGCACCTGTAATCCCAGCTACTCAGGAGACCGAGGCAGGAGAATTGCTTGAACCTGGTAGGCAGAGGTTGCAGTGAGCCGAGATCCTGCCATTGCACTCCAGCCTGGGCAACAAGAGCGAGAATCAGTCTCAAAAAAAAAGAAAGAAACCCCATCTCTACCAAAAATACAAAAAATTAGCCGGATGTGGTGGCACACGCCTGTAGTCCCAGCTACTCAGGAGGCTGAGGCAGGAGAATCGCTTGAACCCAGGAGGCAGAGATTGCAGTGAGCCAAAATCGGGCCACTGCACTCCAGCCTGGGCGACAGAATGAGACTCCATCTCAAAAAAAAAAAAAAAATTATTTGGATAATTCTCCCAAAAGAAATACCACACATATACATGCAGAAAGATTCAGTCTTGAAGATCAAATTTGTCATTCAAATTAATTAATTTTACCAGGGAATTCCTCATTTGATGGCTACATGGTATAGTGGAAAGATTATTCAGTGATACTATTTTTATTGCAAATAACAAAAAATTCAGCTCACACTATTTTAATGGAAATTTATTGTCTCATATATTTGGAGATTCCAATAGTATATTCTGGCCTTTGGGCATGGTTGGATCTACAGGCACCAGCAGTATCTGTTGGCTACAGTCTCTTTCTTCATTCCTAATTTTATATATATATATAATATATATATATATATAATATATATATATATATATATAATATATATATATATATATATATATATAGCTTGCTATCATTGTTTGTTCAGACATTCCCCATGCAATAGGTGAGAAGACGAGAGACCCATATTCAGCTACAGACCCATATTCTCCCATCTTAGCAACCCATGAAAAAAGATGATACCAATAGTAATACCAATAAAATAACAGCAGGTATTCAGCTATAAGAAATTACTTCATGCCAGGACATTTCCAAGTTCTTTGAAACTCTTATACTAATCAAAGTAATTTTATGAAGTGGATGTATTATTGTTCATATTTTAAAGATGAGAGTAAGTCCATTAGGCTTTTTTGCTAAGTCCATTAGAAAATTTGGGAAATCCCTGATTGATCTGATTTTGGTTCAAATTCTTATTGCTGACACTATCTACACTTAAGGCAGATTTTATACTCAATTGGCCCAGCCTAGTTCACATTCTACCCTGATAGCCAGGGAAAGTGTGCAATGTTCTTCAAAAAGGGAGGAAAATATCCTAAAACTACCAGTTCTTTATAGGTTAACATTTGAATCTGGTCGCAATCTACCTATACATTTCAATGGCTAAGCTTGGGTTCAATAAATAATTATTGACTATGGTAACTTAAACATTGTGAGGAAGGGATTAGTAATTATTAAATTAAATAGTACTAATTAAATATTAGTAATATAGTAAATTATACAGTGCCAATTAGTAATACAATTTGTACTGTAGGTTAGAGGAACCTAACAAGTACACAGAAAGAATTATAAAATGCAGAATTGTAAGAAAATAGGCAGAAACAAAGGGTAAATGAAGATTAACAGAAGACAGGATTGCATGCAATAGAAAAAAAATAGTGATAATTGTAGCTAACTTTTACGGAGAGCCTATTATGTGCAGCACACAGTTAACCATTGTGGTAAATGCTTAGATTTTTCACACTTTTCAGAAGAAGAAACTGAGGCTGGGAAAGAATAAGTGGTCCACTCAAGGAAACATAGACATGCAATTACCAAACCCGGGTTCAGTCCAGGTCATCAGACTCCATAGTTCTCTCTCGATGGCTCTACTTGCTGAATAAAATAGGATTTGGATAGAATTTATTTAATTTAGTCAGGAAAATATACACCCTGAACTAATGGGATTTTTAATATCTTATACATTTAAATGGTTCTTTAATAATGCTCTGCAAATCTGTAATTTGTAACTCCAATTCTACAAAATGCACAGACACATTTGAAGTTATATCAATAAGGAAAAGAAATTTCTTTGGTATTTTACCTTAAATTTAAATTATAAGCTTAAAAGAACAGAATTGGTTTTAAATCAAATTAATGATCACATTAATATAATCCAGGCAATATTCCTGCAGCCCAGTGTGAAATACAACCCGGGAAAGTGCTGTCATATATCAAAATAAAAATACATTTTGCTAAGTTGGTAGGAATATGTTCTATCTTATTTCATAGCTACTGTTTAAAGACCAAAAGGTCTACTCTCAGATTGTGACATGCCTCCTCTAACGTCAGATAAAAATGGTAAGAACCACCCTTTGAATTTTCAAATAGGATCTTATAGTTTATCACCTCAGTGTTCATTTGAGATCTGTTAGTACCTTTGCTTCGCAAGGCTGGAACTGGGCACAATTCAAGGTCATTCACCTGGCAAGTAAGAGCATGAAAAGAGAGTACTATATGCAGTGAACTTTAAGAATAAGTTCTGGTTCAGATTTTTAAAACTGAATAAACTGCTATATTAACACAGTGTCCCAGAGTATACCTTATGACACTTAAGGATTTTATAAATGTAAAAATTGAACTTTTAAAATTTGCTTCCAGGTGGGGTAAAATTATCTCTGTCTTTGCATAAGAAATCAATAATGACTTTAATGATATCAAATTCTAAAGACTATTTTAAATGTATCTATACAGTTGGCTCTTGTACAGCACTGGTTTGAACTGTGCAGATTCACTTACATACAAATATCCTTGGGTCTCTGCCACCTCTGCGACACCAAGACCAACCCCTCCTCTTTCTCCTTTTCTTCAGCCTACTCAAAGTGAAGATGATGAGGATGATGACTTTATAATGAGCTGGGCAAGGTGGCTCATGTCTGTAATCCCAGCACATTGGGAGGCTGAGGTGGGTGGATGACTTGAGGTCAGGGGTTCGAGACCAGCCTGGCCAACATGGTAAAACCCCATCCCTGCTACAAATACAAAAATTAGCTGGGAATGGTGTCACACATCTATAATCCCAGCTACCTGGGAGGCTGAGGTACCAGAATGGCTTGAACCTGGGAGATGGAGTTTGCAGTGAGCCGAGATCACACCACTATACCACTGCACTGTACTCCAGCCTGGGTGACACTATGAGAGTTCCTCTGAAAAAAAAAAAAAGACTTTATAATGATCCAACACCACTTAATGAATAGCAACTATATTTTGTCTTTCTTATAATTTTCTTAATAATATTCATTTTCGCTAGCTTACTTATTGTAAGAATGCAGCACATAATAAATATGACATACAAAATATGTGTTAATCAACTGTTTATGTAATTGGCAAAGCTTTTGGTCAACAGTAAGTTATATAAGTAGTTAAGTTTTGGAGAGTCCAAAGTTATATGCTCATTTTTTATTGCATGGAAGGGTCAGCACCCTTAACCCTAACGTTGTTCAAGGGTCAACTGTACATGTTGTGCACACCACTCTCAAATGCATCCTGTACTACTACATCCAGTGCCGTGATATTTTGCATAATATCTGCAAAGTATAAACACAGTCTGGAGACTCTAGGAAAAGTTTATGTGCTAAAATACCCCAGGAGAGATTTATGGTTACTTCTTGATGGTTCTGGCTCTGTATAGACAAGACAACCAGTCCAATGGCTGAACCTTTTACTTCTCACCACCTGCAGTGTGCTTCTCTAGAGCACACTGCAACATCGTCAACTCAGATTTGCAAAGGTGGAAAGAGTAACATTACCAGAAAGATTCAGAGACACCTCATTCCAATTGGTCAAAAAATAGATTTCCAAGTACAGAGTGGATATCAAGGTATTATAAACAGCCAATTCTGATTTATCAAAAACAAATCAAGCTAAGTAAATCCAATTTTTTTATATTGAAAAAACTGACCCTGCAAGTAGGGAAAATTAGACTTAAAAATTGACTTAAATTTGTATTTACTTTTGAATTTACACTCATGTGAAGTTTTTATCTACAAAATGGTGAAGGAGACTTGTTTTGGAGTAAGAATAATTCAGTATATATATATATATATATGCACACACACACGCACACACACACACTCGTATATATTTATATATACACATCCAGAAACAGACTATATGTTTGTGTGTATGTATAAGCATGTGTGTGTGTCTGTGTGTCTGTGTATATGTGTGTAGACAGTAGACTCATATGGATGAATACATACGACTTCCTGGAGTTTCTTGCAGTTTTACTCACAGTTTTTCAATTCCAAATTACCTTGAATTCAGGATGAATAGAATTAAAGTAGGGGCTGGACGCGGTAGCTCACATCTGTAATCCCAGCACTTTGGAAGGTCGAAGCGAGTGGATCACTTCAGGTCAGTAGTTCGAGGCCAGCCTGGCCAGCGTGGTAAACCCTCATCTCTACTAAAAATACAAAAATTATCTGGGCATGGTGATGCATACCTGTAGTTGCAGCTACTTGGGAGACTGAAGCAGAAGAATTGCTTGAACCTCAGAGGTGGAGTGTGCCATCAGCTGAGGTTGTGCCACTGCATTAGTCTGCAATCTGGGCGACAGAGCAAGACTCTCTCTCAAAAAAAAAAAAAAAGGTAAAAAAGGTAAGAAAGGACTGTATTTTAGTGGTGGTAGTGGTGGGAACACTTCAGCAAATGCATATTCACAGGTCTAAATGTACCTTATAGATTGTACGCAGATTAAAAAGTAAGAAATACTTGTGAGAAAAGACAGCAAAGTATCCTCTGAGGAAAGGTTGGGTACACTGACAGGGCAGAAATCTCAGAGTTTTCCAGAAAGTGGAAGTCTTCATTGAGCCCAGCCCAAGTGGCCTAGGGTCCAGTTTTATATGAACTCGATGATATCTCTGGCTTACTTAACTCTCAATGGCCCATATAAAAAGAAAGGGCAGCAATGCTCATCTTAGTCCACAGCTACTAGCCAGGTTGTGAGTCTTCTTTTTCCCCTACTTGCTAACCTCAGACCACTAAATTCCTAGAGCTGCCCCTTTACTACACAATTTCAACATTAAATGCATTCTTTGCACCTCTCTTGACCAAGAGCAACATAGAGAACAATTCTTCAGGTGACATTAATACTGGGGCTTGGATTAATGATGCCAAATATGATTTATATTGTCTTTCCCCGCCATACAATCTAGCATTCTCCATGCCCTTTTGCCGCAGTTGCACATTAAGCTGCATGCTTTAGAGGTTTTCTACAACAACTCCCAGACCACTTTCCTCATCAGTATTCGGCGGTATCTTTCCCTTCAGCAGATGCACATTATTTTCTTCTCCCTTTGTTCTTATATTTATTGTTCTAAGGTTTATCTGCATCAACTGCCTTTGCAGTTTATTAGCCGGGTTTCAACAATGACCCCAAATCCCATAAAAATATACACTTAAATTGCTTGATAGCAAAACACACCAGCCTGTTTATAGGAAAATTAAGAAATAGGATTTATGAGGAATGCTAAAAAATAAGACATCATTCTTCAGTTGGGTAATCAAATATTGACAGGATTTTTTTAAATTGTAAGGTCTACGGTGGAATCTTGTTTTAGCCCTTTTAGATAACATCTTTGATCTTAGTGTGTATAAAGTCATTTTGGTTAAAATATATACAATAGCATCAATTTGTTTTTAGAAGAAAAGAAGTAATGCATTCTTGCCTTATGAAATTATTGTAAGACTGCTTTTACTTGAAGCTCTGGAATATAATTTTTTAAAAGGCAATCAGTTACAAAAATGTCATTGAATCAATCTTGGATGTAAATCCTTTTCACTTTCTTCACATGAAAATGTGAAAAGCTTGATGAAAATCAAAGAACATGAGATTCTGGTTAAAGATAATAATCTTTTCATTCTGGGCTCACAGACTGTGCCAGGGAGAAACACTGCAAACAAAAGCATTATTCCCCAGGCTTCCAAATAAGGAATAGACATAATTACAGTCCATGGGTTTACTCAAGTGGTGGTCAATGTGATTCACCAGTTGAATTCTGGCTGTAATTGCCATTACTCAAACTATGCCTATTTATCCCCAGACAGGGCAAAATGACTGCCTTTGTAGCCCAGCTTTACAGCAGCACATTTGGGACAACCAACACTTGCAATTGTTTTCTATTCATGCTTCTGAGAATACAAATTACACTAAATTGTGAGAAATAGTAGGATGAATAATGCTAAAATTTTAAGGCAATCATAGTATGCACCCATCCGTCTGTCCATCCATGCATCCATGAATCCATCCATCCATCCAACATATATGTGCTAGATATTGTGCTAAATGCTGGGAATAAATGATGAAGAAAAGAAGGCATGGCTCTTACTTCCAAGAATTTTACAGTCTAGTTTGGGTGGGGGGAGGGGAGCTGGTGACAGGAGGAGGTGACATCAGTTCAGTCATCACCCAAGTGTATTAAAAAACTGTAACTGTGACATATGCAGGGAGAGGTGCAGGTACTGCTAGAGCCTACAATAGGGGAGTACCCAATAGTCAGAAATCTTAGAGAAAGAGTCCCAGAGGGAGTAGAACTTATAGCACTGAGCTAATATGAAAAGGATGAGAAGAAATTAACGAGGTGAAGAAAGGATCAAAAAGAAACTTAGGCAGAAGGAATAGGATGGGTAAACCTCTGGTGTGAGAGAACGATGGTGCAAAAAAGGAACTGAACAGGCAGCTTTGCTGGAGCAGATTGTGAAGATTTTGGCATCACAGTGAGCATCCAGATCCAAAAGTGTTCTGTGGGTCATGATATGGAATTTTGTTTTACCCTCCATGAAATGAGAAGATATTAAACTGCTTTAAAAAGGGGACACATTGTCAGATTTGCATTATGAAAAGATCACCCTGGCTCCAATGTAGAGAATATATTATAGGAGAAAAATCAGAAAAATCCCCTTGACAAGAAAACAGCAGGTGATTAGGCAATTAATTATCATGCTGGCAGTATTAAAACTAGAACGATCACAAAGAAGATATTCTTATACTGAACTGACAGGTCAGGTTGTGATCCTATTGCTTTGCAAGGAAGATTTTAACTTATTTTAGGAACCTAATGAGGTTGGAATCCCAGTTCTCTATCTGTCTCTTTGTCTCTGTGATCATGACCCTGGTCCAAGCTGTCATTGTACTTGCTTGCATTATGTCTATCACTGTCTAAGTGGTCATCCTGCCCCACTCTAGTCTCCATTCAGTCTAGCGTCAATAGAGTCACCAAGGTGATCCCTTTAAAATTTGTTAGATCATGTCACTCTCCTGCTCTTCCAATGGCTTCCATCTAAGTTGGAATAAAAGTTAAAGTTGTCACAAAATGGGCCCTAAGAGATTATTGCACTCTCTCCCTCCAATCCTGCTAGGATGTCTCTAACCTCATGCCCTCTCCATCTGTCTCTCTCATTCTCTTCTTTCTAGCCATCCCAGCAGCCTTGCTACTCCTTGAGTAGGCATCCTTTTGCCTCAGGATTTGAACTTGCTGTTCCACCTGACTGGAGCACTTTCCTCCAGTTATCAGTCTGGCTGGCTCTTTCATTCTTTCAGAGTTTTACTCAAATGCCCTCCTGCTCACAGACACTTAACATGGCTAGCTTATTTAAATTTGCACATGCCCCCATGCCCCCATTCCTCAGGTTCTTGACAACTTCTTCTCTGTCCTTTTTTTCACTGTTTTACAAAACAAACATCAGAATAATTGAAAATATGATTTGCTTTATTTGTTGCTTTTATTTCTTATTTGTCCCCTCCCATCAAGTTTTTTTTTTTTTCTCTATATTCTTGTTTTCTGAATCCTCAGTGTCTAGAACTGCTTGATTCATCTTGGGCCTCCAGCACACACTTGTTAAATGAATGAATTTGGGCCTCTATCCAATAATCCTGTCCAAGAGGACAAACCAGGACATTTCTTCTTCACAAATTTTGCTGCTAAGTCAAAGCTTACTTGTTCTCTAATTAGATCATGTCCACTCCACATCAGCTACATTTCTTTATGAGATTCATGTGTTCATTTGGGATGCATTAATGCAACAAGCAATTACAGGGTGGGAACTATGTGGTAGACTCAATGTGTTAAGCTGAGAACAGAGTCATAATCTGCAAACTCTGTTCTCAAGTATCTCAGTCCAGGTAAGGACTCACATATAAACCGCATGTGTAAATTGGTATACAAAATGTTCCTCTTGGAGGTCATCTTTGCTATTCCTGGAAAACAGTGGAGGAAGTAACTAACCAACTTGGGCTTTTAGAAAAGACTCTAAGAGGGAACTGTTTTGATCTAGCTCACAGTCAGCAGGCATGCTCCAGACTCCAGATGTATTTAATGTGACATGCAGAATGTTCCCTTCCTCCACGAAAATAATTTAAAAAGTAAATTTGTATATACAAACACCAAGATTTTAAAACTGGACACTTTACGTTAAAATCTGGATTTCTAATTACTGTAGACACTTTTTAAAGAGAGAGATAAAAGATATAATGGTTGCCAGGTATGTTGGCTCATGCCTATAATCTCAGCACTCTGGCAGGCAGAGGCAGGAGGCTTGCTTGAGTCCAGGAGTTTGAGACCGGTCCAGGCAACATAGTAAGATCCCTTCTCTACAAAAAATAAACAAAATTATCCAGTTGTGATGGTGCATGCCTACAGTCCCAGCTACTCAGGAGGCTGAGGCAGAAGGATCTCTTGAGCCCAGGAGGTGAAGCTGCAGTGAGTTGTGATCATATCATTGCACTCCAGCCTGGGCAACAGAGCAAAACCCTGGGAAGAAGAAGAAGGAGAAGGAGAAGGAGAAGAAGATGGAGGAGGGAGGAGGAGATATGATGGTACTATAGCCATTTTCTATATGGTCATGATTAAAAATGGATGTAAATCATTTTCACTTTCTTAACACAAAAATGAAATAATTTTGTCTCTATCAGAATTTAGAATTTAGAAAGTGGATCATTATGTCTCTATTGGAATGAGAAGACAAAGGAATGACCAAGAACAGAGAAAATATTAAGAAAAGCAGGATGGAGCATATATCCCTTGTTGCAAGTATGATTTCCATGTGTTTAATATGCAATTGCCAGCACATTCCTCTCATTTACATTATTTCCCTGGTCCCTATAGACATCTAAGATTGTATGATACGACGTAGACCTTGAAAGATGAGTCGGGAAGGACATTGCAGGCAGAGAGGAAGCAGGGAGGTAGAGAAGAGGATGTGTGTTCAGAAATCTTGAGTTACTGGAAAGAAGCGAGCATAGAAGAAGACGTCAGGGGCAAGGCCAGAGAAGAAAGTTGTGGCCAGATTATGACAGCCCTTTTATGAAATGCTAAAATGTTGACAATACCCTTTGGGGAAAAACTGAGGCAAATGTACAAGCTGTGAGATGAATTAATCATCAATCCTGTCTGGATTGTGAACTAAAAGGGAATAAATAAAACTGAAGAGTAAGATCTGAGAAATTTTCTGTAAATTTAACTACATGGACTTGATTACAACTTTTTCTGCTGCTCGAAGGTGTTTGCTACTTTCTGGTTCACGAGCATGCTGTGATAAAGTTGAAGCCATGAGAAATATGATCTTGAAATTAGCTGTATATTAAATTTAGTAAACTAGCATCAATTTATACTTCAATTTGCAAACTTAAATTGAGATACAGTAAAGAGTAAGATACAAGGAAATGGAGGCATGGTGTGCACAGGTCATTGATGGGTACTATTCTCAAGTCATTCTCAATCTCAGGCTTCCTTGCTGCTCCTAATCTAAGATTGGAGGTAAACACTCACCATCCACCTCCATTTTTAGTTAAGGGATCCCAAGTGATCCAGTTATGACCCGTGTCACATAAACAAAAGTCTTCCAGAGGGACTTAGAAAAAAAAATATTTGCTTTCCTAATAAAAAGAAGAGGCATAGACCTTCTCTTTCTCCCATATTCCTCCTCCTTCCTATCAAATGCCAACAGTGACTTGCAGTCCAGAAAATGTTCAGCTACTATACCTCTTTTAGGCTTGTTATGTGAGAAAAATAAACCTCTCTTCATTTAAGCCAATTCACATTCCTGGCTGTGGAAAGCAATCTCTAAGATGTTCCTCAAGGTTCTTCACTTCTTGGTATTCAAATCATTTTGTAATCTCCTTCCCTTGAGAGTAGGTTAGATCTGGTGACTTACTTCTACTGAATAGAACATTTCTAAAGTAATGGGATGTCACTTCCAAGATTTAGATTACAAATGATGATGTCTTCCATTTTGGGAGCCCTCTCTTGCTCATTTATTTTAACGGAGACCAGTTGTTATGTTGTGACCTGCTTTCTGGATATGGAGAGATTTGTACGGCACAGAACACTGGTGTTTTTGGCCAACAGCCCACAGGGATTGAGGCTACCCAACAATCATATGAATGAACTTAGAAGCAGATTCTCCCCCAGTTCAACCTAGAGATGATGTCAGCCCCAGGTGATGCCTTGATTAGTGTCTTGTGAGAGAGCCTAACCCAGAGGGAGCCAGTTAGGCTGTACCTAGATTTCTGACCTACAAATTGTGTAAGATAATAAATGTTGTTGTCTAAATTCCTGTGTTTTGGAGTAATTTGTTATGCAGCAATAGATAACTAATACATCAACTGACAAAAGATATTTATATGGGGCTCTCAAAAAGATCAATTTCATCAGAAAGAGAGAGGGGCTGGGGCCAGGGAATTGGTAACTTTAAGTGTTCTCTGGGTAATTCTAACGTCAGCCATCTTCAGAACAACTGCTTTAAGCTATTCTGTGATTGGCTTTCCTGCCTCTTGCGGTTGCACAAATTCCTAACCATTATGACTTCTACATTAACTATTATATTAAGTGTTTTATTACTCAACATTTCTTTATTTATAGTTTTATTTTGCATTTAGCAAAATGATTAACTTCTTCACCGGGATAGCCCATGCATTTATTTTTCTTGGTTGTTGCCTTACCTTATTATAATTAAGAGTTTTAATTTTCTTCACCTATTATTAATTTAACATTTCAAATCTTGAAGCAGGGGTGGGGAGATGGAGGGAGAAAAAGCCTGTTCCTTTTTTATAACAGCTGTATTTGTTTATGTTCTTAGCCTTCTAAGTTCAGAATAGTAATGGAAAAAAATTAAGTGATGGGACTATATCAGGCTCTACATAAAGACAGCATCAAAACTCTGTGATTGTCTCTTCCATTCTGTGAAAAGACACTGTAGAAACCACAGCTTGATCATGAACCCCATTTCTTTGCTCAGAGTGTGTGCATGCTCAGCTGACATCAAGTTACTGCGTTTGTGTAATTCGTGAGTTTTTACATGGGAGTCAAGCAAAGGTTTTCATTTTTTAACTTTAAATACTTTTTATACACTTGAGGTAGTACTTACTGAAAGTACACGGGCCCTGGATGCAGAAAGACCTGGCTTTGAATTCAAATTTATTCATTTAACAACTAATTCATATTGGATGAGTTTTGCTTTTATGCAGACCAATTTCTTAATTTATAAATAGGAATAATAGCAAATACTTCACACAATTATTGTGAAATTTACATGTTAAAAATATAAAGCTCATATATATCTTAGTGCTTAGTAAATGCCCATTGTTAACATTATTGTAGGTGCTTTTATTTTTAACAAATAAAAGAGAACAATTACATGGTTTATTCACTAAGGATAACAACAATAATCATTTTCTTATTTTTAATTTTATGGAAAGCTCTTAAAAGATGGGGATAAAGTGTTTATAAAATTACATCTTTGTAGAAATTATTGCCTTGTAAAAATCTTCTGTTTAAATCAAGAGCATAAACCTTGGAGAATTTTGGGGGTGGTGCATAACAAATGTATATGGTTTGAGATAAGAGTCCATGGATACCTTTAAAACTATAAGAGAAGCTGGTAGGAATTAGCAAGTACTGTAAATTTAAGTGAGGCAAGGGAACTGGACTAATGAGTCCCATGAACATATTTGATTAGAATTTATGTTCATTCTGTTTGAATATTGCCAAAGCAAGTTTCCCACAATGGAAAGTAAGATGTTTAACTGAGATTACAGTTTAATCACCAAAGCCACTGGAGCTTTTGCAGGTAACATTCTATAAGAATTTCCTGAATTCATTTTGTGTTTCATCATAACATTAACTACAATCTAGACTGGCTTACATAGCAACTCTAGAGATAAGAGTCAGGAACATTAGGTAGTAATAAAACACAAAAGAAAAAATAATAGGAAGAAATATGAAAATGCTGACATTGTAAGAGAATCAGGGTATACTTTAAGTACTTGGAAATAAGACTGGAGATAGAATTGTCCTAGGCACAAGAAGAAATCAGTAAAACAGAATCATGACACCCTCATGAAGCTTAGAGTCTAATGGAGAAGAAATACAATGAATCATACAAATGTGTTCAGTGCAATAAAAAAAGAGATATATAGGATGCAAGCTGTAAGAATGTATAGTAACCAGACCTAACCAAGGCTGGGGAGTTAGCAAAAGCTTTCTAGAGGATGTGACTTTTAAATTCATATCTGAAGACTAAAATGCTATTAATATGTACATATGGAAGTCATGGGTGCTGTGACAGCCTTTCACTATATAAAGAGTTACTAAAATTAGAGAAACATTGAGAGAAATCTGAAGATTATTTACTGTAGATAAGGATCATAAATGATATGCAGAAGAAAGTGTCTGGTAACAGTTGGCATGTAGTGGATATAGCTACAGAAAGAGATCAAAGTGTCAAAGTGCAAAGGCTTTCTTTCTGGGTATCTGTGATCCAGTAACTAGAAAAAGAATAGATGCAAAGTAATCCTTTACCACCTTGATCTTGGTAACCAGGTTGTCCCTCCAATTCCCTTCCTATGAACAGTGATCTGATTTTGAAATGCATCTGCCCCTTGGCTTAGAACTCTTTGATCTCAAGAATATTTTTACTTGCTAAGAGTTTTTCTGTCTACTCACTGCGATTTTGTACAGGTGGAATAAAAAGCTGTATAAATTTAGGCATCAGAAGAGAGTGCAGCTGGGCATAAACTAGAATTAAGGAATATGACGAATTACAGCAGGGCACTGACTACAACTTGGTATGGGGTTCACCAAATCCCTGACCCTCTAGTAGAAGATACTTATGTAGTGTTTACAAGACCTACACAGTGACCCAGAAATTATTCCACAATCTTTATATATAAGAACTAGCTTAATTAATAGTCTAGATTGGGTTACTGAGATTAAATAACTTGCACAAGGTCACACAAGTATGAGAGTCAAAATGGAAACCTGGAAGTCTCACTCTAGTATCTATGCTTTTAAACATCTCAAAGATCAGGTTTTGTTGTTGTTGTTTTGTCTTTAAAAAAATAATAAGTGGCTGATATGTGGGCTGGGGAAGCAAGTAATAATTATCCATGGTGATATGAGAAGCACTACAGGTCTTTAGTAGCAAATGGGGAGAGTCATTTGAGAATTGTGTTGATATTCTTGGGCTCCATTAGATGCCTGTGTGAAGTTAATGTCTCCTGTAATTCAACTCCCCCTGGTCCCAGACAGAAGTTCAGTTCCATAGCTTTGCAAAGTGGATCTGCTGAAGGCAACCCTAAGATTCTGAGGATCAGAGCTAGGTTATGAGGGGCCAGGTCTCCAGAGCAGGTGAGTATACTATTAAACGGACAAAGTCTGTCCTTGATATGTTCAATTATAAATTTGAGGGGTGAACTTAAGAGGCACCATTTCATAATACCCCTTGAGAACCCTGGGATCTACAGCATTGCTCGTCCTGATTATTATTTATAGTGTTGTGCCAGTCAGTGTGATCATCATCATTATTTTCAATGTTGTTGGCCTCACTGCATCACACATTTTGCCCCACCATTTGAAAAATATATCTGCTTTTCTCACCATTGTAGACATGGGGTCTCACAGAGTTAAACTCCAAAGAATATTTATTTTAAAAAAGCATCTTAGTAGAGAGAAATATTTATTTAAAATCCACATTAATTCTGGCAGGTTATTTATAATACATGATAAAGTTAAACATTCAAGAACATAAAATATGAATTTTTTAAAAGAAGACATTTGATATGTGCTTTAAAAACACATGGTGGGGGCACGTACGGGATTTCAGTTTTCTGAAAAATGGAATAGTTCTGGAAATTGGTTGCACAACAGTGTGAATATATTTAACATTACTTAAAAATAGGTGATACATTTTATATTCTGTGATTTTTACCACAATTAAAATAAATTTTAAAAATACATTGTCATAAGAAACATATGTAGAGTAACGCTAAAATAAAGACCCTGGTTAATTAAAAAAGAAAACAAAAACACATAGATTGTTCAGAAAAAGCATATGCAAGTCTGTAAAAGATGTTTCCCTTACATACTGTGAGAGTAAGTTCCTTTTCTCTGCATTTCCTGCTAGATGTTTGCTGCTAGAGCTTTCTTTGCCTGCCTTCAAATTTTTCCCACCTATGAAATGGGAATCATAATCGTAACAACTTTGTTTAATATTCTTAGGAGAAAAGGTCTTTATCCTTGGAAGCATTGGTGCAGTGTATCAGAAAAAAATGTTTTGATTATATAAATTTTATTAATTTTTTTTGAGATGGGGTCTTGCTCTGTCGCCCAGGCTGGAGTGTAGTGGCACCATCTCAGCTCACTACAACTTCTGCTTCCCGTTCTCAAGTGATCCTCTCATCTCAGCCTCTTGAGTAGTTGTAACCACACGCACACGCCACTGTGCTAATTTTTTGTATTTTTGGTAGAGTCAAGGTTTTACCACTTTGCCCAGGTTCCTCTCAAACTCTTGAGTTCAAGTGATCTACCCGCCTTGGCCTCCCAACGTGCTGAGATTACAGGCATGAGACATGACAACTGGTGTGATTGTAGAAGGTTTAGAAGACCATCTTTGTGTACCTACAGCTCTTTCTTACCTCAATCCTAAGCTAAAGTCAAGCTCACAGTTAAATTGGGTGTGTTTAAGACCATTTCTTACATGTGGTGCCAAGTTCATTTTTGCCACTGGTGGCCTGCCTCAAGGGAAATTATCTGCTGTGTGAGTATTTTTTATTACCTCTGACCACTTCTGAGGGCTTTCACACAGAAAAGATTAAAAATGAGGCAAGGTCAGATGCAGTGGCTCATGCCTATTTTCCCAACACTTTGGAATGCCGAGGCAAGAGGATCACTTGAGCTCAGGAGTTCAAGACCAGCCTGAGTAACATAGTGAGAACCTGTCTCTACAAAAAATTAAAAATTAGCTGGGCATGCTGGCTAACTACAGTCTCAGCTACTCAGATACAGCTACTCGGGAGGCTGAGGTGGGAGGATTGCTTGCGCCCAGAAGGTCAAGGCTGCAGTAAGCCATAATTAAGCCACTGCACTCCTGCCTAGGTGACAGAGTGAGACCCTGTCTCAAAATAAGTAAATAAATACATTTAAATAAAAAGAAGAGAAAAAATAAAAATAAAACAAAACAAACAACAAAAACAAGCACAACATTGTTGACCAGGAAAGACCACTGAAATTGGAAACATACCATCTTCATTAGTACGCAGTTGAGTTTATGATCTAGTTCACATTCTTGCTAAGTTTCACTTTTTCTTTTTTTCCCCAAACAGAAAAGCTCTTCAAACCAGATTCTACTGTTTTTTTGACAAATGTATTCTGACATCTGAAGCAGCTGCCAGGAGATTAACAGGGTTTCATTACTTATTTTGCCAGAAAATCTTGATGCTCATTTTTTCCCTTTCTTCCTTTCTTTCTCCCCCACCCTTTTTATGCATGCACACTTATACACAACACATACATCACACACACACAATACATGTATATCATAGCATGTGTGTGTACTCACTGACAGGCTGCCTGTGCAATGAGATTTTAGGAACTCTAGGAAGGGCTCTGTTTTCCTGGCTTCATGAACTGTAATGCTTTCATGCTCTCAAGATTGCCTTTGTAAGAAACCACACCTTTATGTAAGTAACACTTATCCCAACTTTATTATTCATCATGATCTGAGCTAGGTCTTGGGTGAGAGGACTCAGGATAAAGAAGCCTAGGAAAAGGAAATCCACAGGCAGCAGTGCCTGAGGGTGCCAGCAGGAACAGTTTAGGAGACAGTAAGAATGAGAATATTTACTGATATGTACATAGGTTAAAGAAAACAAAAACGGATGTTGAGGCCTAGACCATAGCAATGGCAGGAAGCTGTTACAACTCCTAAGCTTGAAGTGTGGAGAGGAGGAAATAATATTATTGGAGACCAGAGTGAAATGAAATTTTGGAGCAAAGGCTGCCTGGTAAGAGCTTTAAGTTGTGAAGGCATGCAAACTCTGTAAGAAAATGCAGCCCAGAGCAGGAAGGAATCAAGGGAAGAAACAGACCTTCTACTCTCTCTGTCTGTACATAGACCTGCCAGTGCCTGGCATCAGCTATATCCTATGTCAGTGGTTTTCAAACTTTAGCATGCATCAGAGTCATCAGAAAGACTGGTTGAAATATAGATTGCTGGGCCTCACCTACAGAGTTTCTGATTTACTAGTCTTGACGTGGTGCCCCAAAATTTTTAGTTCTGTTTAATTTTCTTTTTTTTTTCTTTTCCTTTTTTTTTTTTTTGGTAGAGATGGGGATCTTGCTATGTTGTGCAGGCTGGTCTCAAACTCCTGGCCTCAAGCAATTTTCCTGCTTCAGCCTCTCAAAGTGCTAGGATTACAAGCATAAGCCACCATGTCCAGCCAGATTTGCAGTTCTAATGAAAATAGTTTCCAAGTGATGGTAACGCTGCTGGTGGTCCAGGAACTTTACTCTGAGAATCACTTGTGTACAGGAAACCAGGCAGCAAGAAATCCCCAGTAGTGCAATATATTGTATAAGAGATCAACCTCTAAGGCAGGAATAGAGCAGAGAAAGCAGGAGTGTGGGTCTAGGGAGAGCCAAAGGAAAACAACCAACACAAAGAGAAAACCAGAAGGCAAATACAATATGAAGTTGGCAGGTTGAATGTGTAAAATCTAGTGGCAGAAAGCCACTGGGAAGGCTTAGTTCTTTAAATCAATGTGGAGAACAAGGCAAGATCTCAATTCCCAGTTGGGAACAGAGGGATGGATCGAGTGTACCAAGAATAAAACAGCCATAGTGCAGTAGTAGGATGAAAAAAGATGCATAGCGGGAGCCCAGGAAGTGAGTTACAAGAAACAAGGCAGATTAATGCAGGTACAATATCAAGTGTCCTATGATGCTCAAATACTTAAATTTGAACTGCTGATGAGGGACTTCTCCCCATTTTCCTGGTCATATGATAAGATTGGTCCCTGTGTATGATATGGGAGATTTAACTTTTCCAACTTGTAAAACTGACAAACTGTTCACAGGAATTCAGCCATATGAATAGAGACATATTACATATCATCCATATAATTAATTTTGCACCGTGGTTTAAATTAATGCTAATCAAAATGTAGATAAAGGACCTGTAGCATCAGCATCACCTGGGAGCTTGTTAGAGCTGCAAAGTGTCAGGCCCTAACTCCACAGGTGTTGAATCAGTGTCCCTGGGGATGGGTTCACAAATCTGTAGTTTAACAAGATTTCCAGGTGATTCTGATGCACACCAGAGTTTGAGAAGCACTGGTCAAAACAGCTGGCCCTCAAATTGGTTACATATTGGAGTCACCTAAAATGCTTTTTAAAAAATTCTCTGTCCTTATTCCACCTCCAGAAATTCTGGTTTAATTGTAATGGGAGGCTCTCAAAGATGGATACATTATCTCGTTATGCAGGACCTTTTGCCATTCCACCATCAAGAGGTGCAGTTTATTTCTCTACCCCTAAAATCTGGGCATGACTGCGTCAATTGTCTTGTCCAATAGGTTGTTAGCCACCATGACGCAAGCAGAAGCTTGAAAAGAATTGAACATTGAGGTGTGATCCTTTTGGCTACCCTTGGAAACCTGAAATCATATTTTCTGGATAGTAAATCTAAACCTGGCTGGCTATTAGAGATATCACATGGAGGAGAAATTAGATGCCCATATAGTTTCCATGGGTGAATCTTCCCTCTCCAGTTAGATTACAAACTTCTTGAAGCCAGAAGAAACATATAAACACCTCTGACATCTCTGAAAGAAACCAGCACAGTGTCAGGCTGACAAAAGAATGCTTAATAAATATTAATTGAAATAATATTGAATAATTAGGAAAAGGGTGGTCATTAGTAACTTGAGTCAATTACACATACCCTTAGTTATAATTACTATTCAAAATTGAATCAATAATTCTGGAGCTTCACAAATTACCATTTTACAGCAGACCAAATTTAGGAAATAAAAATTGTTTCTAAAGGAGAAAAAATGATTCACGCTGGTATTTCCTGAGGGTTGTTTGCTTATATATGCCAAGTATTAAATTCTGCTGAAGTATTTCCAGATATGAGTTTAATTAATCTGGTTCTGCATGCTCTATCACTGCTTTTGAATAATATGTCTTAATATGTAGGTTCCCTGAACTTCAGGTCAAATAATAAAGAAAATTCATTAGATAGCAGCTTGTGTGCAACTAAGTGTACCTCTGCAAGAGAATTTTAATAATCAAAGAAGTTGCTGATGTAGGGATATGATAAATTGCTTTGCTATAGGGTAATATAAGCCTCAACTAGTATGATGAATACTTCTGCTTCACAAGGAAAACTGAAATAGTGCAAACTGTTTAAATATGTGTTCCCGATAAATGAAGACAATCATCTGTGAATATTCTAGAGGAGACACACTATGACTTTCATGTTAAAGTGAAATGTCTCTGTAGGAAAAGTGGCTTAAAGGAAGGCCTTTTGAGAAGGGAAATAGATACATAAAAGTATTTAATAGCACCAATGTATTTGTGGAAATATCTTTGGGACAATAATTGTTAAAAATTCATCCCCTAATTTATGATTATCAAACTTAAGAATAATTGGTTTTCAAAATTCTTTCTGAATACTAATTTTCATGGCTGATGATAAAGGAAGGTCTTTAACAACTGAAATCCCTGAGGTTTAAACTTCATTAACAGACAGAACACTTGTTTCTAAGCTTTCCCCATATGTTGGTATTAAAATACGACAAAAAAATACCAATTGAAGATTCACTATGGTTGTTTCTGTTTACAACATATAGGACAACAATATCCTGGAATCTAACAAAAATGTGAGCAAAGGCTCCAGCAAATTTAGACCCTGAAGGGACATACTTTGTCCTTATCGATGGCAGATGGTGTCTCATATTCTTGTGGGGGCATTCCATTTTATATAGTGTGATTAATTTACACTTTTATCTTTATTAATGCACCCACTCGGTTGATTTTCCTTTGTTGCACTCCTACCTTTCTAAAGTTACTTTATACTTATGTTATTTTTAATTTTTTTCTCTTATCTGTGTTTGCTCTTAACATTATAAATGTTTTTCTTGATGCAACCTTGGCTTCTTTCTGCAAGGGGTGTTGTAGTGCTCTTAACACTTTACGTTTCCAAATAATTAGAAACTTCATTTATATGAACACACACACACATATAAATATGTTTCATTTTTTCAAGACTTATTTAGAAGTATGTGTTTATTATAATCTTTCAAGGCATGATATTTGATGATTCTTCAGTTTTTAATTGTCTAACTTTATCACCACTTCATTCAATTTTAAGTCTATATTATTTCTCTTTTGGAGACTATATTGAGATTTTTATTTTTGCCCTAATAAAGATCATCTTTTGTCAGTTTAAAATGTGTTTTAAAATACATTATTATTACTCTTTAGAGTTAAAAACAATTAAGTTATACCTATTAGTTGTATGAAGCATATTAATCCTATTATTCATATTCACTTTCCTCACTCAGTTTTATTGTCGATTAGATACGTCAGTTTCTAAAAGGAAAATAATATTCATTGTGATATTGACAAGTTCTTTTTTTGGGGGGTTTTGTTTGTTTTTTTTTGTTTTTTGTTTTTGCTTTTGTTTAGACGGAGTCTCACTCTGTCACCTAGGCTGGAGTGCGGTGGCGCAATCTCGGCTCACTGCAACCTCCACCTCCCGGGTTCAAGTGATTCTCCTGCCTCAGCCTCCTGAGTAGCTGGGATTACAGGGGTGAGCCACCATGCCCAGCCGATATTGTCAAGTTCTTTTATTTTTATCGGTTTTGCATATAGTATTTCAATTTTATGTTTTGGTTAAGATACCACATTGTTAAAGAGATATAAAAAATAAAAGTTACAGAAATACTGAGAAGAAGCCAAAATGAAAGCAAAAGCAATTCAAGAAAACATCGTAGGCTGATTGTGGTGGCTCATGCCTGTAATCCCAGTACTTTGGGAGGCCAAGGTGGGAGAAATGCTTGAGGCCAGGAGTTCAAGACCAGCCTACATTTTTTTTTTTTTTTTTTAAGTATCCAGGTGCATGCCTGTAGTCCCAGCTGAGGCTGAGGCAAGAGGATTGCTTGAGCCTGGGAGGTTAAGGCTGCAGTGAGCAGCGATGAAACCACTGCACTCTAACCTGGGTGACAAAGTAAAACCCATCCCCTCCCCAAAAAAGAAAAAAAAAGTAGAAAAGAAAACATTCTACATGAAACAGTGAAAGTGGTTGAAGTACTGGGAAAGTTTAGTCTACTGTAGATAAGACGTGGTGAGGGATAGGGGTGGGATGGTACTAATGAGAAGTAAACCATCCAAATCCAAATATATGATGTGCCATTCCATGACTGTGATATGCCAATAGCCGTCTGAGGCCTAGAACCATGTTTGCCAAAGAGAAACATTTTAATAACATTAAATATTAATAACTGTTGTCGTTGTTGTTGTTGTTTTTGAGAGAAAAGATCTTAATCTGTCACTCACGCTGGAGGGTAGTGATGCAATCATGGCTCACTGTCACTTCACCCTCCTGAGCTCAGGCAATTCACCCTCCTCAGCCTCCCAAAGCACTGGGATTACAGATGTATGCCACTGGGCCCAGTCCTGGTTTTTAAAAAATTAAATCCAAATTTTTATTTTTGTTTTGGTTTATTTCAACCAATGAATTAGGCAGCAGCAAGGCACAGTGAAAAGGCTTGGCTTTAATTGCAGTTTCCTTACACTCTAGTCGTATGACCTTGAGTTACTTGTGTTCTCTGACCATCAGTTTCTTAAACTAGAAATACTAATAATGCCTTTTCTTTAAGATTCTTATGAAAACAAATGAGATGATTTGTGTATAGAATCTAGTGAAGTCGCCAGTCAGAATGGCAATTATTAAAAAGTCAGAAAACAACAGATGCTGGCAAGGTTGCAGAGAAAAAGGAACACTTTTACACTATTGGTCGGAATGTAAATTAGTTCAACCATTGTGGAAGACAGTGTGGTGACTCCTCAAAAACCTAAAGACAGAAATACCATTCAATCCATCAATCCCATTACTGGGCATATAACCAAAGGAATATAAATCATTCTACTATAAAGATACACGCAAGCATATGTTCACTGCAGCACCATTCACAATAGCAATGACATGGACTCAACCGAAATGCCCATCAATGATAGACTGGATAAAGAAAATGTGGTACATATACACAATGGAATATTATGCAGCCATAAAAAGGAATGAGATCTTGTCCTTTGCAGGGACATAGATAGAGCTGGAAGCCATTACCCTCAGCAAACAAACACAGGAACAGAAAATAAAACACCCCATGTTCTCACTTATAAGTGGGAGCTGAAAAATGAGAACACACGGACACAGGGAGGGGAACAACACACTCTGGGGTCTGTTGGGGGAGGGTGGGTGGGGGAGAGCATCAGGAAAAATAGCTAATGCATGCCAAGCTTAATACCTAGGTGATGGGTTGATAGGTGCAGCAAACCACCATGGCAAAAGTTTACCTATGTAACAAACCTGCAGATCCTGCACATGTATCCTGAAACTTTAAAAAACAAAAGGGGGTTGAGGGAGAGGAAAGAATCTAGTGAAGTGAAAGTGTCTGGCACATAGTAGATACTCAATAAAGGGCTGACTCTATTGTTATTGTGATAGAACTAATAATACTAATATAATTTTATTATTTTTAATGAAGCTCTTAAGAGGAATTAGCATTCAAACTGTGATACGTAGGTTTTAGTTATCTATTGCTGCCTAACAAAATCATCACAAATTTGATACTAAAAACAGCACTCATTTATTGTCCCACAGTTTCTGTGGGTCAGGAATCCAGGGACAGCTTAACTGCATCTTCTATGTCATGATCTTTCATGGGCTGCAATGAAGTTGTTAGCCAAAATGGGAGTCTTATCTCAGATTTCAACGGTGAAGGATCTGCTTCCAAGCTCATGTGTTTGTTGACAAAATTCAGTTCCTTACAGCCTGTTGGGCAGAGGACTTTAGTCTCTTGTGGGCTATTGACTAAAGGCCACCATGCTGTCCCCTCTACAGGGGATCTTACAGTATGGAAGCTTGCTTCCTGCCAGTAAGGGACCCTGTCTCCCAGCAAGACAGATTTTGCGATCCTATATAACATAGCCACAGAAGAAACATCTCATCACCTTTGCTGGATTCTTTTGGTTAGTGGTCACCAGTCCCACACACACTCAAGAAAGAGAAGAATATATGGGGTATGAAGAAAGCAGTATTTGGTTTCATGTAAGAGATATCTTGAAATAATTAAAACTGTTCAAAGAAGGAATGGGCCATACTACGAGGAAGTGTTCGCATTGGCTAAATAGTCCTGCCAAAGATATTACGGATTAAATGGGACATGATGGACAATGAAGGCAGCTCATTTCTGAATTACCTTCCTAGTATGATATGGTATCATTAACATATTCCTGATAGTGCTTCACTAGCATTTTTCTTGAATCATTCTACTTGTTAGCTTAAAGGAGACCAACGTCTACTTAAGAAGTGACTATTTAGGAAAGAAAGGAGTGAGACTGGCTGTCTAAATATCCACCCTCTGCTATTCCTACACATTTGTGAAACTTAAACATTCTTATAAAATTCAGCTTTTTCTGCTATGTCTTTGAGAAGTCATTGTATAGGCAATAACCAGATGAATAGTTATATGAATTTTTTTAAAAAACGAGTTATGTTGACAGAGGAGGTCTAAATGGAGTCCAAAGTAATGAATTTCAAATTGTCATTCCACATTTAGAAAATAATAGTTGAGCTCATTTTAAATATTTGTTGAGAGCCTAACCCATTTTACTGAAGTTCAGAATGAGGGCTTGGAGTCCCAGCCTCCCTTCTGATAATTACTTCTGTGTGACCTTGGACAAGTTTCTTAACTACCCTGTACCTCAGTCTTATCCTTTGTAAAAGTGGAGGTAATAATATTACTTTTTAAATGGAGCTGTTTGGAGGATTAAATCAATTAATTTCTATCAAGCTTTTTCATGGCATGTCCTATGTACTTAACAGGTACTAGTTATTATAATACCATTTAGTCAGAATGGATTGAAAACAGAGGCAATGGTGGCTTTTGGAAATTACATACAGAGTTTTATAACTAAGAAACTTTTGTGTGAATGTATGTAAATAGCTATCATTAATTCAAAAAATTCATAACTTACAGAGCGAGCACATTTGGAACAATTCATTTCCCCTTTGTGGCAGCTTGATTACAATTTTTTTTTACTCTTAACGAGAATCTTGGATGAGATTAAGATGCAAGAAACAGGTGGTTTCTCAGATTTTAATAATAGCAGTGTAATGAAGCCTTTATCTCCCAATTTAATTAATAAATTATCCCCTTTTTATCCAAAAGCAGGAATAGCTTTGGTAAATAATCAGCCTGCCAATACTTGTCAAACATTTCACGGTAAATTGCTATCATTTGGATTACAGATGTATGCAGTTCACAAACTCTCTTCCTGGGTTTTCCCAGGAGCAATGTGCAACTAAATCAGCTCAAAAAGAACATGAGGATTTGGAAGAACTGATTTGAATATATTACAAGACATTTCACAAAAGTCCTAGTTTACATTCTTGCACAGACTTGAGCAATGCTAATAAATTGCCCTGGCTAAAAAGGCTGTTTCCTTTCCCTTTCCTTTTCTTTGTATGTGGGAATTTATAGATGAAAAATTTTACATTGATGGTGAGAGAGTTTCAGAATTAACCCCTGGGTTGAAATGCTGTAGCCTGCCAGTATGTCTTCACCACCTTCAGTTCCCTTGTCAACTGGTTGTCTTTTTCTTAAATTTGTGAAAGTCATACCAATTACCATGAGGGTGTAGAAAAACAGGGCACAAGAGGGTTTGGACCTCACAGATACCTTTGTTCAGGACTAATTAGGTACTAATAGTTTCCAAGAGATGCTATTTCATCCTCCATCTCTATCTTGCCATTCTTTTTGGTTTTGAGACGAAGACAAATTTTTGCACATTTTGTACAACTATCAAGTCATTCATTAAGAAAGATAGAGACAACCTTCTAGCAAGCAAGAGTAGACTTATTCCATGAACTCATGATGCCAGACCACAGAGACCTCTTCTAAGGTGAAGGCATTCAATTTACAGTGTCTTCACCTTTCTTTCTGTCTTCCCAGTGCCTGCTACCATAAATGCCCATTCAATCTTTGCCATTATTTATTTTGTAATGTGAGCTCCTGTGTCTCGGCTACTAGACCAAGACAGCCAGCTGATTTCACATACCATTAAATAGAAAATAGACATTATTGTCTCGAGCTATAAATTTTACACACACACATACACGCATACAACACTTGAAGGCATAGGTTCTTGTCCAGTTAGAAGAAATAAGAGAGAAAAAAATTCAATAGGAACAATATTCAATTTTTTTCAGAATGCCTCAAGTTTAATATAGAGACATGGTACAGCA
The DNA here is from genome assembly GCF_028885625.2 of Pongo pygmaeus. Classification (NCBI taxonomy): domain Eukaryota; kingdom Metazoa; phylum Chordata; class Mammalia; order Primates; family Hominidae; genus Pongo; species Pongo pygmaeus. The sequence continues at coordinate 78,014,325 of NC_085930.1, forward strand.
TAAGAATACTCTTGAGTCAGACTATCTGATGTTTTCTTCTGGAGGCCTTTGGAAAAGGTATTCAATGTATTGGTCCCTTAGTCTTTTTATCTTTAAAATGAGATTAATAATGGAGTCTCCATGGTAGGGTTGTTGTGATAATCAAATGTGTTAATACACGTAAAGTGCCTAGCTAGTCCATCATAAAAGATTAATCAATACTAGGTGGAAGAAATATGAATAGTTGTAGTAGAGTACCAGCAGCAGCAACAAGAAATTATTTTTATTGTCCTGAGTCCAGCAGCAAATGTAATGTATACACTGCAGACGCAAGCCTTCAAATCACAAGTGTCTGTCTTTCGTGTTCCAGTCTACCACTGAAATGAATTTAAAATAAAAATAAAATAAACTTTTTGTTCATGTCAATGGTAAATATTTCATTGAAATTCCTAATTTGTGGGTCATAATTTACTTTCAGGAAACAGAAATATTCTTTGGCTCCTTAATTGGGAGAAATGTTGCTTTCTAACCCGATATAAGAACTTAATGCTTCAGCTATTAGTACGGCCACACAAACTCGTTCTGGCAGAGCATCCACGGTGCTTCGCATGGGGTCCTTTTTGTTAGCGCAGTGTTTACCACCTGTGAACACAACACATGTAAAAAGAGACTTTTACAATTAGCCCTTTCAGAACCAATTCTGAAGTTAATGCATTTTGAATGAATTCACCTGTTTTTTTCTTATCCATCCTGCTCTTCGTGTAGTGCCTTTTATATTAAAAAGAGTTATTTACTTGATTTATTTTTACTTTGTTCAAAAAGCAAGTAAAAAGCAAGGGCTAAAAGAAATACTGTAACGCATTCAGTAGAAATATTTGTTGTTATTCTCTACCTTATATAGATTTGGGTACCTCGATTAATAAAGTACAATAATACTATTTGAATTCAGCTGTTTCTATTGTGACAGTAGTGTTCATCATGCTCTTACTATGGGGCAGATGATGATAAAGTATTCTTATATGTATTTCCTTAATCTTCTAGTAACCCTGTGAAGGAGGTATCATGATAGTTCTAGTTTTACAGATCAAAATATCTAGGGCGCTGAGGAGAAAAGCACCTTGCCAACACCTCACCAATTGTCGTAGATGGCCAGGATTTATGTATTGGGTCTTGTCCTAATCCCCTCCCCCACCCTTTTTTTAAACAAATATGTTATTCTGCCACTAAAAATAATAGCTTCTGACATTGTCCTTCCACTTCTAATTTATTGATTCTCCATTTTTCAGATGAGGAGGTTGAGGCACAGAAGAGTGAAATAATTTTTTCAAAATCAGGAGTTGAAGCCAGGCGTTCTGGCTCTCCTGACTCAGCTGGGCACACAATTGTGCTCTGTTGAACAAGAACACTATTAGTTTTTATGTAGAAAGGTCTTTTCTATTTGGACTGGCTTTTATTATTGGTAGCAAAGTTGAGTCTTTCAGAAGTATGTTGTCTTCCAAGTGTTGGTCTACCTGGCCTGAAATGGCCACTATTAGGGTCCTTTATGTCATTTAAGGCAGTGTCTCTTTGCATCTGACCCCATTAATACAGTTGCATCCATTCACACATTAGCATCCTTTAATACAACATCAGGGAATACTCTACTGTAGCTTTATGAAAGAAGGTCCCAAGAAAATAGGTCATAGTGTTGGTGAATTTAAAAAAGTGTTTGGAGGAAGAGAGAAGAAAGATTGGAAATAAGGTTCAGTTTCTGCTCGGGTCCTGAGAGAGCATTGAAGTGAGAAGAGGGAAAGTAGCTAGGCAACCTAGGTGAATCAGGACCCAGGATTCCTCAGCAGGGAGTCAGCCTGATTTGAATCTACCAACTGCATGAACACCACAATCTCACTCACCTCAAATCCTCACCCATTTCTAAAGAGCAGCAAAGTCCTATGTTTTACAAAGCACTTTCTCAGATAGTATTACATTTCTTGTGCACCAATACCAGCCACAAAACAAATACCAAATGAAGTCTGTGGTATGGCTAAAATGTTTTACACAAGTTTAGAATATTTGGGGGGGCAAAGAATTAGAGAAAAAAATGTCTTTTAGTTTTTAGTTTTAAAATGACAACCCTTCAAAATGGAACAATAGCAAGGAAGTATATAGGGGATATGTATGTAGATTTGGAGACTGCTGTTTCAATGATTGTTGAGAAAGGTAGAGGTTTGCTAAATGTGATTTTAATTCTTCATCAGTAATAGCTGGTCAATTCAGGACTATGATGAGATATCGCTTATGAATCAAAAAGTAACCCAAGTATTCCAAATAGCTGTGATGGGGACAGCAGAGGGCCAGAGGTAACTGAATGGTCTCAGTGACCGCGTTTTTTTTTTCAAACTTACCAGATATGGCCGGGCACAGTGGTTCATGCTTGCAATCCCAGCACTTTGGGAGGCTGAGGCGGGAGGATCACTTGAGGTCAGGTGTTCAGTACCAGTCTGGCCAACATGTCCAAACCCAGTCTCTACTAAAAAATACAAAAAATAGCTGGGCGTGGTGGCATGTGCCTGTAGTCCTGCTGCTAGGGAGGCTGAGGCAGGAGAATCAGCTTGAACCAAGGAGGCAGAGGTTGCAGTGAGCTGAGATTGTGCTGCTGCACTCCAGCCTGGGTGACTCCAGCTCAAAAAAACAAAACAAAACAAAATATAACAAAACAAAACCAAAAAACTTGCCAGATGTGTTGAGAGGAAGATTAAAATACTTTGCCAGTATTTTAATTCTAGGAACACTTTTTCAGTAGGCTGAATTGAACTTATCTTTTCACCTTGTTTATAAAAGGACAGAGATGTTTTATGAGTTGAATTTAAATTAAAATGAAACATTACTGTAGTAAGAAGGCCGAGGGATTTGAGCTTTTGTCTCCTAATGACATATTTAGCAAGGGTCTCCAAACACAATAAAATGAAATCACAAATCAAGAACTTGACATCATAAGAAACAGTTATAATTGATTAAATAAACTCTTTTTTAGACAGCATGAAGTTGGCACTAATCACATTCAAATCTAATTTTATTCTAAAATTGATGTATGTTTCATCCAAAAATCTCATTCAACAATCTAGGAGAATTAAACAGAAAATGACACCTCTCCTTTTCTTACCTATTTTATTATTATTATTATTATTTATTCAGCTTAGGCACTAATAAAGAAAAAAGTGCTATGTAAATATATTAATAATGAAATAAAACCTTAAATCTTTTATACCTGCTAAACTCAGACAGTGATTAAATATTGAAACAGATTCACTTCTCTGGAAATAAAAAAAAAAAAAACAAGAACAACATAAAAAAAACAAGGATTCTTACAGAGAAAAAAGTGCTGGCTGAGAAAATTTCATAATAGTTTCAAAGCTCTAATAAGTAAAGTGCCATAATATAATATACTAAATGACCCATTCTGAAACATTATGGCTTTGTTTGATGTTATAAATTGCTTTATAACATGCTAGTGTCTATTGAAAATAAATCATATTACTTTAAATTATGGCAGTATCTGTTTTCTCTTAATTATTATTTTTTTACGTATGACAACAAACCAATGTTGCAAAAATGAAGACTTGTTTCCTGATATTTGTGAGATAGATATCAACGTGAACTATGGGAATTAAAATGTCTCTGAATAATGGCTTAGACTTATTCTAGTGAGTATATATTTTCATGGTTTAGTGTTAAAGTGCACATTGATGTCTGCCATCTAAATGAATTCTTGACACTGAGCTGGCAAAATAAAAGAAATGTGAGTAAGTTAAATACTCATTAATGTTACAAGCTCAAGAAAAACACATATTTGATCTTTTTTAGGGACATATGGGAGCATCCAAGGTTATGAAATTTTATACATGATCAAGTTTAAATGTGAATGCATTATGACATTCTGTTGTATATTGCCAATATATAATAATATATTGGGATAAATTGGATCTTGAAAGGATGTCTTAGCCCTTCCTCATTCATTCTCCCTTTCCCTCCCCTTCCCTTGTCCCTCCTTTCCTATTTCTTTTCCTGTATATCAGTTTAATCTTAATCCTTACGTAGAATAGAATGAAGTAAACATCTGTGGCACTAATGGGAGGGAGCCACATTTTTCTAGTGAAGGTGCCCCAGGATGTCTATGTAGCAGGAAATTCTGCAGGGAATGTTGAAGCCTGGCTGGGTTCAGAAGGCCATCAGTGCAGAAGGGTGGTCTGATGGAGATAGTAGGGCCAACTAGGGTGATGACCATGTTCACATACAGGGACACCAATCATGGTGTCAGAGTAGGGCATGGAGGGCATTCATGTTGGAGAGAAGGTAACAGCAAAGGCAGGATATTAGATGCAGAGGGATTGATCAAATAAGCAAATCAATTTAAAATAATGGGATATAGTTTTCTCACTATCAGAGACATGGATATACAAATATGGAAAGGGGAAAAACTAGATGGAACTCTAGGATGTTGGATTGAAATTACAGGTTTTGCTGTGAACTCATGTTTTTCAATGTATATGTGACAGGGATGCAAATAAATGTAGATAAAAACATGAATGTATTTTGTGTATGTATACGTGTATTGCATAGCTGTTTTCACTCAAGGGCCTGTGAATGGTAACACTCCAATACCAATAAGCACATTTAGCACACAGATCTTGGCTTCTAAATATCATTCTGGAGCTCCATGAAGAAATGGTTAAATCCATGGCTGAGAAAGAGAAAGTGCAAAGTAATCCTAAAACATCTCATTATGCCAGAAAATATGAAAGCACTAAAAAAAAAAATGGTCAAGAGGGTAAAGAAGCCGGATAGAAGGAATTCTCATTGGCCAAATCTGAGACCATATAGCATGAAAATAAATGAGTATAGCAATAGATTGTAAACAATTGGATAAAACAGGAAACATGAGTTCATACAAATGTAAATAAAAGAATTCATTGAAAGTTTTATGAAGAATGAGCTATTTATACAATTTTAAGTATCTCCCAATAAAATAAATATTAATTATAAGGGGAAAAAGTAACTTTACATAGGGGAAAATTGGAAGGCACCAACTAAATCAAGTGGCCACAATGAACAAATAGAAATAAACCAATGGAAATCACATGGTATGTCAGGATTCAATGAGAAGAACACAGCATCACTTCAGTGATACTCTTTCTAAAGACACATCATCTAAATCTAACCACGAAGCACCATTGCATGAACTCAGATTGAAGGATGGTTTTAAAAATAACAAGGCTGTGATCTTCAAAAGTGTCAAGGTTATTAATTCAATAAAAGACAGAGAGACTGCTCCAAACTCAATGATATTAAAGACACATCACAGCTAAATGCAGCTTGTGATTCTGAATTGGATCCTTTAGCTATAAAGGGCAATATTGAGACAATTGATGAAACTTGAATGAGATCTGAGGACTAGATGGCAGTAACTTTTCAGTTCTAATTTCCTGACTCTGATGTGTGTGCTGAGGTGATGGAGGGAATGTCTTTGTTTATAGGCTACTAGGTGGTAATATGGCATTGGGTTGGCAATTTACCCTCAAATGGTTCAGGAGAAAGTTCTGTTAGTGTACTTCTAATTTTTATTTAGGTCTGTGATTCTTCCAAGTTTTTATAAATGATAAAATCTTTGGTATCGGAACCTCCCCCAAAGCAATTTGCTATTCTCCCAATTTAAAGATAGTTGCGATAATTCGGATTGCTTTAACAATCTCTGAATTTTAATGGATATAATAGATTGCTACCACCCTAGAGAATTTCTATGTAATTCAATTATTTTTCTAGTTCACTTTATATCTTGCTGTGATGTATTTACACACTGTACCCTGGGACCTAAGGATAATATGGATAATCAATTGTTCAACAAAATGGAATGCAAGCCCTAAGACAGCATATACCATTCTTGTATTTGGTTTAAAATATGCTTATTTAATTCCATGTTACAGTAAAATCAGATAAAATTACAATTATATTCATGTATTCTCCAGAAGTCAACTAAGCTCTAAAGTGATTAGCCACAAAGAAATTTTAATTAGTTTGATGATATCAGCCTTATAAGCAGCTGGAAATTTGGAGATCCCAGAAAATGATATTATTTATTCTTAAAAAAAAATCCCAAGGAATTAAAATGCTTTTTCTGAGAGGAGCAGAGGAGTAACTCCCTGCCAGAACAACACAATTTGTATGCAACTGTGTTCCTCCACAGTTATCTCTGTTTTAGTGTGCGTGTGGGGTTCCCGGATTACAAAGCGGCTAAGGTAGGCACGATACTGTTGTGTGAATAATGGTATTAATACAGACAATATGGATTATTGACATTATATTTTACACAATGCCATATAAAACAAGAGGCCTCGCATAGCAAATCTCTGCTGAAAAGGCTCAACCTTGTCACATCACCATGGATCAGTGTGAATTTCTTTTTTAAAGCAGAGTTCTGACCACGGTTGGGAGCCAAGTTCTTTTCTGTGTTTATGCAAAGACTTCATTTCAGATACCTTGGGCTGGAGCAGCATGTAAATTGTCAGTAAAAAATATTGCTAGCCTGAAGCTACCAATAGAGCCAGTTGTACAGCCAAATGTGCAGATTTGGCAAACCAGCTGTTTTCCCTGCTCAAGGAATTTTCGCTTTGTGCTCCTGCTAAGCAAATCAAACAAGCATTACATCAGTGGCTTTTATATTGCAATGAAACCTGAGGCTTTGTGGAAATTTAAACAAAGTTTACTCAATATTTTATCTCTTCTTTTAATCATCATTTCTTCACTTGTTTCTTACATACTGGTTTCAGATATTGAGAATGTCTAAAGGACAAAATGTAATCCTACATTGTGGCATTTTCAACTACTGTAAAGATAGAGAGAGAGGTAGGGAATGAGGCAGAAAGAAAGATGAGCTGGTTCTAAGAATACAATGTCCTTTCTTTTCTTTCTAAAATGATAGATCCATGAAGGCAGTTATTTCTGCTATTTAATTTACTATCATGGCATTCATCAGTGCATGGAAAAAAGCCCGGTGGATTTCTGAATTTAAAAGTATTTACTTCTAGGGTAGAGAAAAGTGACTTACATTGAGTTCTTATTGTGAGGTTAAGTCATTATTCTTAATTTGGAAGGAGTTTAATCCTGAGAGGATGAAACCTCCTAAAATGAAAAAGGAAAGCTATCATTACTAATTTCTCAAGAACATGGCTTTCTAGCGGAATCTCCAGTCAGATCAGAAGACAGTCCAGACCAAATGTTTCTTTGAGCATTATTCATTCTTCATTTAACAAATTTGTAGTGTATATCAGTATATGTCAAAGACTGTAACACATGCTGTAGATATAAACACAAATGGACAACTTCTCTACCTTAGGATGTTTAGTGAGGGTGAGAGAAAGATTCTGCAGTACAATGTGATAAGTACTATGAAATGGACACCACAAAGGTGTGGCTTTTGACCCAAATGATGTTAGTATTCATAAATAATAAGAATAAAGTAACATAAGAATGTCTAATAAGAAAGACAGCCAGACAAGAAGTCTGAATAGTTATGTTGCCCTAAGTATAAAAGCTCTCACGTGTGTTTTGCAAGCAATGGGAGAGCTTCTGTCTTTGTTTGTATCATTTCCCCTGAGATTTCTATCTACTTAGTAAGCCTATTTAGAAGGTCTTTGGTTTCTGCCCACTTGAAATCTTACTTACAAAACCTTGTCATTTTAAAATTACCATTCCAAAAGCTACTTTTTATTAGGCATTGTGCTAAGTCTTTTGCATTATCTCATTTATCTTTTAAAATACGCTGCAAGTAAACTATGCATCTGCCAAAGGTCTAATATCCAGCATCTATAAGGAGCTTAACAAATTTACAAGAAAAAAACAAACGATTACATTAAAAAGTGGGCAAAGCACATGAACAGACACTTTTCAAAAGACGACATACATGTGGTCAACAAGCATATGAAAAAAGCTCAACATCACTGATCATTAGAGAAATACAAATCAAAACCACAATGAGATACCATCTCACACCAGTCAGAATGGCTATTATTAAAAAGTCAAAATATAACAGATGCTGGTGAGGTTGCAAAGAAAAAAAGAATTCTTATACACTGTTGGCAAGAGTATAAATTAGTTCAACCTTTGTGGAAAACAATATGGCAATTCCTCAAAGAGCTAAAAGCAGAACTACCATTCAACCCAGTAATCCCAATACTGGCTATATATCCAAAGGAATATAAATTATTCTATCATAAAGACACATGCATATGTATGTTCATTTAGCACTATTCACAATAGCAAAGACATGGAATCAACCTAAATGACCATGAATAGTAGACTGGAGAAAGAAAATATTGTACATACACACCATGGAATACTATGCATCCATAAAAAAGAACAAGATCATGTCCTTTGCAGGAACATGAATGGAGCTGGAGGCCATTATCCTAACTAACGCAGAAACAGAAAACTAACACAGAAACAGAATACCAAATACCGCATGTTTGCACTTATAAATGGGAACTAAATGATGAGAACACATGGGCACATTGAGGAGAACAACACACACTGAGGCCTAGGTACAAGGAGGGAGAGGATCAGGAACGATAACCAATAAATACTTGGCTTAATATCTGGGTGGGTGACAAAATAATCTGTACAATAAACCCCTGTGGCACAAATTTACCTATGTAACAAAGCTGTATATGTACCCCTGCATTTAAAAGTTAAAAAATAAATAAATAAAAAATAATATGCTGCAAGTTAGATATTTCTACTCTTGCTACACAGAAGATGAAATTGGAATTTAGAATGCTTAAAAATTCAACTTTTCATGTCTAGTGAGAATCAGAGGCAGGACTATACTGCACCCTATGACCTTCAAAAATCAAGTAATACTCAAAAAAAAAAGAAAAAAAAGATCCGCTTCATGGTCATTCTGGCTCAGAGCTGTGAAACTTGTCAGAATTAAAATGGAGTCACTTGGGTCAAATCCTGACAAAATGGTGTCTAAAAAGGCCATGAAGGCAGGGTTCTCACACATGATTGCCTGATAACAAGAGCTATCACGAAAGATTCTGCCAAAACCACAACTTTGCACAAGGCCACTGCAACCTGACATAAAAAATACTTCTGCAAGGACATCTGCCCAGCAACTGCCTGTCCTGCCTTAGACTGAGGCAATCCTGGTTATTCATTCTTGTAGCCAGGGATAACTATTTCAGAAACACTTATGTGGCCCTCATCATTTTACCTTTAAAAATCCTTATCTTCTTTTACCTCCCTGTAAACACCCACACATATTCCTATTGCAATGCTTACTCCTGAATAAACTTATTTTTGAAGAATCTCCTTCTGTTTGTTATTTTGATTGACATAACCAATAACTGTCATATATTTAGATGTTATGCATCCTAGGCAGTTTACTTACTGTGCCACTGACCCTATAGACAATTATCACTATGTGATTTTAGTCAGAGCTTCTGTTTTAGTGAACTTAAGAATCACTGAAAAACACATTAAAATGCTGACTTCTGAGCTGCAGTTTAATGTACTAAATAAAAATTTCAGGAAGAATAATGCGTATAATTCCATTTTTATCAAGACAACATGTAATTCTAATGCAATTGTTCTGTGGACCACTTGTTGAGCCACATCGATTCAATTATCTCAATATGACACTTGGAATCACTCAGATTGTGCGATAAGTCTGATACATGGACTAAAATGCTCTCAGTAGCCCCGGGCTAGAGACCTTACAATCAACTTTAAAATCAGACTTTATAGGACACTTAATTTGTTATTTCAACATTTGTTGACAGAACACCTACTCTGAGCCAAATGCTGGCAATAGGAATTAAAGTGGGAAGCAGCTTGGACAAAGTATCTGCTCACAGAGAGCTTACATTTTAGTCATAAAAAAACCAAAAAATAAATAGACATATGTAAAGTGAGAAAGTGTTAGGTGACTATCAGGCACAAAAGTAAATAAAACTGGGTAAAATGATGGAGAAAGCTTTGGAAATGGGGCTACTTTTGATTGAGTCATTAGAGAAGATTTCTCAGAAGTGGTATTTTAGTTGAAATCTTTGAGATAAGGAGAGGCCAACCAAGAAAAGGCCATAAAGAAGGGCAGAGAGAAGAGCTATCCTGTGGGCACCTCAGTGGGAAACAAGCTTGGCATGTGTGGGAAGCTGAGAGAAGGTAGTGTGGCAGGATGTAGTCAGTGAGGGTAACAGGGACACTAAAAAATGTTAGAGAGAGAGGCTGAAGGAAAATTATGCAGCATTTGATTGCCAGTAATCAAGGTGTAATGGAGACCACCGGAGTTTTTAAAGCAAGGTAGCAAGACGGCTTGCTATACAATCCTTCAGAATAACAAGAGCAAAAGAATTTATTGCATTGGTTGAAACTGTGTGTAATTCACTAACTAAGAGGAGATCATGACTTGATTTTTCTTAATGTCTTCCTTAGAGGCTAATTTATTCCAGTTTCTCTTATTAATGATGTGAGACACTTACCTTCATATATTGGTGCCAGTCTTGTTCAAATCCAGCTAGATTTTCGATCTCACCTGCTTAGGATTTTAGGGCTTTCATGTTGTCTACACATTTCAGGAGTTCATAGGTTGCAATCGTGTTAATTCTTTCTGAGGAGTTAACACAGAAAATCTGGTAACTTGCTCCTTGCATGTCTCCATTGGAACCTAGAACCATAATTAACCATGGCAAAACCCTGGGAAGGTAGTATGTGGAAGATTCTTTATGTTAATGATTTATGATTTTGCTGTATATATCTGAAGCAATAGACCATGCCATACTAACTTGACAGAATTGCTTTGCACAAACATCAAAATTGATGACATGAACCTGATTTTATTATTGGAGTCCTGAGTTTCAGTCGCCCTCTCTGGTGGCATTGAAGAGTGTACTAATGTGACCAGACTCCGTGAACATCTCAGGACCTGGCACTTAACTGGGCTTCCCTGGGCGGAGACATTCCAGGGAATCTTCCCATGGCTGTTGGAGAAAAAGCCTGTTCTGTGTGCCTGAGGTGAAGAAGGACTCTAAAACCTCTTCCCAACATCTATGGAATCTGCCTGATGCATATGTTTTCCCTACTATTGTTACTCCGTATCATTTGCTATAATAAACTTTAGCCATGAGAACAAACTGCTTTTGGGTATTCTGGGTCCTTCTAGCAAATAACTGAATTTGGCATGGAGTGGGACTGTTGAAACACTGCCTAGCGTTTGTTTCAGCTGATGGAAAATTTGTGGTACTATTTGTGTTTGTTGATTAGGCTTGTTTCTTCTTTGGTAACTTAATTGCCTTCTTTTTTATTCTTCCTGATAATTTATTACTAGGGTCAAGTTTTATATACAGTAGTGTCCCATTATTCATAGTTTAACTTTCTGCAGTTTCAGTTACCTGCAGTCAGCCATGGTCTAAAAACGTTAAATAGAAAATTTCAAATATAAACTATTTAAAAGATTTAAATTGCGTGCCATTCTGAGTAGCATGATGAAATCTCCAACCATCCAGATCCTTCTGCCTGAGATTTGAATCCTCCCTTTGTCTAGCACATCCCCACTGTATACTCTACCCGACACTGGAGAGTTAGTAGCTGTGTCAGTTATCAGACTGACTGTCTCATTATCACAGTGCTTGTGTTCAAGTAACTCTTATTTGACTTAATAATGGCCCCAAAGTGCAAGAGTAATAATGCTGTCAATTTGAATATGCCAAATAGAATCCTTAAAGTGCTTCCTTTAAGTAAAAAGGTAAAAATTCTTGACAATAAGAAAAAAAATCATATGCTACAGTTGCTAAGATGTATGTGAAGAAAAAATCTTCTATCCAAGAAAATATAAACAAGAAGAAAAAATTGTTCGTAGTATATACAGTGTTTAATACTGTATCCAGTTTTAGGCACCCTCCGAGGGTCTTAGCACATAGCCCTTGCAGGAAAGAGGGGACTGCTGTATAGATATATGGAGATACAAAAACACATGGACATTAGATGGCTTTATGTTTATTTGTACATATACATTTATGTATACATGCATTTATATATTATATATAATGTATATATAACAATATAATATATATAATTGATACACATACATTTATGTATATATGTAAATATAAGTATACGTCATATAAGAAGAATATGGCTGTCCTTTGCCCCTGCTTCCTAAAGGCAAGACTCTGAATCCTTGAAATTTCCCAAGTAATAGGAGTTTCTTTGTTATTCATGTGTGCCTTGGATCACACTTGAGTTTATGCAAAGCAGATGATTCATGTTAGGGACTGGTTACCAAAAAAAGGCAACCATGTGATTAGAGAGGCTTTGAGCTTGGAGGCTAGAAGTGGCTAGAGATTTGGTTCAATCCACTTGCCTATGTAATGAAAACCCAATAAAAACCCTGGACACCAAAGCTTACTGGAACTTCATGGCTGATGAACACACTGACGTCCTGAGTGGGTGATGTGCTCTGATTCCATGAGAAAAGTTCATAGAAGCTCAGAATATTTGACACTCTAAGACCTCATCTATGTGTCTCTCCCTCTAGCTAGTCCTACATTGTATCCTTTAAAATAAAACTGTAATTATGACACCTTCCTGAATACCGTGAGTCATTCTAGTATTAAAGTATTAAATAGTATTAAAGCTGGGGGAGGGCACATGGGAACATCCCAGTTTTATAGCCAGTTGGTCAAAAGTACAGGTAGCCTGGGGACCCTCTAACTTGCTGTTCACATCTGAAGTGAGGGCAGTCTTGTTGGGGATTGAGCCCTTTAATCTATGGGGAGTCTAACACTAACTCCAGGTGATTAGCTTCAAAATTGAATTACAATGTTTTAGTATACAAATATAAAGAGTGAAGGTCAGTATATTAATCAGGGTTCTTCAGGGAAATGTAACCAATGGAATAACAGAAATATAAGAGGAGATTTATTATGAGAATTGGCTCACAATGGTTAGGGAGTCCAGGAAATTTTAAGATATGCTGTCTCTATGCTGGAAAATCAGGAAAGCCAATAGCGTAATTCAGCTCAAGTCCAAAGGTCTGAGAATTAAGAAAGCTCATGATGTAACTGCCCGTCCAAGGCCAAAAGCCTGAGAACCAGGGAGGAGCAGTAAGGGATGGATGAGAGGCAGCTCTGGGGTGAGTCTCTGAGTTCAAAGGCCCAAGAACCAGGGGCTCTGATGTCCAAGGGCAGGAGAACATGGCTATCCCAACTCAAGAAGAGAGAGAAATAATTGGCCCTTCCTCTACCTTTTTGTTCCACTTGGACCCTCGATGGATAAGATGATGGCTGCCCACATTGTTGAGGGTGAACTGTGTTTACTCAGTCTACTGAGTAAAATACTGATCTTCTCTGGAAACACCCTCACACACACACCCAGAAATAACATTTTATCAGCTATCTGGGCATTCCTTTGCTTAGTTAAGTTGACACATAAAATTATCATCACAATCTGGCAACATGCAAGACACATATCATTCTAAGAGAATGCCTTGTTGATAATGTCCAATATTTCACTTAATTTTAACTTATCCAAGGTCCTTCAAGAACAATATACAATGAGGCCCAGATTGGCTCTGTCCATGGTAGAGAATTTTAGCCAGTGACTTTCATTTTGCATTTGATTTTAACTTCTAAGTAATTTTGTTTCTCACTAAATGATACATATGTAAGATGTCAAAGAAAGTGGTGGGTGTATAGTTGGTGTTCAATTCATGTTGGCTTTCTTTTTACCCAACTCTTTTTGTAGCTCAAAGTATTTCTTACTGGCACACATTCTGAGAAGGCCAATCCTTTGATGACTAAGAATAATTTCTCCCTTTAATATTTGCTCTGAAAATATAATCTCCTCAGTGGCAGACCCCAACCAGGCCAATAGAGTTGCTATATCCATAGACACATGAATAATAAATAAATAGATTTGTCTGCATTCCCATTTATGTTCTCACTCTCATCCCCACAGCCCTATGTCCAAGGGAAAAGAAAGGCTTTTCTGGCATTAGGGTAAAGAATCTTAGAAGTTATTTTATAAAACCATTTATGTTTCACCAAAAATGAAAAAATAGGTGTTAGAGACATGGGTTTTGGCAGGAAGAAGGCATTTGGGATTAACACACATGAATAGGAGTAGGTTGCTAAATTATGACCAATATCTGGGGGAAGGATTTTACCCATTATTTGGGAATGGTTCTGTTTGTATTAGAAGACAATTCTTTCATGAACAAAAATTGGTTTCTTTGGAATTCTCCTTTCCCTAACTTTTTTCTCCTTTGGTGTTTCTACTCATTTGTATGATTGGCCTAGAGAACAATTTATCATCCCTCTTTTATGCATTTGATTTTCTAAAGGTCACCTGGCAAGTCAGGGATGACATTGGGATAGTCTCTTGGGTAGCTTCTAATAATTGCACTTCCTCCCCAATGCTTTGGGTGTCTGGCACATTTGTAATTGACAGAAGGATAACAATGCAATCTGGCTGGTTTCCAAGGCCCCTCTCAAAAGAGAGTGGGATGGTGTGAGGTGGCTAAACTGCCTGTTATCCATTTCTCCACCGTCAGAATGGCAGGCTGAGAGACCAAGAAGAAAATACAAAATTCAAAATAAAGAAATTCTCTCACTGGGTCATTGTTTGCTTCTTTAATTAAAATAAAATGCTTATAATTAACTATGAAGCTTGATACACAAGCTGTGAATAAGGATAGAAATATACATGCTGCTTAAACTCTCTCCAGCTATCTTTAGAAACGCACAACCTGTTCCTGTCTTTGACATTCTGTCCTTTCACAAGCGCTTTGTGCACAGGGAGCTCAGCTAAGAGATAAAAGCTATGGGAGGGTGCACTGATGTCTGAGTGATGTTTAACCATGTTGGTCCAGGTAGAGTGCCTGTCTCCGGAATGATGCAGGGATCCCAAAGTGGAGAGAATTAGACCTATTGCATTTGTGATTAGAGCGGGCAAGTAAGTATCAATGATCTCCTCTCTTCAAATGTGAACAGAATAAGAAAAGTGCTATTTCTTCAGAAGCAGGTGTCAGCCAGGTAATTTATTAACAGACAAAGAAAATACAAAGATTGTCTTTGCATATCCTTTGACCATCTTGTATCGGCCTACTTAAAAAAAACTTTTTGTTCTAATAACAAGGATTTTTGTTGGTTCATGTAAATGCAAGGTGTTATGTGGTGGTGGTGGTTGTGATGAAAAATATTCTACTTCTGAAACAATTAGAACAGCTAATTAAACACTGTGGATCTGAACAATTAGATTTTTTACAAATGCTGAAACTTTAGGCAAAAGATAAGTACATAAATTTGATTAATTGAACTTCTTTGAAATTTGATTGCAAAGTACTTTTGTATTTTAACTGTTGTCCTAAATGTCGTACATTAGAGGTGGCTCCAATTCTCCACCCCTCCTGGTATGCATGCTGGGATATATGTCCTTTGCCTGTGCCCTTGCAGTGACTCTGATTTGAGCCATGTAACTCACGTTGGCCAATAGAATAAGGCCAGAGTGAATATATGCCTGATCTGTGCCTTGACCTCAAGAGCTGTCTTGTGTTTCTGTTGTGATCTTATGTTTTAACTACCACCAGGAGAAGGACATTTCTCAGGCTAGCCCATTGGTTCCAGGAGATTAATGAGAGACATGAATCAGAGCTGTCTCACGTAGCTACCCCAGCCAAGCCAAATCTAACCAGAGACCTCAGCTGACCTGCAACTGCATGAACTCTAATAAGAAATAGCTGTGTTAAGCCCCTGATTTTCGGGACGGTTTGCTCTGCAGCGGTAGCTAAATGACTCAGTAGTGGTAAGGCTGGTGTGTTGCACTGTTCTTGATTTACCAAAGACAAAATGGAGATCCTTAATGGAAAAAATGACTTATTCAACATCACACTCAAATCACCATTACATCAGGCCTCAAACCCATCTCTTCATTTCCAAACCCATGTTCCTTAACTCCAAGAAGCCCTTCTAGAAACTGAGTATAATGATGAAAGTGTATTAAATGGCCGGGCACGGTGGCTCAAGCTTGTAATCCCAGCACTTTGGGAGGCCAAGGCAGGTGGATCACGAGGTCGGGAGTTCGAGACCAGCCTGGCCCAACACAGTGAAACCCCGTCTCTACTAAAAGTACAAAAATTAGCTGGGCATGGTGGCAGGTGCCTGTAATCCCAGCTATTCGGGAGTCTGAGGCACAAGAATCACTTGAACCCAGGAGGTGGAGGTTGCAGTGAGCTGAGATCGTGCCACTGCACTCCAGCCTGGATGACAGAGCTAGACTCAGTCTTGAGAAAAAAAAAAGAAAGAAAGAAAGAAAGGGTATTAAACCTCAGACAGAAAATCTATTTTTGTGATCCAGCCCATTCTGCTGCTTCAGCCATCTTGCTCATGGGTTAAAGCCATGTGATCGATGCTGTAGGAAGCCAACTCCCGTAATCTTTATCAGGGATGGTGCCCTGTTTCTCTGTGAGGACATGCATGTCTTGCTCACAGCGTAATACACAAGAATCGACTGGAGCCCAAAATTTGGAAAATGTCTGAAAAAGAAATGAATCATGGAAGGGTGGTGAAGGGTTTCAACATTACTTTGTTTTTACCCAAATTCAACACTTTCCTGAGCTGAGATCAAGGGTATTAAACCTTGAGCTAATTCTTAGACATAGTAGAAAAAAAATGTAAAAAAATATTAAAAAGACAAAAAGTTATTAAACTTGAATGGATATAGACAGGTTGGCCTCCTATTTAATATGCTCCTCTTCACTGCCTAGGGCTTGAAAAGTTGCACGCAGCTGTAAACATTAATTAAATCTGCCCTTGTAAGAAACTCCTCAAGGCCCTCTTGCAATGCCACATACAAAGGTTTTATAAGTGACGACCAAAAATATAGAGTTGGGGCAAACTGAGGTGGCCTAATTTTATACATGGAAGAAAACCATCAGAATTCAACTTCTCCTTGGACACCGTTTATGTTTGGAAGGGGAGATGTTTTATTTATATTTATCTTATTTTATTTTTGCTTTTCTAAGTGCATTTGTAAAAGCAAACTCTGTTACTTCTTTCCTGCTGAGGACTTTGGGGACACATTTAGAGGCCGAAACCAATAGAGCTACTTTAGCATCTTGTAATATATTTTGCAGATTCAGCTAATTGAGAAGGCCTCAGAGGAAGGCTTTTGATAATTGGGCTTCCAAAGTTGTGCGCACACTGGCAGGTAATATTCGTGCACATAAATTTTACAGTAAAAAACTCATTGCTCTCATGTGTTAACTACCACCTATGTGCTGATGACTTGACTTTTTAAATCTAACAGAGGCCTTTCCCTGAGTCTCAGACTTCAATATTCAACTGCCTTTTGGAGATCTGCATGTGAATGCCCCCAGGCACCTTGAAATTAACATAGGGAAATCTAAATGTATCATCTTCCCCTCTCACTTTTTCTTCCTGGATTCCCTGTCTCAGTTAATGGCCTCACCATCCACCTTGTCACCTAAGCCATCATCCTAAGTATCATCCCTTGACTCATCTTATTTCTGCGTTCTTCACCCTCTGCTGGCATAAAGCCCTGTCAATTTTACCCCACAAATACTTCTGAAATCTGTCTCCTCATTTATAATTCCTGGCTTCCTGATAGGTCTCAGCTGAAAATTTGCAACTCCAGTCCTACACCTCTCAAATCTTATTTTAAATGAAAGCAAACCAGGTCGCTATCAACTAAATGGTTTCCAGTAGGCTACTTACAAAAATTCAAGCTCCTTAGCCTGGCCTTATAGGGTCTGCATAAGGTGGTCATTAGTGCTCTCTCAAGTCCGTGTACAAGAAAGGACTCCAGAGGCTGATTGTCTGGGTTCCTCTCCCAGCTTCACTACATTTTGATTGTGTAATCTTGAGCAAATTTCTCAACACCTGTTTGTCTCAGTTGCCCCTTCTGTAAAATGGAGTTATAATACAACTTATATCAAAAGGTTGTTATGAGCATTACTGGAGTTAATATAGTCAATAAGTCAGAGTATTTCTTGATAGATTATAAGCACGCTGTAAATGTTTCTCAGTCCTCAACTTTCTGCTTCAGATTATTCAGGTCTACCTGTCATTTCCTGAATGCACCACTTGCTTCCTAGGTTCATGTCTTTCCTTAAGCTGTTTCGTTTTTTTGTATCAAAATTCTTCTTTCTTTGCCTGGGTACCTCCAATTCATCCTTCATTTGTTCATTGGGGTTACCGAGTCAAATTTTCGTGCCTTTGTTCATTCAGTGAGCTGTAGCTTATTGAATACTGACTCTGTATTTTGCAAAGGGCACACAAAGGTGGCCATAAACAATCGTGCCCTGGCTTCGAGGAACTTGTGGGAAGAGGGGATAGAGAGATAGATAAACACAAAGTCTCTTAATTAGGAAGAATGTGTGTTGTGATGAAGAAAAGCCTAGAGAATATAGGAATATACTGGAGAGGCACTGACACAGTTTGGAGGAGCTATTTCAGGTATCCTCTCCTCCAGGAAATTGTCCCTAATGCTTAGACAAGGTTAGGTTTTCCTTCCCTGTGCTCTCAGGGCACACCTGGTGTATGAGTCAGCTTATGTTGCTATAACAAAATGCCATAGACCAGTGGTTTAAACAACAGACATTTATTTATCATAGTTCTGGAGGCTGGGAAGACCAAGATCAAGGCACTGGTCAATTCAGTTCCTAAGGAGGGCTCTCTCTCTGGCTTGCAGATGGCCAAGCTCTTTCTCACTATGTCCTCACATGGAAGGTCAATCTTTCTGTCTTCATCTTACAAAGCCACTTAACTTGCCATGAGGGTCCCACCCTCCTGACTTCATCTAACCCTAATTACCTCGTAACGGTCTCATCTCCAAATACCATTACGTTGGGTGTTAGGACTTTAACATATGAATTCTGAGGGCAACACAATGCAGTCCATAGCACCTGGCTAGGATTTCCTGAAAAACATATCTTAAGTTATTGCAAGTATCTGTTTCTTTTTCCACTTCTCCTTTTGGACTACAAGTAATTTGAAGGCAGGCACCGCATCTTTAATCTCTGTGGCACCAGAGCCAGATATTCTTGTAGACACATAGCAGTTATGCAACTAATATTTGTTGAACCAGAATGCAGTGTTCAGGTGCTCATTCAGGGTGGTGCTATTATTGGCAAAATTTTGTTTTACATTTTAAGCTAAAATATATAATATTTGAGTATGCCTTAGAAACATCATAATGTGGATGCCTTAGAAAAATATATTGTATTCTTGAAATGACTTTGGGAAAATCATTTTCTCCTATTGAGCGTCAGTTTTCTTATTTAGAAAAATTAGAATCTTTGATCAAAAGACTAAAGTCCCTTTTACTTCTCTCATTCTGTGATTCTACCCTCTGGCCACACGTTTGGCCTCTTGTGATAAATATCTTTTCTTTTCTTGGTATTCTTTCTGCGGGTTTTCTTCCTACTTCTGTCACTTCCCTTCCTCAGTCTCCTTTGATGATTTCTTTGCAGCCTTCTCCCATCAGTAACGTGGAGAGTTCCAACTCCCTGTCACTACTCTAACCACTTTTATTCCTTGAAACCACGAGGGGAAACTAGGAGTAGAGGGCAGATCTTCCCCTACTGCCTGTGTTTGTAAAGAGAGTTGTATTAGAACACAGCCACATCCATTCGTTTACTATTATCTATGGTTACTTTCAAGGTACAATGGCATAGTTCAGTAGTTTCAGTGGAGACAATATGGCCCACAGAGCCTAAAATATTTACTATCTGGACCTTTACAGAATAAGTTTGCCAACCTCTGCCCTAGGAGATTTCATCCTGTCCCATGGTTTTAACATCTACAGTCTAATGATTCATAAGTTTGTATCATTGACCTTGACCTCTGTCCTGAGTTCCACTTTGGTGTATACAACTGACTACTCCATGTTGCCATTGATATTTAGTAGGCATCTCGAAATAGTGTTGTGGTTAAAATGATGACTTTGGAGCTAGATGCATGGCTTCAAAACCTGCCATTTTAAGTACTAGCAGCACGGCGTTAGCAACTCACTAATTTCCCTGTACCTCATGTTTCTCGTGTGTACAATGAGGATGTTAATAATAGTGACATTCCATGAGGTTGTCATGACGACTTGTCAATATATAGAGAGCCCTTAAAGCCCTGTTTCATTGTGGAATCAAATTTTAGTTTCTATCACCAACTATCTCTTTGCCTCATACTCCATACAGATTATCAGCAAGTTCTTGCAAGCCTATCTTTAAAATATTCATTACTCAGCATCTACACTGTTAGTATCCTTTACCAAGCTACCATGATTTATCACCTATACTACTGGCTCTCCTAATTGTTCTTTCCACTTCATTTTTATACTGCCTCTGTGTTACTCAGTTCTTCACCCAGCAGCCAGAGCAATCTCTTAAATATCTAATTATATCACATTACTTCCCTGCCCAAAATTATCCAATCTCTTCCCAACACACTTAGAATAAAATCCAAGCACCTCACCATTGACCTACAAAGCCCTACGTGTCCAGTCTTCACATTTCTTTCATGACCTTTCCTCTTAACACTCATCCTCATCATTTTTTTCCCACTTACCCTGCCTTCTTGAACCTCTCCAAGCACAAAAAGCTTGGCCCTGTCTCAGAGCCCTTGGATTTGATGTCCCCTCTCTCGAAAATGGTTTTCCTCTAGATACCCACGTTATTCTTTCCCTATTTAGTTCAGCCCTTCACCTAAATGCTACATTCTCAGGGCATTCCTTCCTGCTTGCTGTGTTTAAAATTGGCTTTCTATCATTCTCGGTTCTCATAGCCTGATTTTTTTGTGTCTTTACAGCATTTATCACTGATTCTCATTGTATTACTTAGTTATCGAATTATTTGTTTGGTGTTTTTATTGTGTAAGCTCCAAGAAGAAAGTAATTGTGCTTTTCAGTCATTACTGTATTCTTGGTGGCTAGATAAAGACATGTCTTTTGTGGGCAAGAAATAAATAGGTATTAAGTGAATGATCATCTCTTTGTTAAAGACTCAAGGTTGTCTAAACGGGAAAGGTTATGGAAAAGCCACAAGACCCATCCAATGAGACCTGCCTCTATTTGTCCAGACTCATTTTGTTGGTGCTTATGATTCTGTTCTTTCTTTTACTCATAGTTTGAGTCAAATGAATTTCTGCCAGCTTGCCGTTGTTGCATAAGCCTTACACTTTTACTTCTTTCCAAGGCTGGTCATGCTGATCCTTTCACATAGACAATTTGTAAAAGCTTTCTTATCCCTTCACTTCTTGAAAACTCCTACTTAATCTGCAAAGACCTATTTAAGCATAACCTGCTTTGTTAAATCTTCTCTCAATATCTCTTACTTCTATTTTCTGATTAGATAAAAATGTTTGCAACTAGATACTCAGTCTGATAGCTTCCCTTGAAATAAAGTGCCGTCATATAAAACAGGCCTGGCCAATGAGAAGTGTCATAGTCTGAATTTCTCTAGAAAGCAGAGCCCGAGACAAGGATTTGTGTGCAGAAAACTTATTTGGGAAGAAATCTCAGAGATCATAAATAAGTTCTCACTCACACAGTTCTTTTTCTAAGAAAGAAACAGAAAATTATGGAACCTGCAGATTGTGAATTTTTTAAATCATCATCATTGTTGGCAAGTGGGGTCCCATTACACTGGTATTATTTGAGGGACTGTATAGACAAAGCCTCACTATCATCTGCCCAAGAAATGAAAAGGTGGAGAATTTACTTATTGGCTTCTCTTCTCCACTGGCCAAGGATTGTTCTCATAGGTTGTTAATTTTTCATAGCTCCAGTTTGTGCATAAGTGGCAGATTTCCACAGGTTTCCTATAAGCTGTGTTCGTAATGCCTGGGCAGAAAGTGTTAGATACACAATGAAGCTAAATGGGGTGCTATTCGGTCACAATTTCATGACACTGGTTGCCCCAGTATTGACTAAAAAGAGTTGGGAAGGGAAACATATCCACTACAAGATGTAAGTGAAAGACCTGCTGGGATTTTTGAGAAAATTCTTACTTTCTTGATAAAGGGAAAAGATCCATTTGTTTCTACTTCATTTCCTCTGTCTTCTCTCTGCCTTCAATGTGGATATGATTTCTAGTAGCCATCTTGAAATTCAGAGGAGCTAAGTCTTAGGAAAAGGCCAAGAGAAAAGTGGGGGCATCATTTCTGGCAGCACTAAGCTATTGAACTGGTCCTTAATTACTATATCTCCAATTCTTACGTAAGAAAAACAAACATCTGTTTAATTAAGTCAGTGTAGTTTGACTTCTGTGTTACTTGCAGCTAAATGCATTCAAATTCCTTCCTCCAATCTCATATAGCAAGTTTTTTTGTGTGTTATTATCTTAGCTACATTGCATTACATAGTAATTCTTTTAAAAATATAATTACCTTCATATGTACAAAGATAACTTGATTACCTTTGTATCCCCATCTCATAGGTATTTTGTACATGGTAGACAAAATAAAAGTTGCATAATGTACAATGGCTGAAAACGTTTCCTATTCCAAGGGATACCTAATTTGAATAGAATGAACTTACTATAAATAAGAACACTTCCTGATCTTGTATGGTTATCCCACAGCATCCAACTCAGTGACATCACAGAAACTCAGTATATATTTCAGTATGAGAAAGAGGTATGGGAAAATTTGCAAGGACTGAAAGGATCATTTCATTAATATTAACCACCTCTCCACTTTATAAATAATTTGAACAAATTCAGATCTAATATATGTACATCTTTTAAAACCTCAGATTGTTTATGGATTTAATAGCGGTATACTGCAATAGGGAAGTTTAACATCTATACAAGATGACAAAAAGAATAAACAGTTTTATACCAGCTGCCTTGACAACTACTTTCTCTGAAGATTATTTTAGACCCCCAGACAAAATATTAAGCTTTAATCAGTGAGGCCTAACACTGAATATTTTCTTGTTTTGTTTCCTCCATCTGTTTGTTATTATATGCACTATATTTTGCTGAAATTGAGACTATAAAATGACAAAAAGAACATCTTTGTTTTGTGGTTAAAAAATTCTTCAAAAAATGTCTTACAGTTCAAAATGAGAATTCACTATACAGGAAGGACTTACTTGCCCTAGTAAAGCCAATTTTTAGACATGACTCTAATCCTTCTTTCATCTCATCTTGCCATTTCTGAAACATGTCTGGAATAAAATTGAAAATATGATTCCTCAGGGCTCAGATCAAGAGCCTAGGAGCAAATACTTTGTGATTCTACCTCAGGAGGAACTGATACTCACTCGTGTTGTGCGTCTATGAAAAATTGTTGCAAGGAATCTATCATCACAACATTTTCCTTTGGAAATAAATCCAAACTCCTAGGTGTATATTTCCACACAATAGTTTTTTCTTTCTTTGATTTCAAAAGTAATACATTTTATTATGAAAAAGTAGTTAACATAATTATGCACAACTAAGAACAAAATATCCCTATAACATTGCCTCCAAAGGATGGCCACAATTAACATTTTAGTGTATTTCCTTATAGTATTTTTTCTCTGCATATATAATATATGGATTTTTCATCTTGTAATATAAAAGTGTTATGCAAATAGTATTCTATTAGATCTACTGTTTAATAAACTACTTTTTAAACATAACCATGCGTTGTGAACATTTTTCATGATATGACATATTTTTGCAAGATAATTATAATACCTGCATAGCAGTCTGCTGTTTAGCTGTACCATAAATAATTTCATCTGTTAGATATATAGGTTACTTCAATTCTTGTTGCCAAGTTGGGCATAGTGAATATATGTTGCTGTCATTTTCTCCTCATCATCATTCCTTTTGGGGGTACTAACTACTCCCTTGCTTCTGAAGAGATACCAATCACAGTCCATTGTCCACTTCTGCTACAAAGAGTTTGGCTTAGATAATATCTCATCCCCTGGGAAAAGTGATTGGTCTAAAGTTAAGAAGATAACTCACAGAAGTGAAATTAGCATCTTTCCTGAGATTGATATGTAGATGGTGGCAGCAGGTGAGAGGGAATACACTTTTTTCTTAATGTTGTATTCTAATTTGTGATGATATGAGCCAGGAGTTCTCAGAAGCTTTCTTCCAAATTTGCTTAAAAGAAACGTACTAATAGTTGGGGAAAATAAGGATAAGACACTGTGGAGAGAAAGGCTGAGAAGTTAAGGAAGAGAAAAAGAATGCTAATTTTCTGGATCAAGCTGTGCCTGAAGTTCTGTCTACTCCTGAATTTCTCAGTTCCGTTCACCAATATACTCTTTGATTTTTTGTTGTCATTTTGTTGCTTAAAGTAGTCTGGTCAATACTTCTGATAATATCTAAGTAGCAAAATACATTAATCTGCTAGTTTTTCAAAAACAAAAAAGATTGTTATCTCATTTTTTTGGCATTATTGTTTTGATGCACAATTAGTAACTACAATTTTTGACACTATGATGTTCTGAATTAAACCTGGGAAATACCTAGTTCATGAGTTATATTTTTCTTCTATTTACTTATTAAAATGGAAAAGGTTTTATGCCTACAGACCATCATTTTAAGAGCCTGTTTAGTTCCTTAGGATGAGCCCAGCACATGGCTAGTGTACAATAGAAATGTAACGAGTTGTTGAACAAATGATTGAATTTGCTGCATGAGGATCCCCAAGAGTTTCTTCTTGAAGGTTCATTGATTCCCTCAAGTTATGATCAAATACTATATCAAACATTGTGAAATACACACTGTTCTCTTTGGTGCTTCAATTTTCTGTAGCAGTAAGAAACTTCATTGTATTCATTGCAATTTTTCAACATGAAATGTAAGCTGAGCTTCAGACACATGAATTTTGCTCCCAAGGAAAGTGCTATAAAGTCCCACTGAGATTTGAACACAGATGATGAAACTGCTTGCTAGGTTTTTGGTTTGGAATTTCAACTATCTAAGGAAGTCCTGACAGTTTGATGAAAGCACAATTTGAAAGAGTTAGAAAGATTTTCAGCATTTTTTGACCAAAGAGATGATATTTAACATCTAAAGGTGGCACTTCTGGCCCCCCAAAAAAGGCATGTTCTATTTTGCTTCTCTATCGACAAGCAGTGCTTGTCATATTTTTTTCTTTTCTCCATCATCCTGGGAACTCTCAAGCTTTCCTGAGAGCGTTCAACTCCTGGCTGAGTTTAGTATGAGGCAAAGAAGAAAAAAAGCACAAAAGATTTAGTTTTAGTCATAATGTTTAGGTTTATTGCAACATCAGAATCAACAGAGTCACAAGTAATTGAGGCAGGTGTCAAAAACGGAGAGTAAACAAATGGCCAAAACAAGGAAGCTGGCAGGTATAACAAACTATTATAATGGACTATTCTACCTTTTTTTCGCACACTGACCAACATGTCTGTCAACTAAACCCATATTTTATTCCTTGCAATTAGTTTATTTGGGTATATTTCTCTCTTTCTGATGTTCTTCCTTTTTTCTGATGTTCCACTATCAGTTAGTTACACGGAGTTAAATATGCCTTTGTGATAACACCCCATTTGCAGGCTGCTATATGCATAGGCCTGGAGAGTGTCTATGCTAAAAAGAAAACCCAACTCTAAAAAAGCTCCATTCAGCAAAGTCCAAGCAGGTGCCTACAACCTCAGAGGAAGATCATCCTTCAGCAGGGTGTGTTGCCTCCAATGGCATTGGCTAAGGGGGAACCATGGAATCCTTCTTTCTGACAAGGGCCTTCTTCATCCCTTTTCCCCCTCAATACTAGAAGCCTCTTTATTCCATCTGCCTTGAGACCACTGGAGCTAGTCATCATGCCCCTTTCCCTGTTTAGGCTGAATGTCACAAGGATTCCAGGTGCTTCATATTGTTGCTCATCCTCCAGATCCCCACCCCTAATTCCCATTGCCTTTTCTGACCCTTATCTCTCCCTCCCCATCTTTAAAACCCTTTCATGGGGCCATATGGAGCTGTATATCAATTCTCAGCCAACTCATATTCTCAGCCTCATCAGCAAACATTCATTTCTTGCTCACACAAAATCTTTTCTCCTCTAATGGCAAATCTTTCTCTGCAGCACTCTTAGTGAGTGATTCTTTTCTCTCCTGTGGTATCATGGCATCTGGTGGCAGGACAGATGTCCTATCTCTCCCCACTGCCAGTTCTAGATCATTCCTGTCCAAAGCATAAACAGTCAGCATTGAATCTCATCTCATTTGACTATATATCACCCAACATTCTTCCTTATTTTTCATCCATTCTCAGGTCATTATCTCTCTCTCTTTTTTTTTTTTTGAGAGGGAATCTCACTCTGTCCCCCAGGCTGGAGTGCAGTGGCACAATCTTGGCTCACTGCAACCTCCACCTCCCGGGTTCACGCCATTCTCCTGTCTCAGGCTCTCAAGTAGCTGGGACTACAGGCACCCGCCACCACGTCCGGCTAACTTTTTGTATTTTTAATACAGACGAGGTTTCACCATGCTAGCCAGGATGGTCTCCATCTCCTGACCTCGTGATCCACCCCCCTCAGCCTCCCAAAGTGCTGGGATTACAGGCGTGAGCCACCATGCCCAGCCTATCTCTCTTTCTTTGGAGATTGTTTTCTCCTGATACACTGTCACTTCAACACTACCAGTGTTGTAATTTTTTATAATTTCCGTAGCCTCTCAGACGATTCTTCCAATGCCCTCCTTTTAATTTCTTGGCCCCTTCTTCTCCAGTGACCTTGCTCTTTACTCTGTCTCAGGCACACCATATCATTGCCATATATTTAATCATGTTCTTTATCAACTGTGCATGGCATACTGTTCTCTAGCTATCTCCTTGTATGCCCAAATTCCGGTAGCACTTCAACCCCTGCATTGCTGTCTAATGCATCAATCCAAGCAATTTTTCACTGTCTTTTACTGACTCCCACCAACCGTGTTTTCTCTTCCCTTCCTACTCTGCTTACACTTTGTGCTCAGTTACTACTATAATTTACAACTTATCTATGATTTTAGTCAATTTTCTTGCAACTGCATTGCTCCTCTCACTCTCGTGGCAAAATCAAAACCCTGGTTAAATTTACCTTTCTATGTATTCAGTGCCTCCTCTAGCACCGTCAAAGGTGTCTGAAGAAGACACAAAACATCCTGATTGATGTTACTTAAAATTCATCACTAATCTCAAGTTAGCCTTTACTGCTCCCTATCAAGCATTCTATAGATCCTTAGCCCTTTCTCTCTCTCTCAGACTCATTCAGTGCCTCTCAGACTCTAATAGACACAAGAAAAATCACCTGGGGACTCCATATTTAGTCTATCAGCAAGTCCTCTCAGTTCTAACTTCAAACATATTCAGAATTCATCTCATTCTTACTGGTCCTGTAGCCACCATCCCAGACCAAACCACTACACCTAGATATTGCAATGATCCAATTAATCTCCCTGCTTCCACCTTTACCAAATTTATTTGACACAGTAGCTAGAGTAATTCCTTTAACAAGTAAGTTAGAGCCTGTCAATCTTTTGCTTAAGTTCTCTGGGGTTCTTGTTGCAACTAAGGTCTCGTTGCAACTAAAAGGTCTTACTCTGACCTTCAGGCTTTGTTAATTCTGATTCCCGCAATCTTTCTAGTATCTTTTTTTTCTTTTTTTTTTTTTTCTAGTGCCCTCTGCTCCAGACATATCAGCTCTTTTATGCCAGGAACAGCTTAGTGCCTTGGGCTTTGTTGTTTCCTCTACTTGCAAGGAGACTCCTCAACCCTCTGTCTGGCTCACTATATCAATGCCTTCCCGAATTCATTCAGAACCCCAATTCTCAGTACAGCATTTCCTAGCTAGCTTTTCTAAAATTTCCACCAACATGTCCTGATTTACATTCCTTTTCTGCATTTATCAGTATCACTCAAAATGCATTCTTTTACTTATTTAGTTTATTGTCTCTTTTCACCAGTGAAATGTAAGCTCTGAGAAGGCAGTGGCAGTGATTTGCTTTGTTTTCATTACTGCTTCTCCATTACTTACATCAGTGTCTGACACACAGTAAGGGGTTACAAAGCTTTTGTTGAATGAATAAATCACTTCAGAATTTTGATATAGCACTGGCATAAATAACTTAAAGTTTTGGCATATATCTCTTTATTGGGGGAGGTCTAGACAAATGCCAATAACTGTTTAAGTCAAAAATCTTAGTCACCTGAACTTGAGCTAGGTCTATTTTATGCATACCTCAATACCCTCTTGCTTCCTCTTCTATTCTTTTTTGGTTTTGCCCTCTAGGAAACAAAGTGGAAGCAGAAGTGGCAGCCATAGTCAGCTTTACTGGAGGGGAGGAGTTGTGAGAACAAATGAATTTGCTATTTTTCTAGCTCAAACCCAAACCTGTATGTGTTATAAGAACCTCTCGACAAGCTACTCAAACTTGAAATCACCATCTGCCTCCTACAGCCCTCATCCCCATGTCACCCCACCCATTATCAACCAAAGAAATCTGCTCTGACATTTTATCTCCTTACTCATGGTCCCCTGGTCCTCCGGATGTGAACATTATCCCAGTGAGATCAATGAATAGTCACAAGCATGGGTTCTTATTTGTGTAAGCTCTTCTATAGTCAATGAATTATCCAAGAATTTTATTTGTTCAAAGAATAATTTATATGTTTGTAATCAAGTTCCTTGTCAATCTCAATCTTACCAACCTTTCCAAATGAAACATTTGTTGGAACTTGTTCTAGTGAAAGTTCTCATTCATTTTTTTTTTCTGGCTCAGTTCCTAGCATTCCCATTACACCTTGTTAAGGAGACCACAGGGCTCCCAAATTGCTGCTGAGTGCATAGTGTTTGTGTAATAAATATCATTTGAGTGCTTCAAGTGTGCACAGAATCATGGAATCTGAGGTTGTAAGAAATATTAAATCATGTACCTGTGACACTCATCCGCTGTTGGATTCTTTCTCTAATGTTTCCTTTCGAACACCTCTTGCGACGGAGAACACACTGCCTCTTAAAGAAATGCAAGAATAGGCCTGTTACAGAGTTCTTTTATGTTGAGCCATAATCTCTGTCCTTTTTATTTATAACATTGATTCTACTTCTTTTGTATTGCAGGATGGCACAAGAGAAAAAGGCTTTGGATGCAGAATAAGATGGCCTGGGTTTGAGTTTGATTGAACCACTTGATAGTGTAATTGTTTTCAGACTCAACACTTACCTGCTGAGTTTTACTTTCTGAATCTGTTCAACGAATTAACTGCTTTAACAATAGACTTCAAAGTGTATAATGGCTCGGCCTCAATAGAAGTTGAATTATTAATATATAATACTACAAAGTGGATTAACAAGTTGGTAAGGCAGCCCTCTTCCTTGCAGTCCATCAAGGATCCAGGCTGATGGAGCCTCCATTATAATTAGCATTGGTTTCCTACTTTGTGCTACAACTCTTCTTCATTCTCACTAACCAAAAGCGAAAAAGCATATGAAAGCATTTGCATAGAAGATGTGTGTGGGTGTGTGGTTGTGTAAATGTGTCACCTGTGGAAGTGGGTCCCTATTTTTCCATTATTGTTCCATTCACTAGAACACAGTCATATGGCCACAGGTGAGTGGGGCTAGGGAATGTAGTCCCTGGCTGGTGGCCACTTCGCAGAGATAACATTATGGAAAAAGGAAACACAAACATTTTTGGTCTCTGCCACAGCTGTCAAACAGGACAATAATATCTCACAAGAATGAGAAGCAATGCACATGTCAGTGTTTTGTGAAACAGTAGTTCTTAGTTTCTGTATTTTGCATGTCAACAGAATGAGCTCCTTTTGTCCTCTATGTAGCAGTCTTAAAATGCTTAAAGCCAACCATCATATGTCATTTGAGTACCCTTTTCTCCTGGTTAAATGCCTCCCTGTTCATTTCACTATTAACCATAGGACATTGTTTCAAGCCCTTTAACAGCCACGCTTTCTTTCTTTGCACGTGATTCAAATATAGTGTACACACCTTGATGTAACACTCCAGATACTGCGTAAGCAGCATGGAGTAGAAAAGATCTCTTTCTTCCCTTGTTTCAGATTCTATGTCTCTTTTAATGTAGTTAATGATGAAGATAGGCATTGCAAGAAACGTCATCATAGTGTTGATTTAAATTGACCTTGTAGTTGAATAAAACCCTTAAGTATTGCACTGTTACGTCGCTTTGCATTTCAAAGATGTTCTACTGCCTTTTGTCTGAAAAAATATCTGATTTTCACATCAATAGGAAAAGCAACAAATGATCAAGAGAATTTGGGGCTTATCCAATAAGCAAAGCTTTGACAAAAATGTAAAGCCATGCAGCACGGTAAGTCTTTGCTATCCATTGTTCCTATTGAACCAATTAACTCCTTTTTATTTTTGTCATCATTTTAATTTTTAATTACACAAATGCAATATTAATACAATATCATTTTATAATAATTAAGGAACATAGGTAAAGAAAATGCTCTCTGTGGCTTTCCATCCTTAACAGAACTCATATCCTACTTATATGTGAACATAAGGATGTATATAGTTTTGTTTTGTAAAGACTTTGGGCATAAGTTATATAATACTAAATGTATTTTTGCTTACCAATGTGTTTTAACTCCTCTTTATTAAGAATATTTGTTATATGGATATAGACACTCCATTTAATCAATATTCTCTTAAAAACGGTTTAAATTTGGTCTGATTTTTTTCTACTATTTTAAATGATACTCTAGTGAACCTCCTGAATCTACTCTTTGTACACCTCTGTAATTTTCTTTTATATTTAAATGTGTAATGGCTGAGCCTCCTTAATGGCTTTTTTTTTTTTATTTTAAGAGACATAGAAACATATTTTTTTCTGAAAAGCTAAAACCAATCTCCATTCTCTCCAAAAATAAGTGGAAAGTACCTGCTTCCCTACAACTTCAATAATATAAGATTTGATGTCTCTTTTTAAATACAGCTAATGACTGAGATAGCCTTTCAGGCACCTTCATCATACTGTTAATTTTTACTATTTATTTTCTTTTCAATTTTATGAAAAAAATTGTCTCATAATTTTAATTTACATTCCTCTGATGAGCAGTGACTTTAAGCATCTCTTCAAACATGCATTGGCCATTGGCTGAGCTGATTTGCTGCTGTTCATAACAAGACCCTGGTAAACTTTGATTATTGAAGGGTGATTTGATCTCCACCTTGTCATCAGGGTGTTTGTAGTCCCTGGTGCTGTACCTTGCACATAGATGCTTGAGTAAGACTGGAGCCATAATCTTTCCCTTCCTCTTACTCTCCATGTCTAATTTACCAGCAAATTCTGTCAGTTCCACCCTTGAAATGTACCCCAATTTATGGTGTTTATTATTTCTCTCCCTTTACTAACAATTTAATTTCCACATGAACAGAGGCTCTGTCTCTTGTGTTCATGTTCTTATTCTCAGTAATTAGTAATCTATGCTCTTAGAAACATTTCTACTGTCTTGATTTTTTTCATTACTTCTGTCATCCTAAATTAGGAGAGAGGAAGCTTTTGGATCTAAATTTTGAACACGATATAGGGCATAAAATCAATGGATTCTCTCTTCTTTGCCTTCCAGAAAAAAGTAGTCCTCAATCATTTTCTGAACCATAATACCCATGGAGGACCACATTTTCATGTGGGGCACTGTGGCAGGCAAAATAATGACCGCATATTTCAAAGGGGGGCAACCCATATCCTAATCCACAGTATGTGGGTTGTTACTTGGCATGGCATAGGTGTTGCAGGAAAGGGGTCCTAATTCAGACTCCAAAAGAGGGTTCTTGGATCTTATGCAAGAAAGAATTCAGGGCAAGTCCATAGAGTAAAATGAAAGTAAGTTTATTAGGAAAATAAAGGAATAAAAAAGATGGCAGAGCAGCACTGAGGGCTGCTAGTTGCCCATTTTTATGGTTATTTCTTGATGATATGCTAAACAAGGTGTGGATTATTCATGCCCCCCCTTTTTTAGACCACATAGGTAACTTCCTAAGGTTGCCATGGCATTTGTAAACTGTCATAGCGCTGATGGGAGTGTAGCAGTAAGGATGACCAGAGGTTACTTTTGTCGCCATCTTGGTTTTGGTGGGTTTTAGCTGGCTTCTTTATAACCTGTTTTATCACCAAGGTCTTATGACCTGTATCTTGTGCCAACCTCCTATCTCATCCTGTGACTTAGAATGCCTTAACCATCTGGGAATGCAGCCCAGTAGGTCTCAGCCTTATTTTACCTAGCTCCTATTCAAGATGGAGTTGCTCTGGTTTAAACGCCTCTAACACAGGGATTTTGGAGATGTGAGGAAGTTAAGGATCTTGAGATAGGGAGCTAATCCTGGGTTATTCATATCGGTTCAATGTGATCACAGAGGGACCTTATAAGAAGGAGGCAAGGGGGTCAGAGTCAAAAAAGAAGATGTGATGACAGAAGTAGATGTCAGAATGACACCAGGAAGGGGCCATGAGCCAGTGAATGGAAGTGGCCTCTAGAAGCTTGAAAGACAAGAAACAGATTCTCCCCTAGAGATTCCAGAAGAAACACAGCCTTGCAGAAAAATTTTAGAATTCTGGTCTCTAGAGCAGTAACACGAAGCCAATATATTTCTGGTAATTTGTTATTATAGAAATTGGAAATGCATATAGGTGCACACTCACTCATTAAGAATTCACATCCCAGTCTGCAGTATAGATAAGAGAGCCTGAGGGTTTTATAAAATCTACTATTTATTTTTTGATACTCTGACTCCTTTGTTGCCTGTTGACCCTCACCAAACTTAAAACAAAGAGGCTGAGAACTGGTATTTTGGAGGTGCTGGATAACTCTGCCAACTAGTTAGGTAACAACGTATGTATTATTCAGGGCTCTCCAGAGAAACAAACCAACAAACTGAGAGACAGCGAGTGAGAGAGTAAACACACACACACACACACACACACACACACACACACACACAGAGAGAGAGAGAGAGAGAGAGAAGGAGAGAGAGAGAAAGAAAGATTTTATTCTAAGGAATTGGCTCACAAGATTATAGAGGTGCAAGTTAAAAATCTCCAGGAGGAGGAGTGAGCAGCCTGGAGACCAGGAAAGAGTTGAAGTCTGAGGTCACGGGCAGTGTGATGGAAGAATTCCTTGTTATTCAGGGGAGGGCAGTCTTTGTTCTATTCAGGCCTTCAACTGATTGGATGAGGCCCACCATTGTGCCTCCATTATGGAGGGCAATCTGCCTTACTCAGAGTCCACTGATATGAATGTGAATCTCATCCAAAAAACGCCTTCAAAGAAACATCCAGGATAATGTTTCACCAAATATCTGGGCAATGTGGCCCAGCCAAGTTGACATAAAATTAACCATCACAGTGTACTACATTTAAAGACGTGGCTGCAGGCTGTTAAGTGACAGAAATTGTGATCATAAGTGATTCATATTACACTGACTTTTCCTCCGACTTGCCAAGTCAACGTCTAATTACCTGTAAAGTCCTCTTCCCACATGTATTAAACTTCTTTTGATTAGACAAAATACAAATTAATTATTTTAAATGAAATTTATATTAGAAGAATGCCAGCATTATACTGAGAACCAAGAGAATAACAGAACAATTGGGCATGTCCCAAGAAATTTAGTAACAAGACCCTGCATTCTGGAGCCCTGATATTAATGTGAGGACGCTTTGGTGACTTTCAATCTCTCTATCTTTGATAGATGCAGGAGGTGGCCAAGGACTCCCTGCAAAACCTCAACTTCAAGTCTAAAACAGCCTGAAGGTTGAAAAACCGGACTGCCAGCCCCAGATGAAGTCCTCCCTTTCCCAACTGATTCTTTCTGAATAATGCCCACCTGCATACTCAGAGGATGGGGAGGGGCCACGCAAGCTCCCTGCGGGGAACCCAGCCTCTTGAGTTCCTGTGTGGTGGGGCAGGAGCCAGTTCACAGGCTTCCTTCTCATTCTGCTGAGAGTTTTTCTCTTTTCCTTTTTTTGCCCAATAAATTCCGTTTTTCTCACCCTTCTGTGTGTCCATGAACCTAATCTTTTCTGATTGTGTGACAAGAACCTGTATTTTCCTACAACATCTTTACTCAAAATTTTGAATTAGATTAACTTTAAATGTAACATGAGCAAACCTTATTTTCTCTGCCTGGATCAGATGTCTACCTCAAATAATAGATTTCAATAAGAAAAGGCAGGTGCATATAGCAGAGACATAGCTACAGATAGCCTGAACCTGGGTGTCAGGGCTATTCTACTAAAGCAGAGGTCAGTGTGAGATGCGTAGCCTGCCTACGTGGGAACTGCACTACATCAGATAGATTTGACATCTGCCAGGGTCTTGCACAGATGCTTGCCAAGATTCTTTGTAATAACCTGGGAATATGTGTTCTGCCAGGTACCACCATGTCAGTGACAAACTGGAACATCTGAGTTGTCAAAGCTGAATGATGTTCCATTGCAACACATGAGAACAATGCCTCTGTCCACATTCACAGTTTCACTTTCTATACATAGTCTCTAAGAGTTGCTGCTTCTACCCTAATATCTTACATGTTGTACTAGTTTTTCCTTAGAGCTCCTTCCCCTGCCCTCCTTCTATGAGATTATCACATGAGGCCAAAACGTGGGGTCAGAAGATAAATCTAATGAGAGCTGTTGCTAGTGGTTTCAAAATAATTTATTTTCTCAAGTGACTAAATATATATTTTTTTAATTTTGCGAGCTCCAGAGTGGCATGCCTGACACAGTAATCTCTTATTATAACTTCTATTCAAGCAGACACTATGTCTCTTATGCAAATAGACTCCTGGGAGGATTGATGCAACATCCAGTAGACATGCTCAGACATGTCTGCACCCTAGTGACAGACAACTTAGATGTCCCTTGCCCCACCCAATAGTATTTTACCTTTGTACCATGCTTCCTATTTTACAAAACAGTCCATATGTGCAATCACATTTGATTCTCAACATGAGTCTCACAGGGAGGTAGGCAGGATCGATGGTTTTACTTCTATTTTACAGATTCAAAAACTACGCCTTATTCAAGTTCACATAGCTGGCAAGTGGATTAGATTAGGCTCTTTTAACTTCAAACCCACTGCTCTTTCTATTCCAGCCTACTATCTCCTTTAAAGGAGGGGATGGATTAATTTACTTCCACTTGAGAAATTATCAGGACAATGAGCTACAAGATGACAAACAATGAGGGTTTGCTATTTATTATGCAGTGAAGCAGGGCATTTTACTCAGTGAACAGCAGGATTTCAATTGTTGCTCATTCCAATACTATGGTAACTATATATTTTTCTTTTTAAAAACAATATTAAATAATACATTATTCCTCTGTGTACATATAAGTGCAGTATGATATTTTGGCAGTTTATTGCAAAGTATCAAGGCTTCCTGATGACATGCTAAGGAATCAAATTTAAAACACTGGGTCTATGTTTTCGCATTGAAATCAAGAGCCAAGAATTCTCAAGTGGATACCAATATAGTATAGTAAGGCAAACACATTATGTACCTAGATATTCCTATATGTACAGTGGCAATGATTAAATGAAATTGACAATATTGTCTTTTTAAAATTATCAGCAATAGATCTGGAGTAATAGGAAACTTCTGAAAATATTCCACAGTCTGTCAGTTGTTGGTCCTGTGTCTCTCTCCCACCTATCATTTGATTTTTCATTTCAAAGCATTCACAGAGAAGGCATGACATTTTTTCATTTCTTTTCCAACTGTAAGGCATGTTGGAGTCCTTTATTATATTTTATTAATATTTCAGAGTCCCAGGATTGGGATGATTGTTGAATTGGTGAAGACGACAATATCAGGCAATTTGCATTATATTTGAGTCTCATTATCAACTCAAGTTGGTGAGGCTGTCAGCCATGGAGAACGGCATTGCCTGGCATTTAGGAATTATTGAATGAATAAAATTTTAAAAAGCCATAAAAATCATATACTTTTCAAATTCATATACACAGACCTGTGTTAACTTGTCATATTTCAGCATCAAATTAAAACTATCTTCTGTAATTAAGTCTAATTTAAACTGTAACAATTCTGTAGATATCTTGTATCTTAAAGCCCTTTTCTTGGAATAAAAATTCTTACACATCTCCACATTGTCTATTTTAATTCTAGCCATGATTGAGAAGTCTTCCTATTAATTCATACATCTTTATTTTTTACAATCTTTTTGTTGTGCATCATGCACATCTCTCTATGCAGAGTTAGCTCTTTTGAGTTATTAAATTCATTAATAGTACTTATAACAACAATAGCAGCAGCAACAGCACTTACATTTAGATAGTTCTTTCCATATACTAGAAATTGTGCTCAACTATATGTATTATTTCATTTCATACATATAGCAACCTTATGAGTTAGGCTCAATGATCTCCATTCTGCCCCCAGATTTGAAGAATCATGCTTAAAGAAGTTACCTAATTAGCCCATGGTTACGCAGCTAGTGATTTGAGCCGAAATTTGAACCCAAGCAATGACTGGATTTTGCATCATTTATATTGAACATGCATCTGTCCAAGTTGTAGTCTTTAAACTCATATCATTAGTATACTTATAGGAGTTATTTAACATAGCACAAAATCTAACATCTAGATTTCCCACTATTCACCATCTTGAATAGTGGGAATAGACAGTTGCCTACAGGAGAGTGCCACTTTTTCTCTGCAGCCTATCCCAGAAGGAATAGACAATTGTTCAGCATGAGAATGGTGTTTTTTCTTTGCAGCACAATTGGTCATTCCCATGAGCTAATATAATGCAAACCCAACCCATTTTCCAGAAAATAAAGAAGATTTAAATTCAAGATTTGGAGAGGATGAGCTATCTTCAGTTAAGAAGAAAAAACAGCATGCAAGTAGTACAACATCAAGTTTCAAGCCTGACACAACCCAGCTGTGTGACTCTGAACAAATCTATGCTCCTTGCAGAGTTGCAGAGTTCAGAGTTCCATTCATAAAATAAAGATGGTCTGTGTATCTCCCAAAGCCCCTTCCAGCTGTGTGAGTCTCTGCTACTATCTGGGTCAATGGTGCCAGTTACCCTTTGATATGGTTTGGGTCTGTGTCCCCATCCACATCTCATGTCAAGTTGTAATACCTAATGTTGGAAGTGGGGCCTGGTGGGAGGTGATTGGATCATGGAGGTGGTCCTTCATGAATTATTTAGCACCATCCCCTCAGTACTGTCGATAATGAGTGATAATAGGTAATTGAGTTATGATGAGAGTTGGTTGTTTAAAAGAGTACAGCACCTTCCCCTCTTTCTTCCTTCTGTTCCAGCCATGTAAAGTACTGGCTCCCCTTTGCCTTCCACTATGATTCTAAGTTTTCTGAAGCCTCCTCAGAAGCAGAGTAGATGCTGCCATTGCTTCCTGTACAGCCTGAGGAACCGTGAGCCAATTAAACCTATTTTCTTTATAAATTAACCAGTCTCAGATATTTCTTTATAACAGGGTGAGAATGAACTAATACACCCATGCATGGGAGTCTTTTTGGTAAAGATAGTGTAGATCTTCCACTTCTCAATGTCCCATGTTTTTACTTCTCTGGTACACAAGAGCAGTGGCCCTTAGGGGACATTTGGCAAAGTCTTGAGACATTTTGGGTAGTAAGGACTAGAGTGATGCTACCAACATCTAGTGGGCAGAGTCCAGGGATGTGGCTATACATCCTATGTTGGATAGGACAGATCCCCACAATGAAGAATTCTCCAACCCAAGATGTCAGTAATGTTGCTACTGAGGAACTCTGCACTAGATTAGAGTTTAATATCACTGTGAATTGCAAAATGCGAATCTCATGTTTCCATATCTCATCAATGATAAATAACACTAATGCCTCTTTTTTTCTTACTCTGCTTTTCTATTCCTAGAATGGTGCCAATAATGCTATATAATTTGATATCTCTATTGCCATTGCTAATGTGTATTCCTTCATCATATAATTATCATTAAGAATAAAAGTGCAGAGAATGACAAGTCTATTGTTGCCGATTTTAGTTTTCCTCCTAATAGTTAAAAGAGATAGCTATAATTCCCTTTGCACCTGCTGTTTTCTGAACTCTGAATATATTTTCTTTTGAAATGTGAATTTGTGGTCAAAAATTACTGAGGCTTAAACATTTCCGAGCCAGAGAATTTAACTCTGCAAGATATTGCAATGGTGGTGATCTTAATGATATCCTATTTTACCTGCACAAAAATGTGAATCGTGAGTATAAAATGTCATTAAAATAAAATAACTTACACTTTGCAAAGTGTCTCTTTATTTTAGATTGGCAGCTAAAGGCCCACTGTGACTATGAGATGAAGTAAATTCTTCCAATATGAAACAAATTTCAAACAAGGTTGGCTTTTTGTAGAATACACACAGATAAAATGAAAACTGTTCATCACTGTTAATGAAAACAAGTCCTTGGTAGAGAGAGAAGGAAATGCCTGAAACGTCAACCATGATGTTTACAGGGGAACAGCACATTGAAAAGAAGTCATAATCAACTAGCTGGGCCAAAAAATGTTGCCTTGTGCTTTAAAATTTGAATCATAATCTGTAATGTAAATATGTCTCAGAGACTTCTGTGAAATCTTAAGTTGTAGATGTAAAGTATTAAAACCTTCCTCAACTCCACAGAACTGCTCATCAGTTAGTCCTCCGCTAGTCACTCCTCTTTGTTTTGTTATGAATGACTGTAGTCAGGCTATTTAAAGTAACTGATGCATTCAGTTGTCAGTTATAAATGTCTGTGGAGAGTATCACAAATGAACCACAATTTGATTTAAATCTTTTTTCTTCTTAAGCAAAATGGCAGGATTTGAAAGAATACAAAAAGTACATCTGTTATCATGACAAAAGCTGGAGAAACAATGAAGAGAAAGATTAGAAGGCAAAAACACCTGCAAATAGAAGTTAAAGACCTTTTAGTAAAGAGAGAATGAGACAAATGCCCTTCTGGTAATTTACTCTGTGAAAACAAATCAATCTGGGAGTTAAATAAGAAAGCTGCCAGAGCTTGAATCGAGTATTCAAGTTTGTGATATTGATTTCTTCATAGGTATCTTTTGTAAAATACACTTAAAAATTTGGCTACTTCCTGTATCTTGCAGTGAAGCTATAATTCATCTTTATTTAAATGCAGTTAAATGAAATGGAGTTTTCCTCAACCTCCCTTTATTCATTTAAATATCAGCAAATATTGACTGCCTACTGTGTGCCCAGCAAGACCTAGCAGTTAGTGCAGCATAGGCATACTAGTTATCTGTTGTTGCATAGCAATTGGCCCTCAAAATTAATGGCTTAGATAAAACACTCATTGTCTCCAACAGATTCTGTGTGTCAAGAATTCAGGAGCAGCCTAGTAGGGTAATTTTGGCCCCGGGCCTCTTATGACATTGTGCTCAAAATATCAGTCAGGGCTGTAGCATCTGAAGCCTTGAGAGTGGCTGGAGAATCAATTTCCAAGATGTTTACTCACATGCTGCTGGTTGCTGGCAGGAATCCTCAGTTCTTCCCCATGGGGGCCACTTCATGAGTTGCTTGAGTGTCTTCATGACAAGGTGGCTGGCTTCACCCAGAGTAAGCAACCCAGAACAGACGTAGACAATTTCTCTTATGACCTAGCATTAGAAGTCATGCATTGTAATTTCCATACTATCACACTGGTTGGAGGTCAGCCTTAAAGGACTGACTACCCCAGAACATGAAGAGCAGAAGGAGAGGATCACCGGGCCATTTGGAGGCTGGCTCCCATGATGGCTAAGATCTCATTGATACTTACGAGTTGGTTTTTAGGATTAATACTAGAGACAAAGTCCCTTCTTTTATTGACCTTATATTCTGGTGGAGAAGACAGAAAATAAACTAATATAAATAATAAAATAATAAATTATTATATACAAATATTTGCCATTAAAAGGGAAAGCATGATAAAGACTCACTGGATGGTGAAACTGGGATAGTTTTTATAAGATCATTAAGCAAATTCCTCCTCAAGAGACGTTTAAAACTGAGAATTCAGTGACAAGAAGGATTGAAGCATTTGATGCTCTCTGGAAATGTACTAAGGCAAAGAGAAAGCTTGTGCTAAAGCCTTAAATGGACACAAGCCTGGCTTGTTTGAGACATAGAAAGGAGGCCAGTGTAGTTGGAGGGTTGTGTAAAGGGAAAGCTTGGAATAAGACAAATCTCTTAGGAATTTCAATTTCATTCTAAGTGTGATAGGGAAAAAAATGGAAATAATTTGTTTCAAGCAAGAAAGCATTTACCAAGGTTAACGGATATGTAGTTGCTCGAATGGGTGTGCATTTTTGGATGTGTATATGGGTGTGTGGATATGACTCCTGGAAGAGAGAATTGATAGCTGTTTTTGGCACCATGGACAGAGGTTCTTTAGCAAGCCCTAAGCAATATTGGCCGGGTCTCAAGGACAATGTTCTGACTCTCAGTGTTGCCTTATGATGTTGTGTTCATGTAAAAAAACAAAAGGAGCCCGAAGGAAACCATTTTACTTCCTCTATGGCTCCCTCAACCAGGCAGAGTTTTGCTGGTTTAGATATGCTGATAAATGACATATTTCCATAAAATCAGTACATATGCCTATCATTCTTTAGTTTATCAGTCACCATGATGTCTCTCTTCCACCTTTCTTCACCCTACACTCTCTTTAAAAGGACAGATGATATACAAGTCTTCTGTATATTTTAAGCAACAAATACAGTTACAGCACACAATACAATGCTTGGGAAACGTTTGTTGAACGAATAAATAAATGACTGATTAAACAAATGCATAGTAGAGCAGAGCAACTTTTCCAAAGAAGAATAAAGTATCGTTATGCAAAATGGCAGAAATGTAGACCACAATGAAACAAAAGTAAC
The DNA here is from genome assembly GCF_028885625.2 of Pongo pygmaeus. Lineage (NCBI taxonomy): Eukaryota > Metazoa > Chordata > Mammalia > Primates > Hominidae > Pongo > Pongo pygmaeus. The sequence goes on from NC_085930.1 coordinate 78,055,218, forward strand.
ATCAACTATTTAAAATATGAGAAACAATTAAATCTACAATATCTACACTGCATGTGCAATCTCTAAAAATCAAGTTATAAATTTGAATCCAAGAATATTCCTAAATATAAAATATAGATATCAAAATGGACTGCTGTGGTAAGCAGCCAAGATATACTCTGTCCTTGAGGCTACAGGCTTTCCAAATCTTAGAATCTTTTATAAAAGAAATTATTATTCAAGATGCAAATACATAAATTTGTTGCTTCTAGAAATAGCTTTAGTTGCTCTCTTAGGCTTTACGGTTGGATGCTACATTTGTATTTTGCCAGTGAAGTTTATAATTATTGACTTTCTTCTGTACTGCCATCCCTTTTCAGTTTCTTTTTCCTTCCATTGTTTTATCTCCTCTCCCAAATGACACTTTTCTTATTGACATTTTCTTCTCTCTGCTTTAAAAATTGAATTAAAAAATACATATAATAAGAGTTTTTTTTCAAAGCACTCTCACCTCTTTGGAGAAAATGTATAATGGAACCATAACAAATGCATGAAATAAAGGAACATGATGCAGTTGCACATTAGATATATTAGTATCATTTATTTTAGATTTTAACCATCAAAGTGATAAAGGTCATTGAAGGGCGGATGTGAAGACAATTAAGGTCAAGGGGATTTACTGGGGATTATTAGCTTTCCTTAAAATGGCACCAGACCTAATATTGAACTACGATTGCAGAGTGGCAAGAGCCATTTTTAATTATTAAAAGTAATTTCACATGTGGTTTAACAGTCATAATTGGAATTTTGAGTTATGCTTTCCTTGGTAACAATCCATTTCCTTTGTTTGAATAAACCTCAGGCATGGAGAGGTGAAATATGCTTTCCTTTAATAAGTGATACTTCAAGAAATTACATTTCACTGGCAGGCATTTGGCATTTCTGTGGCTGAAATGGAATTTCAGTGAAATACAATAAAGATTAGGCCCCATCATTAATAAATCTCTCTCACCAGTTTCTGGGGCTTCAGTAAACAAAGGCTATTGGCAAAAAGTCTGCATGTTCTTCACAGAAGTACTCACAAAGACCTAGTGAAAAGGGATGCATGGCTGTCATCCCTGGGGGGCTCAGCGGGTATTAGGGAAGATGGCATTCATTGCCTAACAGCAGAAGCAGATGTGTAACAGCTCCTAGCAGTTTTTAGGAAAAGAAGGAGGCATATCAGACTAAGGCACTATATATCTCTTAAAGAAACACTGCCACCACCACTACAACAAATAGAATTGCTCCCACTACTGTATCTATCTGGAATGAGCCTCTTTCCTCTATGTGCCTGGTAAGATTCTACTTAGCCATCAAGACCCATTTCAATTGTTTCCTCATGTGAAGACTTTGCTGATTTACCATGAGCTGAATTTACTCCTCTTCTAGGTTCTTACAGCCATTTACTTCATACTCCAGTGATGCTGCCAGTTGACATTCACTCATTTACTCACTTGTGCATCAGCAAATACTTAACTATGGATCAGGGACTGAACTAAGCATTTCTGTGCTGGCCCTTACAACAGTCCTAGGCAAGAAGCTACTAGCTTTTCTCCCATTGAATAGATGAGACAACAGAGGCTTAAAGAACTCAGCCAGTCGTATAATCTCACAGCTAATGAGAATAAAGGTTGCAATTTAAAGTCACATTGGTCTGATATCAAAACCTTAACTTTCTTTTTCTTTTAACAAGACAGAGTCTCACTCTGTCACTCAGACTGAAGTGCAATGGCACAAGAAGATGGCACCACCAGTGTGCACCATCCGGTCCTATGTTGCCCAAGCTGGTCTCGAACATCTGGGCTCAACTGATTCTCCCACCTCAGTCTCTCAAAGTGCTGACATTACAGGTGTGAGCCCTCCCAAATCTAAACTCTTAACTAATAGGCTATATCTTCTTAACATGGTATTAGATGATTTTAAATTACATTACATTTATTATATTTTGTATATGTTATATCCATGTATATTTATATATGTATATAGATAATATGATATATCATATAATATGATATAACATAAAAAAACTTTATATAGTGTGCTGGATCTGGCTTGTACTGCTTACAATAAGCAATCTCTTTCCAACTCCACATTTAGTGACATTATGTTGGTAACTTGATATTGGTAATGGTGGGAGTATTTATTTACACCATGACAATAGCAAATGAGACAAATACGTGCTTTTTTTCCTAAAGAGCTGGATGTAAAACATTTACCAACACTGCTGATTGTATTATACTATTTTAGAGTTGCTTATGTAACAGCCCATATCCAATAATTTGCCCCTCAGGTGAAGGGGTTGTATTTTAATGTTACCTTTTTTAGAGCTGGTATATAGCACAGTGCCTCACACATAGTGGGTACTTGGTAAATTATCCTTGCAAAAATGAGTGAATATTTTCCAGTGACTTTCACAGCTTTTACAACATTTACTTCCATTAGTCTAACAGGTTCAATGTTTGTAATATCACTACAGTGGGTTGCCAAGGAATAAAACGCCTGAAGTCTGAAGTGCAGTTCTTTGCTTCTCAGCTGAATTGATTCACAGAGAAGAAACACATCGCATACCAAGTACCTCACTCTTATTTTTACCTGCAAGGTCTGGAAGGATGCTAGCTCTATAGGGAACTAAATGAAGTCTACAGCCCTCAAAACAAAGTGATTACAAATATACAAGTAAAATACAAACATTTGAGTTACGTATGCATGTTTGCCTTTATTTTATTTTATTTCTTTTGTTTTCTTTCTTTCTTTCCCCTTGTCCTGCTCTCTGTCTTAGCCTGACTTTGAAGTGATGTAGCCATTAAATTCCTAGGTTCGTGTTGTAAAATAGAATCCTTTCCAAAATATAAAAACAAAATCTCACTCACTTCTTACAAATGATGATGGGGATGGTAATCATGATTATCATGATGATAACTGAGTCCAGAAACTTACTGTTTTCCTACCATTTCTAGATAAAAAAATTCCAGAAATAATTTTTATCCAAGATTAACACAGACTTTAGAATCTGAAAGACTGTTTACACATCCCAGGTCTGCACTGACCAACTACGCGATCTTGAGACTCAGTTTTCTTTTCGGTAAAAAGATACAATGCACTTACCTCAAAGAGAGAAATTAAACAATGTATTGAAAGCACTGTGCATGATTTTTTCAGCCTCTGGCCTACTTCTTTTAAGTTAATATATTTTGAAAGAATGATGGAAGGGGAAACAACAAATAGCTCCCGAAGGTTTGAACATTTATTCACTTTCTTCCAGATCTGTCCAGTAGACACTTCTGTGACAGCAGTAATGTTATTGATCTTCGCTGGACAATATGGTAGCCTTGAGTCACATGTGACTATTGAGTACTTGAAATGTGGCTAGGGTAACTGAGGAACTCAATTTTTAATTTTACATAAGCGTAATTCATTTACATCGAATGTTCACACCTGGCTTATGACTACCATGTTAAAGCGCAGCTGCATTATCAACTATAGAAAACTAGATTATATAAAGTTTGGACTCAGAACAAAATTTTCAGAAAGTATTGCCCACTTTTGGAATAACAAAATAAATAATCTTCTCCTAGAGAAGAAGCCCTTCTCTTGGTTCTTTGATCCTGATCTCACTCACGATATTGGAACTGCTTGTGGAGTGTCATGGTTTGAGGAGAAAATCTTGTGTACTGTGTCGATAGCCATTCTTTAAAGATCCCACCTGCCTGCCTGGATATATTTAAGCTCCAAGGATTTCTGACAAGCACTGGGATCACCAGTTAGGACAGGGTGAAGGTGAATGGAGTTAGAAGGTCATGGGAGGCCAGTTCTGCAGTCATCAAGCCTTTTTCAGAGGTTGAATGTGGCTGCGGTTAAAGGTTGACACAATTATGCTGTGTTTGCTGCTGATAAAATGACCCAGAAACCCCACCAGCTTCATTTGCTTTTAAGTATTCTATGAGGGGATATCATAAATTTATTTTTAGATAGGGCCCTAATGAGGAGAAAAGATGCTACATGCATTTAAAATATGTTGTAATTCAAAGAAGTGTTTTAAACATTGATATTTGAAAACATTTAAACCATTAAATCATAAAGCATAGGACCCTTAGAAATAATTTAACTCAACCCATTTGTTTTCGAGTTGAAAAGGCTGAGAAGTGATCAGCTCAGGAACAAAAGATAGCAGCATAACTAAGACTAAAAGCCTGGTTTGCTGGTTCTCAGTGCTGGCTCCACTAGACCCCACAGAAGTTGCAAATAGAAAAAGGGGAGGGGGAAAAGGATCCATTTTGAAAGACTGTTGGAATGTCAAAGCACCTGTAGGCTAAGAAAAGAGTTATATGTAAATGTATTATAATGAGATGCTTTGGAAAAGGGGGGTATCATTTATGTATTTTCCTTAATTTTGCCCCCCAGTCCTGTCTCCCCAGGCACTCGTGGCTTCTGATTCTCTCAAAAGACATTAATACCCTCTTGGAGTAAATTAGGCAGGTTGGAAAATGACATTAACTCTTACACTCCCCAGAGAGGACATTTGGTAAATCCTTGCATCAGAGCACTAATTTTCTTCCTGGTGTGTGGCTAATGCCCTGGGGGAAAAGGCGCCTGTCAGTGTGAGGGTGAGGTCAGGGACCACATTATTGGGACTTTATTGCTAAGCAGATGAGCTGAAGCCTGCTACATGTAAATCAAAGAGTTAACAATGGGCCAGGTGGCCGCCCTGGCTTTGTCATCTCAGGGTCACAACTGGACAGGCTACAATCTGTCATCTTTCAGACACTTGGTTTTGGCAGCCACTGTATTTTGCAAACCATCAGTTGTGTTTCTGTAAAGCCTGCAACATGGTATTACACAGTCTGAAATCACTCAATCTTCAGAACTTACTCTACTCCTACCATCTAATCTTCTCTGGGATTAAGAAGCCAAGGTGAGCTTGGAAATCTCTGCAATCATCATTTCTTTAAGTTTTTTCAATTTCCTACTTTGAGTCAGACACAATTGTGGATTCCGAACTTGACATTCACTCTCAGATTGGAAACTCGAAGAACCTCATTTCGTTCTTACAAAAGAATTACTTCAATATTATAAGAGAATATAAAACTCCCCCACTGTACCACACTTCTACACACACACATTTGCCCTTTTCTAAAACAAAACAAAACAAAACAAAAAAACAAAAAAAAAACTACACCAAGACTATAGTAATACTAGAAAAGATGAGACTAACAAGAGACTATCTGAATTCCTAGAGCACTGTTTAGAGAAAATAAGAATTTACAATCCTGTGAGGGGAATTATGTGCATAGAAAACTGAAGTCAAGAAATTGACTCAGTCAGTATTAACCTTCTGGAATCTTTATTTTCCCAGTGGCTGCAGGTTGACATGGAGGGACTCTGTGAGGCCCAGGCTTCTAGGCATTCAAGTTCATTAGGCATGCATCTCATTTTGGCAGGAAGCCATCCTCTTTAGGCAAAACCCAGTCACAGATAAACAGAGGGCAATCATCTCTCAACTAATAGATGCAAGGCTGCAGAGACGGGGCTGCCAATCTTGCAGAACTGGGAATAAAAGGGGCGGAGGGAGAGAGTGTGCTTTGGGTCCTTATGATCCCTCTGTAGAATACAGCTGAAGCAGGAAGAAACCCTGGCCACCTCTCAGAGGTTAGATCTAAACTGTCCATACAAACAGTAACCATGCCATAAGTTTGGACTGAGTGGTGTATTTGTCCCCGGGAGCTTGGGGCATCTTGCAAACCCTTTCTTTCTCTTATAATCCCCATAGCATCCTTGGGAAAGGGAATGAGGCCAAGAGTGCACTACAAATTGAGTCACTGAGGCACAGAAAGACCCGGGGATGAAATCAAGGGCGAGTAATCTTGGGAGGTGTGCAAGTACAATAAAACAGGGCATGAGGGACCCTTCATCATATTTCAGACATAGCCACTGAGAAAATGCGGGAGCAATGCAGTTGGTGTGCTTCAGAATAATACACAAAGAATACTTCACTGGTGCCAGGAAGCAACAGAAAGAAATGGAGCAGGAGGGTGTCTAATCACAGGGAGCGATGAAGCCTATTATCAAGAGCACCTAGAAAACTAGCTATTTTGGGTGGAATCTCCCAATTTATGTATAATTGGCCATTCATTCAGGAGTTTCAAAAGACAGGGCAAGCCAATCCAAACATGTTTTAGGACGACCAGCAAGCCACCAGTTGGTGACCTTTGGCTTAGGCAATTAAATACACCAGCTAGTAGTTCAAACCTCTCCTTTATCCTGCCTGAGTAGACACAGCAAGACTCAGCCCCCTTTCATCATGTTAAGCATGACGGCATCTGGTTCATTTTGAATTTGTATGCTTGGTTAAAATGCTACCACAGCAAGGTAAACTGGGCCCCTGAAGCCAGGATGGGAAAAAACGATGCCTTGGAGAGGATGCTCTGATGAAACGGGACCCAGACACCTCTTTAGAAAGTCAGTAACAAAGGTCTGTTCATACCTTCCTAATAAGTAATCCAATTATCTAATATTTTGAACTTCTATCTCACTAATGCTCTCCACAAACTCCACATCTAATCCTCCCCCATGACCCACGTTTCTGCCATCCCTGTAAATCTCAGCATATCTGCCTGTCAAACAGCTGTCTGGGTATTCACATCTTTGCTTATATCCCAGAGAGGCTAATCTTTGGAATTTTTATAACCCACGGGGGTGAGAGAAGGGTAAGCCGACTGATGAAATCCCTTCTGCGTTAATGGGTGATAAAGTAAAATCCAATCCCCAGGGACCATGATATGGCAAGCCTCTGGTGCTACTTTTATGTGGGTCATATATCTTAATAGGTTTTCAAGCAATTTAGAAGACAAGACAAAGCAGCTGGTAAGGGCCAATTTACAAGGCCTCAGTTCCCAAGCAACACACCCTGTGGCCTCTAACAAAAGCCCAATTGGTAAAACAAGCCTTTTTCCCCTAGGAGCATACTCACACGTCTCAGAAATTCCACTTTACCAAACACTCATTTGATCTACTTTATAAAAACATAGCTATCTTATGTATTCTCTGGCCCACTACATCTGTTCAGTATTCATTTTCCTTCCTAGCTATTTCAAAATGGCCACTCTGCACCTGGTAAATGCTAGCTGCTTTCTGTGTGCCTGTCGTAAGGGGAAGAAATCAAACTGTAGATCGTCTAAATGAACTAGCAACCCCTGGACCTCTTTCTTTTTATTAGTGATTCCATGGCAACACTTTCACCAATTTAGAGGTAAAAAAGTGATCACTCATCCTGCATGTGATAATAATTTATCTCAGCAATTTTACATTACGCAAAGCTAAGGCAAGCTGTGCTTTGAGGTGTGCCAGTGGGGTTCAGCTGCAAAAAAAAAAAAAATCGAGACAGGGTAATCTACAGGGGGAGAAAATGAGTCTTGTTCTGCAAGGTGCCTTCTGCTCTGAAATACATTCAGGAAAATTAACCAGTCCCTAACATCACCGTGTTACTCTCTCTCATTACAAATCAGAGTAAACAATTACTGCATTAAGCACTCTCTGAGAGGTTCTGAAAGGCCACTGGTGCTTACTGCTGATTTTCATAAATGATCTTCAAGGAGCTCCCCTGGGGATGGGAGATCTGCAGAGGTCTAGAGAGAGGTTAGCAAGGAATGCATCTCATTACCATGGTGATGAGATGCAACATGCAGCCTGCCTATAGAACGAGTCACCATGATTTTGGACTGTGGTTTTCTGATTTTCTGAAAGAGTGTTAAATTTTTATCCATGGCAGGCTCCCTGGGCACATTGTATTTCTCTTATGAGCACTCATCAGAAATGGGTGGATCCTCGAAGCTGAATCCTGGTTCCAACACTTAAAACTCTATAACCTTGGAGAAGGGGTTGAAATAGTAATCATCTATATTTCATAGGGTTTTCATGGGGAGCTACAGAGATTAAAGCCTTTTGAATAGTGCCTGCCCTGGAGTTAGCATTCAATGGTGGTCATTATTTTATTCTTTTACTTAATTATTTTGACAAGGTCTACCTTCCCCATTAACTGGAAACTCTCAGGGAAAACAAGGGTACTGTTTCTATCTTTTGCACTGCAATACTGATGACACCTTGCAAAGTGACAAGTATATAGTAAGAACTTGGTTAGTATTTTGTCAATAAATAAGCAAATGAATGCAGGGTGGCTTTTTTTCTTTGAAAAGGGGAGCCCCTCTGTCTGCTTTACTTACAGAGACTGAGGTAGAAACATGAGGCTAGGATGGCCCAACTCTAGAAATTGCAGTATTCCCCTTGATTCAACCAAGAGGCAGAATTGGAGACAAGAGACAAAATATGAGAATGTCAATCTGTTGTGACATTCTTGAGATAAGTATGTTTGGAGAGACTGAATGCAATGACAAAAGGGAGAGAATTATTGGAGAAGAAGCTCTGCCCATGTCTATAAGGCCTGTAAGGCCTGTCTACCTCTCTCCTGGGGCTTCCTTTATTTTTTTAAGGCAGAGTCTCACTCCATCACCCATGCTGGAGTGCAATGGTGTGATCAGAGCTCACTGCAGGCTCAAGTTTCCAGGCTCAAGCAATCCTCCCACCTCAGCCTCCTGAATAGGTTGGACTACAGGCACAGGTAAAAATTTTATTTATTACTTCTGTGGCTATAGCACACAGCTTGCGCTCAGACAAGCACCTCTGCACAGAGATACTTGTGCAGATACCCCACTGTATTAGTGAACATCCTTATCTTACCCACACATAGTTCTGTTTACTTTTGGATTAAAGGGTCTCTTGCATCATTCTGTGAATGTGAGTGAAAATATAGGGTGAAATGTCCCCAAGTTGGCACATTACTGTACCATCAGAGGTTTTGAGTTTCTAAGCTGACTTATACTCTATCCTCAAACAGCACATTTTGGCCTTAGAAAGCCATCACTTCTTTAACTCGAAGTGCTTTTACTGGAGTACGTAACTAAGGACGCCTAGGGCAGTTCTCAGCCAACAAATGTTCTACTTCTCAGTGGAACACAAGAGGGATCAATGAATTACTCAAGTCATGCTCTCAGAACAGAGAGAGAGTCGTGGGTAGATTTATTTTTTCTGACCAAAATGTTGTATTAAAGTCTGTATTAATTCAATTACATGGTTTGTTCATCAGCGGTGCTTACTGAGTATCTCCTATATGTACCCTGCAGGGTCTCATTGAAAAAGAAGCCCATAGTCAGCCAATAAGCTCCAAATCCCTTAGCTTGCCATACAGTGACATCAATTACCTGACCTCTGCTTCTCATTTTAGTTTTAGCTCCACACACTGCCACCTCCAGAACCCAATCCTCTAATCACTGGAACTAAATCTGCAACCTGAGTATGTCATGGCTGCTTCAGGATTGGAGGACTTGAAAATCCCTTTTTCTTCCTCCTTGCTTCACTGTTGAAAGAACTATTCCTAACTAAACATTATATTAGAGCATCACTTCTCCAAAAAGCCTTCCTGACTTCCACTCCTCACCCTTTCTCTAATACGCATGTGAGAACATACGTCTATAAAACACTTATTAGTAGGCAGAAAAATTGCCCCCAAGAGATGTCCATGTTCTAACCCTGGGGATATGTTCTTAGAAGGCTCTTAGAAGATGTGATTCAATTATAAATCAAGATGAAGAGATTATCCTGGATTGTCCAATGTAATCACAAGTGTTCTTAAAAGTGGAAGAGGAAGGCAGGACAGTCAGAGTCAGAAAAGGTATGAGATGGAAATAGAGGTTGCAGAGAGGACATTGCTGGCTTTGCAGAAGGAAAGGGCCACAAGCTATGGAATACAGGCAAAATCTAGAGATTGAAAAGGGCAAGGGAACAGATTTTTTGTAGAGCCGTGAGAAAAAATGCAATCGTCTTGAAAATTTGAATTTAACCCATTGAAACCCACCTTGAACTTCTGTCCTCCAGAAGGGTAAATTAATAAACATGTATTATTTTAAGCCATTAAGTATAGGGTAATTTGTTACATCAGCAATAGGATTACTAATACATACCTATATTATTTTATTGATTTTTTTCCCAAATCTTTCTCCTTCCATAGGACTGAACATTTCTTGAAGTAGTTAAAAATAGCCATCCTATATCAAAGGCCATGTCTATATCACAAGCCATGTCTGGCCCTGTGCTAAGTACATGGAAACTGATATTCAAAACAACTCTATGGCATTAGATTACAAAGCAGTTGGCATTGGGGTTCAGTGCCTGATATTGGGCCGTAGGCTGCCTGGGTTCTCAACTCCACCACATACCAGCTCTATGACCTCCAGCAAGTTATCTTTTTTCTTCCTCACTTTCTTCATCTGCAAAATGAGAATAGTAATGATGGCTACCTTATAGGTATACAGTGAGAATGAGTTGCATAATTCATATAAAGAGATCAAAACTGATGTCTGGCATATACTAAGCATTATGTTAAGTGTTTACCTCCAGATATTGCCACCTTTATTTTAAAGGTGATAAAACTAAAGCTCAGAGGCCTTAATGCACTTGCCCTGTAGGGTAGATATGGGAACCAAATTAGGTCCATACATTCTGCTTCAATGTATGAGAGAAACTTTTTTTTTTTTTTTTTTTTTTGCTGAATGAACAAATGAATTTATAAAGCTCACTATCTAATAGGAGAAATCAAACCTACAATAATATGAAAGAATAAAGCATTGAGATTTCTGAATATTATCAGGAGATGTAAAAATAAAGCAGATACATTTTGATGGAAATGAGAGAGACAATCACTCATGTAATTTGGTAGTAGGCAGTGGCCATATCACATTAGAAAATGATGTATGGCAATGCCAGGAAGGTTTTATGCTGAGAAGATGATTGACTTGGAAGGATTAGTATAAATTAAAATTATTCTTCACCCTGGAAACATGCTGAAGAGTCAAAAATCAGAACCACAGATAACAGCTTTTTCACAGACTTCCCAGAAGGACATGGGTCTCTTTGTTAAATATTTCTCTATAGCAGATGTTCTCAAACGTGGGTGTATCCAATTGCTGGGCCCCTACCTCCATTAGTTGCCAATTCAGTAAGGTTGGGGTCTGGCTGGATCACTTGCATGTCCTAGTAAGTTTGCAGGTGATACTAATGCTGCTGGTCTGGAGACTGCACTTAAAGGCCCACTGATCTATGGTAATTATTTCCCCACTGCTTTCATCCAAGATTACTTCCCGAAGACTCACAAAAGGAATTTAATTGTCTCAATCTAACATTTCGTTCAGGGAATTGAACGGGAAGTTCTGTCTGGGTATTCGTAACAGCATGAAACCCATTAAAAGTACAAGACTCTGAGAGAGCAAATAGGCTTTATCTGAGAAAGCTTTTAAAGGACTTGCAACACCAAGGAAATAATTCTGAGGCAATGGCTATGTAAGTCAAGCACTGGGTTCTCAATATAGAGGACCAGGGAAACATTTCATTCTATGTAGAGAGTGTTTCCTGGCTTAATTGAATCTCTTAGGCCTAACTCCCAACCCTACCACCATCAATTTGTCCACATTTGAGGATGGGATTTGGGAGACATAACAGAGAAATCTTTAAAAGGCTTTTGGCTGGTTTTCTGCATTAGCACCTTGGCAAGGAAACATTCTCAAGTGGCAAAGCATTGCAGCCTTGGTAGAGCAGGCTAATCAACTGAAAAAGTCTCATTCCTAACACAGATGCAAACTCACACCTCTCCTCGTTCATTGGATTCGGTGGGATTCTCTCTTATGAGTATTAACATTCAATACAAGCAGTATACCTGGAAGATTGAAGAAGGAGATGAAGAAGGAGAGAGGAATGGACATTTTTGCAATCTTTTCTTTCATTTCCTTTGTAAATTTCTCATTTAGCTAAGAAATAACTTTCAGCTCACATTTGGAACTGAATGAATTAAGGGTTTAAATTAAGATAATGAAATATTGAAACACATCTATATAAGAAGAGATAGCAAAAAGTAAATCTCTGACCAAAATTGAGGAGAGTCATTGGATGAGAAGAGGGGAAAGCAATGCATGTACAGTCCTGCAAAAATCATTTAGTCATCTTTAAAATTAATCACTCATCAAAATGCAAAAGAAATACTATGTTAGAAGATGTGGGTCATAAAAAGATATAGGTATAAGTACAGGGATATAAATGACCTTCACAACCAGTATAAATAACTATACTGTGAATGCTCTATGTTTGGCATGAAATTCTTATTTTAAAAGTTAAGAACAAAAATTTAATCAGCCCTTTAATAGGAAAACCTTAAATACTTAATTTTGGAAAAACAACTTCTGATGTATATTAGTCTGTTCTCACACTGCTATAAAGAAATACCTGAGACTGGGTAATTTATAAAGAAAAGAGGTTAAATTGGCTCATGGTTCTGCAGGCTATACAGGAAGCATAGCACCTTCTGCTTCTGGAGAGGCCTTAGGAAGCTTCCAATCATGGCAGAAAGCAAAGGAGGAGCCAGGTGTCTTACATGGTGGGAGCAGGAGCAAGAGAGAAGGATACCACAAGAGCTCACGCACTGTCATGAGAACAGTAGCAAGGGATGGTGCTAACCCATTCATGAGAAATTGCCCCCATGACCCAATCACCCCCAACAAGGCCTCACCTCCAACACTGGGGATTACAATTCCACATGAGATTTGGTGGGGACACAGATCTGAACCACCTTACTATGATTGCTTTCACCAACAAATTCTTAAGAGGAAGGTGAAAGCAGTTGTAATCCAGTGCAAACCATGAAAACAACATAAGCAAGGCTGACTCATATATTCAGTTTAATTGTCAACAGCTCGGGTCCACAATGAGTTGTTACCCATCTGCAGAGATAAACTGGTATTCATGACACAATTTCTCTCTCACTTTACAAGAATGGAGATTTATTTCACACTCAGTAAAAACCAGGCATATTGCCATGAAGATGTTCTTGTCAATAAATATGCCAGATCTTCTAACCGTGTTGATTCATCTTTGTATTCCTCATAGCATCTTGTACAGAAGGATCCTGTTTTTACTAGCTTTGTCTTTGGACAAGTTAGCTTTATCTTATTGGTTATAGATAACTATCTTTAGCATATGTCAGACACTCTTCTAAGTGCTTTAAAATATTAACCTACTTTATCTTAATAACTCGATGAGGCAGACATGATTTTTATTCCCAAGTTATGAATGGGCAAACTAAGGTACAAAGAGATGGATGAACTTGCCCAAGGTCAAGAAATTGGCAAGTGGGAAATACAGGATTCATTACCATGAAGCTATGGACACTTTTCTGTCCCAATGTAGAAAAAAGGAGTACTTACTTTATGGAATTGTAAAGATTCAGTAAGTTAATTTTGTCAGTCCTTTGGACCAGAACATGACCTATAGCAACTGATGAAAATTTGTTAGCTAGTAGTAGTGGTACTAAATAAGCACTTAATGAAAGCATCTTCAATGTGAAGCTTTGACTTTACAATAGCGAATTAAATCATGACAAACATAACAAAACAAGTAATTACATACCGTTTAGAAGACTATCCCTCTTAGCAAATAAATTATTCCAGTTCTTTATAGTCATCTGAGTAATTACTTCTAATAAATTTCCCATATGGATGGTATTGAATAGTACATACACATAAAAAAAATTATTGATTGAAAAGTTTTTAAGCATGTCTTGCTACTCAATTTGGAGTACTCAATTTGGAGTCCAGATTGTTGAGATGTAAGGTTGAAAACAATATCTGAGGTTGTCAAATGGAGTTTGGATTGAGCTCTGAGTGAGATGGCAGGTTGCAAGTGGAAGCAAAAGCAATTAGTTACCCATCATGTGGTTATTGATCTTTCTGTCCTTTTTGTTATCAGGACTTCAAAGGCGAGATAAAAGCAGTTACTTCAATACATCACAATTTGTTGTAAATATTAATAACCTTTAGAACATAGGGGCTGTATTTTTCTATGAGACACAGAAACTAGCTCTGTTCCCTGAAAAAGGGAAGTAATTGTCAAATTCAGATGACGCTTTTCAAGGATGGGTAATTTAAAAAAGAAATTAGAAGAATGAAATGCCACTTGAAATAATTGAAGTGAATTAAAAATAACAATAAATATCCCACCTCTGCCACCCAATTTAAAAAGGCCTTTTGACCTTCGTTTTCTATTGAGGTTTGAGAACAGATAAATATTTCAATCAAAGGGCTCATATCAGATTTCCAAATTCTATACCATGCATGTTTGGGATGGGTATTTGAACACAATCAGATGCTTACAGGAATTCCTAATGAGGAAAGATAAAATGGCTTTTTAAAAGACCGTAAGTCCCATAAGCCTGATTTTTCAATTACTTGTGAAGTTGCCATCTCTAAGTTGAATATGTTTTTGAGGTATTCTATGAATTAGAAGCACTTATGTATTCTGCTTAGGCAATCATTCTATTATATCATATACATGAAAGTTTGACAAACTATGGCCTACACCTGTTTTTGTAAATAAAGCTTCATTGGTACTTCACATTGATGTAAAGCTTTACATTGATGTACTGTCTGAAGATAGTACGGCCTACAAAGTCCAAAGTATTTACTATCTAGCTCTTTGCAAAAAAATTTGCCACCTCCTGATATATATTATAGGGATTGTTAAAAAAAAAAAACAATTTGTAAGTGGAGAGATATTTTGTAGACATTAGCATAGCTTGTAAAAGTTGTATATCTTTTGAATAGAACTATCATAATTTTTATTTAGAAAAACATTTTTTTAAATTACAACTAATCAGTAAATTCAAAAGCTTTTTCTTCCCCTCTAGTAATGTCACCACAGGACTCATCCTTAATCTCACTCTTCTTACTCTCAATTTGTACTCCATCAGTATGTCCTGCCATGGCTCCTTTCATTACTTTAAATATGTGTCCTTAATATATCTAACTCCACTGCTGCAATCCTACTGCAAGTCATCATTATTTCTGGCTAGACTATACCAATAGCATCTGCTGTGGACTGAATGTGTCCCCTGCAAAATTCATATGTTGAAACCCTCATCCTCAGATGACAGTACTATGGGGCCTTTAGGAGGTGATTGGGTCGTGAGTATGGAGTCTTCAGGAATGGAATTAGTGCCCTCATAAGAAGAGACACAAGAGAGATGATCTTTTTCTCTGCCATGTAAGGACATAACAAGAAGGTAGCTGTCTGCAAACCAAGAGGAGACCCCTCACTAGAACCCAATCATGCTAGCACCCTGATCTTGGACTGCCAGCCTTAAGAATGGTAAGAAATGCATTTCTGTTGTTTAAGCTGTTCAGTCTGTGGTGTTCTGTTACCGCAGTCTGGACTGACTGACAGCATCTTAACTAATGTTTTTGCTTCTGTTCTTGTCACTGCTCCAGACAATTCACTGTCTAATAGCCAACAAGATCTTTTTAAAACTCAACTCCAATTATGTATGTCCTCTGGTTAAAAGCTTCCTCTACCTTTCCATTTCACTTGGAGCAGAATCCAAACTCTGCACCAAGGGCTGAGATGGTCTGGCTCCCTTCTGCTTCTGTGTCTCTGCCCACTTGCTTACTAGGATCCAGCCATACTAATTTTCTTTCTATTCCTCCAACAGGTAAACTGAATCTGCTGGAGGGCATTTCCATTTGTTCTCTCTGCCTGAAGTAATGTGATCCTAGATCACTGCCTGATCTACTCCTTATCTCTCAGATCTCACCTCAAACATAATCTCATCAAAAAGATTTCTCTAAATCCCCTATCTAATGCACTCGGCTTCATCCTCACAATCCCTCTCAAACCCATCATTTGGTTAATTTCCTTGAGAATTTATCATTATCAGAAATCCAATAATTTAATTATATCTTATTTTTGTTGTCTTTCTTACTGTATTTAAGGCCTATGAGAGCACAGAGCATGGCTATTTGCTTTACTGCTATAGTCACATATAGCAGTCTTGCATATAGTAGGTGCTCAGTTTATGTTTGTTGAATACATACTATTTTGAGGGGCGGAGGACGTTACAGTTAAATGAATAAAAGGATGTATATATTTTTACTCACCTAAAATCCAAGAATTATATATATAGTGCAAAGGGCAAAGGAGAAAAAAGTTTAATAAAATCCACAGGAGATTGGAGGATGAGAAATGTGTGGGTCGGTATAGGCAGGAAAGACCTTCTGGAGAAGAAATAAGACTTGAGGGAAATTGGAAGGAAGGAATGGGTGAACATTAAGACACGGATTGGTACTTGCAAAAACAGAAAAAAAGAAAGGGAAGAACTCCAGGAGACTAACCAGATACGAAATTTGCAGAAATAACAGAAAGTTTATTGACCATAAGATCAAAATTAATGAGGTGGCTGAAAGTGCATTGAACAGAAAGAAAGATTATTTCAAATCAAATTACTTAAGTACTGCAAACCCTGTACCGGAATCAAAAGATGAGATGAAGAAATTTTCTATCACCCATGTCACAATATAGGCATTTGCAGATGATTGGTGAATGCTCCTGCAGTGGAAAAATCTGGGGACTGGATTTTTCCTAGGCATCCCTTTCTCTTCTCTCCTTCTAACTTTCTCCTTCCCCCCCACAACAATTCCATGATTGCATAAGTAGTTTTCCAAGGGCTCTTACCTTTTCAAGGAGACAGATTGCCTGATATCTGGTCATTTTCTCCTTAATTTAGGAGTTCACACTCTGAAATAGAGTGGCTAAATTCTCCAGGGTACAATAAATGTTTCGTTCTTGAAACTTGTAAAGCCATTCTAATGTGTTTCACACTGTGTAACCACTTCCCATTTCTATGATGCTCCAGTCTTTTTGCTCTTCCTGGTACATTACCAGCATTTCCTGAATCTCTACAGCTACTGCTGTTTTCTCATTTGAAAATGCTTTCCCTTATTTTCTCTGTCCTCTCCACACCTTTTCCTACTCATATCCAAACCTATCATCATTTTAGAAAGTGCAAATGCTACTTCCTTTCTGAAAGCTTTTCAAATCTTTTTTATCCTACTTCCTTTATTAATAGTTTATAAGTGCTCGCTGCGGATCAGAAACTGTGCAGAAGTGTAATGTCTGCTAATATGTTATTGCATTTCATCCTGGTAAACACTTAAGCATCATGATCTCACTTTACAGATGAGAAAACTGAAGCTGAGAGAGGTTCTATAACTTGCCCAATATCAAATAGTTCTAAGTGTAAGAATCTAGGCTTTTATTCAAGTCTGTTTGATTCTAAAGTCTGTGTTCCAATGACTGCACTCAAAGAACAAGTTAGTTGATGACTTTCTTCCTTAGAGAAAGAAACCGTGTCTAATCATTGATTCCACATCCACTTGCATAATGACGGTACCTGTCCAGTCTTCTGATTGTTCTTTGCTGATGCCATATTCATCATTAAATCTAAGCTGGGCACAGTGGCTCATGCCTGTAATGCCAGCACGTAGCGAGGCCAAGGCAGGCGGATCATTTGAGGTCAGGAGTCCGAGACCCACCTGGCCAACTTGGCGAAACCCAGCCTCTACTAAAAATACAAAAATTAGCTGGCATGGTGGCATGCGCCTGTAATCCCAGCTACTTGGGAAGCTGAGGCAGGAGAATTGTTTGAACCAGAAGACAGAGGTTGCAGTGACCTGAGATGGTGCCACTGCACTCCAGCGTGGGTGACAGAGTGAAACTCTGTCCTTGCGCCCCCCGACACACACACACAAAAAGGAATAAATTCATACTAGTATTTTATGTATTGTGTATCTCTCTCTCTCTCTCTTTTTTTTTTTTTTTTGAAATAGAGTCTCCCTCTGTCACCCAGGCTGGAGTACAATGGTGCGATTTCAGTTCACTGCAACCTCTGCCTCTCAGGTTCAAGCAATTCTCATGCCTCAGCCCCCCAGGTAGCTGGGAGTACAGGCACCCACCACCATGCCCGGCTAAGTTTTGTATTTTTACTAGAGATGGGACTTCACCATGTTGGACAGGCTGGTCTCGAACTTCTGACCTCAAGTGATCCACCTGCCTTAGTCTCCCAAAGTGCTGAGATTTGAGGCATGAGCCACCATGCCTGGCCCGTACTGTGTATCTCATTCATCTTTATAACCTTCCTAATGCCTAGAACAATAGAATGAATGCTTGTTGTTTTTCTAATAAAAAACATGAAATGATCAAATAAAAATTTACATGATAATTTCTAATAATTTAATATTTCATTCTTCAAAGTTGACCATGAGGGTTTTGAGACCACGGACAAGATTTCAATCCATTCATTCATCCATCCTTTATTCCTTAAACATTCATCACAGAAGATGCTCTTAGCATTTGCCAGAAATGATACAAGGTACTGGGCAGTAAAGAATAAAACAGATCTAGTTTTCGGAGTGAAGAAATTACAACTTATGTTCAAATCTTTGTTCCTCTCTGTTGTGTGATGCAGGGCATCAGCATACAGTGATTGACATTAATAAATTGAAAGGATCTTACTATATATTAGGGCACAATTGAAGGAAAATGCAATATGAGAACACAGGAAATAACTTGAAATACAACATGAAACCTATTTTTTAAAGTTACCAGACTGAAGTTAGTTAATTGAGGAAACAGCTTAGATGAGAGAATCATAAATTAAATTATGCAAAGTTTTTACATATCATTTTTAGGTAGAAACATGTAGAAAGGGCAATACCACATCTCTACAGATAGTTGCTAATGTAACCAACCGCTTCTTGCTGATAGTGTACCAGCCACCCCTAGAGGTGTATGGTCTGACCAATGGCGCCAACGAGAAAATCACACAATCACATATCTGTACATTTCCAAAGGTAGTTTTAGATATCATCAGGAGGAAAATTTCAACAAGCTAGACCAGGTTGAACTGCGGCAGACGAAATCTAGTTTCTATGAAGTATTTCTCTGTCATGAGATAAAAGTGACCTGAAGACCAGGCTTACCTATTCTCATCTAGTCACACATGAGTTTCTGGTTGTCTGAGCACAAGAGGTAGATTATAATGATGACTCTACAGGTGATCTCTGTTGTGGTTCTTCCTTTCAATAGTGAGGCTATGAATGAATATTTAGAAGATAGAAATATTCTTACAGAAATCAGTCTCTTTTCCTCCAACTCTCAAAAGTGAACTAAACGTTCAATATTTATTCAATATTTATTCGTACAATTGAACGTGCTTCACATATATTCTGATAAATTCACGGTGATAAATATCATAGCTTAGGCTGAAAACCAGTGAAAATGGTACCATGCTGACTCTAAGCACATGTTTCTTTGAGTTATTCAAAAGAGGGAATGATTCATTTATTTTTCAGCTGATGAAAGCTGCTGACAAGTATAAAATGCTCCTACCAAGAGCTGCCTTGGGATACAGGGAAATCATACAAGGGAAAGCCCTGTCCAGGATTGCAATTGTTTTAAAATCACAATTCCACGAATCAAGACTTAGTTTTTAGTTATTAAAAATGGCCTTTGTAGGATCATCCAAATAAATCAGCATCGTATGTCTCCTCTCCCTGGAGGTTCTCCAGTTGGAGAGAATTACATCAGACTCCATGTTCTGAAAGCCTGCTTCCCAGGTTTTGTCCTGTAAGATAGAAAGTGGCACTATCTTTTTGTATGTCCTATGATGCAAAGTCCTTTTAAAAATAATGTATTGCAAGTTGAGTGTCACAAAATGTCTTTACATGATCCAATGTACTTGTCATTTTCTCAGTGCCCACATTATCAATACGGCAATAAAAGTCACATGTATGTCTCAGTGAGAAATGATAATGTAACACTGCCCTATTCCTGGAAGGCTGTCGGGGCCTGTCACAAGATCTGGTTGGTAGGTCATCTCTGCAGACATGAGCTATGGGAAGAAAGCCGCAGGCAATGCAATTTTACAGGGAACATATGGGCAGAAATTTACCAGATCCTTGGGGAGGGGCTTCTGTTACCCAGATGGTTGCCAAAATTCCTGATCCCTGCACTCTGGAAATGAGAGTAGGAGAGTTAATCAGATTAGTATGAATGATGATGTGGGAACTTCAATGTGTGCCACCTCCCTGGTTCACAGACCTCTAATGAATGCCTTCATTATGGTCTACCTGGTTCAGAAGCTCTTGAGGTCATGGAGTTGTCAGCCTAGCACCACATCATAGTCCATTCATTTGTGAGTGGATAATGAACATGCACAGATCTTACTGAGCAATGTCCAACAAAATAATAATGAAAATGGCCTCTTCCTTTAAGTGCCTTGAATGATCATTTTTTAAGTGCTATGAAATAATTATGGACAAGTATAATTTGTGCCTATAAGTAAAAACCTACAGAATCAGAACCAAGTTCACAATTTTGTAAAAATCATAAAAGTAATGAATGAAAGAAAAAATAACCTGAGTAATTAAAATTTATTAAAAATTCACTAATAATCACCTTGCCCATATTGTTTACCACTATGACCCCAGGATTTAGCACAATATTTGCTACATAAGTAGCAATTAGTAACTTTTGGAAGAAAGAAAAACTAAATCTCCCTAGGCATTAATTCATCATTTTTCATTGGGAATTATAAATTAGCATTCTTTACTAAATTGTAAATATTTTTCCTTTGCACAATCAAAGTCAGAAATTGGACAGTATTCCGATTCTCTGTAATACAGAAAAAAACATATTAAACTGAGAACCAGGAATCTTGGTTACACTCCGTCTTATGCTACTACTTAGCTGTGTGATCTCAAGCAATAAGTTACAATAGAAAGATCTTGATAGAGCACCAGCTAGACTCAAAAAGCCACCTTAATTCTTCCCGGCCATTCGCCATTCTGATGTTTAGTGTCCTTACCTATAAAGTGGCAATATGTCATGCCTGCGTCAAAGAGTTGATGTCAGAATTAAATAATGTAGGTTTTTTTCCATTTACTGAGCACGGTTTCCGGAACACAGTAGTATGAGAGAACTTGTGTAGAACACTCGTTATATTCTAGGCACTGTTGTAAGTGCATTACATCCGTTATCTCAGTCTTCATAACAACCTTATGAGCTAGGTAATGCTATTACCTCCACTTTACAAATGGAAGAAATGAGGACCTGAAAGGTTAAGCAATTTTCCCAGGGTTATACAGCTAATAAATAATAATAGAGGATTCAAACCCAAGCAGACTATCTTCATAGTCTGTGCTCTTCTCTATTTACTAATAATAGATGCTCACTAACAGTTAGGGTTTCTCCTAACACTGATAGTCTATCTATGATATGCTATCCCTACAAATGTTTTAATAAATACATGCATTCTCTTATTATCTATAATTATCTCTTATTATCTGTAATATGAAAGAGCCTGAAAGAAGTAAGGTCTTACCTGATCAGTCTTGGTATTATTAAAATGTGGACTTAGGCCAGGAGTGGTGGCTCACATCTATATCCCAGCACTTTGGGAGGCCGAGGCGGGTGGATCAGGAGGTCAGGAGAAGAAGACCATCCTGGCCAATATGGTGAAATGCCATCTCTACTAAAAATATAAAAATTAGTTGGGCATACTGGCGTGTGCCTGTAATCCCAGCTACTTGGGAGGCTGAGGCAGGAGAATCGCTTGAATCTGGGAGTCGGAGGATGCAGTGAGCCAAGATTGCACCACTGCACTCCGGCCTGGCGACAGAGTGAGACTCCATCATCCCCCCCAAAAAATGTGGGTTTAAAAGTATTCAGAAAAAAATTTCTTTGCATGCTCTCTTCCTGGAGAACTTCCACTCTGGAAGAATCCAGTAGACAATGCATGCATAGCAGTTTGAAAATGTACTTGTCATGGCAGAGACAGCCCTTGGACAGACAGGACACAAACCTACAGTGATTTTCAGTTCTGGCCTTACTCTCTTGTCCTGGGATTTTCAGGACCATATTTTAAGCTGAGCCTTACGCCACAGCTAAATTTAAGACTTCTGCTTTAGACTGGGGCTAGGTGCCAACTGAGTAGCTGCTTCAGCAATAGAGACACCTGTCTCCTAGCAAACCAAATGAGATCACCAACTCATTTACATAAATCAGCAGATGGAGATGAGTTGCATTTGTTATCAATTTTGGCGAGATTTCAACCAATTACATGCACTTAAAATGTTTGGTCTTTCATTGCCAATCTTCTAAGCTATGCACTTTCCAAATGCGATTTTTATAAACATGCTTTTTAAGATCCAAAATATTAATGGTATTTGTTTTACTTTTTTTTTCTGACTGGCTAATGCATTTGTTGGAATTAATAATTCAACCTCTTTTGCATAAACCTTTCTAATAGTCAAAAATTTCATCTCTGATTTCTAAACATTGTGACTCCCCCTGCATTATGTACTTTTTATAAACAGATCATAGCTTAATATATCATATAATCATATAATATAATTATATTAAAACATTTTTCCCCATTTTAAGCCTAGTGCCACACACAGTGCCTGACACATAATCAACACTCAATGAAGATTTACAGAATTACTGAGTGAATGAATTAAAGAATGAATACTTGCACTACCAGCATTTGATTATCAGCTTTCACAGCTGTAATGGAAAGAAGTCAGAATTTCAGAAACCTCGACAGGGTCTCCATAGGGAATTGCAATCAGTCATCCACCCCCAATCAATATTTATACAGTGTGAGCTCTTCTGGGCTGGGTAGGAGCAGCATCTTTTTTCATCTTTCTATCACAGGTTGTTAAGCAGGGCCACGTACATGGCAGAATCCCAATAAATGCTTTTAAGTGACCACAAAAGAGTAAGATTTGACCTTTGTCTTTAAAGGATACATAATCTATATTTTGGTGGCAACAAGACTGCCTCCAACATCCTATAGGTTGCTGCCTACTACTCCTACAGGTGAAAATGAATATAAATATCATATTTGCTGAAGTTTCTTTACTTTTTTAAGATTCAATTCCCTTTCAAAATGAGAAGACACTCATTACATGGGTCTCCTCATGACTTTAAGACAGTGATTCAGAAAGAAGAATCACCACTCCCCATCATGAGTTACTATATAAGAGAAAAAGCAATTCATCTTTTGTCATTAAATTGTGACATTTGCCTGCATGTGGCCTGAGTTCCAATAAGCTTGGCTTTGTCTAATTCCCTGGGTCATTAGCCACGTAATCATAATTATTTTCAGCTGTGCAGATTGGTGTTATTTTTCTCATCCATTTTTCTCCTCCCCTTCTTCATCACAGTTCTGCATTGATGGAAACCATGAGAGCACCATCTGGTACAACCTGTGCATGGGGCCAGTGAAATGAACGGCAGCCACTGGAGGATGCCCATATTTCATTAGATGCACTCATGTGCTGCCTTCAGTCTCATGCCATTTCCAGTCCCTCTAGATTTCACTTCAGGGAGTTCAAGGGCTTCTGAAGGCTGCCTAAATACAGACTTCCTGTCCACAACACCGGTGACATCTGAAAAACTGTCTCCGCTGAGGGTGACACAATTGACATCAAGGTATGAATAACTATATTTGCAGAGAATTAACATTTCCTGCATGTCTACCAACTGACTTAGGCAATTATAGAGGCAGCTGCCAAATGAGTATTAACAACTGGAAAAGCTTTACTGTGTCTGAATCAGATATCCAGGCTGTGTGCAACACCCTCAATATACTGCAGTGACTTTAATTTCCAATAACGATTATTTCATGAGCAGACAATACCTTGTCTTGGAGCAATTGCCTGGAATCCTCCACAATAGAAGTTATACTGCAGCTTGTGGGAAGCAAATGAATCAGAAAGATTTGGGCTGTACTATTTTTTAAGCTCATGAACTATCTTTAGGCAAACTGTTTGATCTCCATGAATCACAGTGAAATTGGTACATTAATCCCCTTTGGTATTCTTAGTAGTCTGATATAGTGCCACAAGGAGGAAATGGCATTGAAATGGAAGCCAGGAGATGTGATGTGGTTTCTAGTTTAGAATCTCTGCTGTGCAACCTGAGTATGTGACATCTTGCCTTTGAGTTTTTCTCTCTGGACCTGAATTTCATATTCTATAAAATGTTCCTCTAAGTGTGGTTCATGAACATTTGCCTGAGAAGCACCTGGGAGGCTTATTTTTTAAGACGTATGTTCTTGAGTGATTTCTGCTTCCCGGGAATATAGAGTAAAAATGCTTTTGCCGGTTCCTCCCATAAAGTACAGCTAAAAACAACGGCAAACATGAGAAAACTCTGAAATGTGAAGAGAAAAGCACAGATTGGCTAGATAATTAAGACTCCAGGAATGACATGATGGTGAGTTCCCTGAATTCTCTTTTTTGCCTCATGTCCCCTACACTTGGAGCTGAAGAAGGTGGCAACCTGCAAATTCCAATTAGAAACAAAAATGGCCCCAGCAAAAGTTTATTCACTGTAGCCAAAGGACCAGGAAATGGGCAGCCTATCAATATACAAAATATTTAGATAATAACCACTCTGCCCCAACTAATACCACAGAACTGTGGTCCCATCCCCAACAGTAAAGGCCACAAGGAAAGTCTAGACTTCCTCCCTCACGTATAACCAGGTGCTTCAACACCTCCACTGGGGTGCTGTCAAAAAAGGCCAAGTAGGGATCCAGGACTTTTATTCCCCACTGGCAAGTAATGAAACTCATGGCGCCATGGTGTCAGTGGAGAACATTTGGGGAACTGGAACTCTTAATTCCACCAAGCAGTAATGGAGAGCCCTACCCCCTTGGGTGTCAACAGAGACCAAGTGGGAAACCTAGACTTCTACCTCCACTTGGCAGGAATGTGTTAGTATCCTCCTCTTCCTAGACATGCTGGACTTATGTCAGAGAAAGTCAGCTAAAGCAGAAGGTTTAAATAAGCTCTAGAGCCTCAAAACATAATACGAAAATGTCCCCGTTTCAATTAAAAAATCACTCATCATACCAAAATCCAGGAAGACCCAAACTGAATGAAAAAAGGAAAATCAATAAATGCCAGTATCAAGAAGACAAGAGATGTTAGAATTATCAGATCAAGATTTTTGAAGCTGCCAAGATAAAAAATGCTTCAGAGAGCAATCATGAATGTACGTGAAACAAATGAAAAACAGAAAGCTTCAGTAAAGAAATAAAAGGTATAAAGAAGACCTAAATGGAAATTTTAGAACTGAAGAACACTATAATAGGAATAAAAACCTCAGTGGGTGAGCTTGACTACAAAATGGAGAGCCTAGAGGATAAGATCAGGGCCCTGAAAGATGGAACAATAGAAATTACCAAGTTTAAACAACAGAGAGAAAAGAGACTGAACAAAAATGAACAGAGCTTCAGTGACCTGTTGGACTACAACAGAAGATCCAATCTTCATGTCATTGGAGTACTGGAAGGAAACGAGAAATAAGAGCTGAAAAAGTACTCAAGCAAATAAGGGCTGAAAACTTTCAAATTTGGCAAGAAGCATCAACCTACACACCCAAGAAACTGATTTCACACTGAACAGAAAATGTCCAGAGAAATCCATGCCAAGCTGCAATATAATTAAGCTTCTTAAAACTAAAGACAAAAGAAAAAAATCTTGAAAGCTGCCAGAAAAAAAATTGGAATTTTTATACACAGGCAAAAGAACAATTCGAAGGACAGCAGATTTTTCCTCAGAAACCATGGATACCAGAAAAATTGACAAAATAGTTTTCTAGTCTTAAAAAGAAAAGATTTGTCAACCCAGAATCCCACAGCCAGTGAAAACATCCTTCAGGAATGAAGAGGAAATCAAAACATTCTTAGATGAAAAACTAAGAGAATTTGTCACCATCACGCCTACTTTAAAAGAATGACTAAAAGATGTTCTCTAAGTAAAATTTTTTAAGAAAAGGAAATTCAAAAAATAGAAAAGAAAGAAAAGCATGGTCAGCAAAAATACAAATAAATACATTAGATTTTTCTTCTTCTCTTTGAGTTTTCTAAAGTATGTTTGAAGGCTGAAAGAAAAATTGTGACACTGATGTCGCTCTAGATGTATGTAGAGAGCATATCTAACATAATTACATCATAAATGAGGGAGGGTAAATGCACACAATGGGAGCTAGAGGATGTGGGCCTTGTATCAGGAAGGCAATAATAGCTTTTCCCAAACACCCTGGAAGATTTCTAATTGTGTCTCACTGATAAGAACTCTACCACCATGGTCACCTAGAGGCAAGAGAGTAAATGCTTTTAGCCAGGCACATTGATTTTGTTAAAAATAAAAAAGAGAAGGATAACTATTTGGTGGACAATAAACAGTATCTGATACTTAATCTGAGAGCTGGTGAATGAGTTATATAAGATACTATTTTTAAAATGCTCAGTGCAGAGCCTAGCCCATATTACTATTTATACTAAATAAGTGTCTCTTTCCTTCTTTGATGGAAACATGTAAGAGCACAATATCATATCTCAGAGATCCAGAATAGACCTAATTTTTCATTTTCAAGAATAATTTCAGATCTTTTCAAGAAGATATTAAGGGTTTTAATGTATTTTCTGTCTTATTGCCTGAGTATATGCTGTAAAAGTTGACAGTTAAACAGTAAATAATGGGTAAGATAAGGGGTCATGCGTTCAATAAGTTTAGAAATATAAAGCAATATCCAATATGTATACTGGAACCGCAGAAAGGGCAGTGGTGATGCAGTAAGAAATAAGCCCTGCTATGTCAATTAGAAGCAAAATATAGAGCTAGAGGCTTCCCCTCAGTGGAGGAAAGTTTATCCACCCCAATTCCTCTCCCAGGTATACACTGTGGTTTCCTGTGTCCACACTCCTCTACCAAACAATCAACCAAATATTTTATTTCAGGGAATGAAGCAAAACCACAACTGTTCTAAGCCTAATACTGAAGTACAGAGCCTGGGTGGATTTCTGTGTCTGCTACCTGTTCTTTTCACAATACTTCCTGAACAAATTCCTTTTTATATAAACAGTTGCCAAGCCCACATACCAGATGTGTTGAATTACCTTAAGAATACACCCTCAGACTGTGCTTGCATTAGAAGATGCTGAAGAATGTTATGAGCTATATGCTCCCATGAAACTCTGATTTTGTTATGAGCTTTATGTTCAGGGGACTCTGATTTTGAAGAAATAAAAGCAATAAACAAAAAACTCAATAATGACAAAAATGTGAGCTGAAAACTACTGGATGTTTTATTAACAAAAATCCTCCCAATCAATTAGAGTCTCTGCTCTTCACGGATATTGGTTTGGAATATGCAAAACATCATTTATTTTTATTTTTTTGTGAGGATATCAAAATAAAATTCAAAGAATCCTATTGTATTTGATACGGTTGGATGTCCATCCAGCATTCCATCCCCAGTTGTTATTTTCTTGAGACACCCACAGTATTGTTGAGTTATCTGCCCTTCTCCCACACAGCCAAAAGCTCAGGTCTGAGGTAAGTTTAAGGGAATGCTATGTTTCTCACCAGCTATTCATTCTGGAATGAGCACATGACTCGACACTGGACAGTGAGGCTTAAGGTTTCTGTGAAGATCAATTAGCCTTTTAAAAAGATAGCCTCTTTTTCTCTTCTTGACATTGCTTTTTAAGCATGGGATCCCTAGAAATGCTGTAACCATCATGCCCCCAGCCAGAGGATCTAACCAACAGATCAGTTTCATTTCTCCATCTTTTGAGAGATGGGAAAAATCCTAAGTCTTTGATGGCACTGTTGAGTCATTGGCTCCACCAAACTTGAAGCCTACTTGTCCTAATCCTCAACTTCCAGTTACAGGAAATAATTTTTCTTATTTTTTATTTTTCTTTCAGTTGTCATCGGAATCACAAGAATCCTAATTGAAACATCTGGAAAAACCACAATGACAAAAAGTATTTCAGAAAAAAATTTTTAGTAACTGAAAATCAACCAGAAAACCAAAATAAACAACAAAAACAACAACAAAAATTGCTTTAATTTAAACCCTGGTTTAAAAAATTTATTTCCAAATGGTGTGAGCCTTCTTCTCATATTGGGAAGCCTAAAAAAGTAAATGTGGTTTACTTTTTATTTATTATATTTTTGCCTAGATCTTGCAAGACCTTAGAATATCTTTATAAATGTTGATACAGACCGTCTTAGTGACCCTTGAGCTATCAAGGACCAGGCATATAATGTGGCTCTACTGATAACTTGAGTGAACCTTGGAAGATCATTCTCATCCTTTTATTTCCTCTGTTAACAGAAAAAAACATAAACCACAGAGTAAAATATTTTTTAAAGGTTTATTCGGAATGAATATTGATAGATGCAGGAGGAAGATAAGAAGGAGAGACCCTGGGGAATCTCCTACCAGTCTGCGCACTAGGATAGTGGGGTGGAGCCAGGAGTTCAGGCTGTTTGCAGCAGGGAGGAGCCTGGCCTCTTCAGTTTCTGTGTATGTGGCCTGGAATCAATCTGTGAGATGGGGATCTGTTAGCAGGAACCCCTCTCGCTTTGCTGAGAGAATTTTTTCTTTTTTTCCTTTTTACCCAGTAAATTCCATTCCCTTCACCTTTCAATGTGTCTGCATGCCTAACTTTTCCTGGTCATGTGACAAGAACCCAGTTCTGGCTGAATTAAGCAGCAAAGTTCTATATGAGTGATCAATATGAGTGATCACGGCTCAGGGAAAATACAAAGCCGAGAAACCTTGAGGTAGGCAGAGTCCAGTTTGGTCTTATAAGTTTAAGGGAGGCAAGAGTTACAGGCAAAAACATAAATCAATACATAATGGCTATACGGCCTGAAAAAGTGGGATATCTTAAAGTGGGGGACTTACAAGTCATAGGTGGATTCAGAGACTCTTTAATTTGCAGTTGATTAAAGGAGCAAAACTTTGTCTAAAACCTTGGAGTTAGCAGAAAGGAATGTTTAAGTTAAGGAAGTAAAATAATCATAGAGCAAGCCACAATATACAAGATCAAGTGACCTGGTAAGCAAAATTGATGGCCTGCAGGCATGACTTAACTCTTGTCTTGCACAGCCTTAGGTCTTGTTTATCATTTGATATCTTATTGTCACAAAGAGTCTATTTTGTCAGTCTCATGATCTCTATTTTTACATTAAGGCAGGTCAGTTGTGTCTAAATCCCAAAAGGGAGAAGGTATAATGAGGTGAGTCTGACTTTTTGTATCTTCATGGCCAGGGACTTAGTTTTTCAGTTTTCTCTGGGGTCTCCTCAGCCAAGAAGGGGTCTGCTTAGTCAGCTGGGGGGCTTAGGATTTCATTTTTAGTTTACACCTCATATCTCTTATTTTTATCATTGTGTTTCCTATTTCTCAAAGCCTAAAATCCTAGGATCTTGGTTGCAGGAGTGTTAATTGCATTCCAATTAATCCATACATTTTCAGTTGCAAAGGAGCATAGCAAATGCTGAGTGCAAAAGCATGTGTATATTTTTTGTAAAGAAGCTATTGATTTAAGGAAGGCATATTTTTGTGCCTTCAAATAGCCACACAGAGAGAGAGAGAGGGTCGGGGGAGAGGTGTGGAGGGGAGGAAAACATATTTAGTATATACATAATCTCCAGCAAAACAAAGAGAACAGTGAATTATTTAGCATGGCACAATCTGAAATTAAGGAGGCAAATTTTGACTAGAAATGAAGGAAATGCTTCTTGACAGTAAAAATAATTGGGATTGTAGAATTACATCCTGAGATAGATGGAAGGTGCTTTATCTTGCATCATTTGTGAAGGTGGGAACACGCAGAGGAAATATTCTAGAAAGTCCCCATTAGGGAATTAATTTTTCTCCTGACATACTGTTTTAATGTGGCCCAGTGATTCTGCTATTTCTCTCTTTCTGAAATAAACTGGTAAAGACAGCCAAAGAAAAACATTCGTTGAAAATGTGAAGAAATAAGTGTGTGCTGTATAATTATGGCGAATATGCCCTAATTTAAAAATTTAAAATCTTTAACAATAATCCAGAGAATGAGAAAATTCTAGGGGTTATGAGGAATCACAAATGTCATTCAGCCCTTCATTAGAAAGTTAATAACTGTCTATTATCTTTAGCACCTAGTTTATTTAGCACCTACCTGTGCCAGCCTCAGTATATTCTTTTTTTAAAATCACACTCCTTCCTGTAAAACAGGCTTTATTATCTTATTCCAAAGAGGAGGAAATGGACTCAGAGAGTGGAAATATCATCTGATGTCACACAGCTGTTGAGTGTATGAGTCATAACATTAATCCAGTTATTGGTGTGGAAACTCAAATGCTTTCTTTCCACCATACCACATTTCTCAGGAGACAAAGATCCTAATGTTCAGAGGTGAGGTGTCTGTGCCCGAGTCTTGAAACTGGTTAATGCCAGGGTGTCAGAGTTTTTCGAACCAGAGTGACTGCATCTTGAATAGGGGCTGGGTAAAATGAGGCTGAGCCCACTGGGCTGCATTCCCAGGAGGTTAGGCATTCTTAGTGACAGAATGAGATAGGCTATTGGCACAAGATATAGGTCATAAAGACCTTGAGGATAAAACAGTAAAGGAAACATCACAAAATCTGGAAACATCACAAAATGATTCCTTATTGGTGGCAACTGGTAAAACCTCTGGCTGAGGAAGCCAGATCAGCTTCCTCCAGATGTTGCAGTGAAGAAGCCCAGCCAAAACTCACCAAAACCAAGACGGTGATGAAAGTGACCTCTGGTCATTCCCACTGCTCATTATAGGCTAATTATAATGCATTAGCATGCTAAGAGACACTCTTACCAGCACCATGATAGTTACAGATGCCATGGCAATGTCAGGAAGTTACCTTATATGGTCTAACAGGGAGAGAAACACTCAGTTCTGGGAATTGCTCACCACTTTCCCTGAAAACTCATGAATAATCTACCCCTTGTTTAGCATATAATCAACAAGTAACTAAGTATCAGCAGCTGAGCAGCCCATGCTGCTGCTCTGCCCTATGGAGTAGTCATTCTTTCATTCTTTTACTTTCTTAAAAAACTTGCTTTCACATTATTTATGATCTTGCCCTGAATTCTTTCTTGTGCAAGATCCAAGAACATCCTCTTGGGGTCTGGATCAGGACCCCTTTACCGTAACAAGGGCAGACACTATCCTCAGATGTATGCCCTCCTCCTGAGTCCACTGCTTTTTATATGTACATTATATAAATGCACCACTTCAGTTAATAATCAGGTTCTAACATCAGGGTAATTAGAGGTAGGGCCACGTCACACCTGCTTATCTGGTTGATGGCAATTAAACTATTTTTTTAAATGTGCCTCCCCCAGTATTACCTTTTCTACATGTTGTGTTGTTCCCCTTTCCACTAATATATGTTTATCATGATTAAATCCTTAAAAATATAAAACCTGCCAGGTACAGTATCATGTGCCTGTAATCCCAGCACTTTGGGAGGCTGAGGCAGGAGGATCCCTTGAGTCCTGGAGTTGGAGACCAGCCTGGGCAACATAGCAAGACCCCATCTCAAAAAACAAACAAACAAAATATGTAAAACCTTAACAATTGTTGGAACGGTTTCACCCTTCCTGGCTACTCATTTGCAGAAAGATCATATGGGACTTCTTCTCAGAGCTTGATCTATTCACTCTACACTTCAGTTTCCTTAATCTGGCTTCTTGCATTTCCCCTCCCCACCCCATTCCCCATTCCCTATACACGGACATCTCACACCCTCTTTCCTAACTTCAAGTTCCTTGTTTTTCACCTACTTGCATACACTGTGCTTTCTCCTATGTTAAGTATTCCTGCTTCTGTCCAAAGCTTTGTTGCCAAATTCTGTTTTATGTCAAAACTAGTCTGATTTCTTTGAGAAACCAGAATTGCTTCCAGTGATCAATAAAAAGTTAGTCCTTATGCTAGCTTGGTGGGGCAGCTAGCACTATTCTCACAAATGTGAAAAAAACACTGGTAACTTCCGAGTTTAAACGACCTGATTGACAACTTTGACTCACAATCATAAGCCAGGGGACCTAGGACAGGTACTGAGCAGAGCATTTAAGAACAATAAGAATTCAAGAGGAATGACATTCACAATATCTTGTCAAAATGGAAGGATCTCTTCCTTGAGTTTCTTCTTTTCCAACTTTTGCTCTTTCCCTTCCCTTTAAAGACCACATTCAATGACAGGGTTGTCTCTTTGAATTGCAAATGAAACCCTGGCTCTCTACAAGTTCGCTCTTGGCAGGCCTTGCAAAAGGACGTTTAAAAGCTGGATTCAAAGTGGCAGAGGGTTTCAAATTCTGGAAACATCACAAAATAATTCCTTATTGGTGGCAACTGGTAAAACCTCTGGCTGAGGAAGCCAGATCAGCTTCCTCCAGATGGTCCAGTGGAAAATGCCCTCTGAGCTTTCCCGTTTAAAATGAAATGGCACGTATTGACAAATGTGGTTAATATAGTTATTCTGTGACACTGTAATATTCTCTCAGTTTTAATTGGCACCCAACTTGAGGCTCTCAGAATGAAAACAATGGGGAGGGGGAACTGGAGGGAAACTTTATCTGAGAAAATATGGAAGTTTTGAAATCACAATAGCCCTTTACCACATTTTCATCTACAAGTAATAATACAGATTACCCCTGGGGCTAAGTGGTAACGCTTCAGGATGAAGAAACACACACACACACACACACACACACACACAGAGAGAGAGACAGAGAGAGAGAAATACACAGCAAAACTCAACCAATACTCAGTGTAAGAAATACTACACTGAAGGCTGTCTTCTAAAATGGTTGTTTTGAGGAGGAATGTTCTCTGTCCTGAACTGGAATTCATTGCACAAAAACAATGCTCTCTTCAAAGATTCTGGCACATGTACAGATAGCAGGAGGCATCCAGAAATCCTTGATAAACAGACATGAACTTTTGCACAGTGACTGGAAGCAAAGTGATTTGCAGCATGAATGAAATTTTTTGACCTTAACACAGAAAATCTTCCTTGCCTAATAGTAAACTCCTGAAAATAGAGTTCATTACAGACTCTGTGGTCTGATTTTAATGAGGTAGACCATGTATGGTGGTTTGACAATGTCCAATGTTCAACATTGATTTTTGTCCTTTTTAAGTTACTATTGAAAGTAATGGCAGAAACCACAATTACTTTTGCACCAACCTAATAAAAACGGAATGAGATAAATCAAAACCAATGTGACTTGGCAAACTGCGGAAAGTAATACTTTGGAAAAGACAAGCTGAGTCTAATTTTTTTTGAAAAAAGAAAGAATGAGAGTCCTATGGTAAACAAAAAACATATGAGCTTTATTCAAGAAAATCAGGGCTGCAGTGTAAAAGGCAATTCTCTTGATATAGTCACCTGAATCATTAATGTGGAAGATGTTTGTGTTTTTCAGAGCCACCTTTCTAGTGGAATTTAATATTGAAGGTGCATCCAGAACTGTGGTGTTTTTCTCAGGCAGGAATATTATAAGGGGCCTAGTTGAAATTCAGTAGCAGGTAGGTAATCTAGAAGTAGTCTGTACCTATAAATCACTTCAGTACACTGAAGATTGCTATGATCATCCTCACTCCAGTTCTGTTGAAATCCTTTCTCTATATTCTTCCTCTGTCAAGGTGAAGGCTGATTTACTAGGTGTTCTGGCCATTTACAAGATGGTGAGGTTTAGGTTTAATGTAAGGAGAAAGCTAACATTTCACAAATATTAAAAGACTCCTGATATTGCTTATTTTATTCAGGTTTAAACAAGGCTGAATTAGGGTTTTTGGTTTGTTTGCTTTCATGTTGATTGCTTTGTTTACAGAATTTCTGCAGAAATCGGGCCAACTAATACTTTTTCATTTATTAAAAAAAAATATTGAGTACAAAAAAAAAATTCCAGGCACATAGCATAGTAGAGACTAGTGCTATAATGAAGAACAGGACAAGTATAGTCCTTGCTTTCATGGAGCTTTCATTATAGAGCAGAGACAAAAATAAAAACAAAAAAGAAGAAAAAATATTCATGAATAAATAAGTTAACAAATTCAGACTACGATCATTGCTAGATAGTCACTGAGCAATAAGGGACTATGTTACAGAATAGGGAAGGGGAGGGCTGCTTTTTATGCTGTGGGCAGGGGAGGGCTTTGAGGAGGTGATATTTTCATTGCCACCAAAGAAGGAATAAAAAGGTAATCATGCAAAGAGATGCGAGAGAATGGCAGGTCAGACAGAGCAAAGAGATGTGAAAAGGCCCTGAGACAAGAAAGGAGTTGGCATAGCAAAAGACTAAAGAAAGACCACTGTAGCTAGAGCATGGGGAGCCAGAGAAAGGCAGCCTCAGAGGAGGTTAGAGATGAAAGTGGGGACCAGGCAGCTCCTGGAGTTGTAAGCTGTGCCTCAGTGGGAAGGGTGCCTCCATGACTGTCAACCTTGGGGTTTCAAAATGACAGATGGAGGGTCCCAATGAGTCAACAGGGCCCCTTGATGGGAGTAAACAGGTGAGTGACACTCAGAAGGCTAGGTATTGGTAAAGGTATTGGTATCTGGTAAAGGTATTGGCATCCAGTCGCATAAATTAGAGGCAGTACTGACAGGGTTTGGTGACTTGAATTTTAATCGTCTTTTTATGATACCCGTTCCTTTATAAAAACAAAAGTTCAAGACATAAAATAGTAGAATGTTAGGCTTGAGAGTGACCCGGAGATCTTTTTGCAGGAGAAAAATTGAGGCCCAGTAAAGTTGAATGACATTCAGAGACAGGACTAAAAACTGAATCTACCATATCCCTTTCCACATCAATGAAACGTTTTAAGCATGTGGCCAAGTTATGTGGCTAAAGTGGAATGGATAGAGGTGAAAATAGAGAAGTGTATGTGGAAGGAGTAGGGGTTCAAGGTACCAGAGGAATCATTAATGTAAATTTGGTGGACATATTTTCATGTAGCTTTATTTATGAGAGGTTATGAAACAATGTAAATTTCTATCAATAAAAGATACTATAATTGAAGAAAGTTGGTGAAGTCTTATGATAGCCTACTATGTAGCCATTCAACGTGATATTTATAAAGAGATTGTGTTGATGTTTGAAAGTACTTATGATAAAAATAGAGGAAATGAACTCTAAAATCTGTTATCCATACAATGAAACAAAGACTAGACATACATTTGTAAAATATAGTATTTTAACATTAAATCTACCCATTTTGCTACTCAATTATTATGTGCCAGATTTTGTGCTAAGCTACCTATTATCTCATTCATCCCCATCAAAACGTTAAGAAGGGATTATGATTGCATGCTTTGAGTGAAGTGAGACTTAAGAAGACTTAATTAAGTCACTTGCAATCACAAAGCTAGGCTGTGGCTGCGTCAGGTGATAAATCATAGACTACTATCATTTAAATGATTTTTTTTTTCGTTTCTGCATTTTCTAATTCTGCACTGTGGAAATGTACTGCATTATACTTAAAAAAAATAAGTCAGATATCAACTAAAGAGATTATTGCAGCTTGTGCTTTATTTGGTGATCTGCTTTTTTTCCTCCCCAGCCAGTGGTTCTAGAATATGTCTTCATAGCTGGCTTTCTAGTCAGCTTTCAATTCATTAAGCGTTCATTTAGCACTTACTATGTTTAAAGTTTTATTGATTCTGTTTCCCCTCAGACCCACTGGGTGTGAGCCACAGAAAGCACCAGTTCCCGTTCATTGCAATGATCTTTGTAGGAGGGAAATGACTTCCTGTGCTTTTGCTTGTCCTTATTAGTTGAAGCCAGTGACCAGAGGATTTGCACAATAGGAATTGGCCTTCTTCTTATTTGTCCTCAGCAAATTCCTCACATTTGCATGAAAAACTCTTATTTCATAATTTCAATACACTGTTGCTTCACAATATTACCATCTCTGCCAAGGAAACAAGAAGCATTTTGAACTCCAAAAGCTGCCAACATGATTCATGTCAACAACATTATATGCCTCCGTATTCTGCTCTTAGTAACCTTATCTTTTCTCTTCTATAAATTGGGGGATCAGGAGTTTGCAAAGTATTCAAACTCCTTTTTATCTGCCTCGTGGCTTTACCAATGTCTTTATAACAATTTTCTGTAATTATTTTACTTCAATAAAACATTTGAAAGAATGTTACAATTATTTTTTTTAATGAATCTATGGTCCCATTCCTGTTGTTGTTTTTTGAAGAGTTCTAAGCCAAAACAGAAACTAAAAACTTTTTATTTTATTTACCTTAAAAAATTCTCAAACATAAAATTTTATTAACTAGAAAATAAAAATAATTTCCTGGAAGGCTTTTATTTTCAGAAGTTTTCTAAAGACATTTGGTAAATATTTCAAACTTATGAAACAATACAAATAATAATATCCATAATGAAAGTAACAATTATTGAGGCTTTACTACATGCTAGATACTATGATTTTTTTAAAAAAATAAAATGTTAGTTTGGCCGAGTACAGTGACTCATGCCTGTAATCCCAGCATTCTGGGAGGCCTAGGTGGGCGGATTCCATGAGCCCAGAAGTTCAAGACCAGCCTGGCCAACATGGCAAAACCCCATCTCTACAAAAAAAAAAAAAAAAAAAAAAAAATTAGTTGGGCATGGTGGCACACACCTCTAGTCCCAGCTACTCAGGAGGCTGAGGTGGGAGAGTCACTTGAGCCTGGAGAGGTGGAGGCTGCAGTGAGCTGTGATTGTACCACTGCACTCCATGGGTGACAGAGTGAGACCCTGTCTCAAATACATATATATGTAGCTTTACATATATATATATTTTATTTAATTATTCAGACAAAGTTCTGAGTTAAGTATTATTATGCCCATTATACCAATGAACAAGAGAGAAGCTTGGAGAAGCTGAGAAACTTGTGTCAGGACACACACCAGTAAATAGTAAGGCTAGGATTCACGCCCAGATCATCCCCACTCTAATACATAACGTTTAATAACCATAACATATTGCATGATTAAATTATATTTGGCAAATGAGAGGGGATTTATGTCCATTCAGTTTTAAATAAAATCACGGCTTGGAAAGCCAGAAAAGTTTTATTAACATCTATGTCGTTCAGTTAAGCTTATGTTGAGTGTATATCTTTTAAAAGAAAGCTGCTTCTAAATT
Source organism: Pongo pygmaeus (assembly GCF_028885625.2). NCBI lineage: Eukaryota > Metazoa > Chordata > Mammalia > Primates > Hominidae > Pongo > Pongo pygmaeus. The sequence goes on from NC_085930.1 coordinate 78,092,207, forward strand.
ATTGATCAAAGCCTGTGAAACTCAGGAAAGGAAGAAATCGCAGATCTAATTTATCAACCACAGATCCCTAAATACAAATTGATATAATCAAGTCAACCAGCCAATTTTAATAAACCTTGTATCCATATACATAATCAATACTATGAATTTAAATTAGCTGTCTCATATTTTTACAAGAATAGTCTGCAACATATAACACTTAGGGAGGAATATATGTGGTCATATGGGAAACATGTCTCTGTTGCAATAACGTCAAACTGAAAAGTTTTAAATTAAACATCGCTTGAAATATAATAGATGAATACATGGTTTAAAAATGTCCTGTAAAACTTTTAGTATTAACGAATATGACTACTCTCAATTCAGATACCACCATTTGTCATGCTCTATCAGGTACTTCACATACTTATTGCACTAAATTGTCACACAGTTTAGTGAGATAGGTATTACCTACAATTCAGGTCGGAGGAAATGGAGCCACATAGAAGGTAAATCACCTGTTCCAAAACCCACAGACATTAAAGGACCTGGCAGCAATTCATAGTAAGGTATGGTGGCGCTAAGTACTGCTGCTTTTTCAACTAAACAAGATTGCTTACCTCTGTAAGTGCTAGGCTTCCATTTCATATGGCTTGCAATTTTATCCTATTTTATTTTTACCAATACTTATTTATTTATTTTTGACATAAGGTATCACTCTGTCTCCCAGGCTGGAGCACAGTAGCATAATCATGGCTCACTGCAGCCTCAAACTCCTGGCCTCAAGGGGTCCTCTGGCCTCAGCGTCCCAAATAGCTGGGACTGTAGGTGTGTGCCACCACAATGGGCTAATATTTTTTCTTTTCTTCCTCCCTTCCTCCTCCTCCTCTTCCTTGTTCTTCTTCTTCTTCTTTCTTTTTTTTTTTTTGTAGAGATGGGGGTCTCCCTATTTTAATCATTCATGTCCTGGAATATCATAAAACAAGTTATATTTATTGGGAAAAAAGTAAAAAGCACACCTTAATCATATTTTTCTGTTTAAATTGCCTTGACAGTTTTACTAAGGCTTCTACACTAACCTTAATGTAAATGTTGTTTGTACAATTATTATAAAATATTTATGGGTGCTGGGACATCAGGATCCAATTATACATTTGCCTGCAAATTTAAAGAAGCAATAATTCATGGGCCTTTGAACAAAAATCCCAGTGCTTAATGAGTGAATAAGGGTTTCTTTGGTTTGGGAAACAAATGTTCTTAGAAAACACCTGCAAATAGATTATAAGAAGAATGTGAATGCATCACCAATCCTCCATCTCTTTCCTAGACGTCATCCCCTTCTACATAGGGTTTGCCATTAGGAATTTTTATTTTGGCCACCAGTAGTCACTAGTTGTCTGATCACAGACAAGTTGGTTGAACTTACTGAACTTCAGGTTAAAAACTAAAAGCTTATTTATTATGAAAATAATAAAATGGGCCGGGTATTGTGGCTTCACACCTGTAATCCTAACACTGTGGGAGGCCCAGGTGAGAGGACTGCTTAAAGCCAGGAGTTTGAAACCAGCCTGGGCAACATAGCAAAACCCTGTCTCTATTTTTCAAAAAAAAAAAAAAATTAAAAAGAATAAAAATGAGAATAATAAGATGAATATAATAATATGTCATCATTCATTTTATTATATTAAATGTAATTGTGATTGTGAAAAGAGGTTCGTAAATACAACACAAATTTGAATTTGTGTTCCTAGCGCTCTTAATACAATTCACCCAGTCCTGTCTTTCAATTTTATATATATTGAGGTCCAGGTAATAAAATGAAGTATGCAAGGACACACAGTAACATTTCTAAATATCAAGACTATGTTTTTCCTATTCTTTCATAACTACTTCTTGCAGCAACATAATTGCACAGATGCGCATTGCACAGCTCTAGAGGGCACCATTCACATTGTCATCTATGAATAACACAAGCCTTGAGACGGAGCTCAAAATGAATGGCACCCCCTGAAGTTGTGTGCCAGGTGGCCTTATTCAATATTGCCATCTCAACTGGCTTTTTCTTTCCTCTATTAGATACCTATCAACAAACCTCATTGTTTTAATATTTTTAAATGCCTGTCCATTTCAGTGATTACCTTTGCAACAATTTTTTTTTTAACTGAATAAATGGTCTGTGTCACATTTAAGTTTTTCTCAAAACCTAACACCTTTTTAGAGCCCTGCGGTTTTGGTGGCCATTGGAGACTTCAACACCCGCCTGAAATCTATGCTTTCAATATTGGCATTGCCAAAAATAAAGGATTCTTGACTATATCCTGAGTTTTTCCCTATTATTTGATAATGTCAATTCTTCAGCTTTCAGAAATATTATACCACCTTGTATTACTTTGTCCCACATCTTTCTGGCATCCTGATTGCCTTATTTAGCCCCTGACTAGCATTTCCTCTCCAAACCCAGGACTGTTAACATCTCCGAAGGGTTAGTTCTAAGCTCTCCATTGTTTCTTGTCTCTTAGCCATTGACTATATTCCACTGCCAAGATGAAGGCTTTTGGACTCAGACAGATCTATGTTTTGAATCCCAGCTCTGCTATTCATTATATGCATCTCTGCTGAACAGAACCTGGACTCTCTGAGTTGAATTCTTTCACTATCAGACAGAATTGATAACACTAATCTCATAAGATTGGTCTGAGGAATAAACGGTGCCATATTTAGAAAGCATCATACGTCCTCACAAATTATAGTCCTACTATGCTGATAATTTCTATCATTGCCTTTTCACTGGAATTTGAATTCTTTGTGGGCTGGAGACCATGCCAGCTGTGTTAATCTATTTTTATACTACTATGAATAAATACCCAAGACTGGGTAATTTATAAAGAAAAGAGGTTTAATGGACTCACAGTTCCACATGGCTGGGGAGGCCTCACCATCATGGTGGAAGGTGAAGGAAGAGCAGAGGTACATCTTACGTGGTGGTAGGCAAGACAGTGTGTGCAGGGGAACTGCCCTTTACAAAACCATCAGATCTCATAAGACATACACTATCATGAGAACAGCATGGGAAAAATCTGCCCCCACGATTCAATTGCTGCCACCAGGTCCCTCTCATGACATATGGGGATTATGGGAGCTACAATTCAATATGAGATTTGGGTGGGGAAGCAGTCAAACCATATCACCAACCTTGATCACTATTGTATACTTAGTGCCTAGAATGGTGCTTCCACATAGACAGTGCTACATACATGTAACCTGAATGTAAGCTGGCACCCATGTAGTAGAGTTTCTGAGGAGAATCCTAGTGACATTCACTCAGCCCAGGAGCCAAAAGTAGTGCAAACTGTAGCATATCCATTAACTTGCATTTCTCAGAAAAGGAAAACTGTTCATTCAAAATTTAAATTAATGCTTTGTAAAATCTTCTTTTCCCTTTTTCTTCTAACCTATCATCCTCTCATAGCTCTCATTTCTTTCTCAACTCCTCACCCAAAACTTATTTGCAAACTTCTTAGTTCTCTTCATTCCCTATATCCAGCAAGTTCTGCACCATGTTCATTTTGAAATATATGTTTTCAATGCACCTTAACTATAAATAATTGACTCATATTATTCCGTCATATTGTAAAGGATTCTGCAAAAGCCCTACTGCCTAACAAGGAGAGGTTACTACTAGAGCAGAAAAAGTGGAAACCGGTGTAAACCCAAGGGGACCATTAGAGTATAAGAAACAGTTCATGTTCAGTCTCCAGATGGGACAAATGAACATGTTCAAAGCAATAGAATGTGGAATCAGAATGAGGGAAGGCTCTGACCTAAACTGACTTTTGTGTTGCACTTCCTAATAATTTTGTGAAGTTCTACTCTTTCCCTCTTCATCATAAGTTCCTGAGAGCAGGGACTTTAGTAATTCATTTATTCCTTTTGTAACAGTGTCCCAGCAAAGAACTAAGCATAATGCAGATTCCCATAAGTTGAAAAGGCACTTGTAATACATCTGATTTAGCTTTCTTTAGGCCTGTAGAGACAAGGAGAAATAATCCTCCTCAAGAAGCTGAAGGGGGTAACTAGGGATACTAGATGCTGAGAGAATCTCTCTTAAAACATTGATAAAATCTCCCTTAATTCAAGTGCTTTATTATTTCACCCCACATACATTTGAATAGAGTGCTGGTAACAAGTCTCATTTGCCTACTGATGATATTACAGAGAAAACATTAATTGTTGGTGAAGAGTAGTTTAGAGAGTTTGACTAAAGAGTAGCATGATCTAATGGAAAGATGTAGATCTGAATTCTTATCTTTGCTCCAGCACTTATGAACTGTATGATGTGAAACACGTCCTTTAATCTTTCTGTCTTAATTTCTATCTTTACCTGACTTCATCTTGTAGGGATGTTAGAGATAAACAAAATATTTGATGTAATACCTAGCATAGAATATTTCCTAAAAATTTGGTAGTATGGCCTTCATAATACTACAGTATTTTCTATATATTTTAACCTGAAGCTAGCAACCCAAAAATACAATCTTAAAAAAGAGAGATACTGAGGTTTTACCAAGAGTAAAATTTTCTTTACACTGCCATTTAATCTCTTTTTAAAAAATACAATCTCTATGCATTGATTATTCCCATTGCATTTTGTCTACTCCTTGCCAGTTTTACCACTCACATCCTTCTGACTTATGCTGATGTTTTTCAAATCTTGACTTAGTCACCTTTTGAATGCAATATTCAAGCTATCTAATTGGGCTTCATAAACCAACTCCTCCTGGATTTCAGTTATTTTCTCTGCTTGGTTTTGAGTTTCCCATTTAGGTTTGTTCGGATCTTGGCACAGGTCCAGAGGAAGGCAACACGCCTGGGGTGGGGCATCCCTAGACACAATGTTTTACCAGGTATGGGAGAAGTCTCTATGCCCCTGGTTATCTTGCAAAACCTCATTTGCTTCTGGCTGAGAACAGATTGCTCTCACCCTCCCCTTCATTTCGTAACTGTGAGAACAAAGAAGTCTGCTCCTGTGAGAGATAAAGTATTCAGCAGTGTTTGAGATGATTAGAAACAAGAAATAGATTTCTTGTGGGTTTTGACAGGGCTTTCTCCTCTGCACTGGTGGAAGACAGAGCTTTAGTCAACATTCTGCTACTAGCCAAGAGGTTTACCGCAATTCTGATCCAAGCCTAACCCTGCAAAACAAAGAATTTCTTCATGCCATGAATAATCTGTGTTCTGCAGGCTGGGTGACCTCCTTCCCCGAAATGAAGTGCATAAGTGACTTTCGGTCTAACAAGTTTATAGAGTGACTTCAGGGAAATCTCATGTTTAATCTGTGTATTGACCATGTAAATATGTGGCTTTGAATGTGATTGTTTGCTGCTGATGAGCCATCAATCAGGCTGCATTTTAAACTTGTTTTTGAAGCAGTATTTACTTGAAATGAGTGTTTAGAAGAGAGGGAGGAAGAGGGGGACATTTTAGAAATGTTCTTTGAGGCTGTTTTATAGATGTCCATGACACCTATTTGCACATTTTGGGACTTTTATTCAAGTCAAAAAACGTTTACTGAGCACACACAATATCCTCAGAAATGAACTATAAATCAGGACATAACATTATCAGTAAGATTTTATGCTTACTCTGGGCTAATGCCTATTCTGCTTTCTGGGGATTACCAAGAGCTAAGAGAGTTGTATTTGTTTTCTAGGTTGCTGTAACAAATTACTACAAACCTGGAGGCATAAAACAACAGAAATGTATTTTCTCATAATTATGAAGGCCAGAAGTCCAAACTCAAAGTGTTGGCAAGGTCAAACTTCCTCCAAAGTTGTAAGGGAGAATCTGCTGCATGCCTATCTTTTAACTTATGGTAGGCGCCATCAACCCTCAGCATTCCTTGGCTCGTAGTTGCATCATTCCAATCTTTGCTGCTCTCTTCATATTGCCTTCTCTGTGTATGTCCTCCATTTTGTGTCTGTCTCTGACTCCCTCTTCCTTTTGCTTTGAAGGATACATGTGTGATTGTTAGTTTTATATATTAACTTGACAGGGCCAATAGATAGGACACCAAAATCCCTCTCCATCTGTGGACATGAGAACCTCAAAAAAAAAAGTTATCTGCCTCCAAAATACAATGATGGACAGGTATAATTAATAGTTATAAACATTGCCATTTTAAGGGAGACAATGGAAGAAACAAAGTGGTCACTGATGCCAAGCAAGTTCAAAATCCAGCAAGGAAAATTTCCTTAGGTTTCAAGACCTGACAATTATTTTCTGTTGCTTGAAGCTATGATCTCTGGGTCTGGAGCTTTGCCTTCTGTACCCAAGGCTCTGCACTCAGAGTCATTCTTCTCTTTTTTTTGAATGATAATACACGTTTGTAGCCAACTAGTTCTATCAGCCCATTTTCTGCCTATAAAATCCCAGAAGTCTGACAGTCTGCCTTCATTATGTCCCATATATGTCCCTTTCAGGCCAGTCTGGCAGTGTTTCTGCTGATACAATATTCCCAAAAACCTTGTGGGTCTCCCATGTTTGTCACAGGGACTCATATAATTAGACAACAGCATACTCCGTAGTCCTTTCCTGGATAACCCCAACTCTTGTTAGCTTCTGTTGAGACGGTTGAGTGAGTTCAGAAGTCACACATCTGCAATTATTAAATTGCTGTCCAGCCACATCCTTGGCTTTCTCTTAAGAGCATTTTTTTTTTCTAACGGTAAGCCTTAGTCTCAATATTAGTTAGGTTTCTTATTAATCCTGATAGGTTGTAAATTTCAAAAATTATTAAATCCTCATTTCTTTCTGCTTAACAGTTCCTTCCTCAATCCATTTATTCCCTCTTGAATTCTACAATAAGCATCAAGAAGAAACCAGGTTGCACTTTTTGACAGCAGACCTGGTCACCTCCTTAGCTAAATATCCAAGTTCATTGCTTATAAATCCTGCTTTTGACACAAAAATTGTAGGACACAATTAAGCCAACTTTTCTGCCGGTATATAATAAGGATCCCTTTTCCTCCAGTTTCCAATAACACGCTGCTTATTCCTGGTGCTGAATCCTCTCCTGCAGTGCTTCTAACATTCATATTTCTACCAATATTCTTTCTATGACAACACATGTATTCTCTAAAACTATTGAAGACTTCCCTACCTTGTTCCTCACTTTGTTCTGAGCTATCACTAGAATCTCCTTCAATGTCCACATTTCTACAAATAGTCTGTTCAAAGATGTGGAGTCCTTTGTTATCATGCTTCCTCAAGTTCTTCCAGCTTATATCACTATGCAATTGCAAAGCCACTTCTACATTTTTAGAAATTTATTACAACAAATATAAAAAAACTGAACCTGGCCTGGTGGCTCATGCCTATAGTCTCAGCACTTTGGGAAGCCGAAGTGGGAGGATCACTTGAGTCCAGGAGTTCGAGACCAGCCTTGGTAACATGGCAAAACACTGTCTCTACAAAAAAATAAAAAATTAGCCAGACCTGATGGCTACTGTCAGGTACTATCCCAACTACTTGAGAGGCTGGGGTAGGAGGATTGCTTGAGCCCAGGTGGTCGAGGCTGCAGTGAGACATGATCTTGCCATTGCACTCCAGTCTGGGTAGCAGAGTGAGACCCTGTCTCAAAATAAAGCAAAACAAAATGAAATCTGTATTGGTTTTCTATTACCACCATAACGAAGTACCACATGTCTGGTGGCTTAAAAGAACATAAATTTATATTCTCCAAATTCTAGAGGTCAGAAATCTGAAATCAGTTTCACTGAGTTGAAATCAGTGACAGAAGGGCTGTGCTCCCTCTGAAACCTCATGGAGATAATTTGTTCTTTGCCTCTTCCAGCTTCTGGTGGCTGTAGCAATTCCTTAGCTTGTGGGCCCATCACTTCAATCTCTGTCTATGTCTCACATCAGCCACTCTTCTTCTGTCTGTCTTCTTCTTCTTTGTGTGTCTGTGTCCAAATTTCTTCCACCTCTCTGTGATAAGGATGGATGTGATCACATTTACCTTGCACTAGGATAATCCAGGATAGCTCCTCCTCTCAAGGTCCTTAGATTAATAACATCTTTTGCCCTATAAGACAAATAGTCATTTTTTGCCATATAAGGTAATAGTTACAAATCCTGGGGATTAGAATACGGACATGTCTTTTTGTGGGGGCCACCTCAATGCCTACTATAACAATTAATAATCAATAATATCCTGTTTTATGTCAGACATTCTGCTAAGCATTTTAAATATTATTTCATTTAGGCTTTAAAAAGATACCTTAAAGAATGTGTTATTATCTCCATTTTATAGATGAAGAGTTAAAAATCAGAGAGGAATTGTCTAAATTTATTTTGTGTTGCTATAAAGGAATACCTGAGACTGAATGATTCATAAAGAAAAAATTATTTGGCTCACAATTCTGCTGGCTGGAAGATTGGGCATCGTGTGAAAGGCTCAGGTTGCTTCCACTCAGAGTGGAAGGGGAAGGGAAGCTGGCATGTGCAGAGATCACACGCTGAGACAGGAAGCAAGAGAGACCATAGAGAGGTGACAGGATCTTTTTAACAACAGGCTCTTATGGAAACTAAGAGTGAGAACTCACTCACCACCACACCTCCAGGTGGAAGATTCATTGTTGTGCGATGGCAGCATTAAATTTAAGCAATGAGCGGGGAGACTGTGCAACTTAAAGCACCACTTTGTTTCATGTTTCTGATCCGGTGAAAGATTTATAGCAAGGAAACTAGACAGATCATGAAATGAAGCTGGCCAATCCTGAGTGTTCATGAAGCAACAACTTGGTATCAAGTTTTCTGTGAGTCACCCTTGAGTAAGACCAATTAGAGAAGATGGAGTTCTTTCCTGAAAGAGAAAGCTAATAATCATTTAAATGCACATGATAGAAATATTAAACACTGGTGATGGAAAGTAAAAGGTCAAGTATCAGCAATGGCCTGAGATGGAAGAAGCTTTGGAAAATTGGCAGAGACACAGTCTTCAGTAGAAACATGTGGCTGAGCAGACAGAAAAGGAGAAGCAGATGGAGGTGATGGATGATAAGCTGTGTGTTTTTGTGTGGGTTTGTCTGATTGGAGTAGAACTCAAGGACTGGATTGAAGAGGGAGGTAATTAGGTAATTTCTTTTTCTCCAAACCACTGAGTTTTTGTTTTACTTTATAAAATAACACCTATTAGTTACCATTATTAGTAGTAGTAGTGTTTCAAACATAAACTATGTTAATGTGATATACAAATCACACAAACACATAAGTAAACATAGAAAATAAAGACTGCTGGTAATGGCAACTTGCAGAAATAAGCATTGTTAACATTTCATTCTGAATGTTTCCTATTGTATATATTCATCCATGTCTATTTGTACACTTTTCTTCTACTTTGGGGTTATGATACACAACCTACCCTGTAGCCTGTTTTCTTTTCTTTACTTAAAAATCTAAAATTTTTCATATTACATATTCCTCCTAAACATAATTTTAATGGTTGTATAACTTTTTGTTACACAGGTATATTAACACCAACTTAAATAATTTTTTATTTTTCAGTATTCAGATTGTTTCCTATTTTAGCTTCTTATAATATTAATCTGATCAACAAATTTGCTTCCATGTATTATGTGCATGTAAATTGGATTATCATTTTAAGTGTGAGACAAGAAATTCCCAGCAGTTATTCAATATTAATATGTTGCTCTCTCTCTTCTCCCTGCATATATTACACACACACACACACACACACACACACACACACACACACATGCATGTATGTATACATATACACACAGGCATATAAAATAACACTACAAAACAAGTAGCAATATACCAGCAAGGCTGAAGAGGTAACTGAAATACATAGATGGAAAATCCAAGATTCAAATTCAGTTCTCCCTAACAACAAATTCTAAATTCTCTCCTCTATGACACTACTGCTAATAGTAATAATAACTCGCCTTAGTTGAGCACTAACTATGTGCTAGGCAAGGTACTAAATGTTTTATGTAAACTGTCTCATATAACCCTTACAACATCTCTATAAGGCTGTAGAGGCAAAAAGGGAGTGATCCCTTTTCTCCTCATAAAGGGTCATGGCCAAAACTCCTATAACAAAAGAGAGTTTGATAAGAGACAAGCATAACAAATTTATTACGTGCATAGGAGTCATACAAAAAAATATTAAAAACTCAAAAAAGGGCCAGATGATTGATGCTTAAATATCCTCTTCATTGGAGAGAGGAAGGTGAATGAATAGACCCAAGGACAAGATAATGATTTATAAAAGATTCTCTTTGGATGCTGAATGTGACCAAAAAACAAACAATAGCTTGTGGACAAGTTAGAGAAGGGTGTGGGGCAGAACTGCACTGTGAACAAAGCTTGTCTTATTATGCAAGTACAGTTCCCCAAGTAATTTCTCACAACTGCCCTTGAAAGAATAGATGAAAAGTCTGTCTGCACGTGGTAACAATTTCCAGTCTCTCCTCTTCTCCAGTGTTAATCCTTCCTGGTTATTTAATGAGATTCCTAAGAAGAGAGTTTTAAGATAATTTCCTTTAATTTACAAGAAGTTTTCTCAGCCAAATAGGGAAATTTCAGAGAAAGCCCCTTTTGGAAAATCAAAAGGATCAGAGAAACAGGAAGGCAGAGGAAGGTCAGAGGGAGACCTTAAAGGTGCTTCTTTACTTTGGCATGCCAGAGCAGCATATTTTGAGGTATTGGTTTCTGAGCCCTAACAAGGTAAACAACTATTATTATAACCATTTTAGAGTTGAAGAAAAATGAGCAAAAATAATTTAATAATTTCTGCAAGGTCACACCACTAGTTACTATATTTGTCAAGAAGTCTCAATGTGTAGAGGGTAGACATACATTACAAGATGACTTCATATTTGGATGTACTATGTGGGTTTGAGATAGGATTTTTTGGTACCTATAATAGTCATACTGGCAAACGTTACAATGGTGGCAGTAGACTTTCTTGGTTAACAGTACAGACTCTAGAGACAGACTGCTCAAATTCAAATTTGAGCTCTGGCACACCTAGCTGTGTGACCTTAGTCAAGTTAATTAATACCTCTGTGCCTAAGTTTTCTCATCTCTAAAATTGGGATAATTATAATAGATAGTTATGAAAATTAAATGAGATAATTAAATAGACAGCTCCCTTACAGTAAGGCTTCAATAAATATTAACTAATATCCAAAGAAGTAATAAACACAATGACAAAAAGCATCAAATAAAAATTAACACATAAATAGAGGCGTTTGCTCCTAGACTGAGCTATGAAAAATGAGGCTTCCTTTGGAAAATTCCAATTAGGCTTTCATCTGTTAACATTTAGAATATAGTAAAAATTTAAAAATAGTACAAAAACATAGTAACTTAATTTTGACTCTATTGTATGTCATAAAATAATTGGCTATTCACTCTTCTCAAATGAAGAGAGCTGGTAGCTCACTGCTGGGTGAGCCCTCAGATGAAAACTCATTCACAGAAAGAACCAGGATCAGTTTTCTAGCATTTAGGAAAACACATCCAAAGAGATATAAACAAAAGTCTGCGGACACGGCCCAGAGAAAGTCTGATATGTGAACAGGAGCTAAGTGAGCTAGGGAGAATGCCTTTCTCACTCCTCCAGTCGACACTTACAAGTCCCCAAGCTTGATGACCTTGGCTCATCCTAAATAAGACATCTGTACCATATCTGGTAAGACAGGGGCTGAGGGGATACGGAATGAAAGAATTTTATACTGAAATGGGACATTGGTCCAAACACTGAGGCAATAGAGATCCTGAAAGCAGGAGTAAGTGACTCACACAAAATGGCTAGAATCCAGGTTTCCAAGCACGGTCGGTTCAGTGCTCTTTGATTCTACCACCTTGCCTCATTTATGTATGTGTAAATATGTGTGTTCATGGACATATATTTATTTATTACATGATTGTGTTATGTATGTATATATGTGAATATGTGTTTATGTGATTGGATATTTATATGCATGAATATGTGTATAAATGTGTATGCATGAATATGTTAACAGATATGCATGATATCTGTATATATATATGTGTATTTCATTCTGTATATTCTATCAAGTACCTACTGACAGCTCCGTTGCATAATTTGTGTCATGAATAATTAATAATATCCATACAAGAAGTTTAGGTTAATTTACATCAAAATGTTTTTTGAACACATTTAGAAATTTTTCACAGCTACACATACAGCTGCATGGTTATAGATTGGGTTTTTGTGTTCATGGACTTTGTTTTGCTGATGCAGTGCTGAACGGCACAGGCATTTTCAAAAAAGCACATCTCAAAGGACAAGATCAAATGACATTGTAACTGAAGTCTGCATTTTTGGTAAGACTTTCCCTCTGCTTCTTTGTCACCATGCATGAGACAAACTGTGCTGTGCTGTTTCAGACAAAGGGGCTTGCAAGAGAGAGGCATTAAGACTTTGCTTTATTTCTTATGTATTTGTTTATTCACAGTGTGCAAAACCATGTCCTCCCTTTTACTCTTGTAATGGAAGGAAATTGTAATTCATTTCCTTAATGAAAAATATGCTATGGTTTACCTCACATGTAGAAAAAAGCCATTATTACTACCACAGCTATTGTTTTCCATTAATAAAATTCATTCATTTGCTCTAAATCAGAATTACATTTCTTTTTCTCTTAACTCTTACTTTTCTTTTAGATAATAATCAAAGCTCAGTGGTAAGAAAAGTTATAGAGGCCCCTTGGTCAAATGCCATAATCTCCTAAACCTTCCCTCTTATAGAGATCAGAACTGCAATTCAGGCACATTGATTGGTTTGATTTCTTTGCATTGAAATAGTCTGCTTTTCCCCATCACACTAGGATGTAGAAAAGTGAGGAATAATTTCTATGTTCTCTCATTTTGATCTTTATTAGAATGTGATGTTGGGAATCTGCTTATTGGCATATTCAGCCTTGTTACCAAGATGCGTGCTGTTGAGGCCATAAAACAGACAGCTCAACTTGAAGATTAAGGCAATTGCGTGCCATTCTGTTCAATGCTGGTTTGCAGTTTGGGGGTAGTAAGTATGTCTGCCAGGCAGGCAAGTTCTGTTACATGGCACTGGTACAGTGCCTAGCACTTAGGGGACTAGGTAAATGAATGAATAAGCATGTGCATTTTGCCACTCCCTCATACCACTGGTATCATTGTTTTGTCTATTTTTTGCCCCAATTATCAATTTTAATTTATAAATATTGCATAAAAGAAATTTGTATAAAGCAAGTACCTTTTGCTAGTTATTATTAATAAAATACATATGTAAGTATAGCACCATTTATTTAAATTCATTGTTGTATTCCTTCCACACAAATGTAGGACACAGAACACACCTTGGGAAACACTGAAGTTGGAAAGTTCTCAAGTAATAATAATAGTGATAATAAAGAATAGTTATACAAAGCAGCTATCATTTAAGTACCCAGTATCTACAAAGTTAGCTCATTCAATTTAATTGTCATACTTATGAGGAAATCGTTATTTTTCCCACTTTACAAGCAAGAAAATTGATATTTAACAAAGTGAAGAATTCATATGATAAAACTTATAATAGCAATCATAAAACAGTTATTGATAAAAACTGATTTTATGCTGAGATTTATCAACAATATAGTATTTGATTTTCACAATGACCCTAGGAGGTGAGAATTGTTACCTTCATTAACAGATGAGGAAACTTTAAATAGCCCAGTCACTTAACTACTAAGTGGAATAGTCAGTATTTGAGCCCACCTGTCTCTATGACCTAATCCTGCAACACATGCCTTAATCTAGGAGAACTTGCAAATTCCACCATAGCAGTCAAGAGCACACAGTAGTCCCCCCTTACTCAGAAGTGATATGTTCCAAGACCCCCAGTGGATGCCTTAAATCTCCAATGGTACAGAACCCTATGTATACTTGCTGAATTTTTTTTCCTTCTTCACAATTTCACAGGTAGAAGATTCATTCTTACCATAGATTTTAGCAACTTAAGCATACCATTTTTTCTCACCTTATTAAATGGAGAACTTTCACTTTTTCACTGAAAGGAAGCATTTTACAGCTTTTTTTGGTATATCCAAATTGTCAGCATCACTACTCTTGTGCTTTGAGGCCACCATGAAGTAAAAGAAGGGTTACTTGAACATAAGCACTGCAATACCACAGCAGTCCATCTGGTAATTGAGCCGGCTATGAAGTGACTAACAGATGGGTGGGTAGAAAGTGTGGATATGCTGGACAAAAGAAGGATTTGTATCCAAGGCGAGGTGGAGCAGGAGCGCAGACTTCCCCAGGCCACTCAGAACGGTACATGACTAAAAACGTATGAATTGTTTATTTCTAGAATTTCCCATTTAAATTTTTTGGATGGTGGGTAAGCCAAACTGCAGATACGGTGAAACTATTGTACTTTATAGAATGGAGCAGTAGGAATACCTTCAAGATATTCTAGTTCCACTGTGTCACTCACAGGAAACAATTCTAGAACTGTAAGTTACCAAACTCTTCAGTTACTATGATTTCAAATGAATACAAGAACTAAGCTTGCTTTTTTTTTAAACTGTTCATTGGTGAAGGTGGCAGAGAATCATCCAGCATCAGTGAAATAACCAAGTATTTTTGGACTGTTAACCAAGTCATTTAGAGCTGTGTGTATATAGCTTGTTTGTATAAATTGAGAAGAAAGTCACCCAGCTCTAAGAGCAATGAAAGGTTACCAATTGACCTTTTGTCTTCTTTTGGGAAGCACAGAGGAGCAAGGAACAATTCAAGTTTTGAAGGGAGAGGATCCACAAAGTGTTATTTGTTTTCTTCCATTTGATTTCTTTATTCAGCTGAGCACTTCCTTGAAACTGATGCCCAGAGCTGTCATTTATCCACTTTTCCATTATCACATCTGAATCCCGCAGGCCCACTTCAAATGTGGAGGGATACACCTGCAGTTTCTGAATAGATTTCTTCAACAATGCCGCCCAATTGACTCACATTTAAAAATACTTTGATCGACCCATCTCTTTGTCACATGAAGCTGGAAACACTGACGGAGGCTGTTGGAAAGAAAGGTCTGGTTCCGTGGCCAAATACCTTGACTTTTCCAAAAACAGACTTTTTCTGTCTCTTCAGAAGAAGAATTACATGCAATGGGAAGATTGATGTTCCTCTGTCAGAAAGCTACCTTGGAACAGGTGCTCCCAATTAATTTCCATGAGCCACATTTATCCTGTGGTCAGATAATTAAAAAAAAATAACCTGGATAAACCTTCTTTTGCCAGTCTAATAACCACATTTGATGTAATAAAACAGCAAGCACTTAGGAATATTCCAATAAAAAAGATTTATTTTTATTCTGGTATATATCATGATGAATAATATTATTGATATTATAGAATTTAAAATTACATTAAATCAGAGCTATTTATGTTTATTATGAAAATGTACACAATATAGAAAAATATAAAGAAAAATTTCAATACACAGAAATATGGATATGCTTTATTTTCACTCCATTTTCACATATATATTGACATAGATGTAGTCAAACATTATTTAGAGTTTTATGAATTAATAACACAGTCATTAAAAAGTAATTAACCAAGTAATATTCATGGTCATTGCAAACTAATTGGAAAACATAAATAAATAAAATATAAGCAACACTTTCTTTTTAGTAGCACAATACTTTTTCTGATACATGTTATTTCTATTTGTTTGCTTTAAAATTCAAAAGATTATATTTATGCAGTAATGGATTTTTGTGGTTGTTATAGAGCCCATGTGCCCTGGGGAAGGATTTTAAATATCATGAAACTGAGTTCTTTCCAGTTTTCTTTCTCATGAAGGGGGCTGAAGAGATCAGCCCCTTAGCAAAGATTTGACTGAGATATAAAAGAGACAATTATGTACTCTATTACCAATTCGGATGGACTTTATGGTATTTAAATGAACAAAGCTCTCTTTGTCATTTCATTAACATGATTCCTTTTCAGAGAATGAGCAGTTCTCATCTACTTCCTCCATTTTGGGAAAACAGCCCAATTTCTCTCAAGCTCATTTGAAACGCAAAATGGTTGTTGATCTCTCCATAACTGATTGAGGATGTGTCTGGCCTCTGAGAGTACCTGAATCCATGGCTTATCTCAGACCACACTAGAGTGAGAAGTGCCGTGTTCTATTTGAGTGGAATAGTTACAGGTTCAAAACCACAGAACATAACAACCATTATTAATTTATAATTCCAAGGCATTTATTAGCTTGTTTTTCTCATTTTTTCTTTTTCCCTCTTAAAAAATGAAATGTGTAACATCTGAGACCAGAACATATTGTTCTAAAAGGGTTCAAATTTAAAATGCTGAATTTCTTCATTTGAACTTTCCCTAATTATGAGAATTTTAATACTTGCAAATTATTTTTTATTGTTTTATTTTACTTTTAAAAGTAATTTTATACATTAGCTAGTCTTACTAATTAAAATGCACACATCCAAATTGCCCATATTTAAGAAGCATGTCAAAAATAAATAAAAATAATGGATCCAGATGAACAATGAACTTTTATTTTACTTTGGCATATTTTAAGAACTATAAGCTCAGAAGTCTGTATGCATATTATTTTATATATTGTATGTTATTATATGTTCATTATCATATACACATAAGCATATTCATGTATTACCTATCATAGATGTTTGAAATGCTTGTTTCTAGGTGCTGTAAAGAATAGCACTTGAACATAAATTTAATTTACTCAGCAAGGCCATTTTTATACTTTCTGCAGAAAGGGTACACTTGCCAGCAGTTTTGCCATGAGAGTACACCGAACAAAGGAGACAGGGTTATTTATAACCTGAAGTGTCCACCATACTGTTGTGTCCAGTTCCATTGGCTGGAACGGGACCTCACATTTTGTTTTGTCTCAAAGGACTAGCAAATTAGAACTTTTTGAAGAGGCAAGGGTAGAAGAGAACAAAGGAAAGAGGAAGTAACTTGTGGAATGCTGAGAAAGGTAAAAACACCTTTAAATAAGGAAAAGGAACAGGCTATGACCTAATGCTTGCTTCAACCAGTATAAGCCTGCCAGGGCAAATATTTAGGCCAAATTGTGGGAGCTAAGAGCATAAAGTACATGGATTTCTTGACCACGGCTAGCAGATATTTAAGAATGTTAGCACAGGTCTTTGAATAAATTTTGCTTCTAAGAGAAGTTACTATTTATTCCTAATTAAATGGGGAGGAAAATCTTTGAAGAGGAACCTTTACTTTATTTTTTACAATAGAGTTCAATATAAAAAGCTGGGGAAGGGCCGGGTGCCGTGGCTCATGCCTGTAATGCCAGCACTTTGGGAGGCTGAGGCGAGCAGATCACAAGGTCAGGAGATCGAGACCATCCTGGCTAACACAGTGAAACCCCGTCTCTACTAAAAATACAAAAAATTAGCCGGGTGTGGTGGCGGGCACCTGTAGTCCCAGCTACTGGGGAGGCTGGGGCAGGAGAATGGCATGAACCCAGGAGGCGGAGCTTGCAGTGAGCCGAGATCACGCCACTGCACTCCAGCCTGGGCGACAGAGTGAGATTCCGTCTCAAAAAAAAAAAAAAAAAAAAAGCTGGGGAGGATTTTTTGCCTGATAGATACTAAGGAGAGACCTCCATATTGTCTCTTTGGGTCTTGGTAATGCTTATATAAGCTACCTCTTTGTATAAGACATTGAAACACACACCTTGAGCCTGCTCTCTCAGTATTACTCTTTTAGGAGTGAAAAGAAGTAGTCCAGTATTGAACATTAGTTAAAATAAGGACCCAAATATCTGTGTAATTAAGTTCTTAAACAACAGAGTAGAAATGGAAGCAAACTTTAAATACCCTACTTAAGATGGATCTGTAAAATTCTTTGGAACTACTCAAGTTTCTGTGTTACTTCATGGATCTTTTGCCTAAGATGAGACCTCTTCCTTGAGTGCTCTTTTATCCATTTCAACTCATCCCTGAGACCCTTAATTTAGCTAAATCCCATTCATTGTTTGAGTAAAGTGAGTACAGATTTTGGGGACCTAAAGCATATGTAGGTTTGAGGGACTTATTTTAAGAAAAAGAATATAAAGTTACAAATAGAAAAGGTATGTTGGAAATGAATGTTGATTACGAATAAGAAAATAAATCACAACAAATAACTGCACACTTAAGATTCAGCCCACTTTCTTCCAAGGTCTCTTTAGGCAATTTAATTAAAATGCTTAAGAAGAAATGATACCTGTTTGCATCCTGGATTTTCCTCCCCAACTTTAACACTCATTCCTCTCAGGGACCTGCCCAAGGGAGAAACCAAAAAACTGAAGTTTCTCTAAAAATTGTGTTTTAATTGACACATTGTACATATGGGGTACAATGAAATCTTATCATCTGTGACAACATGAATAGACTTGGATAGCATCATGTTAAGTAAAATAAGCCAGACACAGGACAAATAATAATCACACTCATGTAAAATCTAAAAAAAAAAAAAAAAAGAGTTGGTATCATAGAAGCAGAGTGGAACAGTGGTTAACCAGAGCCTGTCGGGGGAGAATGAAGAGGGGTTGGTCAAGGGCTTCTTGAGCATTATGGCGAGTCTCAGGCTGTCCCTTCTTGTAAGAAATCTTCTCTGTTTGCTTTCAGTATTCCTCCCCTGAGCTTCTGTGGCATATTATATCCTCCTCTATCTTAGCATTTACCACCTTGTATTTTAGATGCCCTAATTAGAATAGGAGTCTTTAGGACAGGATATCTGAATCCCTCCCCATTTTATCGCCAATTTTCAGCACAGTTCTTATCATATAATATGCACCAAATAAATATTTTCCAAAATAGCAAATAATTGCATAGTGCTTACCATATACTGGGCTCTTTTCTAAGTATTTTACATCTCCTCACTAGAACAAAGCTAACTTTCTTATCAATATCATATAGATGAGGAAACTAAGAAGTAGAGAGCTTAAATAACTTGCCCAAGTCCAGAGAGTCAGTTCACACTGGAGCTGAAATTCAAATCCAGGCAGTGTGCTAATACAGTTCATGCTCTTGACCCTATGCAATACTGCCTCTCAAAAGGGATGCTTTTCTTCACTCCTGCTTTAAGTGGCATTTCAACTCTATGCCTCAAGGCATGGTTTGCTACAATGGCCGACTCCTTAAGAATTGATAATCCAATTTGTGAATTTTTGAAGACTTGCAGCCTGTTCACCCCCCCTACAGCTTCGTGCCTGTAGGAAACACTTACATGCTTGTTAGTACCTCCCCAGAGATGTTGCCAGGAGAGGAGACCATATTACTTCCTTTGTCCTCTACATCCCCCAGTTATTCTTAATCCTACTGGGGTCTCTAAAAGCTAATCTTGTAGTAGCTTGTCTGTATGTGTGGATTCCAAATAGGAAGTAACCCTTTATTATCTATACTTACCCTTTTCACCCGTTAAGGGTTGATCATCCAAACCAATCCTCTCCTTGGAAAGATGTGTTAAGTACACAAATGGAAGCTCAAAATATGTTCTTTCAGCAGTTGAAAGATTTTTAGTGGGAGAGTGACAGAATAAAAACTATATTTAAAGAGGATTAGGAGATGCATTGCAGAAGAGAAAGAGATGGGAGATGAGGAGATGAGTGAAGAGCAAACTGGTTTCACATTGCAGCAGCTTCCAATGTGGACACTGACCCTGCAAACCTGCCAACCATTTGTAACACTTTACTTTAAAATAATTATTTCCTGAAACTGATTTTGGTATAATTTCCCAAGTCTAGTGATTCTCATAAGAATTTATTTTGAGAACCTTGTGTATCAGTCCATTCTCACGCTACTATAAAGAACTGCCCAAGACTGGGTAATTTATAAAGGAAAGAGGTTTAACTGACTCACAGTTCCGCAGGGCTGGGGAGGCCTCAGGAAACTTACAATCATAGTAGAAGGGGAAACAAATGCATCCTTCTTCAAATGGCAGCAGGAAGGAGAAGTAGTGCTGAGCAAAGGGGGAAAAGTCCCTTATAAAAACCATCAGATCTTGTGGGAACTCACTCATCATCATGAGAAAAGCAGCATGGGGGTAACTGTCCTCATGATTCAGTTACCTCTTACCAGGTCCCTCCCATGACACATGGGGATTATGGGAACTACAATTCAAGATGAGATTTGGGTGAGGACACAGCCAAACCATATCACCTTGTGAGGAGAATATTTATTTAGTTTTGAAGATAAAGTTGGCATAGGCAAAGGGTTAATTAAAGTAATAATTTATACTTATATTTCGTAGCCAGCAAGCAAAGCTCACTAAAATTTCCTTATATCAAGGTTTATTTCTATTATGTAGAATTTTCTGTTTGTAACAGGAATTAAGCTCTGGGGAAATTTCTCTTGAAATTACAAGCATCTAAAGAGGGAAGTCTTCTCTAGCCAAGAGATAGCTTTTGCGATGTTGTAATCCAGACTATATATGTTTTATGCAACATTAATCTGCCTCATTTTGCTCAGATGAGAGGTTTTATATGTCATTCCCAGGAAAAAAATTGGTGACCATAACTACATAATGAAGTTGACTTCCTAGTGGCTTATCAGGATTGGGTTCCTGAAATTTTTCAAAGCATTCAGGAAGCCTGGCAGAAATGAGCAGAATTATTTCACAGTAAAATTTCATTCATTTAGAAGGCACTCATTTGCCTTCTAATGGGGAATGGCTGGAGTGACCTTTAACGGGCACTACCTACTCAACAGAGTTTTATAAAACCTATTGAGGAAAGCAAACTCTTTTAAAGCATTTGTTATCACTTTAGAGGCACCATTTCAAAAGCTGATGAATTAATTAAAATAATTATTACCTCCTTGTGTAAGCAAGTCTCCTAGAATTTCTATCTTATTAATGCTACTAGCTTAGTTTGAGTTCATTTACATCTTAAAATACCACTTTTAAAATTTTGATCGAATTCTTGCCATTCCAATCACTATCACTTCTTTGTTTGATGCTATTTTGTATTGACTTAATAGAATAGACATTTTTGTCCATCTAAAAATGTTATTTGGCAAATATTCAATGAAGCTATTATGCATTGGATACTTTTCTAATATGTGGCCGTTTTGGAGACTTTAGGGGTGGGTTTTCATACAATATAGTTTTTTAGTGCTCAAGTCCGTCTGTCTTTTGATAATTACCAGTTTCCTTGTCCTTGTGTCCATTTTCAGTGTAGGAACTGCTTTTTGTTGCGTGTGGGTTCCCTTTTTGCAGTATGGCTTAGCATTTGGTAGAAGCTTATTATTTTTCTTGAAAAACAAATTAATGAGTGAGTCAACAAATGAGTGACTCAGGCTTTTATTTGTTGTGCACTAAATCTGAAGTCAATAATTTTAGAGACTACAGAATTATTTGGCAAAGAAGATCCTGGCATGGTATTCCATCTACATGGAAAGGAGCTACAAGAATCCAAGAGAGCAGGGAAGTGGAAGATTGTAAGAAGACAACAGACAGGCACCAAAGTGCTACATAGGCACAGAGGGTCCAGAGAGTCAGCAAGAATGACCCCTCAGTGAAAGTCCAACTATGGGGTCAGAAATGTTAGCTATATCCCCAAATCAGTGAGAGGCAAATAGGGGAAATATCTCCATTTGTTTATTCACTTTTCATACAGTTGTTATTCACTATACATTTGTTTATTCACTTTTCACACAGTTGTTAATCTCAACTATTTATAGTGTGCTACTACTATTTACCAGATAGTATATTAGCTGCTGTCTAGAACATATGGTTATGTCTGGCATCTGATGGTTGCTCAATATCTGTTTATTAAATGGAATTGGCTGAAGAGAAGTGACATAAAGTGAGTAAGGCTGAAGTAAATCTGGAACAAAGGGAAGAAAAGCTTAGGCAAGTTGCCCATGTAGTAATAA
The DNA here is from genome assembly GCF_028885625.2 of Pongo pygmaeus. Classification (NCBI taxonomy): domain Eukaryota; kingdom Metazoa; phylum Chordata; class Mammalia; order Primates; family Hominidae; genus Pongo; species Pongo pygmaeus. The sequence goes on from NC_085930.1 coordinate 78,114,129, forward strand.
AGCAGCCATGAGTCTCTCCACAACTTTCTCTGCACCTTATCAGCGACAATGAAACTCACCCAGAATGTTTTGCAATCAAGCATGCTATCCAAATTTATTGTTACATCTTCTTATATAATTTATCATTGGCCTTTCTGTTCTTAAAGTAAAAGAGTGAATTTGAGTTGAGAAGATTTCCTGGCTCTTGAAGAACTGCAGTCAATGTGTCACAAGCCCACAGTCCCATGTGGACTCAGTAATACCTACAGTAGAATTAGCTATGACTGGATAAACACAAATCATACATTTACTAGTTTGTCATCAATCCTGTTTTGATCAGCTACTCTGTGTAAACATGGAGATGAAACATTAAGAGTAGGCAATCCAAAGAGCAGTGAAAGAAACAGGTACTTTTTCTGTATTAAAAATGTTTTTATTTTCTCATTGAGTACTACACTGAGCTGCTGAGTCTTAAGGTGAAATAATTTGAAGCCTAAAGATCTTCTTCCAGTTTTTCTGTATACAACCAAAGGCTTATGACCATATTAAGCATGGGGAAGAGAATTGTCCTTGGTATCTACAGTTCCTAAGACTATTTTGCATACAATAAACTGATCAAAATCAGCTAATTGAACTGAGTTTGGAAAATGCATGTGGATTCAGTTGGCAGACAGAAATCACGCTGTCAGATCAGCTATAGCATGTAAGAGGGGAATGAGAAGACAATGAAATCAAGGATGGATTAATCTCAAAGGGGAGAGAATATGCACTAACAAATCCTGAAGTGGAATTGGAAGAACAGAGATAATAGCCATGGATCAAGAAGAACAAAACAAGCCGATAATTGAGGAGTCCTGTTGATCGATTCACATTTTAGACCCTGATTTTGACACTGTCAACTGATATACATAGTCTTCCAGCATTTCTTTCAGAGGAATAGCTCATATATCTATTAAATGTGAGTTAAAAATGAACTGAATGTCTATGCTTCTTTGTAGTTAAAAGAATAATTTGAAAATCTTGGCATTTCTAGAAACTTCTGTAGGTTGAGTCATATCTCATCCCCCAAAATCTTGTCTTTCATGATGTCAACAAATACTTGACATTATGTAGGTAAATCAAATGTTGCAAGAAATGTTTATGTAGTCTCTACACATTTAAAGCCAACAGCTTTACTCCCTTTCTTTTGAAGAAAAAACTTTACATTTTGGATGATGTGGTGGTGAGGTGTTCTGGTTCTTATGCAGCAAATCGACTGCATTAACATGTTTCAACTATAAATTATCTGAGAAACTATCAGCTTTTAAAATTTTTTATTCCTAAAATATCAAGGACTAACAATAGAAATTTCTGACAAGCCTACTATATAACAGTAAGAAGGAATACATTAAAAAAGAAACCAAAGCCACTCCTGTTAAAAAAATAGATTAAAAAAGCAGTATATAATTTGTTTCCTAATTGTACAGTGTGGACTAAAATTTTGTAGATGTCCACAAGACATCATGAGTAAATATTAATGGTTGTAAAGGCCAGGAGATTAAACTTGACATATGGTTGGCTCCGGATGTGACCTTGGGCCTCCCTGACTAGAAAGTCACTGCTCTTTTCCAAATACTCTAAAACTAGAAAAAGCTAGCTTGGAAAATTTGCTGAGCCAGGAAAAAAAGAAAAGAAACTGATTATGCACTAAACTCTAAGAAGATCAGAGAACACGTTCTTAAGACAAACCTCAAAGGTGAGCAATCGTCTGTTTCCAAGAAAACAAGACTTGCAAAGTCTACTCCAGCATTTTTGCCAAAGAATATCGAGTTTAAATAAAGGCAGGCATAAAATGAGCTTTAAAAGATTCACTGAAAATATATTCTTAAAAAAATCTGCTGTGGCTAATGAAATGGTCACATTAATAAAAAGATCATTTCAAAGTCTATTTTACACTTTTCTTCTCCAGAGAAACTCAAAGTCATTTATGATATTACCCAAGAGCCCAAACTGTCAAATACTAGAGAAAATAAAGGTATGAAGTGATGAAAATAAATACCTGAATCATAGTTCTCATACCCTGCCGAATCACCTGTGCTCTTAAAGTGCTCTTAAATCTTAAATCTTAAAGTGCTCTTAATCTTGACTACAGAGCTTTTACACAGAGTAAGTGAAAAGTAAGGGGAGGTTGGTGGGTTTAAAATGGGTTCTTACACAATACATAAACAGGCGTGTTATGGGGGAAGAGGGAAAGGCAAAAGGAGTAGCAGTCCCAGCACTAGAGTCCATGCTCATGGGTAGGAAGAATCAATATCGTGAAAATGACCATACTTCCCAAGGTAATTTACAGATTCAATGCCATCCCCATCAAGCTACCAATGACTTTCTTCACAGAATTGGAAAAAACTACTTTAAAGTTCATATGGAACCAAAAAAGAGCCCGCATCGCCAAGTCAATCCTAAGCCAAAAGAACAAAGCTGGAGGCATCACACTACCTGACTTCAAACTATACTACAAGGCTACAGTAACCAAAACAGCATGGTACTGGTACCAAAACAGAGATATAGATCAATGGAACAGAACAGAGCCCTCAGAAATAATGCCACATATCTACAACTATCTGATCTTTGACAAAACTGAGAAAAACAAGAAATGGTGAAAGGATTCCCTATTTAATAAATGGTGCTGGGAAAACTGGCTAGCCATATGGAGAAAGCTGAAACTGGAGCCCTTCCTTACACCTTATACAAAAATCAATTCAAGATGGATTAAAGACTTAAACGTTAGACCTAACACCATAAAAACCCTAGAAGAAAACCTAGGCATTACCATTCAGGACATAGGCATGGGCAAGGACTTCATGTCTAAAACACCAAAAGCAATGGCAACAAAAGCCAAAATTGACTAATGGGATCTAATTAAACTAAAGAGCTTCTGCACAGCAAAAGAAACTACCATCAGAGTGAACAGGCAACCTACAAAATGGGAGAAAATTTTCGCAACCTACTCATCTGACAAAGGGCTAATATCCAGAATCTACAATGAACTCAAACAAATTTACAAGAAAAAAACAAACAACCCCATCAAAAAGTGGGCGAAGGACATGAACAGACACTTCTCAAAAGAAGACATTTATGCAGCCAAAAAACACATGAAAAAATGCTCATCATCACTGGCCATCAGAGAAATGCAAATCAAAACCACAATGAGATACCATCTCACACCAGTTAGAATGGCAATCATTAAAAAGTCAGGAAACAACAGGTGCTGGAGAGGATGCAGAGAAATAGGAACACTTTGACACTGTTGGTGGGACTGTAAACTAGTTCAACCCTTGTGGAAGTCAGTGTGGCGATTCCTCAGGGATCTAGAACTAGAAATTCCATTCGACCCAGCCATCCCATTACTGGGTATATACCCAAAGGACTATAAATCATGCTGCTATAAAGACACATGCACACGTATGTTTATTGCGGCATTATTCACAATAGCAAAGACTTGGAACCAACCCAAATGTCCAACAATGATAGACTGGATTAAGAAAATGTGGCACATATACACCATGGAATACTATGCAGCCATAAAAAATGATGAGTTCATGTCCTTTGTAGGGACATGGATGAAATTGGAAATCATCATTCTCAGTAAACTATCACAAGAACAAAAAACCAAACACCGCATATTCTCACTCATAGGTGGGAATTGAACAATGAGAACACATGGACAGAGGAAGGGGAACATCACACTTCGGGGACTGTTGCGGGGTGGGGGGGAGGGGGGAGGGATAGCACTGGGCGATATACCTAATGCTAGATGACGAGTTGGTGGGTGCAGCGCACCAGCATGGCACATGTATACATATGTAACTTACCTGCACATTGTGCACATGTACCATAAAACCTAAAGTATAATAATAATAATAATAATAAAAAAGAAAGTTCAAAGCTTTCCCTTGTCGAACTCAAAGAGGGTACAAGGAGCACACTGCCTTCTCCTGTCTCAGAGAAAGGCGCTCAACTGTGAATACGGTTCTAAAGACAATGTATCTAGCTCTTTATGTACACACACACACACACACACACACAAACAGGCATATATATACACATATGCACACACACACACTCAATTTGAGATCTCCCTACTTGCCTACCAAAATCTCGAATACACATGCAGACACACACACGTGCACATTAGGAACACACACATGCATGCACACACACCAGCACACTCTTGCACATGCCTGTGCACACACATCACACATGAACACACCACAATGTATATCTCACACCCACACACAAACATGTATGTACACAAGTGCACATCACACAATGTATGCCAATGCATGTGCCATACTTGCATATGTGCTTCCTGCAGACACACACGCACAGACTCTCATACACCCAACCCTCACACACTTATGTAATGCACATAGGAAAACATACAACAAAACACAGAGATGCACACACATTGGGTAAGTATTCACTCACATATCACAAGGCAGGTATGCAGACACTCATATACATCCATGCACACGTGCACACAGGCACACACAGAGATACACTTGCAGACACAGGTGCACATATAATAATCAAAGACTACAGATTAAATACATCTCTATTAAAATGTTTGGGAATTTTAAGTTATAAAGAAGGGAAATGAAAAAAGAAATCAGAAATCAATACCCGTGTTATTGGCTAGAGTAAACTTATCTTCAAGTCCCTGAGACCTTCCCTTGCAGAATGGAGATTGCCATTTTAATTCAAAAGAAGCCCAGCATTAATGCCAAAGCAAGTTATAGTAGGTGTGTCTAACTCTAAAATGTCGGGCAGCACTGCTTAATCCTCTAAATACACAATTCAGTTCCCAGCTGAGTTGAGCAATTTAATCAAGGTCACTGAGAACGGTAAACAGCCGGAGCTTACTAACATTTGAACATGAACCACAGGACCACCCCCCTAAATTCATTTCAATATTTCATTTCATAAACAAGATAGGGAAATGAATTTAAAATATAGATTTCTCCATTTAAAATTCTATTTAACTCATCATAGATTAGAAGTTTGACAGTGACGAGGTGCTTATAATTTATGTATGAATCTGTTGCATTTTAAGCGCATTCATACACATATGGGAAGATGGAGATATGTGCATATAATTGGTGTTCTCTGCATTGAAGACGTCCAGCTAGCAGCCAATATACTTTGCGGATGCCGAATCATGCTATTTTAAATATGATTAACAACAGCAAATTAGAAAGAAAAACATCTCCAAAGCTCCATCTTACATACTTTTAAATAATTATTTTTGTGTGTGGAAAGAAAGACCAATATTCTGTTGGTGTGCAGATATAAAGCATAATTCTTTACCACCCTCTTGTGGTGATTTTAAAGAACAACTTTCTTATCATTGAATCTCCCTCCGTATTTCTAGAGTAATATTGAGCCTCTACACTTCTTTTAAGGTGAATCATAAGAAATTGCAGATATTTGACAATTTTTGACCTACAGAATGGTGATTGCATATGATATTGCTGCAATTAATCATTGTCCATGTGCTCTGAAGCCAAGGAGAATTCATGTACCATTTACTTGGATTTTTAAAAATTATCCTTCCATAAGAATTCCCTGTCTAGCTTTAAGAGTAAACAGAATTTCATCTTACCCTTTCTATCCACAGTTTTCTTCCTACTTACCAACATGACCTAACTCGTTAGAGTTGGTTCCATCCCTATGCTGTACGCATGATGCCTTCTTTCCTAACCCTGCTCCTCACTTCACTGCGGTCCCTTCCTGCCTCATCCAATAGCTATGCAGTCTTTATTACCCAGATAGATGTAACTTTCTTGGATATATCCAGTGCACTTAGATCTGTGCCTTCTCTCTATTCCAATGGTTATAACCTGAATCTAATCAATTAATTGTCCTATACTGTCTTATTTACTAGCAGTTTTGTTTTTATCTCCTCACTTGTACATTAATATATCAACTCCCCAACCATATGCTGAGAGAGGAATTTCTCTCTCTCTCTCTCTCTGTCTCTTTCTCTAGTGCAGGCAGAATAATGGTCTCCCAAAGATGTCCATAGCTAATCCCCAGAAACAGTGAATATGTTAGGTTGTATAGCAAAGGACAGTTAAAGGAGCTACCCAGCTGACATTAAAATAGGAAGATTATCCCGGATTTTTAAGGTGGACCTAATGTCATCTCTTCAAAAATGCAGGAGGAGACAGAAGCAAGAGAATTGGAAAGATGGCAGCCTCAAAGGTATTCAGCGAAAGCTTGTTGGTTTTGAAGATGGAGGAGAGGAGCCATGAGCCAAGGAATGTGGATGACCTCTAAAAGCTAGAAAAAGCCACAGAATGGTTTCTTCCTTACAGCTTCCAGAAGGAATGCAGCCCTACAGATACTTTCATTTTAGCCTAGTAATCAATTTTGGACTCTGACCTCCAGAACTATAACATAAAATATGTATTACTTGACACTAAATTTGTGGTAATTTGTTGCAGCAGCAATAGAAAAAGCTCCATCTATTCATGGCTTTAAACAGGCTCTGGCAGGAGAGGTCTTGAGATAGAGGGAAGAAGCATAGAGAGAAGACAACACAAAACCTGAGTCTCTGTCTTACACAGGCTGCCATTATCTTTAGAGTTAGAAAGACATGGCTTCTACTGACCCCACTACTCATTAAACTCTTGAACACGTGGCTCAGCGTCTTTAAGACTCAGCTCCTTCCCTCAAAATGAAAGAAAGGAGGATTTATAAGGTATCATCCAACATAGGCTTATTAGGATTTTAGATACATAAACTTCTAACTGCTAAGCTTTACAGGCATCATTTAGCAAAATTTCTCTTTCTCTATCTAAACATATCCATTTTATAGGAAATTCTCAAGCCTCAGAATAGATAATAAATGGAGTATGTAGGGGAGGAAAAATCTTTTCCCTTTACCCATCTGCAATGGACTGAATGTTTGTGTTCCCCCAAAATTCATGTTGAAACTCGAATCCCAATATAATGGTGTTTAGAGGTGTGGGAAGTAATTAGGTCATGAGAGTGGAACTGTCATGAATGGGACTAGTGCCCTTACAAGAGCAGACTGGAGAGCTAGCTTGCTCTTTTTACATTATGTGAGGATACAAGGAGATGTCAACCATGCAAACTGGAAGAGGACTCTTACCAGACCCTAACTGTGCTGGCACTCCGATCTAAGACTTCCAGCCTCCAGAATTGTGAGAAATAAATATTGTGTCTATGGTAATTTTTTATAACAGCCCGAATAGACTAAGACACTATCTTATGTTCATTGTAAACTAAACTTGCAAAAGACAGATTAATATGAGAAAAACAAAGAGTTTATTAATGTGTGCAGTGCACATCACTTGGGAGAAACCTCAGTCACAAGTGACTCAAAGGAGTGATTAAACTTGAGCATACCAGACTGGGCAGCATAGCAAGACCACATCTCTACAAAAAGTACAAAATTAGCTAGGTGTGGTGGTGTGCACATGTAAGTCTTAGCTACTTGGGAGGCTGAGGCTAGAGGATCCCTTGGGCCAGGAGTTGGAGGCTGCAGTAAACTATGATCATATCACTGCATTGCAGCCTGGGTGACAGAGCAAGACCTTGTCTCAGGAAAAATAAAAAAAAATAAAAAAAAAAGGACTTGTGCATATATAGTACCTTAGCAAATAAAAATAAATTTGTAGAGAAGTGGCAAGACATAAGAGAAAAGACTTTTAGCCTTCCAAGGGCTATAACCTGTGGTGGGCTATATATAGGGGCTGAAACTAATAGAAGATAAAATTTCTTTTAGTAAAGTTATGTAGGTTCCTCTGGTGCCATCTCTGGGCTAATAAGAGTCTAGCATTGTCTCAGGTGATTAAGAATTGTTCTAGTCTTCCTAGTAGAGAAAGGAAGGACAGAGAGTATGTCCTGTCTCTGTTTTTTCCTCAATTGCCTTTAGCTCAAAACAATTCTTGTGCCAGAGTAGTATATTTTGGGGTGGTATACTCTGAACCCCTCAAGTACCTCAACCTAGGTTATTAGCTCAGAGAAGATATCACAGTTATGCAAAAGCCCACTGATGTTGGGAACATGTAAACTTTGCATGTATTAACAGGAGCAGCATTGTACCTTTACTTCATTAATCAAGTCTGTCCCTGTTAGCTTCAACTAGCATTTATGCTTGAGGAGCACAGATTTTCTGCAAGGCTGTGATTGCCAGAGGAAGTCATTTCATTCTTCAAAGAACTCGGTGGAATTGAAAAGACTAGAGACTGGCTTTAGTGATTGCCATCCTCCCATCCAGGATACTCTTAACACGTACTGGAATACTGCCATATCTTCTAAACATCAAAAAAGAAAAGAAAAAAAGTTAAAAAAAAAAAAGCCTTAGAAGTCTAGTTCAGCTCTGACATGTAAAGAACTTGGACGTCATACTTGGCCTATGACAAGAAACAGTTGAACCAACTGAAAATCAATGACTTTTCTTGGACTAATCGGGTGCATCCAGAGAGACACACCTGAGAACTGCTTACCTGGAAGAGAACAAGCTGGTGCCATACACTGATAGGAACATCATATGGTAATTATAATGAATTGCTGCAGGCTGTGTATGAATTACTGTGAGAGTGAGAAACTATTAGGAGCTGGATATTTAGGGGTAGGGGTCTCCCACACTTTAAAGGGCTTTATATTTAGGAACCCCACCAGGTTCTCACAGTAAACATCTGAAAAGATGTTTTTTCATGGCTCTGGCAGGTGGAAGGGAAGAGTAATCATTGTGAAATAGCTCAGTCTTCTCCTTAAACGCTGACACTCCAAAAGAAAGACTCTGCTAAGAGTTTATCACAGTAGAGGCATTCCTCCCACTGAAGCTCCCTTTAGCCTCCTGGTCTCACCTAAGAAGGAAAAACAAATCAACAGCAATCAAGGTTTCAAGGAAATACACTGAGGATGCTGCAGCCAGGGAAGGGAATAGGGAGAAATAGGGGGATAAAAGCTAGATCATGAAGGTCATAGCCCCAGGATATAGACACTGAGATTTAAGTGGGGCATGGCGGTGGAAGTGCCTGTAATCCTAGCCTCTTGGGAGACCCAGAAGTTCCATCACATCACTGCACTCCAGCCTGGGTGACAGAGCAAGACCCTATCTCTGATACAGGAGCTAAAAAGAAATTATTTAGGCAGATAGTGAAGGTAACAGAGTCCTCGGCGAGGTTTTCCTTTTAATAAAAAGCAGCCCCCAAACAATTTCTTTTCTAACAAAAAGCATTCAGTATGATATTGGCTGTGGGTTTGTCATAAATAGCTCTTATTATTTTGAGATACGTCCCATCAATTCCTAATTTATTGAGAGTTTTTAGCATGAAGGGTTGTTGAATTTTGTCAAAGGCCTTTTCTGCATCTATTGAGATAATCATGTGGTTTTTGTCTTTGCTTCTGTTTATATGCTGGATTACATTTGTTGATTTGCGTATATTGAACCAGCCTTGCATCCCAGGGATGAAGCCCACTTGATCATGGTGGATAAGCTTTTTGATGTGCTGCTGGATTCTGTTTGCCAGTATTTTATTGAGGATTTTTGCATCAATGTTCATCAAGGATATTGGTCTAAAATTCTCTTTTTTGGTTGTGTCTCTGCCAGGCTTTGGTATCAGGATGATGCTGGCCTCATAAAATGAGTTAGGGAGGAGTCCCTCTTTTTCTATTGATTGGAATAGTTTCAGAAGGAATGGTACCAGCTCCTCCTTGTACCTCTGGTAGAATTCGGCTGTGAACCCATCTGGTCCTGGACTTTTTTTGGTTGGTAAGCTATTGATTATTGCCACAATTTCAGCTCCTGTTATTGGTCTATTCAGAGATTCAACTTCTTCCTGGTTTAGTCTTGGGAGGGTGTATGTGTTGAGGAATTTATCCATTTCTTCTAGATTTTCTAGTTTATTTGCATAGAGGTGTTTGTAATATTCTCTGATGGTAGTTTGTATTTCTGTGGGATCGGTGGTGATATCCCCTTTATCATTTTTTATTGCATCTATTTGATTCTTCTCTCTTTTTTTCTTTATTAATCTTGCTAGCGGTCTATCAATTTTGTTGATCCTTTCAAAAAACCAGCTCCTGGATTCATTTATTTTTTGAAGGGTTTTTTGTGTCTCTATTTCCTTCAGTTCTGCTCTGATTTTAGTTATTTCTTGCCTTCTGCTAGCTTTTGAATGTGTTTGCTCTTGCTTTTCTAGTTCTTTTAATTGTGATGTTAGGGTGTCAATTTTGGATCTTTCCTGCTTTCTCTTGTGGGCATTTAGTGCTATAAATTTCCCTCTACACACTGCTTTGAATGCATCCCAGAGATTCTGGTATGTTGTGTCTTGGTTCTCGTTGGTTTCAAAGAACATCTTTATTTCTGCCTTCATTTCGTTATGTACCCAGTAGTCATTCAGGAGCAGGTTGTTCAGTTTCCATGTAGTTGAGCGGTTTTGAGTGAGATTCTTAATCCTGAGTTCTAGCTTGATTGCACTGTGATCTGAGAGACAGTTTGTTACAATTTCTGTTCTTTTACATTTATTGAGGAGAGCTTTACTTCCAAGTATATGGTCAATTTTGGAATAGGTGTGGTGTGGTGCTGAAAAAAATGTATATTCTGTTGATTTGGGGTGGAGAGTTCTGTAGATGTCTATTAGGTCCGCTTGGTGCAGAGCTGAGTTCAATTCCTGGGTATCCTTGTTGACTTTCTGTCTCGTTGATCTGTCTAATGTTGACAGTGGGGTGTTAAAGTCTCCCATTATTAATGTGTGGGAGTCTAAGTCTCTTTGTAGGTCACTCAGGACTTGCTTTATGAATCTGGGTGCTCCTGTATTGGGTGCATATATATTTAGGATAGTTAGCTCTTCTTGTTGAATTAATCCCTTTACCATTATTTAATGGCCTTCTTTGTCTCTTTTGATCTTTGTTGGTTTAAATAGTATTTATTTTTCTTTTGGGTTTGATGACATTACTTTAATCCCAGGAGGTTAAAAGAAACAGTATAGACTTAATGAAAAAAAAGAATTAAATCCATGATGCTTATATTTAAAAACATACATGTTTTAATAAAATAATATTTTATCACTGCAAAAAAAAAAAAACAAAAACAAAAACAAAAAGCAGCCTGCAAAATCAAGCTACAAGCATAGATAAGCAAGTGGAAGCTTGCACAGATGAATGCCGGCAGCTGTGCCAATAGAAAAAGGACACCTGGAAGTCAGGTATATTCAACATAGGGGCCCCTTTTCTTTGTCGCCACATGAGCAGTAAAGAAATGGGCAGCATGGCACAGGCCAGGTAGAAAACTCCATTTACATAATAAAAGATCAGGGTGGGAAGACCAGCCTCTTTGCGTGCTATGTAAATGGCACGTCTGGTCCAACCAATCCTCTGTGCCCTATGTAAATCAGACACTGCCTCCTCAAGCTCATCTGTAAAAGCAGCTGCATCTTGTTGCAAGGCTAGAAACCCATTCCAGTCCCCATCCTCTGCACGAGGAAGCTTTCTTCTTTCTTTTGTCTATTAAACTTCCGGTCTTTTTTCTTTTTTTGAGGCAGAGTCTCGCTCAGTACAAACAGGGTTTCACCATCTTGGCCAGGTTGGTCTTGAACTCCTGACCTCATTATTCACCCGCCTCCACCTCCCAAAGTGCTGGGATTACAGGCATGAGCCACCAGGTCCAGCCTAAACTTCCGTTCTCAGGCGCACTCTTTATGTTTCTGCATCCTCGATTTCCTTGGCATGAGACAATGAACCTCCAGTATTTCCCCAGACAACAACACAGCTTCATCTCAAAAAAAAAAATAATAAAAAAAACCACTAAGATTTAATTGGAGGATTTTAATCATGCAATATCTTTCCTACATCTTAACACCATACCATCAGGCTTCAACACAATGACAGTGGATTACAACTGAAAAGCTCTCTATTTGAAAAGAAGCACATACTTAGGGAAGCATAAAGTCAAGAGGGGAGGCCAAAGAAAAAAATAAGATCATCAGCTGAATTTGAAGTCTCTGGCACCTACAGCTACAGCAAATATTAAACACAATCCTACCCCTAGAGAGATTAAAATAAATGTTCACACTGAAGACTTATTTATCTCAGTTCCTATTACCTGATGCATGTATAGATTTCTACAAAGTATTACAAGGCATGATAAAGGATGAGGAGAAACACAATCTGAAGAGAAAAAGCTACCATCAGAACAACACTTAGATATTATTCAGATGTTGGAATTATCTTTTTAAAATAAGTATGATTAACATTTTAAGGGCCCTAATGGAAATAGTAATGGGAAATGTCAGCAGAGAGATAGAAACTCTAAGAAACAAAGAAAATGCTGGAAATAAAAAATCCTATATATGGATATGAAAAATGCCTTTGATGGGCTTATGAGTAGATTTGATACAGACATGGAAAGTTCAATAGAAACTTCCCAAAGAGAAATATTAAATACAAAGGAAAAATAGGGGCCCGGTGTAGTGGCTGACGCCTGTAATCCCAACAGTTTGGGAGGCCAAGGTGGGCAGATCACTTGAGGTCAGGAGTTCAAGAAACCCTGTTCCTACTAAAAATACAAAAATTGGCCAGGCGCAGTGGCTCACGCCTGTAATCTCAGCACTTTGGGAGGCTGAGGCAGGCGGATCACCTAAGGTCAGGAGTTTGCGACCAGCCTGGCCAACATGGTGAAACCCTGTCTCTACCAAAAATACAAAACTTAGCCAGGCGTGATGGTGGGCACCTGTAATCCCAGCTACTCGGGAAGGTGAGGCAAGGAGAATCACTTCAACCCCGGGGGTTGCAGTGAACCGAGATCACGCCATTGGACTCCAGCCTGGGTGACAGAGAGCGACTCTGTCTCAAAAAAAATATTAGACGGGTGTGGTGGCATTCACTTATAATCCCAGCTACTTTGGAGGCTGAGGCAGAAGAATGGCTTGCACCCATGAGGCGAAGGTTGCAGTGAGTTGAGATTGCATCACTGCGCTCCAGCCTGGGCGAGAGAATGAGACTGTGTCTCAAAAAATATATGTAAAGTAAAAATAAATAAATAAACCAAGAACATCTAAAATTATGGAGCAACTTCAAAGTATAACATACGCAGAAATACTTAGAAGAGAAAACAGAACAGTAGAAATATTTTAAGCAAGAAACAAAAAGCCATAAAGTTTAGAATTCTGCATATATCACCAAGTAAAGCATTTACCAAGATATTTCCCAAATTAACAGGTGACAGCATGGGCACCTGTATTGGTGCAGAAAAGCCTGTATTTCTGTGAGTGATGAGTTCATTTTAGCAGAAGGCAAAAGAAAAGGAGCCTAGTAAGAGAATGGTAAGCAGAGGTGATTGCGAAGGCTCATGAATACCACTATATCAATCCAAAATCTCTGATGTAACTTTGCCTTAGAAAGACATAGTACTAATGGGTTTTAGAGTCAGATGAGATTGGAAAGCTGTAAGTCCATTAGTCCTTACTGCAAAATTCTAGGAAAGGGATAGTGAGAACTGTGGCTGGGCAAAAGCTAAAGACTATTACCAGAGATAGGACATGAAGTAAATCCTATAACCAAGTAAAAAAAAAGTAGTTAAAAAAAACAGATTAATAAAAAGTAATCAAGTAAGAGATTCAAGTTGGGAAATCCCACTGACCAGCACCAATATGAAACTATTGTCCAACAAAGGAGATGACATTTCTAATTTAGAGTTTTCAGAACTGTAAGCAGCAATAAATAAGTCATTTAGAACTTTCTCTGGAAAGCCCCTACAATTTATAAATGCATAAGGAAGTGAACACTTAACCACTCATATGACCTTGAAAATCATGGAGAAGGCTGTCCATGTAGATAGCAGTGGATAATGCCAATAGGCTGTTTTTAAAATTTCTGAGAGACCACCATTAAAGCTTCATATCCTACAAATGCAGATGCTATGGACATCTGATTTTGGCTTCACTGACTTCAACACTCTAATTACCGGTTTTCTTTATGGATGAATTAGTTGAACAGCTGTGTGATTTGTCCTGATTGATTGTCATCATGGCACATTTGCAGAGGGAATCCTCAATGAAATGCATTTTTAGGAATAGTTATTCTGGCTTCCATCAATATACATATGGTGTCAAGCCTTGACAGTTATATCTTGCATATTTTAAGGCACCATTTCTCTTAAGTATAGTATCTAAGAGTTTACTTGAGCAAAAATTCTAATACTTGCATCACATGGATGATGTGATATGAAGGCAAGATGATTACATGGCTAAATGGTCTTTCACTGCTTCTACTATAATGAATTGTCAAAAGCACTGGCAAAGAGTTTAAAAATTGATGACCCCATAGGGGTAGATCCAACCCCCAGATGTGTTTGCTTAGATCATTCAATAGTTTGTGACTTTTAAAATAAACCAACAAAATATTATTTTGGAAAAAAAAAGATTTTACATGAACTACCCCCCACCTCCATGTGTGCGCACACACACACACACACACACACACACACACACACTTTATTTTCTTTAAAGATTAGAGAGCTTGACAATACTGTTCCTGCAATTGTGTCAACAATGGCCGAACTGCCGTCTCCTCAAATGCATGATTTACATTTAACCTCGCGGTTTCCTTTATTTAGATTACTTGCTCAGCCCATTATTATTAGTTAACCAAGGCTGTCATAACAAAATGCCACAGACTGGTATTCTCTCACAGTCCTGGAGGCTGGAAGTCCAATATCTAGGTGTCAGCAGGCTGGTTTCTCCTGAGACCTCTCCTTGGTTTGCAGCCTTCACGCTGTGTCCTTGTATGGTCTTTTCTCTGCGCATGTGCCTTCCTGGTGTCTCTTCTTCTTATAAGGACACCAGTCCTATTGGATTAGGGTCCCACTCTTATGACCTCATTTAATCTTAATTACCTCTTCAATGGTCCTATCTCCAAATATAGTCACATTGGGGTTAAATTTTCAACATAATAAACATTGGTGGGTCACAATTCAGCCCATTACATCCCTCTAAACATTTAGGTTTGTGAATGCTTACATAAATTTGTAATTTTTTATGTTGGGAGGAGCCATCGAGCAGGACTCAACATAGGAGAGGCAGAAGGGGACTTGGATGTCATTAGCTTGTCTTCCTAACTGAAATAGCTCCTACATCATTGCTGCTGTCCAATCAACTTTTGCTTCAGCCTTTCTGAGACAGCTAAATGTTCTGGCTAATCACTGCTAACCAAGTCGTTTTCCATCAAATCACATTATTTTGATTGATCAGCTAGCATTTGTGGAAAGATTTTGCTTGACTTATCATTCATTGCGTCATGTAAAGTCTTGCTTATATAAATCCCCGGGAAGAGTTCCTTCCTGATAATGTTGATGGTAGTTGCCCTGCTGTTCTTTTGAGCAACTGGTCTCTTAAAAAAATCATTGGGACAATGTGTTTTGCGTAAAAGCCCATATTTCCTATTTGGCTGGTCACCATAAAGCAGAGATGTCTACTCTTTTGGCTTCTCTGGGCCACACTGGATAAAGAATTGTCTTGGGCCACACATAAACTACACTAACACTAGCAATAGCTGATGAGCTTAAAAAAAAATCACCTAAAAATCTCATAATGTTTTAAGAATGTTTACAAATTTATGTTGGGCCACATTCAAAGTTGTGGGCCACAGGTTGGGCAAGCTTGCCGTAAAGCTTACAAACACAGGAGGAGGCTATGCCACTTAGAAATCAAGAAGGGCCTGCAGGCTGGCATAATGCCTCACAATTGTAATCCCAGCACTTTGGGAGGCTGAGGCAGAAGGATAGCTTGAGCCCAGGAGTTTGAGACTAGCCTGGGCAGTATGGTGAAATCTCCTCCTTACAAAAAATAAACAAGATTAGCAGCGTGTGGTGGCACGTGCCTGTGTTTCCAGCTACTTCGGATGCTGAGCTGGGAGGATCACCTAAGTCCAAGAGGTTGAGGCTGCAGTTAGCCGGGATCATGCCACTGCACTCTAGCATTGACAACAGGATGAGACTCTGCCCCACCGTCCCCACCCCTGAAAAAAAAGCGCCTGGAGTCAGAAAGTGTAAACGCAAAATCTTCCCCTGCACTCACTAAGTGTTTAGTTTTTGGCAAGTTACTTATTCTCTTAGATCCCTGGTTTCCTCACCTGTAAATTGAAAAACACATTAACGGTAAATGCTCTTTGTCCAGTTCTTGGCAAACTTTAATGTGCTCAGGAATCGCCCAGGGCCTTGTTAAAATGTAGATTCTGATTCAACAGATTTGGGATGAGGCCAGAGTTTCTGCATTTCTCACAAATCCCAGGTGATGCTGATGCTGTCGGTCTGGGGACTGCACTTCGAGTGGCAGGGTCTTTGAGGATTAAATGAGATATAGGTGGAAAGCAGCTAGAACCCTGCCTCACACATTGTAAGAATCCAAAATACCCTTCCTCCAAGGGTTAGTGTTATTCAGATGAAGCTTGTAGGTCAGTATAATCTGCCTTGTAGGAGGATTCATTTAATATGATTGTGACATTCCTTTGTGTATATCCTTGCACCCCCTTGAATTCATGCAGTTGCATCATACTTTATGTACTTTTAGAAACCACCTGAAATCCTTTTTCATAAAAAAAGATTTTATAAATTAAATACATTGATAGACAATGAAAATGTACTTTTAAAAACGAATTTAAAATAATGTGATTCCAAAAACTAAATCAGAGTACCCATTGTAATCACCACCACTCCCTAATCAGTAAGACACTTCCACAGGCTGCACCCTGGTGCACCTTATCATGCCTACTTTTCCATGATCCCCGAACTTGCACACCATAATCCAGTTTTTCCTAACTTCTTTCAGGTCTTTCCTAACTTCTTTCAGGTCTTTCAAAAGTATTATATACGCGAGTGTCCTGGTCTTTGTTTTTGCTGTTTCGTCTGATATTCTTTATCCTTCCCTCTGCTTCAGATCTCAGCTTAGATGCCACTTCCTTCAGGAAGTTGCCTGATCACCCTCTTAGATCTGAGTTTCCTGCCCCTTCAGGGGCTCTCGTAGGACCTTTATGTACTCTTATCTCTCTGCATTTCAAAATGTATCATAGCTGCTTACTTATTAATTGGTCCTTGTCACCTCCCATCCCCCCAATCTTTAAACTTCAGGAAGTCAAGAGAACTGTGCTTATGTCCTGTTATATTCTTAATACTTAGAACAGTGTCTAATTGTTATTATAGTAAGCACCTTAATGAAGACTCAATAAATATATGCTCCATTAATGATGAATGGATGAGTGGATAGATAGATGGATGGATGAATAGATATAAAAGCAGATATCTCCATTGTTTGAGGATTTTCATACAACATTTATTAGCAACAACTTGAATTAATTTTACTCAGCCTGAAATCCCTGAACATAACAATCATCTCAAAATCCATACACTTACTGGCAGTACCAGTCAACTTATCTTCTTTGCCCAGCTGTAAATATGTTTAGGAATAATGGAATTCCTTTCTGGATTTTAGCATGTGGCAAACATCTCTCCCTGAGGCCTGCTATGAAGGGGTTTCAGGCTGAATTTCATTTAACTTTCTCCGTGTCTAAGATAGTGTCTTCATCAGAGCTGGCAATCTAACATATGTAACAACTGTGCACAGAAAGAAACAGGCAAATACTGAGGAGTAGATTTTCATGAACTCACCATCCCTATAAGAAAAAAAAAACCTTCAAATTGTATTTGGGATTGATCATACCTCAATCTCATCATTTTCCTCATTCAAAAGAGAGATAGCTCATGATCATCAGTAAGATAAAAATAATGAAATTGTTTTCAGCTTCTATAACATGATTGTATAATTCGCTGCTCAATTTAAAATAAATTTTTCCATTTTGGATAGGACAAACTGAGTGATTATCAGAAATGATGTTATATTTTCAGAGAAGAATGATAGGCCCGAGCTTAATCAACCCTCTGAAAATATAATGTACATTCATAGAAACATTTTAAAAATATATCCTGAGGTTTTTATCTTGGCTGGAAATATAGCATACTCGATTATATAGGATAGAAACCATTCAGCATGTGCCTTGAGGGCCATTAAGTTCCCCAGGACTTGAGATAATGAAGATAAACAGTTTAACCTTTGCTAGACTTGGGACCCTGGTTACCACAATGTCTCATTAGGAAGAGGCACACCAGGAAAAGCACAGAAAAATGCATTACCAAGCACCAGATCCACTACTTTTACACTCTAATTTTGTTTTCTCATCTCATTCTAGCTATTTTCTATACCCAGACCACAGTGCTTTTGTGAAAGATTTTTGTCATTAAATTCTCAAGCTTACGTTTGGAGAGTTAAAAATCACCTACATGTTGACCCAATAGCTTGCAATGTATTTTATAAATTGAAATCCTTTAGGGACAAATGTTGGGATGCTCCCTAGCATTTAGAAAAGTTTCTGACATTTGATTTGCAATTATTGAGACCTCAATTTGCAATTATTGTGGAATGGGCGTGGGGGTAAGGAAAAATGTATTAGACTATTTGCGATTAGCAAAATCGATGACAAAAAAAAGTAACAATCTTATCTTGGTTATTAGAACCTGATAACAATATCTTAGTTTCTTATGTAATAATATAAGGTAGTGGAACTAATAATGACTTACTCTGCTTCTCTTGAATGGATCTTAGAAGGAAATAAGCCAATGGCAAATCTTGCTTCTGATCCCCACCATTGAGGAGATAGATGGTCCATTGAGGAGTAGGCTCTTGTTTCTCTTGATAGGAGTAAGAGGAACACTATAAGGCACAGCTATAGATGGAGGAAAACATGCATGCTATTTGGAAAAGCCACTTTGGCTCTTGAGAGCTTGTGAAGACTCAAACAAAGTCAAGTCACAGTGTCATGTGTTTCAAGATGGACTTGACCTTTCACCCTTCCCAAGAGAGAAAGTTTGTCTGGCCTAGGAACACAAGTGGATAACAACCTCACAGAGGTGAATCATTATGTCACTTCCTTATTTCCCAATGGATGCAGTAAATAAGGCATCTTTTTAAAATAAAAGACCCAGGGTTGAGTGTCTTATTCGATCAAGTCACATGAGGAGACATGTGAAGATTGAAATAAGTTACATTTTTGTGATTCTAAATCCATTGGTTCAGTCATGGAACTTGAAGAATCTTTTACTGTGTTATCAAGACAGCTCAAGAAGTTGAGCTTGTGAGGACCAAACAATAACAGAGAAAATATAATCTGGATATATTTAAAATCTCCAACAGGTAATTCCTAAGACGGCTGAAAAGTAAGGAGTACCATCAAGGCAATAATAAAGTGAGGTTGTTGGGTTGTTTTTAACATATTAAAATAAAACAGAATTCCCTCTTTCCCTTTTATAGAGAGCCATGTTATGACTTTGATGGGCACAGGTACTTTTATCCTTCTGGTCCCCTTCCTCCAAAAAAGATTTAAAGTTATATTTTATGAATACATTGTCTTAAAGGTGAATATATTAATATTATGTATTATTTTCTTTGACCTAAAAGTTCATTTATTTTCTCTGATTAAAAATAAAACACTTTTTTAGGCCCGTAAACGTATCGTGGGCCTTAAGTACTGTGCCTCGTGTATCTGCTAGAAAAGTCAGCCTGCTATTATCTAGTTGTATCTAGAAACTGTGCATCTTCTTTCAATTCACAATACAGATTCTCATGCCTAGGAGTCACATCTTAGGGAACTAACACACTAGAAACTGAGATATACCCAGCAAAACATTAAATATAACTTCAAATGCTTTTTTTCCCTTGAATACATTATATCAAGTTTATTTGATCAGCAAGTATGTCTGCTACTCAAAGTACATTTGTTGGTTCCCTTTGAACAATGCTAGCTTACATCAAGTGTCCTGTGAAGGAAGCTCTAACTCTTGAAGATCCAGATCTTCCACATTCTTACTACCTACTGTGTGCCCATGATTCATCTCTGCATCACAGCCCTCCTTCATGAAATCAGTGGGTTAGATAAACAAATCCACAAGAACATAAGCTCCAAAAGGCAGAGATTTTTTTTTTCTTTTTTGGTTTGTTTTGTTCATTTTTTTTCACTGATGAATCTCAAATATCCAGAACTTTGCCTGACACATAGTGAATGCTCAGTATGTACTGAGTGAACAAAGTTCAGCTGATTTTACTTCCTTTAAATCTCTTTCTACAGCCCGTTTTCCATCTCTACTAGTTTTTGTCACCATTGTCTCTTTCCTTCATTGATCCATCTGCCTCTTCTCTGCTCTTGCTAGTATTTCTCCTATGTGCTTTTCTGAGTCTTATTCATAATGCTCAGTTTTGATGATGTAGTCATCGCCATCTTATTTTAGTCTTTTGATGGTTCCTCATCTTCCTTAGAAGCAAACAAACAAAATCCAAACTATTTAATTATATGGTATTAAAATCTCTTCATGTACCAACACCAGACTATATCTTCTCTTGTCCCAAGTAGGCTACTGAATTCTTTGATAGAATTGAGCATCTGCTCATCTCTTTAGCCTCCAGTTCTCTGCACATGTCATTCTTCCGCATGGATAATCCTTTTTCAAACCTTTCATAAATTCACTTCCCTTGACCCCACACCTAACCTGACTAATTCCTACCTTCTCTTCCCTTTAGGAATCCTAGGCATTCTCCCGTGTTCTCATATATATCACCTGCAACTTCCTTTTATGATAGCACTTATTTGACTTTATTGTGACTAGGTGTTTAGGTTTCTGTTTCTCCCACTACATTGTAAGTTTCTCCAGGGAACAGTTCCACTGTGCAATATTTTATCCCCAGAACCTGGCACAGTATCTAGAACTTGTAAGAAATGTAATAAACAAGAATGGAGGACTGAATTAATTAATTAGGCTTTGTTACATTTAAAGCAAAATTGATGTATTTCAGGATTTAACAGATTAAAGTTATGTGTACCATTTCATGTATTTGTTTATTTACAGTTCTTTCAAAGTAATTGGAAATATTTCTATTCTTTATTTATTTTTTGGGGGGGGAACAGAGTCTCACTCTGTCACCCAGGCTGGAGTGCAGTGGTGCAATCTTGGCTCACTGCAACTTTGTCTCCTGGGTTCGAGCACTTCTGCCTCAGCCTCCCAAGTAGCTGGGACTACAGGAAATTGCCACCATGCCCAGCTAATTTATGTATTTTTAGTAGAGATGGGGTTTCACCATGTTGGCCAGGCTGGTCTCTAATTCCTGACCTCAGGTGTTCCACCTGTCTTGTCCTCTCGAAGTTCTGGGATTACAGGTATGAGCCACCATGCCTGGCCTCTCTATTCTTAATAGGAAATAATAAGGATGATTCAAGTTAAGATTGTTGAATTCAGATATTATTTTTAGAAGTCTATGCACATTCAATATTGGGGGCATTTATATACTACTCGTAAAAATTAAGGTTGATAGGTCCTGTTTGGGAAGATATTTGGCATATCTTGTAAAACTAAAATTCATAGATCCTGTAACCCATTAATCTTATTTTTAGGTATATACTCTAGTAAAACACAAGTTCACAAGGAGACACACATAAGTGTGCTCATTTGGGTAACAGTAGAAATTAGAAATAGCATGAATGAACACCAATAGGGAAATGACTAAACAAAATTAGGTATAATCACACAATGGAATGATTCATAAAACAGTTAACATTTGTAAGCAGATAGAGCTTAAAAACATAATGATAACTGTAAAACAGCAAATTGCAAGATGATAATTACCCTATGCAATCATTTCTGTAAATAGAAACCTCACCAATAAAAACAATATTTATTGTTTATACAAATGCATGTATGTTTGAAAAACATGAAAATTATATTAAATTAGCCCTTGATGGACATTGCCTCTGGGCAGGAGTGTAAGTGATGAGACTTAGGGAGTAGTCAAAGGGATCTTAATTTTATTTACAGCATTTTCATTTCTTCATTTTTATAAATGTTAGTGATGAAATGTAGGCACTAGTTGTACAGATTATACACTTATCTATGTATTTTGTAGTTCCTGCAAAAAGAGAAGGTGATGGACACCCAACCATGCTCTAAGTTTTGGAGTTGAAGCCAGCAGTGGGGTGCAGGGGGTGGGGGTGGTGGTATTGAGGAAAGAGATATGCCACAAGATAGTGGAAAGGTACAGCATTAAACCCTACCTGTAGGAGTGAAAGATGTGAAGGCAGAGAGATTTGCATGTCCCACAAGTTACCTTTAGAGGATGCTATGACACTCTCGAGGGAGTTGAGAGAGGCTCATGAGTACTGCAAAACTAATGGTCTAGGACAAAGAAAGAAAATGATTGCTGTGAAAAGAAAGGAACAAAATTGGCAAAATGATGTTTGCTGTTGCTGAAGCTAGAGAGTGAAAGGCAAACAAGCTGCATCCTAGGCCTGCTTACTACAGATAAGATTTCTCTGAATGTAAGAGTCAGTGCACTGAATATTCAAACATCGTCAGTAGTCTTAAACTATAAAACAAAAAGCATCCATAAACACATGACCCACAGGATGGCTTTGTGCTATCATTACTGACAGATTTCTTAAAAGGAGATTAAAAGACACTGTACTCAGTTTTCCTATAGACGAATGAAAGTGACAAGGATGAGAAACACGCAGTGTGTAGTGTAGATAAAGGAAAAGATTTTCCAACAAATACATATTCTGCTGACAGAATGAAAAAAAACAAAAGAGAAAGAAGTACGGTTATGAATGTTGAGGATCATATTAATTAAAATAGACTTTGGGAATGAGTGCTGTGCTTTTATCAAAGAGAGTATAGTTTTAAAGAGAAAGGCCAATGATCGAGAGTGCTGAATGGCTGGGTGATTTTTAAACTGGAGCCTTCTAAGTCGGTTAATTTATTTACTGGCTATGACAAAATCCAGAAAAGTATCAATCGCTATAATAACCCGGTTGTATTTATACAGAAGGTCAAATATTACAAGCCGGCTGTTCAAGAAAATAAACATGTGGATAAGCCGAAGGCATAGCTATTAAAAGCAACAAAGCTGGGTTTAATTCTAGCACTGCCTCTGGTTGGCCCTTTCAGTTTGGGTAAGCTGCCCAATGAATCTGTTTCTCAGCTTACTGTCCTGGAAATAAGAAAATCAAAACAGATGCACCGTTAAATCATTTTCTGTCTAATATTTTGGAAATTTATTCAGTCTTTCTGGTATGCTGTGGAAATAAGAAGAAAAAGGTGTTTTGTGGAAGAAAATACATTATTTTAGTGAATGATAGCAGATACATGTTATTGTGCCTTACTTTTTTTGTGTTTGGAAAGAAAGTCTTGGTCTGTCATCCAGACTGGAGTTCAGTGGCACGATCATAGCTCACTGCAGCCTCAAACGCTAGGGCTCAAGGGACCCTGCTGCCTCAATCTCCCAAATAGCTGGAACTACAGACACCTGCCGCTATGCCTGGCTAATTATTATTAATAATTATTATTTTGTAGAGGTGGAGTTTGTTGCCCAAGCTGTTCTCAAACTCCTACCCTCAAGCAATCCTCCCACCCCAGCTTCCCAAAGTGATTATTGCACTTCGTAGATTTTTAAGTAATATATGCTTTCCAAATCATGTATGCAGGACTCATAGGTATTAGAAAATTACTGGATTGCAAAATTGAATACGGAAATCTACTGTCTGGCATTTTACTTTCCTTTCTTTGATATGCTAGAAGAATAGCTACAAATATTTCCTCTTAATTTCTAACATGATTTGAAGATTGGGTTCTCCTTTCCTGCAAATAAATAAAAATTAATTTTGGAATTACTGATGATTTTGGTGTGCCATTTAGAGAGATATCACGGTTTATTTTGAAAGAACAAAAGAAAGAAAGAGCTTGAGTTGTACGCCTATCTCCTGTGCACATTCCATTGGCCCAAATTTGGTCACATGGACATGTCTAACTGCAAGAGAGGCTGGAAAATGTAGTCTTCAGTGGGCAGCAATGTATCCAAGTAAAACTGGAAGCATTTTCTTACTAAAAGAAAAAAAAAGTGGATACTGCTTGGTAAGGCAGTTCCTAAAGAAGGGAGTAAGTCTAGCACCCTGAAAGAGCTGAGTAGGAAATCTGACAGAGCGAAAAAAGGAAATGTTTTAAGTGTGCAACTGTCATGGGAGTGCTAAGCCATACTGAAGAACACCCAGATTTCACTGCACAAGCACCTCCTGTCCCTTGTGTCCAGGGTATATGTTGTTAAAAGAAAAACTTTAGCCAAATTAAATTTAAAAGAGTTTAACTGAGCAAACAGTGAATCAGGCAGTCTCCCTGAGCCAGAATACGCTCAGAGACTCCAGTGCAGCCACCTGGTAGAAGATTCATGGACAGGAAAAAAAAGAAAGTGACATACAGAAAACGGAAGTGAGGTACAGAAGCAGCCGGACTGGTGACACTCAGTGTTTGCCTTATTTGAACATGATTTGAACAGTTGGCCACCTTTGATTGGCCAAAGTTTTCTCAGGGATTGGCACAAGAGTAGGCTATAATCTGTTTACAACTCCATTTAGGTTATAGTACATGATGTATGCAAAAACCTTTAGGATGAACTTAAAATAGGTAAGGAGGCAGCTTTCGGCTAAACTTGATTTAACACTGTCAATTTTACTCAAAGGGTCTGGCAAAAATTTTGCTTAATCAGCATTCAGGAACCCTCTCACTGGCAAGAGAAATGCCATTCTATACCACAAGTCTATTCTTAGGCTCTGATAAACTCTGTATGGCCGGATACTGGAAAACACAGGAGAACAGGTGTAGAGCTCTGGACAGCTAGGGTAGTGGTCCACTTGAATAAGCCAAAGACTCCACCATAAATTGGAATAAAAATTAACAATATATTTCCTATTAATATTTATATAGACATGTCTCAATATGAAAAAAGCAATGTACACATATAATTTAAATGTAATATAAAGCCTATATAGAGCAGATCAAATATTATAAATAGAGCAGGATCATATTTTGAAACATCACCGTTAAGTAGAAAATTTTGTTAGTAGGTGCCAAGGTGATAGATATTAATTATCTATCAATATAGATATAATTTTCTTTTAAATGTTTTATTTATTAATTACTTTCATAAAAATTGTACAATCCCAAGTGTAGATTTTCTCACTTTGGCATGAGAAGAAACTACTGTGGATGTGTGTGTTGAATGAGAAATGTGTTTCTTTAGCTCAAACATTTTGTTCCATTTTTAGGAATGAGAAATAATTTCTCCTGACAGATTATACCTGAGATAAAATGGAATTGTTATGAGGAAAACTTTTCCATGCTGTATATATACCTAAAACGTATTTATCAGTGAAAAGGCTGCTTTAAAAATGTTATACATGGTATTTTCATTTTCATTAATTGCTTTAGTGTGGAAGTAATTCACTAGGAATCATATGAGATGTTCTCTCTGCCAAGACTCTTTTAATTTTATGGAAAGCCACATACAACGTTTTAGGAAAATTACATTTTTTTAAATTTAGGAGAGAAAAAAAGGTTTTTTCATGTCTGTTTTACCACTTGACAGTATTTTGTCTGCCTAGAAGCTTTGAATATCCTGTGTATGTTGGCTAATTTTCCAGCTTATGAGTCTGACCCTTCCCAAGGTAGAAGCCAGAAATTAAGTTCTCAACCTCTCTTAGAGTTGGGATAGAGGCATGTGACTTACATGTTACCGAATAAGTATATACTTGCCAGCTTTTGACTATAAAACTACAAATTGAAGAAACAGATATCATGCCCGATCCACTTCTGTTCTGGTGGTTTCACATCTATCCGGTTTCTGAAGACTTCACCAGCAAAAATTTTATTGTTATTAGCCTAAATCCAGTGTGTTGTCTGTTGCCAAGGGTTACTGAAGCAGTTAAGAAGTGTGATTTTGATTTTCTTCTTTGATTCATAGCCTGGTTTTCTGTCTGATCTTCAAGATTGCTTGAGAGGGAAGAATGGGAATTTCATTGAGTATATAATTATTTATTTTATACATCTTACTTTTTTTTACTGTATTCAGAGTAAACATATTCCCATTCACCAAATCACTTATGAATATATAATTTTAAATAACTGCACAGTATTTCCCATTTTACCCTTCAAATCTGTGTTTCATCTTTTTCACAATGCTTTCTTTCTGGAGCTAATCTGTGTATATGAAATAAAACAGCTCCTTAGATCTCTGGTTTCAGGTGGGTTTGGACAATGGGGAACTAGGGTAAAATAGCAGAGAAAGGAAAAAGGTGAAGTCAGGCATTTGTATTCACCTTGTTCCTTCTTACTGGATTAACTCTGATTGGCTGCTGCTCTCAAAGAGAGTCACTTTTCAACCAGATTTTGTTAATTGCTCCTTATCCACTCCAGCCCGGACATTGCATTCCTTATGATTTCTTTTCACACACTTAGATCCTCTTCAAATAGCTTAAATTTGTGACAATTATGTGTTTTCTTTAGGGTCTCTGACTGGAGCAATATTCCATTGTAGGAATATATCATAATTTATGTCACTATTTTCCTAGTGTTTTACATTTAGGATTCTCTTGATTATTTTAAATCTAAATATTGCTGTAATTAGATACTAATATATAATTCTGATGGTTGTCTCTAGTTATTTCTTAATTATATTTTCTAATTGCTGCTATGCAGAGACTCTGACTTTTTTTTTAGTATGGCTCTCTTACATTCACCTACATTGCTAAAATCTAATTAGCTATAATAGTTTAGCTGTAGAATTTCTTGAATTTTTATGGAGACAATCCTATCAACTGTAATTAAAATTTTGTGTCTTTCTTTCTAATATATCTACTTTCCATTTATGTTTCATATCTTATTGCATTGTCTGGGAAATTTAGTAACATGTTGATTATACTGTTTTATTTTAAGTTAAATTGTACATCTTTATGGGGCACATGTGCTATTTTGATAAACATACAATGCATAATGATCAAATCAGGGTATTTAGGATATCTATAAGCTCAAACGTTCACCATTTCTTTGTGTTGGGTACATTTCAAATCTTCTAGCGATTTTGAAATATACAACATATTATTGTTAATTATAGTCACCTTGCTTATTCCTTAGATCTAACTGTATTTTGTATCAATTAACCAATCTCTCTATACCTCCCCTACTCCAAGCTGTTTTAATGGGCATATTTTCTTCCTGATTTCAAAGAGAATGCTTCTTAATTTTACCACTAAATATAAGCCATTGCTTTAGGATACATTTCTAGATGTTGAATTATTCAAACGGTATAAATATTTTAAAGCTTTTTGGAATATATTATGAAATTTCTCTCCAGAAAATGACAACATTTTATACCATCATCAATAGTTCCTGACAGTGCCCTGACCCACACAACCTTGCCAACATTAGCTGTGAATTAGATATATTTTGTTATTTGTAACTAGATTACCTTTCTCTGCTTCATGGCCACACTTAAACCCTAATTTACCACAAGAAAAACAATAACAAAAAGTAGGAATAACATTCTGCTGAGAATTGATCAAGAATATTACCCTTGTCGTTAGCTGACAGCATATTCCATTTGCTTTATGTATTTATTTATTTATTTTTGAGACAGCGTCTCTCTCTGTTGCCCAGGCTGGAGTGCAGTGGTGCTGTCACAGCTCACTGCAGCCTCATCTCCCAGGCTTAGGCAATCCTCCTGCCTCAGCCTCCCAAAGTGCTGAGATTACAGGTGTAAGGGACTGCACCTGGCCTCTATTTACTTTAAAATAAAGACAAATATTTTTATTTTCTAAATTTATAAAATCAGATTTTCTATGTTAAAATATTTCTAAAGCATTTTGATCATTGGGAACATTTTTTTCTTTCACATAAAGGCCCTTAAAATTTAGAAGTCACCCTTAAGCTTGGGGGTATTGTTTTTCTCTAACATAAACACTAGATACTTTAAGAAAATAAAATGAGAAAACCAATTTTACTCTACCTACTACACACAGTTTTCTAAAGTGAGATGTTTGTCCCCTAGCTGTATAAATGTAAGTCATAAAAAATACTAAATGTTGACAGTTTTACTCCACCTGAAATTTACATTAGGTAGTCACTGGGCTATAGAAGGTACAATGTCTATGACAGAACACATCAAAAACATAGATACAAAACATATACCTGCCTTTTGTCTCAGAAGGCTGCATGACTTTTATCTCATCCCATACATACTGGTGGCATCAGCACATTTATCTGCACACAATAACAAATCCCATCCTCTTGGTAATTGTAAAAACACTGAAGCCTGTTATTGACCTTGTGTAAAATATAGGCATGGGATAGAAAGACAAAGAAACTTTTTGTCTGTCTATATCCATGTCTAAAGCCCCATCACACACTTTGAAAACCATTAAACTACAATTCAATGATGTGAAAAGGAGGAGGAAAAAATATATTATTGAATAAAGCAAAATAGACAAGTTAAATCAAAAGATGCATCCATCCACACCATGTCACTCAATGTTCCTATTTTCTTTGCTGAAGTTTCTGAGATATTTGCATTAAAAGAAGACTGAAATCTTCAGATCTCAAAGCTCTGACTCACAGTGTTAGTTCTCAATTTTTTTTTTTACTTTTCACATTCTTTTTACTGTGCTATGTATTTTGCAAATGAAGAGTCTGTGGATATATTTTTAAGGTACTTTTCCTATATTGTTAGAGTACACATTTTCTGACTGAATTACAGTGAAAATGGTTAGCAGCTATTTATTGATCACCATTTGCAAATATTTATAGCCACATCCTAATCTCTGCCAGTTTCCCTGGGCTGGGCTCAAGAACTACAATGCTCTGCATTGCCCTGTGCATTACAGCTAGATGGCATGATAAATGATAAGTCATAAGTTCCTCCAATGAGCAACACACAATAATTATCATAATAGTTCAGAGAAGGGAGAGACAAAGGCAAGCCATAGCAGTGACAAGAAGTCCCTTAAGAAAGGTAGGTTTTAGTTGAATCTTCAAGGCTGAGGTTGAATTGATGGAAAAGACAATAGAAATATTTCACAATGGCCAAGAAAGATATGCATTATTGTTTTAGTCCATTTTGACACTGCTATAAAGAAATACTCAAGACTGGATAATTTATAAAGGAAAGAGGTTTAATTGACTCACAGTTCCACATGGCTGAGGAGACCTCAGGAAACTTATAATCATGGTGGAATGCAAAGGGGAAGCAAGCACCTTCTTCACAATGCAGCAGGAGATAGAGAAAGGAAGGAGGAAGTTCCAAACACTTATAAAACCATCAGATCTCATCAGAACTCACTCACTCTCATGAGCACAGCATGGGGGAAACTGCCCCCATGATCCAATCATCTCCCTCCCTCAACACATGGGGATTACAGACCCCTCCCTTGACATCTGGGAATTACAATTTGAGATGAGATTTGGGTGGGAACACAGAGCCAAATCATATCATTCTGCCCCTGGTCCCTCCCAAATCTCCTGGTTTTTTTTCACATTTTAAAACAAACCATTCCTTCCCAACAGTCCCCCAAACTCTTAACTGATTCCAACATTAACTCAAAAGTCCAATTCCAAAGTCTCACCTGTGTCAAGGCAAGTCCCTTTCACTTATGAGCCAGTAAAATAAAAAACAAGTTAGTTCCTCCCAAGATACAATGGAGGCACAGGCATTGGATAAATACACTCATCCAAATGGGAGAAATTGGGCAAAACAAAGGGGCTACAGGCCCCATGAACATCTGAAATCCCACAGGGCATTTCATT
Source organism: Pongo pygmaeus (assembly GCF_028885625.2). Classification (NCBI taxonomy): domain Eukaryota; kingdom Metazoa; phylum Chordata; class Mammalia; order Primates; family Hominidae; genus Pongo; species Pongo pygmaeus. The sequence continues at coordinate 78,143,833 of NC_085930.1, forward strand.
AAATCTTCAAGCTGCAAAATGAACTCCTTTGACTCCATGTCTCACATTTGGGGCATGCTGATGCAAGGGGTAGGCTCCCATGGCCTTGGGCAGCTCCTTCACAGGCTACCATTGAGTGTCTGTGGATTTTCCACGTGCACAGTGCAAGGTGTCAGTGGATCTACCATTCTGGGATCTGGAGGATAGTGGCCTGCTACTCACAGCTCCACTAGAACCCCAGTGGGGACTCAGTGTAGGGGCTCCAACTCCACATTTCCTTCCCACGCTGTCTTAGCAGAGGTTCTCCATGAGGGCTCTGCCTCTGTAGCAGACATCTACCTGTATGTCCAGACATTTCCATACATCCTCTGAAATCTAGGCAGTGGTTCTGAAACCTCAATTCTTCCCTTCTCACATTATGTGGAAGCTGCCAAGCCTTCCACATGATGGAAACAATGGCCCAAGCTGTATCTTGGACCATTTTAGCCACACTTGGATGCAGTGCACCAAGTCCCAAGACTGCACAAAGCAGCAAGGCGCTGGGCCCAGCCCATGAAACCATTTTTTTCCTCCTAGGCCTCCAAGATCTCTAACATGCCCTGGAGATATTTTCCTCATTGTTTTGGTGAGTAATATTAGGCTCCTCATTACTTATGCAAATTTATGCAGCTGGCTTGAATTTCTCCGCAGAAAATGGGTATTTCTTTTCTATCACATCATCAGGCTGCAAATTTTCCAAACTTTCATGTTGTGATTCCGTTTTAAACATAAGTTCCATTTTCAGATTCTCTCTCTCAAGTTCAAAGTTCCAAAGATCTCTAAGGCAGGGGCAAAATGCTGTCAGTCTCTTTGCTAAAGTGTAGCAAGAGTAGCCTTGGCTCCAGTTCCCAAGAAGTTCCTCATCTTCATCTGAGACTACCTCAGCCTGGACTTCATTTTCCACATCATTATCAGCATTTGGGTCAAAACCATTCAACAAGTCTCTAGGAAATTCCAAACATTCCTACATTGTCCTCTCTTCTTCCGGGCACTCCAAATTGTTCCAACCTCTGCCTGTTACCCAGTTCCAAAATTGCTTCCACATTTTCAGGTTATCTTTGTATCAGTACCCAACTCCTTGTAACAATTTACTGTATTAGTCCATTCTCAAGCTGCTATAAAGAAATACCCAAGACTGGGTAATTTATAAAGCAAAACATTTTAATTGACTCGCAGTTCCACGTGGCTTGGTGGGGGCGGGGGGGGCACTCAGGAAACTTACAATCATGAGGGAAAGCAAAAGGGAAAGAAACACCTTCTTCACAAGGCAGTAGGAGAGACAGAAATGAAGGAGGAACTTCCAAACACTTACAAAACGATCAGATCTCATGAGAACTCACAATCACAAGAACAGCATGAGGGAAACTTCCTCCATGATCCAATTACCTCCCTCCTTTGACACATTTAGATTACAGATGCAATTGGAGATGAGATTTGGGTAGGGACACAGTGCCAAACCATATCAAGTATCATTAGGGAGATGTTTATGAATCTAATATGTATTCAAAAGACAAGATAATGGATTTACTTGGAGGAAAAAGGGCTGTGAGTTTGGATAGTGAGCATAGTAAACAATTATTAAAAGTCTTCAAATATAGGCTGAATAGTTTAAACTTGATTTGAGAGGTGAAGGTCACCAAATATTTGGAATAAGAGCCTCAGCTTGCATTCCATTGCAGATACCACAATTTGATCAAAGCTCTCCATCTCCCTGAAGCCAGGTAGAACCTAAGACTACTTAATTGTTGATATAAACTATCAAAATGGACTTATAATGTTAATCCCTTTTGCCATTCTGGATATAGGTAACCATTTTGAGCCATAAAGGAACAGAAGAACACAGTTTTAAAGAATGACCCAGGGTGAAGGCCAGTTAATTAAAATGTTTATGAAATAATCCAGACAATGGATCCTGAAAACGTTTAAATTAAAAGGGCAGGATCTAATGGCAGACATGCTGAAAGATGAAGCAGGGACAGAGGATTCACTTATACCAGGTTAAAGAAAAACTCTTTCATTGAGCTAAAATAAATAATTCAGCTTCAAGCTATTCAATAAACATTTATTAGCAATCTAATATATGATAGTATAGGGCTAAAGCATTTACAAACTTTATCTGAATTAATTCTTGTGAAATTAGTATTGATTTTCTGTTTCTTTGAGATCATCATGTCTTTTGCGGGAACATGGATGGAGCTGGAGGCTATTGTACTTAGCAGACGAACGCAGGAACAGAAAACCAAATACCACGTGTTCTCACTTAAAAGTGAGAGCTAAATGATGAGAATTTATGAACACAAAGAAGGAAATAACAGACACCGGTGTCTACTTGAGGCAGGAGGGTGTGAAGAGGGAGAGGAGCAAAAAAGATAACTATTGGGTACTGGGCTTAATACCTGGGTAATGAAATAATATGTACAACAAACCCCCGTGACACTTGTTTATCTATGTAACAAATCTTCGCATGTACCCCCAACCTAAAATAAATTTTTTTAATGAGGAATGGCTCAGAGAAATTATGAAACTTGTTCAAGATCCCATATCCTTTCAGCTCAATCACACTTCTGAGATGAGATGAAACATGAAAAAAATTACAGCCTAGTTGAATTTACATTTAAAAATATTTACTAGAAATTATAGCCTAATTAGAAGCTCAGCACTACAGCAAGTTTAGCATGAAATGAATATTTTATTACTCTTTATTTTGAGAGTTAAAATTGTTCTTAGACTCTAAGTAGAAAAAAAATCTGTTAAACTTGATGGCAACAAACTTGCTGACATTAAACTTTACTTTTAAGACTAATACAGGATTGAAAAAATACCAATTTTATTTAATACATAGGAGTGGGATATAATCAAAGGGAATGATGCAAATTATTTGCAGAGTCCTTTTTAATTTATATGGTGACACTTATTTGGATGATTCAGAAAAAAAATTGAGAATTTTTAGTTGGGTATTTTTGTTATTGTTTTTGTTTTTGTTATTTTAAGTAATTGAGTTAATATTATATATTTTATCAAACATTGTCAATTCTTCAATTCACAGTGCCTGAAAATGTGCTCAATAAATATTAATTGACAAGACAAGACATTGGGCCATAGATAGTATTTATTGTTCTAGCAAAGATAATTATCCAAGCAGCCAAGTGTCATTTCTTTTTTCAAAATTCTACAGTGTCTCATTATTTACTCAAAGTAATTGCCCAAATCCTTACTTGGAAGGAACTCCAAGGTCTGACTCCATGCCCACCCTCAACCTTTCCCTGACCTTATCTCCATCTTCTGTATCCCTCAGTCTCTTCAGTCCAGTCACAATGGCCTGCCTATTGTACTCAAAAGCCCACATCAGCTTGTTCTTTATGGTTTTCTTTTCCTATTATCTCCTCCTGAAAGTTCTTCCCACCTTATTTCCTCCTACAAGTCTTCACTCAAATCTCGTCTTATCAAGGAGTCCTATGAAAAGCACTCTATTTAATTTTCCAAGCAGCTGCCACCTGACACTTCAATTCCTTTTCCCTTGTTTTCCTTCCATTTTTTCTGCAGCACTTACCACTTTTTAACATATGTTGTTCACTCAATAATTACATTTATTTGTTATTTTCCCATTATAATTACAAGTTCAATGAAAGCAGAAACCTTTGTCATTCTTGGTTGCTGCTGTATCCCAAACAGCTACAACAAGCTATATAGTCAATAGTTTCTGAAAGAATGAATGAATAAATAATAATGATAAATAACAATGATTAATGCTATCTGAGAACATTTATTTGCCAAGAACATTAAGTGTTAAACTACCTACTGGTATGATCACATTTTTTTTTCATTTAAGCCTCATAACAATTGTTTAAGGGGATAGGAATTTATAGTAAGTAATAGGCTACAGGTTTCCTAACCATAACTGGTTGTCTAACCCAAGTCTCCAGACTCTTGCTCCATATTGCTATGGCTGAAACATAGAGAAAAACATGTTTACTCTGATTATAGTTAAGACATACCAGCATCCAACAATGAAGTCATAGCACATGGAATTTATTCACTGCAGAAAAAAAAATTCTTTTGTGAAGCATGTTGGAATTTGATAAAAAATCTAAATTTTGATTTAAGATTGAAATTAATATGCTATAGCAATACTTCTACGAAAACAAAAAAATCTTCTTAAATTATTTGACTGTTATTCTATTAGCTGCTAATTATGATTGGATTTATAAACTAAAAAATTTTTCAAAGACATATGTAATTTATATGAACTCTTTTACACTCAAGTTGTACAATGATTTTTTTGTACTATCTCTATTATACTAAGGTAAATTACACTTTAATTCAAAAATATTTCAATGATTAAATATTTTGGAGTTTCATTTTGGAGACCTATATAGCTTTTCTGTCATATTACTAATATATTATAACCTTCTTTTTGCATTGCTGAAATCAGATGTCAGAGGTCACTTAAAAAGGCATTAAACATGCCAACCACATGCATTAGATTCCAGTAAGCTTAGAAACCCTATACTTATTCAACTGCCTAATTATAATCAAGTATTTTTAAATGCAATCTTATTTTGAACACACCTGAAGACGAAATTGTAGCAAATAAGAAAAATTCTCCAACTTATCAAAATCTCTACCTATAAAATTTTCTCTGTAAAAGCAAATGAAAACAACTAGGAAAATATATATTTTAATTCAGCGCAACTGTAGCTATGCCAAAATGGAAAATGGCTCCCCTATGAAAGGCAATCTCTTTGCTAAAGTACTGACAAGCCAAAGATAAGTTATTTATTGTTCTTTTACATTACAAATAAAATAATTATTTCAAGGAAATAAAAACAAGGTAAAGAGTTAGGCTGCATTACATAAAACCAGTGAAGACAAAGATAATTTACAAAACCATGTGTGTTCTATGGTATTCATTAAAGCAAAAGCACTAGGTTTCCTGTTTTGATAACTCAAGACATTTATTATTGCAGTTTGGAAGGCTACTCCTTTACTTACATAGGCAGGCTGTGCCATCATAAGAACACTTTGGGGAGACTGCTAACAAGACCACTTTTCTTCATGTATCATTTTTCTCATTTTAAAACACTGTGGTAAAATATACATAGTATAAAATTTTTAATGGTACAGTTCAGTTAAGTATATTCACATTGTTGTACAACCATCTTTTTTTTTTTCCTTTACACCTACAAATAAAACATTATCATTCTACCTGCTTTATCAAATCTTGTTCATCCAAGTCACACACTAAGGAACAGATTAGGGTTGGGAAGAAATTTCTTAGGAAGTTCCAGGACCTCCCAATTTATATTTCCCAAGTGAAGTGCATAATACAAGACCATTGAAGGGCCTGGCAATTCAGACCCCTCTGCCTGTTTCTAATAATAGCTGCCATTTTATTTTGTTTTGTTTTGCCTTGTTTCTGTAAATTTATGTCTACCTCATGACCATATCCCAAAGTACGTTCCTTGGAGCATCAGTTGTAGGGGTGTCCATAGGTGTTACCCAGAAAAGGAGTATGTGATCAAACAAATTTAGACCCACTCGATTAAACGTGTGTCCTTTCTGCAGTTTCTTAGAACTTCTCATATGCTGGTGGGCATTGTGGCTAAGTCAGTCGGGTGGCCTGCAGGTTTCACAAAGATCTTGGACCACTGAATTCTGTTATTGCTCGAGAATATTTTAGAACTATTTTGGAAAGGAGTACACCTTGGAAAACATGAGATAACAGCTCTATACCTCTGTCATTTTCATTATTAAAGTATCTTTTGGCATGAAAAACTTCTTTTTAAAGAAAACATTTGGTTTGATGTTTCATCATCTTGGAACCTTCTGTCACTTTCCATATCCATCATCTTGTGCTAAACTGTCCACCTGTTTACTGCAAAACTCCTCACCTTTTTGCCATTTGTTCACTCTGCCCAGTATTTTTACTTTCAAAGTTTTACCTCCTTTCACCAGAGGTTAAGGCAGGAAATATACAGTCTAAGTGAGAAGGAGAAAGAAATTCATTACATAAGTCTTAAAGGAAAAAACAGAAAATCCAAAGCATACTGAAAGAAAGCCTTGCAAGAGAGGAGGCTCAAGAGCTTTATGTCATAGCAGCACACCAAGAAAGTTCTAAGAAGGCCATATTAGAATGCCCTCTGCTGACTTTCAACCCCAGGATCAACACTTTACATGCATTAGCAGAGGGAGATAAATCAATGCTTTTCATGTTTTGTGTTGTATCTGTTTTGTCCCCTACCCCAACTCCAATCCACCACTGCTTTGAAGAACAGGTTGACCTCTCCAGATTCTGGGAGGAGATCAGTGTATTCAGTCTGCTCTGACTGAGGATGAGGACAGGTCCCAGATTCCAGACAGTGCCTACTAGTTAGAGCAGAACACATCAGCTACCCAGCATGGACTACTTAAAATTGCTGGTCTCTGTATTAAATTTTGGTCTCCTGCAAAATCAATATTGAGGCACCAACATTTAATAAAAAGGTTCTGGGCATTTTTAGCAATATTTATGTACAGTTTGTGCTCTGACAGGCAATGAACCAACTCCACCAGCATTGGGAAGGCTTTCATTTTGTGAAAAACTTCAAAGGTATTTGGACATGGATACCAGGATCAACAATGTCTTTAGCCAGGACTTCCAAAGCAAAGCCCCTGCAAGTGCCAATCTAAGCCCATGGGAGTGTTGGAAAATGGGGAAAATGCCTTCTTTAGACAATTGTGGTGGTGATTGGTCAATATCTTTTTTCAAAATTATTATTATACTTTGAGTTTTAGGGTACATGCACACAATGTGCAGGTTAGTTACATATGTATACATGTGCCATGATGGTGTGCTGCACCCATTAACTCGCCATTTAGCATTAGGTATATCTCCTAATGCTATCCCTCCCCGCTCCCCCCACCCCACAACAGTCCCCAGAGTGTGACGTTCCCCTTCCTGTGTCCATGTGTTCTCATTGTTCAATTCCCATCTATGAGTGAGAACATGCGGTGTTTGGTTTTTTGTCCTTGCGATAGTTTACTGAGAATGATGATTTCCAGTTTCATCCATGTCCCTACAAAGGACATGAACTCATCATTTTTTATGGCTGCATAGTATTCCATGATGTATATGTGCCACATTTTCTTAATCCAGTCTATCATGGTTGGACAATTGGGTTGGCTCCAAGTCTTTGCTATTGTGAATAGTGCCGCAATAAATATACGTGTGCATGTGTCTTTATAGCAGCATGATTTATAGTCCTTTCGGTATATACCCAGTAATGGGATGGCTGGGTCAAATGGTATTTCTAGTTCTAGATCCCTGAGGAATCGCCATACTGACTTCCACAATGGTTGAACTAGTTTACAGTCCCACCAACAGTGTCAAAGTGTTCCTATTTCTTCACATCCTCTCCAGCACCTGTTGTTTCCTGACTTTTGAATGATTGTCATTCTAACTGGTGTGAGATGGTATCTCATTGTGATTTTGATTTGCATTTCTCTGATGGCCAGTGATGAGGAGCATTTTTTCATGTGTTTTTTGGCTGCATAAATGTCTTCTTTTGAGAAGTGTCTGTTCATATCCTTCACCCACTTTTTGATGGGGTTGTTTGTTTTTTTCTTGTAAATTTGTTTGAGTTCATTGTAGATTCTGGATATTAGCCCTTTGTCAGATGAGTAGGTTGCGAAAATTTTCTCCCATTTTGTAGGTTGCCTGTTCACTCTGATGGTAGTTTTTTTGCTGTGCAGAAGCTCTTTAGTTTAATTAGATCCCATTAGCCAATTTTGGCTTTTGTTGCCATGGCTTTTGGTGTTTTAGACATGAAGTCTTTGCTCATGCCTATGTCCTGAATGGTAATGCCTAGGTTTTCTTCTAGGGTTTTTATGGTTTTAGGTCTAACGTTTAAGTCATTAATCCATCTTGAATTAATTTTTGTATAAGGTGTAAGGAAGGGATCCAGTTTCAGCTTTCTACATATGGCTAGCCAGTTTTCCCAGCACCATTTATTAAATAGGGAATCCTTTCCCCATTGCTTGTTTTTCTCAGGTTTGTCAAAGATCAGATAGTTGTAGATATGCGGCGTTATTTCTGAGGGCTCTGTTCTGTTCCATTGATCTATATCTCTGTTTTGGTACCAGTACCATGCTGTTTTGGTTACTGTAGCCTTGTAGTATAGTTTGAAGTCAGGTAGCGTGATGCCTCGAGGCAGCTTTGTTATTTTGGCTTAGGATTGACTTGGCAATGCGGGCTCTTTTTTGGTTCCATATGAACTTTAAAGTAGTTTTTTCCAGTTCTGTGAAGAAAGTCATTGGTAGCTTGATGGGGATGGCATTGAATCTCTAAATTACCTTGGGCAGTATGGCCATTTTCACGATATTGATTCTTCCTACCCATGAGCATGGAATGTTCTTCCATTTGTTTGTATCCTCTGTTATTTCATTGAGCAGTGGTTTATAGTTCTCCTTGAAGAGGTCCTTCACATCCCTTGTAAGTTGGATTCCTAAGTATTCTATTCTCTTTGAAGCAATTGTGAATGGGAGTTCACTCATGATTTGGCTCTCTGTTTGTCTGTTACTGGTGTATAAGAATCAATAGCTTACCAACCAAAAAGAGCCCAGGACCAGATGGATTCACAGGTGAATTCTACCAGAGGTACAAGGAGGAACTGGCACCATTCCTTCTGAAACTATTCCAATCAATAGAAAAAGAAGGAATCCTCCCTAACTCATTTTATGAGGCCAGCATCATCCTGATACCAAAGCCGGGCAGAGACACAACCAAAAAAGAGAATTTTAGACCAATATCCTTGATGAACATTGATGCAAAAATCCTCAATAAAATACTGGCAAACCAAATCCAGCAGCACATCAAAAAGCTTATCCACCATGATCAAGTGGGCTTCATCCCTGGGATGCAAGGCTGGCTCAATGTACGCAAATCAATAAATGTAATCCAGCATATAAACAGAACCAATGACAAAAACCACATGATTATCTCAATAGATGCAGAAAAGGCCTTTGACAAAATTCAACAACCCTTCATGCTAAAAACTCTCAATAAATTAGGTATTGATGGGATGTATCTCAAAATAATAAGAGCTATCTATGACAAACCCACAGCCAATATCATACTGAATGGGCAAAAACTGGAAGCATTCCCTTTGAAAACTGGCACAAGACAGGGATGCCCTCTCTCACCACTCCTATTCAACATAGTGTTGGAAGTTCTGGCCAGGGCAATTAGGCAGGAGAAGGAAATAAAGGGTATTGAATTAGGAAAAGAGGAAATCAAATTGTCCCTGTTTGCAGACGACATGATTGTATATCTAGAAAACCCCATTGTCTCAACCCAAAATCTCCTTAAGCTGATAAGCAACTTCAGCAAAGTCTCAGGATACAAAATCAATGGTCAATACCTTAATTGTTGAGACCATTTGCCCTATGAAAGGTGGGAAGCTGGTAGTGGGAGTTTTCTGAGTTCATTTTTTTCCTCAGATCTTCTCGTTTCCCTAAAAATTACTAAAGTATGGTTTTTGGCTCCTGCAGGGTTCTCTCTCTCTCTCTCTCTCTCTGTCTCTTCCTCGCCGACTCCCTCCCTGCCTTTGTCCCTCTTTTCTGTTTACTAATCCCCCCTCATAGTTTCAACAAGAAGCACAATCACCACACTAACTTCTGCAGGAATCCAGGAAAACAAGCTGTCTAAAGGCAACATCTGCCTCTGACCCTATAATATAGTCCTCACCACAGATACATGTTATGGGTTGAATTGTGTCCCTCAAAAAGATATGTTGAAGTCCTAACCTTTGGTGCTTGTAAAGAGGACCTTATTTGGAAATAAGCTGTTTGCAGAAGTAATCCAGCTATAATGAGGTCATACTAGATTAGGGTGAGCCCTAAATCCGATAACTGGTGTCCTAGTAAGGAGAAGGAGAGATTTAGAGGCATAGCTTAGACACAGAGGGGAAATGTTCATGTGAAAACAGGGAAAGAAATCAGAATGATGAAACTATAAGTCAAGGAACATCAGAGTTTTTTGGCAATCTCTGGAAGCCACGAAGAGTCAGGGCAGATTCTTCCCTAGAGCCTTCAGAGGAAGCGTGGCTCTGCCAACACCTTAAGTGCAGAGTTCTAGCCTCTGGAACTGTGAGAAAACAAAGTTGTGTTGTTTTTTGTTTTAAGCCATGTACTTTGTGGTAATTTGTTACAGTAGTCCTAGGAAACTACTACAAGTGAGTACAAAGGTCTAGCTGTTTGCATGGAAAAAGGAAGATATAATATGGGAAAAAAAAACTTAGATTAACATCCTAATAACTTACCTGGCACACAAGGAAGTCCAAGCAGGAGGAGAATAGCATTGAACAGGCTATTAGTAACTGTTGTTCATTCATTGTACAAATACATATTGAATGCTTCTCTGGGTCTGGAAGGTAGATAAGACAATGTCTTTACCCTGAAATGGGCCAAGTATAATGAATATGCAACAAACACAGGCCCACATGATTTCCATAAGTGCATAGGGGTGCCATAGAGATAGAGAGAAACAGAACTTGATGAGAACGTGAAGGTCTGGAGAAGGCTTTTTATTTTTTTTATTTTTTTGCAAGAAAATAAGACTTCAGATGGAGTTCTGCAGGATGAGCAGGCATTGTCCAGGGAATAATGGTGTACAGGGCATCTGAGGCAGGGCACAGGATAAGCAATGTCAAAGGTGTAATACAGCACATTACGAGCCATTGTGTATTCTTGGGCAAGGGGACTAATGTAAAAGGAAGGCCTCTAGTGGCATTTAAGAACTAGGATAGGAAATGCATCTTGTGTCATGCTAAGCACCCAGAGCTGACCCTATAAAAGATGAGAGCTAATGATGACTTTTAAGCTAAGAGGTATTATGGTGACATTTTTATTTTGCACATGTCACTTTGGCGTAGAAGATGAAGTAGATAAAAACAAGGCCTCATGCATAAGAATTTTTCTTGGAGGCTGGGTGTGATGGCTCACGCCTGTAATCCCAGCACTTTGGAAGGCCGGGGCGGGCAGATCACCTGAGATCAGGAGTTTGAGACCAGCCTGGCCAACATGGAAAAATCCCGTCTCCACTAAAAATACAAAAATTAGCCAAGCATGGTGGCAGGCACCTGTAATCCCAGCTACTTGAGAAGTTGAGACAGGAGAGTCACTTGACCCCAGGAGGCAGAGGCTGCAGTAAGCCAAGATCTCACCATTGCACTCCAGCCTGGGCGACAGAGCGAGACTCTGTCTCAAAAAAAGAAAAAAAAAGATGGTTCAACACTTCATTTTCTTCTAATAGATTCATCCACATGAGCTCTATTCATCATAATATGCTCAAAGAACAGACTGAAACTGCAGAAGATGGAATGCCAATTTTCTCAGTGCCAATTATTGATTCTAAGAGATCCAACAGCACTTCTTGTGGCAGGTAGCCCTGGGTTGCCAGAACGCCCAGGTGTCTTTGTACATCAGGCTTTTGTGATTTGAGACTTGATGGTGGCTCTGCTCCAGGTCAATCACAAAGGCTTGTCCAGTGCTCTCAGCGTCTTCATCTATCCCTCTGCCTTCAGAGGAATGTCATCTATGACATTAATATTCCTTTGCCTCCTAGCTAACATTCACATGGAGTCATGATTTCTTTGCCTACTCCTAATTTTTCTGGACTTATAATGTCTTGTAAAGCCAGGTAAATGGCTCTCCCTGCTTTGTTCGTTAGATACAGAGTGATGTTAGTTTCACTAAATACAATTTTTCTGAGGCGATATTCTCATTAAGTCCCAATCTTCTCTTCTCACATGAAGGATACTCCAGCAGGAGAAGCTGCATGCAGAGTAAAAGGGTAAATCAGTCATCATCTATATGATTTAAGCTACAAGAACCTACACACAACCTCAAATTTAAGAAGAATATTTTGCCTTTTGTTAATACAATGCCTGTAATGCAGTGGTGTGATCTCAGCTCACAGCAACCTCTACCTCCCGGTCTCAAGTGATCCTCCCACCTCAACCTCCCACGTAGTTGGCACTACAGGTGGGCACCACAATACCTGGCTAATTTTTTTTTTAAATTTTTTGTGGAGAGAGAGTTTCACTATGTTGCCTAGGCTGGTCTTGAATTCCTGGACTCAAGCGATCCTCCCACCTAGGCTTCCAAAAAATGCTGGGATTACAAGCATGAGCTACTGTGCCCAGCCTGTAAAAAAAAAATTTTTTTAATAATATTGATAAAAGAAATGTCCATTAGTGAGAACTCATGTATGTCAGTGTTAGAAATTCAAGTCAGACTAGCTTAAATGAAAGGAATACCTTACCTTACTTATAACTAAAAATTCAAGGGTTAGAAATAAAAAAAAACTGAGTTTTTAAAGTTGTAATTATGTCTCTCTTTTCTTTTTAATTTCTTCATCTTTGCATGCACCTTCTTTGTTTGTTTTTAGAGACAAGGCTTCAATCTGTTGCCCAAACTGGAGTGCAGTGGCAAGATCACAGCTCACTGCAGCTTCAAACTCTTGGGCTCAAGCAATCCTCCCGTGTGAGCCTCCCAAGTAGCTGGGACTACAGAAGTGAGTCACCGAATCCAACTCACTTTTTTTTTTTTTTTTTTTTGGTAGACACAAGGTTTTGCTATGTTTGCCAGGCTGGTCTCAAACTCCTAGACTCAAGTGATCCTCCTCTCTTGGCCTTCCAAAGTTCTAAAATTAGTGGTATGAGTCATCATGTCTGGCTTCACCTTCTTTCTATGTTATTCTTTTGCATTGTGAAACTGTTGAGCCATGTAGGTGCAGTCATAGAAACTATTTTTCTGCAGTTGAAATTATCCCAGTTTAAAGGCTAGAAAGAAAGCATCTTTCCCTGTGTAGCCATCTCTGAAGTCTCTGAAAAGTATTGTGATTGTCTATTTTGTTCTGCATCCATTTCAGAGCCAATTACTATGGCTATATAAGGAAGAGAGAGTAATTAACTATCCTATCAAAGTGCTTGGACTGAAAGTAGAGGCGTCCTAAAAGAAAGGGAATAATGTTACCAAGGAATATATCAAGTGCTGAATTGAGAAAAAGAAAGGCAAAGAAAGGGTTTATTAGTGCTCTGAATTCCAACTAAAGAAATGCAGATCTGAGAGAAGGTGTAAATTTCTCCTAGCACTGTAAACTCACAGGGAATACAGGCAAACAAACCAATGGGGCATTCTACAACAATACAGACGGTGTAGAATTCTTACTTCCAATCAGAAGTTTCTAATGAAGAAATTAACCTTGCTGCTTTTCATCCAAACTAAAATGTGTGTGTGCAGACACTCCCCCAACACAGATCATATTTAATATATAGAATAAAATCTCCAGGGATAAATGGTTTCTCTTGTTTTGTGGGTAAATAATTCTTTATCCTAATAGATAAAGAATTTTGTTTTATCCATTAGGGAGCACTTTGACTCTTTAACTCTTTTCTAAACTTAGCAAAAATATAAATAAACAAAAGCACAAAATCACCAGTGTTTGCTTTCTTTGGGAGATCTTCTCACTTCCAGAAAAAGATGTCTCTATCCTCACAATCTCCATAATTCTTAGTTTGTACCATTCATAAGAGACTAAAATGGTTCTATTTTGAATTTGAGTTAATTATGACATTTTTACATATCCTGTTTGTAAATTTTTTGAGTAACATCTACCTAAAAGACAATAGCATAAATAGCTAATTTTGAGCAACTTCTGTGGTCAAGTTATACACTAATTATGTGAGTGTGTCTTGCTTGAAATACATCTATGAGATAGACTCATCCCATTTTAAGATGACAAAGATGTGGATCACAAAAGTAGACTAACTTGTCCATGATCAACTGCTAATGAAAGACATATCCAAGATCTGAATCCCCATAAGCGTTGCTCTAAAGCTCCTGAAATAGTCTGAAGGGGGCATGATAAGAGAGATACCAGTTCGATGTGTACGGCTGTGAGTCAGGTGACAGAAGACAGTGGCTTAGACTGTGAGGATGGCAGAGAAATGGAGAAAATGAGATGGATTTAAGGATATTTTAGGATGGCATCAACAGATCTTCACGTGAAGGTTAAGCTCTGTTCCATCCACCAATGTTTCACCCTTTTGGAAGTAGTTAGGAAACGTGCTGTGGAGGAGAGGTGGAGAGTGGAGGATGTAATAAGGCTGCTTAGAGTATTTACACCTCTTCCACCTCGGACTCTCTCCTGAAAGTCTCAGGTAGTCATTATGCTAAGAGCACACGGGAACTTATGAGAGAGGGAGCACTTTGGATGTGCGATTCCTTCAGGGCTCAAAATGAGAGGCAGGGTACTGGAAAAGGAGACTTTGAGGATGAAGCAATTAGTCATGTTGAGATAAAGAACTCCAAAGACAGGATAGAAGTTTCCCCATTAACTGTAATGCCAAGAAAACTGTGAGTCATTGGCCACTCCCTCTAATACTTGCCTGTCACATTCACATCGATGTTGCCTATGAATATGTAGATACTCTCAGGAAATGTGTAACGCTTCGGAGAGTGAATGCAAATTTAAACTCATATTTTACTTGTTGGAAGGCATTCATCACCTTAAACTGTATTAATGAATAACTAATTAAGGTTGCAGAAATCTGGTTAAATTTTCAAAACCAAAATTAACTTTCATAGGATGATGATAACTTAGTCATCCATTAAAGTGGTCGTAATTGTCTATTTGTCTAGTGTCACTTTAGTACCAGAGAAAGGCCTAAAGTTAAATGGTTTCTATTCTGGGGACCTTTTTCAGATTTGAGTTGAGAAAATAATATAAAATAGAAGAATTTGAGGTGTGTGTGTATCAGACTAAATTAAATATTTCCAGCAACAATGCAAATGTAATCTATTTCCTTCAGTATATATTTTCTTCCCTTTCTAATTTTTTTCTTACCTCCCTTTTCTTCATTCTTTCCTTTTTTCCTCTTTTCTTTTTTTTTTACTTTCCCTCTGCCTCTTTGCCACTCTATTCTTCCATTCTCCTTTAATAGTTAGAAAAAAGAAAATCTGTATTTTTCCCAAAATAATCCAGCAGAGGGCAAATGTTCTTTGCCTGCATTTTATAAACCTGAATGAAAGTGAATTCTGAAGCCCTGCCTTTCTCTTTCAACATGAGGCAAATACTAGATATGCACACTTTCCTGGGTCCCTAAATGTTCTTTCTTCTCTTGCAGTTCTTTCTAGTTAAGAAGACCATGGTGAACACACTAAGAGATAATGATCTCTCTTTTTTATATTAACCTGTTTGTTATTTCTTAATAAAAATGTGCTCTATTGGACATATTTTCAAAACCAGTTAAAAATGAAGTAATCTCCATGTCTAATTTTATGTCTCTATAAAACTCCTTTCCCTAAATGTGCAAGTAAGCATCAAATAGTAAAATTAGAAATCTCCTTGTCTTGTAAACAAGGAGACAAAAAGCAGCATTAAAAAAGTAGTTGTATTAAAGCTCATAAAAGTTATGGCTCAATTTTAATCAGTGTAATGTGGTTACTTTGTATTTATGTCTGCGAGCAGTAGTTTTACCCCATGCAGAAAATGTTTCTGGAAGATACACTGTGGAATTACTTGTGAGCTTCCTATTGGCTTTGGATTAACAAACTTCTCTTCAATCTTTAAATGAGAGAAAATGTAGCATACATTTGTGTTACTCATTTTTAACAAAAAGAATAAAAAATTTAACCTATTTGGAGTAAAATCATTTCTAAGATTCAATATTTAGTCTATTGATACCTTAGAAGGCTTGCTTCAATTCAAAGTGCTTGTTTCTAGAGCTTTGGTAGTATTGTTTTCTTAGTTATTTGTCATGTAGGTAGATTGGTTGGTTGGTTGATTTTAATTTTATGAATAGCACACAAATGTAGTGACTTCAATTTTTTTTTTTTTTTTTTTTTTTTGGAGATGGAGTTTTGCTCTTGTTGCCCAGGCTGGAGTGCAATGGCACAGTCTCGGCTCACCACAACCTCCGCCTCCTGGGTTCAAGTGATTCTCCTGCCTCAGCCTCCCTAGTAGCTGGGATTACAGGCATGCACCCCCATGCCCAGCTAATTTTGTATTTTTAGTAGAGATGGGGTTTCTCCACGTAGGTTAGGTTGGTCTTGAGCTCTCTACCTCATGTGTTCCACCCGCCTCGGCCTCCCAAAGTGCTGGGATTACATGCATGCACCCCCATGCCCAGCTAATTTTGTATTTTTAGTAGAGATGGGGTTTCTCCACGTAGGTTAGGTTGGTCTTGAGCTCTCTACCTCATGTGTTCCACCCGCCTCGGCCTCCCAAAGTGCTGGGATTACAGGCTTAAGCCACTGCGCCTGGCCCAGTGTCTTCAATTTTTATTTTATTTTATTTATTAATTGATTGATTTTTGAGACAGAGTATCACTCTGTTGCCCAGGCTAGAGTGCAGTGGCACAGTCTCAGCTCACTGCAGCCTCTACCTCCCAGGTTCCATCAATTCTCATGCCTCAGCCTTCTGAGTCGCTGGGATTACAGTTGGGTGCCACCATTTCCAGCTAATTTTTGTATTTTTAGTAGAGACAGGGTTTCACCATGTTGGCCAGGCTGGTCTTGAACTCCTGACCTCAAGTGATCTGCCAGCCTTAGCCTCCCAAAGTGCTGGGATTACAAGCATGAGCTACCATGCCTAGTCAGTGTCTTTAATTTTTAACTTAAGAGAAATATACAGTGTAAAGCAGAAGTCATTCATTCATTCATTCATTCATTCATTCATTCATTCATTCAACAATAACTGCTGAGCTCCTACATACCTACAAAGTACTGCCTCTGCGATGCTTATCCTGGTAAGGATGTGAAGATATGGTTCTTTTGCTCATGAAGGTTTTGGTCTGGAAGTTTCTCTTCACATTTTTTCCTCAATTATCAATTTAGTGCAAATTATTTCATACCATTTGGTATCCATTTTTATGCATATACGCCTTTTAAACATATATGTGTATGTTTTCACATAAGTGGAATTCAACTATTTATGTTGTGTAATGGGATTTGTTCTTCCCTTGCCTCCAGGCAAAACCTTGGTTAACTTAGTTTATAATATTTATGGTCAGTTTTAAATAATATGAATAGTATAGATTTAGAAAGTACAAATAGTGTACGAATACTACAGAGTTAGAAAGTATACTTTTTCATTTGATCATCAAAATGCCAAAGTTGTTTTCGAGTATGGTAGAGGGAAGACTTTAATGAAGAAAGGGGGTTGTGGTTGGCTTTTTCATCCTTTCTTCTACTCCTAGAAGTTTTGTTACTTCCCCTGCTTTGCTGACATTAGTTCTGGTCCCCGATGATGTTGGGTGAATAGTGGAGAGAGAAGGATGAGAGCTAAGGGGTGATGAAGAAAGTTCTTAATTGATGTGATTCAGGAGAGGGGCAGGGAAGTGCTGAGTAGAGAAGGGCAGGATCCCTGGCAAGGGCTCCACACTTGGGCCTGTGCCCATGGACCTAAATGAGGACAGGCATTTCTGTTTTTGCCCCCCAAAAGTTGCCTTTTGGCCCCTCATCCTGTGCCCATAAAAACCCGAGACCGTAGCAGGCACACACACAAACAGCTGGACATCGAGAAAGAGCACAGGGACAGACACCAGCAGACACCCGCGGGCCATCGACCCACCGAGGAACAAAGGAGATGTCGCTGAGGGGAACTCAGATGGGCGCTGTAGGAAAAGAGTCCAGCCGCTGGGCAGCCTGACTTCAGGGAAAGACCACCTTCCCACTCCATCCCCCTTCTGGATCCCATCCATCTCACTGAGAGCTGCTTTCACCACTCAATTAAACCTTGCACTCATTCTCCAAGCCCAGGTGTGATCCGATTTTTCTGGTGCACTGGGTCAAGAATCCTGGGTACAGAAAGCCCTCTATCCTTGCGATAAGACAAAGGGTCTAATTGAGCTGATTAATACAAGCTGCCTGCAGATGGCAAACACACCCCCTGGGATTTCAGGAGCTGTAAACACTCAACCCTAGAGGCCGCCATGGGGTCAGAGGTAAAAAACTCTCCCCAAAACCTGCCCATCTGCATGCTCCCCCTAGGGGCTTCAGCAGTGGGGCACCAAAGAAGTGAGTCACACCCCTGTCGCACGCCCTGTGAGGGAGATAAGGGAACTTCTCCTGTTTCTGATGGATACTGCAATAAGATGAAATCATGTTTTCTTTTAGCAGATATTTAAAACAAACTCTCACATGGGGCTTTGCATGAGTTCTGTTGGGATGTCTCCTTTTGATCTGGGAATCCTGCAGGTTATCATTTTATCTCTCTGTGGTTTGTTCAATCCTCCTGGACACGTCCTGAAACAACATCATTCAGCATATGTTCAGGATATGACCCAGGTTCTAATCACTCATGAATCCTGACACATTGCCCTGACAACATTCTGAAAGAGCAAACAAATCTTAATTTAACAGCAATTTCTGTGGCTTACAGGTCAGCAACTCTCAAGGCCATCCCTCAACCATGACATTTCTCTGGTGGAAGTCAGGCACGATTGTCACCTCCAAAGGCAGTGGACAGTTAGCAGGCTCTCCTCTTGACCCAGGGAAAGCCCTTCTCACTAGTCATAAGATAAGGGACCACAGTGCATATTCTCAGCAAAGGGAGTGGGGTGGGATTTTTCATCACAGCAACAGCTACTTTCAGATATCCTCTTTATAGACACTTGACTTCTCCATTCTTCCCCTTCCCCATCACCAACTGCTCAGATCCTTTTATGATTTTGGTTAAGGAATTGAAAGTTATGTTACTGTTTTTCAGATAAATTCCTTAAAAATGCATAGATTGGCTTGATATCTCATTTTTGAATGTCTATTGTATCTTGAATTCAAGGAACAACCACCAACTTAAGAGTGGTCACAAAAATACTGTCTCCTGAGGATGCAACTGGTCTTTTAAAATGTTTTTTGGTCACATTAAACCTTACAATTTTTAAATCAAACTTTATAATCTTTTCCTTGAAGTGTGCAAGAAGACCATCTTTAACCTAAGATAATACAAATATCCTTCTCTGTTTTCTTCTAAATCTTTTATGGATAAATTTGTTCATATTTAAATATTGACTTTATCCAAGGCTTACTTTGAAATATTTTGTAATACAGGTTATCTGATTTCATTTTTTCCTAAATGGAAAGCCAATTGGTGTTAAAATGGCCATGATGTTCCCACTGGTGACAAATGCCATCTTTATCACACAGCTAATTTCTGAGTAGGATTCAGACCTTACCAAGTAGATATCCCTTTGCCTAGGGTAGTCATTCTACATCAACAAAGGCCAGATAATTTAGTTACTAATCTAAGCAATATCTCTGTTTTATGTTTCCATACAGCCTATAGAATAGGCAGTAGTCCATTCTAAGGCAGTATTTTAACTGCCTTACCCATATCCTAGGATTGTTATAAGCCTAGAAATAAAAATTAGATAATGTGAACAAAGGTTTTTGGCAAACTATAAAACCATCTACAAATTTATATATATCTTTTTAAGTCTTTTATTAAAAAACTTTGACAAAAAAAAATCCTGAGTGAAATGTCATTGTAAAACATAGCCCAAATTAAAAGTCTCCATCTGTTTCCAAACATTACTTTCAATAGGATGAAAATTAGTCATTGCAAATTGCTCATTTTAAAATTAGTTTTATGCAAAATATTAAGTATGACATGCTATTTCATTCCAAAATATTATATGGTTTAATAAATCTCAATTTTGTACCTTTCTGACATTAAATCTACGTTTGGTTCAAAATGGCAAAAGAAAAAAAATGACTTCAACAAATTGCTCCCAAATTCAGCTGAGTCTACTGAGTTGTGATAATGGATTGACATGATGAAATGACACAAATATTCTTATAGCTGCAATAAATAGGATCATATTTTCCCCTGGGAGGGAAAAAACAGAGGCTAGCAATATCAGAAAATTTTATTTTTGTCAGTTTTATTCTGTAAGTAGCTTTTATATGTTTTTATATTTTAAAATACAATGTACCAAACAGTTCTTATCAAGCCCAACAGTTAAAAAGTGAAATAACACCAATTTCCCTTTGTAAGCTACATTGAAGGAAATCTATATTTAGATTAAAAACATAATGCAAATAGAGCATGGTATGCCATCCACTGCACATCTATCTAATAACATATCTTTGTAAGGATGAAGACTTAATTAAAAATTACATCACAATCTGTTTCCTAGAAGTTTGAGGTCAGGCTTGGCAGATAAAAACTCAAAAGCTCCTTTACCATATGCTTGAATTACCATGTGGTTTCAGGAGGAATGTATTTGACTGCTGAGTGCATATATTTCAAAGGAAATACAAGAGGGTTTTAGGAAAGTCACATGGTCAGACAGGAGCCAAATCTAGCTCTTCAGTGATCTCACTCGAATAAAGGTAAAAATGCAGTCAGTATTCAAGAAATACTAGTTTGATGATTATAGGAAGACAGGTGGGGAAGGGAGGGGTAAAGGTAATATGCAGCAAGTGCATTCCAAGTTATCTATATTTAAATCTGAGGCATTTTAATATGCAGATAAAATTTTTAATTTTTTTTTCTTTCAAGGAAATAAAAAGCCCATCAATTCATATTAGGTCTTTTCTTCAACAAGGGTATACAATAAACTCCCATCTCAAAAAACCTTTGGCCTTATCACTCATGAAGCTTTTCTGTGGGTTGCTATCAGACCTGTGCACACACAGCAGCTGTCTGCTCTCTCTGCCCTCTGTCCACTGTGATCCAGCCAACCAAACTGCTGTCCTGGGCCCTCCTATGGAGTCAAAACCTGTGGATCTGGCTTGCTGTGATCCTTCTGCCTCAAAAGTTTGGCAATGACTTCATGGGAGCATGTAGGTCAGAGACTGGTACAGAAGCAATAATCATAAGAAAGATACAACAATCATAAAAGCAACCAATAGTTTATTGACTGTGTATTTAATGTGTCAAGGATTGTGCTAAGTGCTGTGTGTGTGTCCCTCATATAAATCTCACAATATCTTTTGCATTAGACACTTTTATCATCCCCATTTTTTGAAAGTGGGATACAATCCAAATGACACAACTCCTAAGTGAGAAAGTGACTACAAAAGTCAGGGCCCCTGTTCTGAGCCACTGAGTTTTCCTGCTTCTACCAATGTCCTTGACGATGAGAGTGAAAAATGGATGTTACATTAAACCTCAGTATTGTTTATGTCAATGGACGATGAGGACCAGGACAGAAGTGATGTGGTGAAATGCTACTCTCTGAGGGCTGAGCCGAAGATAAGAGTAATCATGGTACTTAGCTTGTTGAATGAAGAAGGAAAGAGGTGAGCGGCAGAAAAACTCCTTGGAGAGTTCAAAGAAGCTAAAAAATCACTTCTGCCCTCCTTCCCTGGCACCATAACAGTCATATTATCTGGCTTCAGGGATACTTCATAAAAGTTATGGACTCTATGTCATGTTTTCAAGTCCCAAATAAAGAGTTCTTTAGATAAACATCTAATCTCACTACAAAGGATCAGAATCCAAGTGGAAGAATGATAGAGATTAAATTGGCACCAAATTCAAGACAGATTTGCAACTTTTCAGTATCCACCCAAAGCGAGAACATATTGGGAATAATGTTTTAAAACATTTTGAAAAATAAAAACAAGAGAAACAGAGAATGAAAAGATCTGAAATTGACTTTTTCTTAAAAAATTCATACTTTGGAAATTTTGACTAGTAGTTCAACTGGAAAGGCAGAATTTTCCTGATCTTATAAACTCAACTGAGATGGGACAGAATTTAGCCATCAGGACTTATTGATTCATCCTTTATTTCTTCAAAAAACATTTATTAAGGGCCTCCTTAGCACTAGATACTTTTCTAGTTGCTGGTAGTAAAATCATGTACAAAAGAGAGAGATTCTCTGCTACTATGAGATTACATTACAGTGGAAGAGACAAGCAAACAAGTAAATGACGAAACAAAATATCATATGGGGGTGACATATTACAAAATAGGTAACAATAAGTACAGGCCAGAGATAATAATTGGGGGTTTTATTTAAATTAAGTGATTAGAGGGAATGCTATCTGTGGAGGACACATTAAAATCATTGAGATTGTATAAGATGGGATTAGACCTAGGGAGCTCTGGAAAAAGTGTGTTCCAGGAAAAGAAAACTCTTGTGCAAAAGCTTTGAGGTGAAGACACAGAGGCAGCCGTTGTGACTATAGTTTAAAAAGGGAGGGGTGTAGTGCAGGAGGAGTAAGCAGAGCCAGAGTATGACTTAGCACATTAAAGTCCAGAGTCAAGATTTGCACTGAATTTTTTTTAACTTTCATTTTAACTTCAGGGGTACAAGTTCAGGGTTGTTACATAAGTAAACTTATGCCATGGGGGTTTGTTGTACAGATTATTTCATCATCCAGGTATTAAACCTAGGACCCATTAGTTATTTTTCCTTATCCTCTCCCTCCTCTCATCCTCCACCCTCCAATAGGATCCAGTGTGTGTTGTTAGCCTCCATGTGTCCATGTGTTCTCATCACTGATCTCCCACTTATAAGTGAGAACATGCACTATTTGGTTTTCTGTTCCTGCATTAGTTTGCTAAGGATAATGGCCTCCAGCTCCACCCATGAAACTGCAAAGAACATGATCTCATTCCTTTTTATGGCTGCGTAGTAATCCGTGGTGTATATGTACCACATTTTCTTTATCCAGTCTATCATTGATGACCATTTAGGTTATTTTCATGTCTTTATTATTGTGAATAGTGCTGCATTGAACATATATATGCATGTGTCTTTATAGTAGAATGATTTATACTCCTTTCGGATATATCCAGTAATGGAATTACTGAGTTGAATGGTATTTCTGTCTGTAGGACTTTCACAATGGCTAAACTAATTTACACTCCCACCAACACTGGATAAGCATTTTCTTTCCTCCACAACCTTGTCAGCATTTATTATTTTTTGACTTTTTAGTAATAGCCATTCTGACCGGTGTGAGACAATATCTCATTGTGGTTTTGATTTGCATCTCTCTAATGATCATTAAGAGAGTAAGCAGACAATCCACAGAATGGGAAAAATTTTTCACAAACTAGGCATCTGACTAAAGTCTAATATCCAGCAACTATAAGGAACTTAAAGAAATTTACAAGAAAAAAAACAAACAATCCCATAAAAAAGTGGGCAAAGGACATAAGCAAACACTTTTCAAAAGAAGGCATATATGCAGCCAACAATCATGTCACATTGGATTTTAACTACAACATGAAACTGCAGGAAGGTTTTAAATAGAGTGACAACAAAATTTTCCATACAAATCAGCACATTTTTCAGAAAGATGTTTTTTGTAATGACTACATCAGGATAACAGGCATAAAGTGGTACCATCCTAAGCAAAGTGGGATATATTGTCACCCAATTTTAAATAAGTGAGCCTTGATCTGATGACATTATTAAACAATTGATATGAGGGTTAAGTGATCAATGGATTTTAGAGGAGTAGGAATGGAAGTAGGGAGAATAATTAAGAGGCTTTTTTACTAACTAAGAAGTCAATGAGTGGTAGATTTGATGAATGTGGTAGTGAAGGTTTTATTAAACAAATGCATATGTGCCAGACAATGAGTGACACACATGGACATAGAGGCAATAGGACTTGCTTAGGGGAAGGAGGACACGAAGTTCTAAGAGATGAGGGCTGATGAAATGGTGGAATGAACAATAACTCCTGGTTCTCTGGTTTCAGCAATTAAATGGATGCAATTGCTATTTACAGTGATTTGGGTTAGGGAAATCTCAAGCGGATGGAAAAGAGAGTTCTATTTTGGTCAGTGATGGTTATTAGACATCCAGCTGGAGATGCCAAGTAGTCAATTGGCTTATGTGTTTGAAATTCGAGGAGAGACATGACTAGAAGGATATATTTGGGAGGTCATTGATCTGTAAATTGTATCACTGCTCATGCCTGATCTTTTCTTTCTTAGCATCCAACTGATCTTCAGGATCCATGAACATGTTAAAAAGGTCAAAGTCTTACTTAGTGCAAGGTTCCTCAGAGTCTGGCCTTCCAAACAGTCAAATCAGAATCAACCTCATTGTCTGCTGATAAATGAGCTTTTGAGATCCAAATGCCAGATATTATAATATGATAAGGTATATGGTAGGGCCATGGAATCTGCATTGTGGACAAGTTTCCCAGGGATTCTTGAAGCTCACTAAGGTTGTGAAGCACCACCTTTGTTGTTGCCAAAGAATCATATAAATACTCAAAGAGGCAGACAGAAGCAGTTTCTGATGATGAAGATAGGGTTGTGGTAGGAGAAACATTCTATTGTATCCTTCCTTAGGGCCTTAATTCCATCATTATTATTATAGCTGTTTATTTTGAGCCCTTGTAGTAATATTGTGACTGTATTTTGTTTTACCTTAAGGCAATGTAACACTGTGGTTCCCAAAGTTGACATATAGAGAAAACTATAGCAAGCAGCTTAATAAAAACTTGGACTCCAGTGATAGATTCAAATTCACAGCTCACCCTCAGAATCTTTATTTTTGACGCATGCTTCAGGTAATTCCAAAACTTTGATTACCTGTGTGATTCAGCAAAAATTCCTATTTTGAGTTTCTCTTCATGTGAAAGCTTCTAGTCACTTTGTGTTTAAGCTCCTATTATCTGGACATGTTCATGTACAGTATTTGATTTAGATTATGTTATATCTCTACCTTTTTATTTTATTTTTATGTTCATAGAGACCAATGAGAATAAACAGCTGAGTTGTATATTTCTGAAATTTTTTAAAATCAAATTTAATTTTTTCTCATGAGAATCTTATTATATTCCCAAGAAGAGAAACTCTTCCTATTAATCTTTAAGTGTATGTTCCCCAAATGTGCAGATGTGAGAAATATCTTCTCAAATAAAGTGTTCAAAGGATTGCCTAGGTTTTCTTCTAGGGTTTTTATGGTTTTATGTCTAACATGTAAGTCTTTAAACCATCTTGAACTAATTTCTGTATAAGGTGTAAGGAAGGGATCCAGTTTCAGCTTTCTACATATGGCTAGCCAGTTTTCCCAGCACCATTTATTAAATAGGGAATCCTTTCCCCATTGCTTGTTTTTCTCAGGTTTCTCAAAGATCAGATAGTTGTAGATATGCAGCATTATTTCTGAGGGCTCTGTTCTGTTCCATTGATCTATATCTCTGTTTTGGTACCAGTACCATGCTGCTTTGGTTACTGTAGCCTTGTAGTATAGTTTGAAGTCAGGTAGCGTGATACCTCCGGCTTTGTTCTTTTGGCTTAGGATTGACTTGGCGATGCGGGCTCTTTTTTGGTTCCATATGAACTTTAAAGTAGTTTTTTCCAATTCTGTGAAGAAAGTCATTGGTAGCTTGATGGGGATGGCATTGAATCTCTCAATTACCTTGGGCAGTATGGCCATTTTCACGATATTGATTCTTCCTACCCATGAGCATGGAATGTTCTTCCATTTGTTTGTATCCTCTTTTATTTCATTGAGCAGTGGTTTATAGTTCTCCTTGAAGAGGTCCTTCACGTCCCTTGTAAGTTGGATTCCTAAGTATTTTATTCTCTTTGAAGCAATTGTGAATGGGAGTTCACTCATGATTTGGCTCTCTGTTTGTCTGTTATTGGTGTATAAGAATGCTTGTGATTTTCGTACATTGATTTTGTATCCTGAGACTTTGCTG
The DNA here is from genome assembly GCF_028885625.2 of Pongo pygmaeus. Classification (NCBI taxonomy): domain Eukaryota; kingdom Metazoa; phylum Chordata; class Mammalia; order Primates; family Hominidae; genus Pongo; species Pongo pygmaeus. The sequence goes on from NC_085930.1 coordinate 78,169,522, forward strand.
AAGTTGCTTATCAGCTTAAGGAGATTTTGGGCTGAGACAATGGGGTTTTCTAGATATACAATCATGTCATCTGCAAACAGGGACAATTTGACTTCCTCTTTTCCTAATTGAATACCCTTTATTTCCTTCTCCTGCCTAATTGCCCTGGCCAGAACTTGCAACACTACGTTGAATAGGAGTGGGGAGAGAGGGCATCCCTGTCTTGTGCCAGTTTTCAAAGGGAATGCTTCCAATTTTTGCCTATTCAGTATGATATTGGCTGTGGGTTTGTCATAGATAGCTCTTATTATTTTGAGATACATCCCATCAATACCTAATTTCTTGAGAGTTTTTAGCATGAAGGGTTGTTGAATTTTGTCAAAGGCCTTTTCTGCATCTATTGAGATAATCATGTGGTTTTTGTCTTTGGTTCTGTTTATATGCTGGATTACATTTATTGATTTGCATACATTGAACCAGCCTTGCATCCCAGGGATGAAGCTCACTTGATCATGGTGGATAAGCTTTTTGATGTGCTGCTGGATTCTGTTTGCCAGTATTTTATTGAGGATTTTTGCATCAATGTTCATCAAGGATATTGGTCTAAAATTCTCTTTTTTGGTTGTGTCTCTGCCCGGCTTTGGTATCAGGATGATGCTGGTCTCATAAAATGAGTTAGGGAGGATTCCCTCTTTTTCTGTTGATTGGAATAGTTTCAGAAGGAATGGTACCAGTTCCTCCTTGTACCTCTGGTAGAATTCAGCTGTGAATCCATCTGGTCCTGGACTCTTTTTGGTTGGTAAGCTATTGATTATTGCCACAATTTCAGAGCCTGTTATTGGTCTATTCAGAGATTCAACTTCTTCCTGGTTTTGTCTTGGGAGGGTGTATGTGTCGAGGAATTTATGCATTTCTTCTAGATTTTCTAGTTTATTTGCGTAGAGGTGTTTATAGTATTCTCTGATGGTAGTTTGTATTTCTGTGGGATTGGTGGTGATATCCCCTTTATCATTTTTTATTGCGTCTATTTGATTCTTCTCTCTTTTCTTCCTTATTAGTCTTGCTAGCGGTCTATCAATTTTGTTGATCCTTTCAAAAAACCAGCTCCTAGATTCATTAATTTTTTGAAGGGTTTTTTGTGTCTCTATTTCCTTCAGTTCTGCTCTGATTTTAGTTATTTCTTGCCTTCTGCTAGCTTTTGAATGTGTTTGCTCTTGCTTTTCTAGTTCTTTTAATTGTGATGTTAGGGTGTCAATTTTGGATCTTTTCTGCTTTCTCTTGTGGGCATTTAGTGCTATAAATTTCCCTCTACACACTGCTTTGAATGTGTCCCAGAGATTCCGGTATGTTGTGTCTTTGTTCTCATTGGTTCCAAAGAACATCTTTATTTCTGCCTTCATTTCATTATGTACCTAGCAGTCATTCAGGAGCAGGTTGTTCAGTTTCCATGTAGTTGAGCGGTTTTGAGTGAGTTTCTTAATCCTGAGTTCTAGTTTGATTGCATTGTGGTCTGAGAGACAGTTTTACCATTCAGGACATAGGCATGGGCAAGGACTTCATGTCTAAAACACCAAAAGCCATGGCAACAAAAGCCAAAATTGACTAATGGGATCTAATTAAACTAAAGAGCTTCTGCACAGCAAAAGAAACTACCATCAGAGTGAACAGGCAACCTACAAAATGGGAGAAAATTTTCACAACCTACTCATCTGACAAAGGGCTAATATCCAGAATCTACAATGAACTCAAACAAATTTACAAGAAAAAAACAAACAACCCCATCAACAAGTGGGCGAAGGACATGAACAGACACTTCTCAAAAGAAGACATTTATGCAGCCAAAAAACACATGAAAAAATGCTCATCATCACTGGCCATCAGAGAAATGCAAATCAAAACCACAATGAGATACCATCTCACACCAGTTAGAATGGCGATCATTCAAAAGTCAGGAAACAACAGGTGCTGGAGAGGATGTGAAGAAATAGGAACACTTTTACCCTGTTGGTGGGACTGTAAACTAGTTCAACCATTGTGGAAGTCTGTATGGTGTTTCCTCAGGGATCTAGAACTAGAAATACCATTTGACCCAGCCATCCCATTACTGGGTATATACCCAAAGGACTGTAAATCATGCTGCTGTAAAGACACATGCACACATATGTTTATTGCAGCACTATTCACAAAAGCAAAGACTTGGAACCAACCCAAATGTCCAACAACGATAGACTGGATTAAGAAAATGTGGCACATATACACCATGGAATACTATGCAGCCATAAAGATGATGAGTTCATGTCCTTTGTAGGGACATGGATGAAATTGGAAATCATTCTCAGCAAACTATCGCAAGAACAAAAAATCAAACACCACATGTTCTCACTCATAGGTGGGAATCGAACAATGAGAACACATGGACACAGGAAGGGGAACATCACACTCTGGGGACTGTTGTGGGGTGGGGGGAGGGGGGAGAGATAGCGTTAGGAGATATACCTAATTAGGAGTTAATGGGTGCAGTACACCAATATGGCACATGTATACATATGTACCAAACCTGCACATTGTGCACATGTACCCTAAAACTTAAAGTATAATAATAATAAAATAAAATAAAATTTTTTAAAAAAGTGTTCAAAGGAAAATTTTTTTAGTACTTTATGGTGATCTGCTGCTCATTGTTAGATTTATGCATCAGATTTTTCCAATTTGAAGTAAAATAATTCTAAAAACATGGTAAACCTGAACATATTACCCAAAGGAAAAAAGATAGATGCAAACATGGAAAACAACTACTTGATGTAAGTGGAAAATTTTACTTTCTTATTAATTTTTTCTATTTTTAGGCATTCTATAATTTTAAAAACTTTTACATATCCACACTGATTTGTTTCTTAAATCACTGTAAAGTAGATAAGAGGGGTAATTATTTTCATTTTAGAACCAAGGCCGTAAGAAAACAAATGACTTGGTAAAGTCTTACACATTAAGTGCTGCATCAAGGGCTTCAACGCAGGCCTTTTTATACTAGAAGCATAAGATATCATCCAAAATATCTAAGGAGTCTTGTCAAAATATGTGACCAGTCACTTCCCTGATATTTTGAGTCAGATTCTTCCCTTGATTCCCAGCTGTTCCTGACGTGGTTTTAAACAGCCTTATCACAGCCCTCTCAAGTTTAACAAACTTTATTTCAGTAGAATGAGGGTCTCTTCTTCGTGACACTTTTGACGCAAGACATTTAAAACCCACCTCAAATTGGCTTCAGTAGAAATGAGAAGCGGGCAGGGATCTATTTTCTCACATAAATGAAAACTCTAGGAATAGAAAATCTTCAGGGATAGCTGGAACTAGGATATTTAATGATGTCCTCAAGACCAGGTCCCTCCCCACGGTGTATGACTCAGTTCTTCCCTACAGTAGGACTAGGACCTCTTTTCCTGGCAGCCTCCAGGTGCTCCAGGCTTCATCAAATCTTCATGTCAAGGAGAGACAGCTCCTTCCTCAACAGTGTTCCAGTAAAGGTTCTGGGTTTGCCTTGGATTAACTCTGAGTTAGTGGCCCTGGGAGAGGTTGCAATGCTCTGTCAGCTGAGGCTTTCTTCATAAGCTTGCCATCAGCTAGAAGCTCCAGCCCACAACACACATCAGGATAAAGTAAAGGCTGAGTACTGCAGAGGAAAATTCATCTAATGTTGACTACATTAAGAGCTGCAAAGGACATTTAGCTCAATTTTCTTTTAACTCAGTATCTCCTGAGAGCTAAAGAATCTTAGCTTGTTTTATCAGTAGGAGAAGACTCCAGGAGTTTTATGATGTGGCAGTGTCAGTGGGCTTTTGACTGCCAATGGTCCACGTGGAAGTGGGCAAACTGAACATTTATAGATTAACTGACTTTTCAATTCATTTATCTCCATTTAAACAGGTGCAGGTGACAGAATAGCTGGAACTTGGAAAGTGTGAAACATTCCAAAAGCTCTAATGCTTTGAACTGAGACTGTGAGGGGCTATTAAAGTCAGTCATTGTAATAAATTTATTATATTGTGGTGCTTGTACCCGTCCAATGCCAGACAGAGTTCAGATTTATGGCCAATCATACATTATGTATCAGCTATAAAAATAGTTTTATGCTATTGCACTAAATTTCAAGTAAATAAAAATTCTGACAAAGAGGATACTACTCTAAAAAAGTCTCCAGCTTATGATCAACACCTTGGAGCTGCTTCAGCAATCAACTATGTATTTGTGTTTAGAGTCTCTCAAAAGCACATTGAGACATTAATAGTAGTTTTCAGAAGCAAAAGTGGTGTCTAGAAGGAAGAAAGCTTTTAGTTGAGAAGAAATTGAATCAATTTTTCATTTTAAAGTCATAAAAGTTTTAGTGTTACTAAGCCCTAGAACCACCCTAACAAAAGAACATTAGTCCCAAGTAAAAGCATGTCTTGTTTTGGATGGTACAGAGAAGTGCAAGAGTCAGAAATATATTTTTTAAAAGTTAATAAAATCTGTTAAATAATGACTTAAGCTTTGAAATATTAGAAATTTCCTCCATCCAAAAAAGACTGAGAACAAAATGAAATTAAAATAGTGCTTGTCACCTCAAATTCATTGCTGAGGGAGTCATCACATGGAAAAGTAAAAATCAGCATTTAGCATTCAGCTGAAATGCTTATTCAGTTTTCTATAATCTGTGACAGTTTATTGAGCTTTCTTTATATTTCATTACCTTGATATTTTTGAATAGTGTAAGACATTCTTTTGGTAGACTGTCCCTCAATTTGGGTTTGTCAGATATTCTTTATGATTTGACTTATATTTTTGGTAGCAATAACTCTATATTAGTTCATTCTCATGCAGCTATGAAGAAATACCAGAGACTGGGTAATTTATTTTTAAAAAAGGAGGTTTAATTGAATCACAGTTTTGCATGGTGGAGGAGGCCTCAGGAAATTTACAGTCATGGTGGAAGTTACCTCTTCACAGAGTGGCAGGAGAGAGAAAGAGTGGCAGCAGGGCAAATGCCAGATGCTTATAAAACCATCAGATCTCATGAGAACTCACTCATTATCATGAGAATAGCATGGGGAAAACTGCCCCCGTGACTGAATTACATACACCTGGTCTCACCCTTGACACATGGGCATTATTACAATTCCACGTGAGATTTTGGTGGGAACACGGAGCCAACCGTATCAACCTCAGAGGTGCTGTTGCCTTCTCAGTACATCATATCAGGAGACACAGCATCATTAATGGTGATTTTGACTTTGCTCACTCAAGTAAGATGGTATCTGCCAAATTTCTGCACTATAAAGCTACTTTTTTTCCATTTTGAGTTTAATATGCATCTTTTGGGGAAATCCTCTGTTTATTTTCAAATTTTTACACATTATTTTTAATGATAGTTCATGCTTCTGCCTAAAATAATTATTGCTCTGGTGATATTCTAATTCCATTATTACTTCTATCTCATTTGTTTATACTCTACAGTAAGGAAGAATTCTATCTCATCCATCCATCATTTATATCATTATGAACTTATGAATACTTGTTATATTTCATTCTATATTTTCTATATTTCACTACTATCACTATTTATTTTAATATTCACATTTTCCCAGATTTTAACCACTTGTATTGCAAATAAATAACATAACCACACTTAAAGGGGTGAGGGAGGGAGCTAACTTGAGTAAATTTTGAGCACAGTGCTTTGATTATATACCCTTGTATCAAAGACTAAAAAAATTAAGAAAGTATTGAACTCTAATTTGTAGATGTTTTCTCACTCTAACATGAATTAGCAATTTTGAAGCTGCTTTATGTGATTCTAGTTAAATAAAATGAATTGTTGATAGTGAAAAGTTGGTGTTTTACTGTTGGAGATGGGAGTGACATATATGGAAAGGTTAGAAAAAAAAGTTACATTGAATTGTAATGAATATCAATATAAACTTAAGGTTTTAAATTGTTTTAATTTTTCTTTTTCTTTTTTTTTTTTTGACAGGGTCTTACTCTGTCACCCAGGATGGCAGATTGTGCAGTGGCGTGATCACAGTCACTGCAGCCTCAACCTCCTGGTCTCAAGTGATCCTCCCACCTCAGCCTCCTGAGTAACTGGAACTACAGGCGTGTGCCACCATGCCAAGCTTATTTTTTACTGGATGTTTTGTAGAGACGAGGTCTCACTATGTTGCCCAGGCTGGTCCCAAACTCCTGGGCTAAAGCCAACTCCCTGCCTCGGCCTCCCAAATGCTGGGATTATAGGTGTGAGCCACTATGCCAGGCCAAGGTTTTTAATATACAGAAAGATCCATGATACAGAAACAAATATAGCTGCATGCATGTATAGTTTGGTGTGTATGTGTATATTAAATTACCGAACGCCAATGGTCTGATGTGACAATCCAATTTTCAATAGGTAATGTACTCTTTATGTGCACTCTCTAATGTTCATAGCAAGTAACAAGCTCATTAAATTAGAGCTTGTTTTCATCTAATTGTATAAGTAAAAATATAAAGGACATCACATTTATTAAGTACTATGACATCCTTAATGTTATTATTGATTTCATTACTTTTGGGGTAAAATCAGATGTTCTTAGGAAGTTGGAAATGCGGGAAGTAAACTGACTTTTAGAGTTAAACATTAAACAGTAAAATCAACTCATTGAATATCAAAGGAGAATGTGTAAATCCGTATAATGTCAGCAGGACTTGATTATAACCTGATGGAATGTATTAACATATCTAAGAAAAGGCTATGTCTAACAGAAGGTAGAGCTGGCAGAAATGCAGTAAGAAGCAATTTAAAAAGAACAGATTGGCTGTCCCTATCCTTAAATACTATCCAGGAGGGGAAATTGCAACTATGCATTCAGGAATTAATAACTTCAGTCTCAGTAGCTGATACTCAGTAGATGATATGATTGAAATCTTACAGTATTACGGTTTTCAATTCCATGCCCACAGTGTGAGTTTTAGATCTCAATTTGGTGCAAGAAATGTCACCTGAGAACTGGTAGAGAATATCTGAGACACCACTAAGGAATCTCAACAGTTACAACCTTCACTGTAAACTGCTACACCTGCAGTCTTATTCTATGCCTCAGTCTCACATGTTTGGTTACCGTGAATCTGTAGTGTAGTTTCCCTTAGTAACTACACTACGATGTTCTGATGGTAAATCCAGTTTTTAGCTACAAGATAATAAACTAGGAAGCTCCTTGGGGAGAAACAAGCCAAGCTTGTCAAAGTAAACAAACTCCTTTGGGTCTCCAAATTTGGTTTGTTATGGTCTTCAGAATTCTAGAGCCATGAATAAATCAACTCAATAACTTCAATGTATTGAGTATCTACTCTTAGCCAGCCACCATCTTAGGTGCTTTTCCTAGTAGGACTGGATTCATTCATAGTGTATATCAAAATAACCAAGTTTAAACGTTTTTATACATTGAAACCTATAATCAAAATACAAATTCATTTTTTAAGCCAATAAATAGCCACACTTTTACAGCAGAAGCATAAATAGAATTTGATTAATAAACTTATTAATATCCTGTCATTCTCAATGGCTTATTTTCTAAGAAATAAGTTCGATAGTGATTCTAAGCCAGGTACTCAGCAATCCTAAGTAATTCTTAAAGAGCTATCGTTGATAGCTATTTGCTTAATATTTCCACTGCCAGAAAGATTTTTTTTTTTAACGTGAACATATTGGATGTCTTTTGGTCACTTAAAAAGTAAATACAATCATTTAATACAACAATCTCAGTACTAAAACTTTACTCCACAAATGGGTATACTTGCAATTGGATGCTTATGATGCAGGACTTTTTGCTGCTTAGTTCAGCTAAAATCGAGGTTCTTGTCACATGACTAGGAAAAATTAGGCATGCAGACACATTGAAAGGTGAGGAGAGCAGAATTTATTAAAAGAAAGCTCTCAGGAAAACATAAAGGAGCCCAGCCAACAGGCTCACACCACACAGATTGAATAACAGGCTACCACACACAGGAGCTGAAGAAACCAGGCCTCTCCCCGCTGCATAAGGATTCCCGGTGGCTCCATCCCACTCTCCCAGCACGTAGGCGGGCCCCCAGTCCATTATGGTCATGCCCAAACAATGCTCTGGACAGGTTTCTTTATCTTCCTCCTGCATCTATCATTCCCTCCTCTAAAGAAGTGCATCTAACTACCATTCAACAACCCTTCATGCTAAAAACTCTCAATAAATTAGGTATTGATGGGATGTATCTCAAAATAATAAGAGCTATCTATGACAAACCCACAGCCAATATCATACTGAATGGACAAAAACTGGAAGCATTCCCTTTGAAAACTGGCACAAGACAGGGATGCCCTCTCTCACCACTCCTATTAAACATAGTGTTGGAAGTTCTGGCCAGGACAATTAGGCAGGAGAAGGAAATCAAGGGTATTCAATTAGGAAAAGAGGAAGTCAAATTGTCCCTGTTTGCAGATGACATGATTGTATATCTAGAAAACCCCATCGTCTCAGCCCAAAATCTCCTTAAGCTGATAAGCAACTTCAGCAAAGTCTCAGGATACAAAATCAATGTACAAAAATCACAAGCATTCTTATACATCAATAACAGACAAACAGAGAGCCAAATCATGAGTGAACTCCCATTCACAATTGCTTCAAAGAGAATAAAATACTTAGGAATCCAACTTACAAGGGACGTGAAGGACCTCTTCAAGGAGAACTATAAACCACTGCTCAATGAAATAACAGAGGATACAAACAAATGGAAGAACATTCCATGCTCATGGGTAGGAAGAATCAATATCGTGAAAATGGCCATACTGCCCAAGGTAATTTACAGATTCAATGCCGTCCCCATTAAGCTACCAATGACTTTCTTCACAGAACTGGAAAAAACTACTTTAAAGTTCATATGGAACCAAAAAAGAGCCCGCATCGCCAAGTCAATCCTAAGCCAAAAGAACAAAGCTGCCTCGAGGCATCACGCTACCTGACTTCAAACTATACTACAAGGTTACAGTAACCAAAACAGCATGGTACTGGTACCAAAATAGAGATATAGATCAATGGAACAGAACAGAGCCCTCAGAAATAATGCCACATATCTACAACTATCTGATCTTTGACAAACCTGAGAAAAACAAGCAATGGGGAAAGGATTCCCTATTTAATAAATGGTGCTGGGAAAACTGGCTAGCCATATGTAGAAAGCTGAAACTGGATCCCTTCCTTACACCTTATACAAAAATTAATTCAAGATGGATTAAAGACTTAAACATTAGACCTAAAACCATAAAAACCCTAGAAGAAAACCTAGGCATTACCATTCAGGACATAGGCATGGGCAAGGACTTCATGTCTAAAACACCAAAAGCCATGGCAACAAAAGCCAAAATTGACTAATGGGATCTAATTAAACTAAAGAGCTTCTGCACAGCAAAAGAAACTACCATCAGAGTGAACAGGCAACCTACAAAATGGGAGAACATTTTCGCAACCTACTCATCTGACAAAGGGCTAATATCCAGAATCTACAACGAACTCAAACAAATTTACAAGAAAAAAACAAACAACTCCATCAACAAGTGGGTGAAGGATATGAACAGACACTTCTCAAAAGAAGACATTTATGCAGACAAAAAACACATGAAAAAATGCTCATCATCACTGGCCATCAGAGAAATGCAAATCAAAACCACAATGAGATACCATCTCACACCAGTTAGAATGACAATCATTCAAAAGTCAGGAAACAACAGGTGCTGGAGAGGATGTGAAGAAATAGGAACACTTTGACACTGTTGGTGGGACTGTAAACTAGTTCAACCCTTGTGGAAGTCAGTGTGGCGATTCCTCAGGGACCTAGAACTAGAAATACCATTTGACCCAGCCATCCCATTACTGGGTATATACCCAAAGGATTATAAATCATGCTGCTATAAAGACACATGCACACGTATATTTATTGCGGCACTATTCACAATAGCAAAGACTTGGAACCAACCCAAATGTCCAACAACGATAGACTGGATTAAGAAAATGTGGCACATATACATCATGGAATACTATGCAGCCATAAAAAATGATGAGTTCATGTCGTTTGTACGGACATGGATGAAATTGGAAATCATCATTCTCAGTGAACTATCGCAAGGACAAAAACCAAACACTGCATGTTCTCAGTCATAGATGGGAATTGAACAATGAGAACACATGGACACAGGAAGGGGAACATCACACTCTGGGGACCGTTGTGGGGTCGGGGGAGGGGGGAAGGATAGCATTAGGAGATATACCTAATGCTAAATGACGAGTTAATGGGTGCAGCACACCAGCATGCCACATGTATACATATGTAACTAACCTGCACATTGTGCACATGTACCCTAAAACTTAAAGTATAATAATAATAATAATAATAAAAAGAAGTGCATCTAACTGCCATTACAATAAGGATAACATAAGGACAATGACTATTCTCAACTGCTTCCTGCTGATGGGGGCTCTGTTTTGGGAAAATGGAAATCAGAGCTTCCTCAGAGGCCTTTCTAACGGTTCCCAGCAAAAGGGACCATCGTCCATTGGAGACTCTGGTTGCATGACCATTTGGAGTTTGATGGCCTGAAGGAGAGAAGAGACAAACCTGGTTATTAGAAAACACGTATCAAAATGCAACAAGCAGGTGGGTAAGGACAGCTCAAAAATCCCAAGGCCTTTTCACCTTTTGCACAGGGAGAGGGAGGCCACAAGCCTGACTGGTAAAGAAATGTTTACCCTTCTGCTAGCATGTCAGGCTTCTGAGTTCCCTTCCCATGAGCCCAATCCTAAACCAAACAGTTTAAGGTCTGGGAATTTAACTTTTCCCAGTTTGGAGGATGCATCCGAGGGGAGTGTCCCATAGTATGAAGACACAATTACCTCATAGTAATTGTACATATTTGTAAGGTACGTCTGGTTGTGCAGACTTAATCTTTTCTCAGCAGCAACAGCAAAGCTAGGCAGGGTATAATCCCAGCAGCATCACCTGAAGCCTGGTGTCTACCTGCCCTCGACACAGTGGCATAAGAAGATCTAAGTTCAGTGGCTTCTAAGTGCCTTCCTACTGCAGAAGGTGCATAGAGATACCAGGTGGCTCAGGGAAGCAATTCTCACCCTCTCAGGCAGCACCAGCAGTGATTTGAGTGGGGTGCCCAGCAATGCCAGAAGAGCAAAGCAAACCAAAATTGTATTTGCATGTGCCCTAAAAACTAAAGTGTAACTGGAACCATTGCCTACAAAAATAGGCCAGAACCAACATGATAAACATAAACAGGGTGACTGCCTAATAAATAGGAGATTCAATAGGATTAAGGGTCTCCTAACATAAAAACCAAATATCTAGATACAATAAAAAATAAAAAACACTTGTCATATCAAGACCCAGGAACCATAAACTAATTGAGATAGAAAATCAACTGATGTCAAAACCAAGATTAATCAGATATCAGAATTATCTAAGAAGCATTTTTGAACAGCCATGATGAAAATGATTAAAAAGTTAAGAGTTATCTTGAAACAAATTAAAAATTGAAAACTCCCAGCAAAAAAAAAGATGTTATAAAAATAACCAAATGCTAATTAGGTAACTGAAAAATACAGTTACTAAAATAAAATCTTCAATGTATAGAGTCAATAGTACAGTAAATTGAAAAGGATAGACTCAGAGAACTTGAAGACAGATCAATAGAATGTACTCAATTGAACAATGGAAAAGAAATCAGACTTTAAAAAATGAAGACAGCCTGGGGAACTTGTGGGATAATAACAAAATATCTAATATTTCATATGAGTTCAAGGAGAGGAAAAAGAGTGTAGAACTGGGAAAATATTCAAAGAACAATGGCTGTAACCTTCCTAAATTTAGCAACAAAAAAAAAAATATATATATATATATAAAAACTTATAGATCCAAGAGCCTGAGCCAACTCCAAATAAGGAAAACCTAAAACATTCACACTAAAAGACCTTATAATTAAACTTGTAAAAACTAAAGACAAATAAAAAACTTTAATAACAGTCAGAAAGAAGCAATGCATTATTTAGAAAGAAGCAATTCTTCAATATCAGAAAGAAACAATTCAAAGGATAGTGCATTTCTCATCTGAAATCACAGAGGCCAGAAAGAAGAGGCAAAGCATTTTTCAAGCTGAAAGAAAAAACAACAAGACTGTCGACTGCAAATTTTATGTCCAGTGAAACTAACCTTTAAAAACTAAGGGGCAATAAAGACATTCTCAGATGAACTCAGAAATTGTTGCTGTCATACCTACTCTTAAAGAATGACTAAAGGAAGCTATCCTAACAGAAAATTAAAAAAAAAAAAAATTGAAGGCTGGGACTTTCAGAAAGGAAACAAGAATGAATTAAAATAAAGGTAAACACTTTTTCCAATTTCTAACAGGTTAGACAAAAAGATAAACATAATAAAATATTCCTCACCTCATGAGCTTTTAAAACCATTTTGTATGATTGAAATGAAAATTATAACACGTTTTGATGTAGTGTGCAAGATATGTTGAGGAATACTTAAGCCAATTAAAATTAAGAAGTAGGGGAAGTTAAAGAGACCTAAATAGAAGTGAGACTTCTGCACTTCACTGGAAAAACCAAAATGTCAACACCAGTAGGCCAGTTCAGCATATAAAAATTAGTCAACAGGATCCATCCATTTTTCTTAAGAAGAAAAACCATAAAATCATATCAGTTGATACAGAAAAATCATTTGACAAAGTTTGATGCCCATTCATGATAAAAATACTTAGAAAAATAGGACTAAATAATTGTATCCAGTTGACATAAAGCATTTTGCTTATTTTGAACAGGATTCTGTAACAGACTTGGTGGCTTATAAACAACAGACATATACTCCTGATAGTTCTGGAAGTTGGGAAGTCCAAGATCAAGGCATCAGTGTTTGGAGAGGGCCTGCTTCCCAGTTCATAGATAGCTGTCCTCTCCCTGTGTCCTCACATGGCAGAAAGAGGCAAGGGATCATTTCCAGGCCTCTTTTATAAGGACTCTAATCTCATTTATAAGAACTCTGCATTTACGGCCTAATCATCTACCAAAGTCCCCATCTCCTAATACAATTATATTGGGTGTTAGTGTTTCAACATGTGAATTTTGGGGAGACATAAACATTTATTCCATAGCAGCATATATAACTATTGCTAATGGATTTAATGGCAAAAGATGGAATGCTTCTTCTCTAAGATTAAACACAAGGTAAAAATGTCTGCTCTCATTACTCTTATTTAACACAGTGCTGGAATATCTAGACATCTCAATAAGGCAAGATAAATAAGTAAAAGGCATATAGGTTGTAAAGAAAAAAAAGAATACTATCTCTACTTGCAGATAACGTGTCTATGTAGTAAATTCCAAGTAATCTACAAAAGTCCCCTAGAAGTAATAAGTGAATATGGCAAGATGGCAGCATACAAGTTCAATACATAAAACTCAATCTCATTTCTGAGAATGAGAAATCTCAATCTCATACAAAGAATGAACATGCAGAACAAAAACTAAAAATATAATACCACTTACAATTACTCAAATAAAGATTCAAGGTGCTAATTGTTTTTATTTTTAAAAAAGGAAAAGAAACATTCATGTAGGTATACACTTAAGAATATATATATATACATAAAGAGAGAGAGAGAGAGAGAGAGAGAGAGAGAGAGAGAGAGAGCCAGGTGTGGTGGCTCATGCTTGTAATCTCATTTTGGGATTACAAGCACTTCGGGAGGCCACGGCGATCACTTGAGGTCAGGAGTTCAAGACCAGCCTGGCCAACATGGTGAAAGCCCCTCTCTACTAAAAATACAAAAATTAGTCTGGTGTAGTTGTTCACGCCTGTAATCTAACTACTTGGGAGGGTGAGGCAGGAGAATCACTTGAGCCCAGGAGGTGGAGGTTGCAGTGAGCAGAGATTGCGCCACTGCACTCCAGCCTGGGCAACAGGGCAAGACTCCATCTCAAAGAAAAAAAAAATATATATATATACAATTTGTACAATAAAAGTAAAATATGAAATTTTAAAAATATTTAAATGTAGAAATGTACCTTATTTTATGGGTTGGGAGACTCAGCATAATAAATGATATCAATACTTCCTAAATTAATCTATCTATCGGTTTAATGCAGTTGCTGTCAAAATCCCAGTAAGGTTTTGTAGACATAGAAAACTTACTATAAAATTCACATGTAAAGGCGTGGCTCAAGAATAGCTAAAATAATCTTGACAAAGCAGAATAGTCTGGGAAGAATGATACTACAAATATTAAGTCTTTTTTTTTATTATTATTTTTTCTGAGACTGGGTCTTACTCTGTCGCTCAGGCTGGAATTCAGTGTCATGATCTCAGCTCACTGCAACCTCCACCTCCTGGGCTCAAGTGATTCTCCTGCCTCAGCCTCCCTAGTAGCTGGGATTATGTGTGTGAGCCACCACACCTGGATAATTTTTGTATTTTTAGTAGAGATGGGGTTTCACTATGTTGGCCAGGGTGGTCTCAAACTCAACCTCGGATGATCCACCTGCCTCGGCCTCCCAAAGTGCTGGGACTACAGGTGTGAACCATCATGCCCAGCTACAAGTATTAAGTGTTATGGCTGCAGAATCAAAGCAGTGTTTTCTTCACAAAGGAGGAGACATACAGATCAATAGCATCAAATAGGAAACCCGGAAATAGGCCCACTCAAATATGGAAAATTGATTTTTTTAACAAACAAATAGAAGCAACGCTATAGAGGAAGAAAAGTGTTTTCAACAAATGGTGCAGAAGGAACTGGACATCCATAGGCACAAAAAAGTGAACCTCAACCTAAACATCACATCCTATACAAAAATTAACTTGATATTAAAATGGATCATAGACTTACAAGTAAAATGTAAAACTATAAAATATCTAGAAAATATAGGAGAAAATCTTTGGAATATAGGATGAGAAAAGGAATTTTTAGACTTGACACCAATGGTATGATTCATAAATGGAAAAATTGGAAAATATGTTCTCATCAAAATTAAAATACTTTTTCTCTGTAAAAGACTCTATTAAAAGGATGAAAATATAAAGCTGCAGACTGGGAGAAAACATTTAGAAATGACATATTTGACAAAAGACTAATATCCTGAATATGTACTCTTATCTCACACTATATACAAAAATTAACTCAAAATAGTTTAAATATTTAAACATCAGGCCTGAAACTATAAAACTACTAGAAGAAAACACAGGGGGAAAAATGATATAACATTGGTTTGGGGGGTGATTTTTTAGATTTGACCCCAAAAGTACAGGTCAGAAAAGTAGGAATAGATAAACTGGATTGCATCAAAATAAAAATCTTCTGCAAAACAAAGGAAACAATCAACCAGAGTCAAGAGACAATCCGCAAAGTGGGAAAAGATATTTGCAAGCTATACATCTGATGAAAGTTTAAAATCCAAAATATATAAGAAACTCAAACAATTCTATAGAAAGAAAAAAAATCTGATGAAAAATGGGCAAGGAACCAGAATAGACATTAACCCCAGAAAGACATACAAATAGCCAACAGATATATGAAAAAAAATGCTCATTATCACTAATCATTAGAGAAATGCAAAGTAAAACCAAATTGAGATGTCACCTCACAACTGTCAGAATGGCTGTTATGAAAAAGATGAAATACAGCAAGTGTTGTTGAAAACGTAGAGAAGCGAGAACTTTTGTATGCTGTTGGTGAGAGTGTAACTTATACAGCCATTATATAAAACTGTTGGGAGATTCTTCAAAAAACAACAAAAAAAATGGAATTACCATATGATTCAGCAAATCCATGTCTGGGTGTTTACCCAAAAGGTTTGAAATCTGTACAGACATCTGCACTTCAGTGTTCATCACAGCCCTATTCACAATAGCCAAGTTATGGTATCCACCTCTGTCTATCAAGAGAGGAATGGATAAAGAAAATTGGTGTATATCCACAATGACTACCATTCCATCTTTAAAAAGAAAGAAATTCTGTCATTTGTGACAACATGGATGGAATTGGAGAATAGTATGCTAAGTAAAATAAACCAGACACAGAAAGACAAATATCACATGTTCTTACTTATAGGTGGAATCAAAAACAATCGAACTCAGAAAAAAACAGAGTAGAAAGATGGCTACCAGAGGCTGGGGGTTGGGAGGAATGAGAAGGTGGTGGTTGAAGGGTACAAAGCCTTGGTTACATGAGGAAATGAGTTTGTTTTCTTTGGTTTTGTTTTGTTTTGTTTTTGAGATCGAGTGCATAGTGTGGTGGATGTAGTGAATAATAGTGTGCTATACATTTTTAAATTGCTAAGAGTAAATTTCATATGTTCTTATCACAAGAAATGGATAGGTGTTTAAAGTGATGGATAGATTAATTAGCTTGATTTTATTATTCCACATTGTATTAACAAATTATAACATCACTTTGTTATCCATAAATATGTACAACTATAATTTGTCAATTTACAATAAAAAATTTAAGCTATCGGGGATAATTGGGTAATATTAAATAACACTTACATTAGATGATATTTTATTAATGTTAATTTTCTTAGGTATGATAATAGTATTGTGTTTGTAGAGGAGAATGTCTTTTCCCAAGGAGATGCACATCAAAATATTTAGAAATAAAAGATTTAATGCTTTCAAAGTACTTTCTTATGGTTTAGTAGAACGAGATAAAAAGTGTATTTGGCGAGATAGACAAACATGCAAACAGAGGGTAGTAGGTCAACAATTATGAATCTAAAGAAAGGACAGCCAGTGTTATACTATTTCAACATTTCTGCAGGTTTCAACATTTTGAAACTGGAGAAGTCAGGGAAAATGATAAACATTTCAAAACTACTAGTATGACTTTGAAGAATTATTATTTATCTATGTGGTATTTTACTTTGTTGCAAGTTGTTGTGCTTAATGAGAATGTTCCAATTAGCATAATAAAGCAGACTAGTGTAAAAATATGTTATTATGTGTCTTTTGCATAGAATAACATTACAGCCAGTATTTGTGCGTGATATTTGGACTCATCAGCTCATAATGTGTCTAGAAGTCTAGAATTGGTTACCTTAGATCGTATATATTCCTGTCTGCTTAGAATAGCTCAGTACAATATGAAATACTTGTAGTTGCCAACTTAAGATAGTAAGAATATACATATTGCAAAAATAATTGGGTATGTGTCTAATGCATATGACTAGAATCATATTAGTTAAAAGAAAAAAATAGGTCAGTCTTAAGGAAGATTCCACCAGGGGCCCAGCTAAAGAAGGTCGGTCCAGGACACTTTCTTAAACCACAACCTTGCATAGAATATTCCTTCTCTTAGATGAAGGAAAATACTGTTGTAGAACCTGGGGGAGAAATGGCAGTGCTCTATGTTAGATCAGGCAGCTCTGTCTCCAGTAATTCCCACACCTGGCTGTGCAACAGAAATACTTGACTGTGAAAAGGAAATACAATAGACAGAATGTCAGGCTCCACCTCATACTTGTTGCTTCAGATTCTAATGAATGGCATTCATTCCCAGAAATATATCTATTGTTTAAGTTCTTCTGGATTATACCAAAGCACAGTGAGACACAGGATCCATTGAACAAATTACTGTCACAAGACTGAAACAGATTCTCTGGAAAGAGCTGATTTCTGTATGCTTAAAATATTTCATTAAAATGCACATTATTCATAGTTTTTTACTAACAAAAGAATAAGAATAAATATATGGCATTTTAAATTGAATAACTACTTTTGAAGTGTGTTTTTGTAACTTACAATTTATTTAACGCAGGACAAATAATTTTATCTTTTAAGGCTCCACTGTAAAAGGGGAGATAACTATGAGATAACTATGTTGGTAAGGCAAGAAGCCATCAATTAGTTATGTTGCTGTGTTGTTGCTTCTGAGAGATAGCCATTTTAAAGATTTTATATTTGGGGAACTTGTTTCAATAAGTACACAACTATGCAGAATAGATAGGCACAGTGCTGTAATATACAAGGAATCGAAATTTAAATCAACTTGTAGAATTCAACACAGGTAAATGGAAACTATTAATACGTATTTTATTTGACTCTGTTCTTTCTCAGGCCTTTCATCTAAGGGTAAAAAAATACTCTAGAACCTCTGCATAACACTGAAGCAAAATCATCTAAGTTCTAAGCACACTGAAGTATTCTAGTACCTACTTCTCTGTGATTTACTTATATTAAGTCCTCAATAGATACCGATGAATATCATCACAGAAAATGGGTCCAGGGACCACTTGCCAAACTGGTTTTGAAGTTGCCATCTGTGGGAGTTTGCATTGAGCTTTAGTAATATGGCTTAAATTTTCATTTTTAAAATGTAGAAATAGTGAGAGTTTTGATATATTTAAGGAGACTTTAGTAGGGAATAAAGCAGTGTTGTGTTTTGAGGGAAATACTCCTAATTATAGCCTAAATATCACTGGCTTAAATACAGCCAGTTATATTTTTAAACAATTTTGTAAGGTTGCATCCTATGCTACTACCCCAAATCCCTGCATTTTAAGAGTTCCACAAGAATTCCCATGCAATTAGCTTTCAGGTATGCACAAAGGTTGAATAAAATAAACTTCCTGCATTCTTAATGTATTTGTTAAAGAGCCATTAAAATGCTGGGATTTCAAAAATAACTTTGAAAGAAAGCTGAGTGCCAGAGGAGAATAATAACATATATATGAATATAAGATTTGCTTTATTTTGTAAATATGCATACATACTTTCAACAATCAAGGATAGATGAAAATGATCTTAAAATACGAACCTATTACACTAAGTTGCTCATTAAGTAAAAAAAGTTCAAATGTATGCTTAAAGGCAAAGTAGTGGGAGAAAGAGATGATTAATCCTTTAAATAGTGTGTAAAACCATTTTGATACATCCAATAATTCTCAGTACAATTAAATATAGAAATAAAATTTCCCGTTTTGTGGAATGTTTTCTTTATCCCCCTCTCCACGGCAATCTACAGGAAGTCATACACATATTCTCATCCAGGTGTCTTGTGGTTTATGTACCTCATCTTAGCAGATGCCTCGCCAATAATAAATTAAAGGAAGACTTTATTGCCTCTCATTTCTCTGACATTATTAGGCTTGTCACAGGTCTGGATACAGCATTTTATGCGACATACTAAATCCTTCTTGGTGTTTTGTCACATGTAACTCTATTTCTTTGCCATCAATAACTTCTTAAAGCACACCCAGACACACACACACACACAGACACACACACACACACACACACACTTATCATTAGAGAAAAAAATTTCAAAGCCTGCACTTACGGAGCTAGTTTATAGCACTACACTGAAATCTAATGGAAAAAAAATCTATCTTTGATCATGCAAAAATTTCTAGTTGAAAGCCAATTGTCTCTATGAAAATGCAAATAATTCAATCACATATATTATCCTCTTTCTCTTAAAATTTAATGAATGTAAACATTTATGATTCTTAGGGGGTTTTCACTTCTACTATTAGATATTTTGGGACCTAAAAAAAGAACAAAGAGGATGCATTTCCCTTTGAAAAGATAATTGTTCAAAAAGTGGCAGAAGATATTCTCCTTTAGTACTGTACCCAAGCAAAATGACATGGAACAAGATCTGTGTCAACCTTTAACTTGAAAAATGCATGTTTTCATTCAAGGATCAGAGTACTTTTATGACACTTGGGATATAAATTCTTAAGTAGACTCAAGAGGATCAAAAGATTCTAAATCCTGTCAATTTGTGATTATTCTATTGTGACATCTCCAAGATAGTCGCTTTCCTAATTCTTTATCTCAGCTTATTCAATTCGTTGCTTTCTTTACTATTTACATTTTTACTTTATTAGATGATTGATAAAAACAGAATCCATCAGTTTCTTTTTTTCAAGGTCTCCTAGTACACTTATACCATGATCCGTGCATTGAAAATTTAATGAGATGTTCCATAATTCCTTAGGATGGAGCTGCTCATTCACAGCTGTATTGCATTACCTGGCACAAGTGGACTTCAATAAGGGTATTCTTTTCTTATGAAGAAATTCATCCTTAGGACGGTTATTAGTCAAGGTTTTCCAGATAAACATAAACAGAATCCCATTTTATATATGTATATATATGTCCTATGTATTATATAGAAGTAACAGAATCCTATTTTTATGTACATATTTATTAAAAGTAATGGGAAAACTGTAATTACTTTTGCACCAACCTAATATAACATATATTATCTATATACTGTATTATTATGTATTATATAATATATAATATACATTACATATTATTATGTATATGTAATATATAATATATAAGATATTATTATGTATTATATATACTATAATATATCCTATTATATAACTATATACATCTATGTAATATAGCCTACTAATATGATATAAATTTATCTATATTTACATTATTATTCATTATTATAAAAATTATAAAAAATAAATTATTGGCCAGGCATGGTGGCTCACACCTGTAACCCCAGCACTTTGGGAGGCTGAGGCAGGAGGATTGCTTGAGCCCAAGACAATACAGGGAGAATCCCATCTCTACAAAATATAAAAATAAAAATAAATTACCCAGGTGCAGCGGTGCATGCCTGTAGTCTGAGCTATTCAAGAGGCTGAGGTGGGAAGATCAGTCAAGGATGCAATGAGCCCTGATGGCACCATAGCACTACAGCCTGGGCAACAGAGGGAGGCTCTGTCTCAAAAAAATATTATTATAATTTATAAATTATTATGAGATTGGCTTATGAGATTATGGAGACTGAGAAGTCCCAGGATCTGTATTCTGCAAGCTAAGATCCAGGAGAGCCAGTGGGTATAGTTCCAGTCCCATTCTTAAGGCCTGAAAACTAAGAAAGCTGATGATGTAAGTTCAAGTTTGAGTCAGAGGCAGGAAGCAGAAGACCAATGTCTCAGCTCTAAGGCAGTAAAGCAGAGAAAGAGAATTCTCCCTCACTCAGGCTTTTTGTTCTATTCACGACTCCAGCAGAGGATAAGGCTCATCTACACTAGGGAGGGTGATCTGTTTTACTCAGTTTACCCATTCAAATGTTAACCTCATCCAAAAACACCCTCATAGACACACCCACAATTATGTTTTACCAAATATCTGGGTGCTCTTAGGCCCAGTGAAGTTGCTGTATATAATTGACTATCACAAGAAGCATACACTGTAGTAGAAGAAATCAATGTATAAGGACACAGGTTTTTGGATCACACATATCTGGGTTCAAATACTTGAATATCAGATTCCTTCACTTCTTTTTATCTGTAAAACTTTAGTCAGGTTAACTGACATCTAAATCTCAGTTTCCTAATCTACAAATTGAGCTAATAATGCCCGGAAGACTTTAGTGGGGATTAAATAAGACAATGTTTTGAAAGCACTTAGCAGAAAACTTGCACTCACCTGTTAGTGTCAGCTTCGTAAAATAAGTAGTTAAGGGAAAACAGAGATGAGTGGGAATCTTGCCTTTGCCAATTTCATCTACGGCTTTGAGCAAGTTACTTGATCTTCCTAAACTTCCATACCTCTTTTGTAGGTACTATTACTGAAATAAGATAGTTCCATCAAAGTGCTTATACAATTTTCTGCTTAATCAATGTTGTTGTTTTCCATTTCTATTATAAATAAAGCTGCTAGAGATATTTGAGTGTAAGTCATTGGGTAGATATAGGTTCCACTTCTCTAAGGTAAATACAAATGATTGGCAAGTGTATGGCAAGTGTATAGTTAACAATTTAAGAAAATGCCAAACTGTTTTCCAAAGCAGTTGTAAAATTTTACACTCCCAGCAGCAATATCTGGAAGGTACAAGGGCTTCATATCCTTCACAACACTTGGTATGGTCAATCTTTTACACCTAAGTCATGAAAATGAATATGTAGTAGCAACTCTTCCAAGTTTTCATCTTCATATTTCTGAAGATCAAGAACATTGAGCCTTTTTTCATGCATTTATTTCCCATTCACATATCTTGTTTTATCTCTTGCTCAATATTTTTATCATGCTGCTTTTCTTCTTGATATAGAGTTGTAAGAGTTCTTTAGACATTCTGTATACAAGCCTTTTATTAGAGATATTTTTCTAAGTAGCTTCTCCCAGTCTCTGGCTTGCTCTTTCATTTTGTTAGAAATGTCTTTCAGAGAGCAAAAGTTTTTAATTTCAATGAACTCTCAAATTATGATTCATTCTTTTTGTGCCATATCTAAAACTCTTTGTGTGACCTTTCATAATTTAAGAGTAAGCTCTTATGTTTAGGCCTACTATTCATTTCTTACTAATTTTTATATGTGAAATGATACAAAAGTCTAAGTTCACCTTGTCCTATATGTATATCCAATTTTTCTAGCAATATTTGTAGATAGACTACCTTTTATTTGATGAATTTTCTTAACAGTGTTGCTGAAAATCAATTGACCACGTATGTGTGGATCTATTTTGGACTCTCTATTTCATTCCATTAATCTGCTGTGCAAACACTACATGGTACAGATGAATGTAGTTTTCTTTTGCTATAGTTTTGCCTGTTTCTAAAATTTTATATAAGTGGATTATATATTATGCACTATGAAGTCTTTTATTTCTGACTTATTTTACTTAGCATTATGCTTTTGAGGGTAATAATCCATGTAGTTGCATGCGTCAGTAATTTGTTCCTTTAAATTTCTGGATATACCACACGTTGTTTATTAGTTCTAGAACTTTTAGATACCCTTCTTATTTTCAAATTCCCCCATGATGGTTGAAGGGATGTGAAGATAATAGAAAAAGGCAAAACAGATTTCATAATTTCTAGAAACTGTGCTATAGGAAATAATCTCAGAAATCATATAATAATCAAAAAAGTGCTGTTGAACAACAGTAAAAATTGAGTTGGTGTCCATTGAGTTGAATGAATCTTCAGTGAATTCTGTTTTCAAGATATTGTGTATGTTTTCAGTAAAAGTTTGGTTCAAGAGTGAGAGTAAATTATATGAACCATAAACATCTAATACTGACACAACTACCATTTTTGACAGTCTTACTCTTTTGTCCCTTGTGACAATCAAATATTTCACATTATCATTTTCCTTCTGCCTGAAAAAATCCTTTAACACTTCTGATAGCTTTTGTTTAACTGAAAATGTCTTTATATTGTTTTCATTTTAAAAATATACATTAACTGTTTAAAAAACTCTAGAATAACATCTCTTTCTTTCCCTAGTTTTTTAAAGGTGCCTCTATTATTTTCTGGCTTGCAAAGTTTCTGATGAGAAGTCTTCTGTCATTCTTATTTTTGTTTTTCTTTTTGTCTTTGTCTTTTTTTCCCTTTGGCTGCTTTTAAAAAGTTTTTCTTTTTTAATCACTTGCTTTTAGCAGTTTAATTTTTGAACCTCAAATATCTGAGATAGTTCTCAGTTTAGGACATTTATTTTGCCAAAGTTAAGGATGCGTGCCCATGACACAACTTTTGGAAGTCCTGATGACATGTGCCCATGGGGGTCTGATCACAACTTGGCTTTATACATTTTAGGATGACATGAGACATCAATCATTATACGAAAGATGAACATTGGTTTGGTCCGGAAAGGAAGGACAACTCAAAGTCAAGGCAGGATAATGTGAAATGGGGAGGGGCTTCCAGGTGACGGGTAGGTAAGAGACAAATGGTTGTATTCTTTTGAGTTTCTGATTAGCCTTTCCAAAGGAGGCAAATCAGATATGCATTTGTCTCAGTGAGCAGAGGGATGACTTTGAATAGAATGGGAGGCAGGTTTGCCCTAAGCAGTTCCCAGTTTGACTTTTCCCTGTAGCTTAGTGATTTTAGGGCCCCAAGATCTATTTTCCTTTCACAGATTCTTATGCATATTATTGTTCTGTTCTTTATGTTTCCTTTACTTGGATTTGTTAAAATTCTTCCAACTGTGATTTTCGTTTTCATTAGATCTGAGAATATTTTTGTTACTGTTCATAGGTCCTTAGGCTCTCATGTAATAGAAGTTGACATGAAGCCAAGCAAGTTCCCCAGACAAAGCTTTATTAGGGGGTTATGCTGGAACACAAGGGAGACAGTACTGGAGCAAAAGTTCTCCAGCCAGCTCCCAGAGGGGAGTGCATTGCAGTGTCTTAAGGAGGTGGCATTAATAATTCAAGAAATAGGTGAGCATCACTACACGTATGGGGTGGAGTGCAGGGTGCTCAGGTGTAGTAAGGGATCTTGCTAACACATACATCACATGAGCAGAAAATGGCAGATAAGAACCCCCTGGGCAGAGGTTTTAGTGTTATAATGAGGTGAGCAGTAAAGATCGGTAATTCTTCTGGTCTTGTGCACTGCAGATGATAAAGTTACTTTCCCTGAGTAAGACTTATGATGGAACACTGCTTATCTTAGTTTCTTCAAGGTCCAATGGTCATCAGTCAGGAAATGGAAAAAGAAAGAAAAGGAAAAGAAATATATTAGTAAATGGTGGGGCCAAGTCCCTTCTCTACTCTGTCTCATTTCTACTATTATTTTTTCTTGTCTTTCCTTTCAACTGACTTCCCTATTTTGGGGTCTCTAATGACACATTTATTAGAAAGATTAACATTATCCCACAGCTTCCCGAAGTTCTGTATCTTTTTTTTTATTCACTCCTTTTTCTCTGTGTTTTATTTTGGATCTTTTCAATTGCTAGACCTTGAAGGCCACTTATCTTTTCCTTCTTGGTGTCTATCCTTCCGATAATCCCGTCCAGTGTGATTTCCAAATTTTTAATATTGAACCATTCATTTCTAGGAGTTCATTTCGGCCTTTGTAATGTCTCTATGTCTCTTTTCATTGTAGTTATCTTATTTTTCAAATCTCTGAATATACCTTTAGATTTACAATAACTGTCTCAAGGTTTTTGGGTATAACGCCATCATTTGGGTCTATTTTTGCAGACTGCTCCTTTGCATGTCTGGTAATTTTTAGTTTAATATTGAATAGTGTTAATTTTGTGTTGTCTTTTGTCTTTTGGTATTGGATTTTGTCTTTCCACAGAAGCAACTACTTGTGGATTAACCTTATGATCCTTTTGAAGCTTCCATTCAAGGCACATTATGGCAGGTCCAGAGCACACTTTAATCTGGGACTGATCTTGCCTCGCCACTAAGGTGTATCTCTTTAGAAAACTTCATCAATTTTTCTATTACAAGGTCTTTCTGTTTTGACTGGTGGAAATGCAAATATTTCCAGCCCTTTGTGAGCTTTGTGAATTGTTCAGCCTAAGGTTTTCCAGTTGTTCTTTCCTCGGTTTGGGGAAATGTCATCCTACTCATACACAGATTAGTTTCCAGCCAAAAACTCAAGGGGACTCTGTGTGCAAATCCCCAGAGTTCTCTCTCCCTGTGCAGATTTTTCTTATCCAAACTCAGCTCTCTCTCCTCTCAGCCAAATAAGATTGCCAGAATTTGTTCCCCTCCCTGCACTGTGGCTTGAATAATTTCCTACAGGCAATGAGCTGGGTCAGTCATATCTCATTTGATTTTCTTCTTTCAATCACCATAGTCACGTGCTGGCTGTAGTCTGGCGCCTAAAAATCAGTGTTTCATATATCTCTTTCCACTTTTGTAGTTATTTAAAGTGGAAGAGTAATTTTATTGTAATTGGTTTTCATTAGCAGTTGCAGAAATGTTGTTGCAAGTACTTATTAATAAAATAATTAAAATATAAAAGGTAAACAGAACTTTTCCATTTTGCTTCCATTTTTTCCTCTTCCCTCCCCAGTAGCAATTGTTCTCATGAATGTGGTGCATAAAAGTAAATGTCATTCTTTCAGGCAGACGAGAAAAGAGGGTTTGATATTGTGAAATATCTACAGGGTCTTCATCCCTATTTCTTGGCACACAACTCCTGAAATCCTTGGAATCTCCAAAGTGATATCTTTTTGTATGCCAATGATGGATGGATGGCCAGCAGCCCCTCAGCTTTGAGATGGGGACTGGTCACCAGAAAGACAAAGGCAGGGTCCCCAACCTTCTGGGAAGAAAGGGCCAATAGCCAGTGGTTTAATCAATCATGCCTAGGCAATAAGTCCTCCCTAAAAGCCCTAAAAGGATAGGGCTCAGAAACTTTCATATAGTTAGACACATGGCAGTTCCTGGAGGGTGGCATACCCAGAGAGGGCGGGAAATCTCCATGTGCCTTCCCCCATAGCTTGCTCTATGCATCCCTTCATCTGTTTCCTTTGTAATATTCTTTATAATAAACTGGTAAACATAGGTGTTTCCCTGAATTCTGTGAGCCACTCCGGCAAATTAACCAGAGAGCCTGTCGTGGGAACCCCAACTTGAAGCTGGTTGGTCAGAAGTTTTGGAGGCCGAACCTGTGACTAGTTTCTGAAGCGGGGCAGTCTTGTGGGACTGAGCCCTCAACCCGTGGGATCTGATGCTATCGCTAGGTAGAGAGTGTCAGGATGAAATTGTAGGACCCAACTGGTGTCTGCTGCAGAATGAATTGCTTGCTTGGTGGTGGGGCAAAACCCCCCCAACACACATTTGGTCCCAGAAGTCTTCTGTCTGTGTTAATTGGTGTTGTTGAGTGTGGCATGAGAGCAGCGGAAAACACAATTTCAGTTCTTTCCTCAAACAGAGGGAATTTAGTTTTAAGGTCATTAGGTTTAGAAAACAGTGTTTGACTAGAAGATTGTATGGTGTGGATTCAAAGGTAAAGAGAAAGAGTAATTTGGACAAGAATTATTTAGTAAATGAGAAATTTAAGTAATAAGGGACTGGCTACTAGGAAGTGAAAATAACCCTCAATAATATAAGGGTAGCAGATAGAAGGAGCACCTGCCAACCCCAGGGCTGAGATAGAGTAGCCACAGGAAAGCAGCTCCCCTATCCCACCACCCGCCACACACGGCTGGGATTCAGACCTGCGGGAGAGACAGCTGTGGCTCACTGAATGAAAGAGGGGCTGGCAGAACTTGCTGAAACCTGCCTTCTGGAATTTGCCAGACATTCTTCCACTAGGTTGGCAGTGAAATCTGTTCGCAGGAATGAGTCTCATTGGAGACACTCCAGCATAAACCCACTAGAAGAAGAGACAGAGGAGCTGGTGGATGCCGCTTACCACCACGCATCATAGTTGGTGGGCACCAAAGAAGCTACAAGTGCTGCAGAAGCTGGTGAACCATCAACATCAGGAAACAAAATCCTGCCGTGTCTCTCTGGCGCCCTCTACTGACAGGCCTTAACACTGTGTCAGTTGGCAAAGAAAAATAACAGGGCTCAGATCCATTTTACAGAGCAGGCAAAAAGATGGATTTGGAGCTGAGAGGCAATAAATAAATAAGTGACACAAGGATGAGGATAAAATGTCAGATTCATTACTAGATATTTATTTTGTTTTAATGTTACTGAAGATAGCCTTATTTAGCCAAATCAAGCAGTGGAACCAAGAAAAATTAGGTCCCCACTTCTAACTTGTTACACTTGAATGTGAATATGCCAGTTAGGAGTGAGCCCCCACATCTGAGGGAGCAATCCACAGGAAAAGGCTAAACAAAGAACAGAGAAAATATGTGAAAAAAGACAGCCCCAGAGAATAGCTGGAATTCTGCTTACCCTGCTTAATTGAATGATGCTATGACCTGTGATTCTACTCCTTGACTTTTCCCCTTGAACTTGGATTCTGGAATTGGGGAAGACAAAAACAAAATTGGTTCATTAAATATCAGTGGTCAAATGAGGCTGTAAATATTTAAGTGTTTCCCATCCATAGTCCTTTGAGGTGGAAAAATGATAGTATCCTGTTTTGAAATCTTGGAGATAGATAAGGATAATCTGAGAAGAACTGGGGCTTATTACTGCAGCCCTTCCCCACTCCAAAATAATGGATCACAAGGAATTGTTAATTGCACTTGTCTATATGAATGGATTGGTTAGGGAAATAAGCTGTTTATACTGCTGAAAAAGTGAGACCTTTCCCTGAACTCCCGAGAACTATGGAAAAACATTAAAACCACACTAAATACATAGTTTGCCAAATACCAAAAGGCCAAATAATAAAATCAATATTGAACCAAGTCTGAGATTAAAACAAATATCATCATCATAAAATAAAGTTCTGAGAATCAAAATTAAATCCTAAGGGTTTTTTTTAAAAAAACTTAATTATTAATAAAATTCACTGTTGAGTTCATCGGTAAGATTTTAATTGTGAGACATTAGATGACAGAAATAAACATTCTTTGGAGTCCTGTATATTAAACAGTAGGTCACTTGCCCCTGGGGTTGTTGAAGGTACCTATATTTTTTGGCTATCACTGCTGGTATTTATGTTGTCATCTAATTATTCAGCTCTCCTTTATCTAAATAAAAGGCACTTACTGTGGTAGATTAATGTGAGGACATTTTCTCTTCCAATTCTGCATTAAAAGATTTAGTCAGTATTAAAACTGAAATCCCATTAAAACAGTCTCACAAACTAACCATTTTTGTACTACTTGAAGAAAGTGCTTTCAGCATATTTTCCAAAGCTGACTCAAGGTGGCTTACTTCATTTTTTTTTTTAATTGTAATATTCTTTTCAAGTACTTGCTGTTTCTCACAATCCCTTGAGACAATTTTGTCTTTATACCTTTCATCTAGGAGAAATTTGGCAAAGTAGCAATGTTGGCTTTCTAGAAAACAAGGTCATTCTAGAAACAAATTTCCTTCCACATTGTTTAGATACCAATTACAGTATCTTCTCAGGATGACAATGAGAGGAGAATCTTTAGAGCAGAAGGCATAAAAAAGTGTTAGCCACAATATTTTTGTCACTTCCAGGGTCAGAATATTGTTGGCAATGTGCAAGTTCAGAGATGACAAATGATGTTGAAGTCGGCAATGGGCTTGTTCTTGAACTAGTCTTGGAGAGATGGTACTCAGGGTGCTCAAGTTTTTTAAGCAGCCTGTCCAAAGCCTCTAGACAAGTGGCCTGGAAAGCACAGAACTTAGCTGAATTTCATGACCTCTGAGACAGGGACCCTGAACAATTTGGATCCCCACCCAAATCTCATGTTAAATTGTAATCCCCAATGTTGAAGGTGCGGCCTGTGATATTGTCCTCACCACAGTGAGTGAGTTCTCATGAGATCTGGTTGTTTAAAAGTGCAGCATCTTCTGCCTCTCTCTCTTGCTCCTACTCTGGCCATGTGATGTATGTGCTTGCCCTTCGCCTTTTGCCATGACTGTACACTTCCTGAGGCCTCCCCAGAAGCCGAGCAGATGCCAGAATCATACTTCCTGTACAGCCTGTTGAACCATAAGCCAATAAAACTTCTTTTCTTTATAAATTGTCCAGTCTCAGGTATTTCTTTATAGCAGTGTGAGAACAGACTAATACAGACCCCTTTATTCCTCCAGTCAAACTGACTCAAGGTGAGCAAAATATCATTTCTTTCTAGGGCTAACCAATCTATTCTTGTTAACCTGAATTTTCTGGAAAATCTGCAATGTCTTTTTCAGTCCTCTTACTTCTTGCAAAAACACACAGATTTGTGTATCCCCATCAAAGCTTTTCATTTATCTCAGCACCTCACCATCTCCTTTACTATGTCTCCTTCTTCTATTTGTCCTTCCACGTCTCAAATATGTGGTTTATATTCCTCACTACTCAATATTTTCCTCTCTAATTTAGTTTCCGTCATTGCCACTCTGCTAAAGACAAGCTCAACAGTTTGTTAATTCCTTTGAGTCACTTTTCTTTAATGTTAGACTTGGAGGTGGAATGGAGACCTTACTATGCCATTACATTGTTTTTGCTTAATTGAATATTTTACACCAGATTTGTATGACACCATAGCAAGAGAATTCCTTTTCTTTCTTTTTTAACGAGGCTCAACCTCTTTTGATTAATAGGTTGCCCTCAATTAGCACATACTACGTAAATTCATGAAAATTACAAAAGCAGAAGAGAAAACATTATCTGAACTAAGAATTTACCCATTTTATTGTCTTTTGAAAATCTTAGTATTACGTTACTTAATTTAGAAAAAAGAGTTACTCTAAAATGATGTAAATATTAAATCTTAATGAACCCAAGAAATGAATTCCTTTACATAATAGAGATATGAAATATTAATTTAAATGTCAAATTTGACCCCTTTCACTATTCTGAGACTCTGGCAAGGGAATTCAACATACACATGAAGACTGGTACAAATCTATGCTGTCTGAAAGCTGTTAAGGAAGCATTATCTGTCTCTGATGGACTCCACACAGAATTCACCATAATAGCTGTTCTAAGCGTATTCCACCCTCCTCAATACAAAGCAGGGGAATTACACTGCGGCTAGAGGTTAATCCATGGAGCTTGGTGCATTTTAGCTTCTCAGGGAGCTCCAGCTGCAGTTGCACAGACAGGAATAAAAAACAACAACAAAAAAAGAGAGAGGAGCCATAAGTTCCTGGTAGTTTTGGGGCATCTACTTGCTGCCCTCTGGAGAATTAAGAAATGATATCTAACAAGGTTTCCTTGAGGCGAAAAGAAAGGGATGTGTCCAATTTAATACGCTAGTAGTTATTGGCATGGGTATATCTGGGATCCTTGAGGTAAGTGCATAAAAGTGCATGAGGGGTGATTGTAGCAGTCATTTTAAAAGGAGGAGAATTCTGGGGGCCAAGCTTCCCAGAAGGAACTGTGGCTGGCGATTTGACAGTAACATGGAACCAGAGGCATAGCAGGTACTAGCAGCAGTAGTCAAACTGACAAGAAGAAGAAAGTACGGCACAACATGTGGGAAAAAAGAGCTTCCTAAAGATGGGGAAATAATTAAGTGATCTAGCTACTGAGAACTGTGTGTGAAGAGAGTATCTTGCATGCGGATAATTTTGCAAGGCAGAAGATGCAGATAGGTATACAATGCTTACAAAACAGACCCTTGGGTTGGATTTGGCTCTTCTTTTATATGCTGCTAGGCATACACTAAAATTTTTACTTTTTCTTTTTCTTTTTTTCGAGATGGAGTCTCACTCTGTCACCAGGCTGGAGTGCAATGGTGCAATCTCAGCTCACTGCAACCTCCGCCCCCCGGGGTTCAAGCCATTCTCCTGTCTCAGCCTCCCCAAAATTTTTACTTTTTGAATAACATTTGTATGTCTTGAAATCAGAAGTAACAAGCTCCTACTATGTACTTTATTTTTAGTTATAAGGAATGACGCCTTAAGGAAATAGAACTTATAGAATCTTGAGAAAATCTAGATTAAAAAAGCTGGTCAAGTCCCCAGAGTATTTATGATCGTCAATAATATTAAAGATTTTCTGAACACCTCGTGTGGCAGGTCAGGTCTCACTAATGCAAGCCTCCATAACAACTGTTTCAGGACTGACTGAGAGGTTAAGTTAAATATTAAAAACCAGTGTCCTTACACAAAGGTTGGGATGTAAAAAAAGCCCATCAAGAATTTTGGCTAGGACTTTCCTAGGCTTTAAAGCATAACACAATAACAAAATAATTCTTAACAGGACCATTTAGGATTAAACCAGTTTTATTGTGGGTCTAAAGAAACTCCCCAGGCCTCCACAAACAAGCTTATTGGGGGGTCTGAAGGAACTCCCTAAACCTCTGTGATTTAGCAGGAGACAAGATAAGTGTAATCACCCCAGCACCTGGACCCATTTAGACTAAGTAAATTTACTAAGGCTTCAGAGGAAGGTCTTCAGGACTCAGACCTTAGTTACAGATTAAAAGAAGTTAATCACTTATATTTTTGGATAAATGCACACTTAAATGTATAGCTTAGAAAGTATATTAGCTCTAGAAAACTTTGTAATTTTGAGTTGGCCTGGTGATAATTTCCAGGCCTTCCCCCTGTAAATAGTTGCAGAAATAGGAATTATCTTCCTCCCCAGTTCATCTGCATCTCATTATTGGTCCACGAGAAATAGCAGCCTGACCCTCACTTTGGCCAGGGAACATTAGTACATAAAAGGGGTTGTGTTTCTTTGAATACTACCACTTATTGGGTGCTTTTATGTGCCAGGCACTGTTCTAAATCCTTTATATGAATCATCTTGTTTAATCTTCACAATAGCTACACAATGTAAGAACAATTCTTCTCCCATTATACAGAGGAAGAAACTGAGGTTTAGAAAAGTTCAGTAACTTGCGCAAGATCAAGTGGTTAATATATGGTAGTGAGTGGTTAAACCCAGGCGTTTCTTCTGTGATGCCTGAGTACCTATGAAGAGGGGATGTAACACTGAATCGTACCACCTTGGCTTCTGGCTTTATAGCTTTCACCATCTTTGGGGGTGGAAGACAGCAAAAGTGAAAGGCAGGATGCCGAACTCAGTGTTGAATGGCTAAAGAAAGCTTCCTAGAGGACATGCTGGCCTAGTTAAAGATTTGAAGGATGAAAAGGAGCTGGCCAATTGAAGAGAAAACTTAAGAACTTCTCAGAAACACAAAAACAGAAAGTGTACAAACCCAGATGTGAAAGAGAACATGGCACATTTATAACCAGAGTCTGAATTGCTTGTGGCAACAGATGAAGCTGGAGACGTACAGTGGTGACAATCAAACAGGCCTTGCATACCATATTGAAGAATGAATCAATAGGAGAAGTGTGGAAGAAAGAACTCACTCTTCTAGGGGATTTTAACCCCCTGGCCTACATGGGCTGCATTTCAGAGTATGAATACATTTGCAAATAGGAGAATTTTGAAATAGTTTGGCCTGTTAGTCTTTGAGAGATCATGGGACGTAAGACAATTACCCCAAGCCTAAATATCAGTAAATTCACCATTTGAAAGTGAGACAGATGTATTCTAAAAATTGGATAGACTGATCTTGGTCTCAGCTGACTCAGTGCCAAGTACCGGAGGAAAAAGTAAATACTTTTTGGTCACTTGAATGGAACAAAATTCTAGAATAAATTATTCATGAGTTTTTTTTGTGGGCACATCAAGAAAGGGTGAGATAGTGAGAACATATTTACTTTTTTAAAAAATGTAATGAATATCTTGTATGTACAAGGAATTGTGCTGGATTTGGAGGAGAAGAATACAAAAGGACAATAATAATAGTTACCATTTATTGTGTGCTTGCCAGATGCTTGGCGGTCTTCCAAACCTTCATTTCTTCATACAACTCTTATAATCCAGTGAAATTAAGTCCTATAGCATTCATTTTATAAACTGACACTCAGAGTGTAACTTCTTCAAGGTCACATCCCTAATAGATAATGTGGGCTGGAATTTTGTTTTTTGGGGGTGGGGTCAACATGGCACCATTACTACTTTTGCCTAAGGCTATTTCACAGAATCTTTTTCTTTCTATGATTTCAGGATAGAATTTGGTAACTAGTGTTACATGTGATATGTTAGGTGAAAATAAAATGCACTTTTTTCAGGAGGTTGCATCAGTCTGATTTGGTGGCTTCCTCTAAAAAGGTGACTTCACAGACCCAGCAAAACCCAGTTGGGCACCAGGTGCAATGATTTTTACAAATTTCCCTTGAGCTCTGGTTGTCCAGACACTACACTATTTCAGACTAGAGTTGCTAGTGTGTGTTCCTCTAATTTCCAACTATAGCTTCTGGTTTCTGGACCATTCATGTAAGCTTCGGACCAGTTAGCTTTTGCTTTAAAACACATCACTCTCAAACATAAACAAACACCATTTGTTTTAGCTCACAATTCTTTGAAGGCAGTGCTCAAGTTCACCTGGTCTGGGCCAGAGCGACTGATCACTGCTGGGTGTCCTCATGCATCTGCAGTCAGGTAGTGGATTGGCAGGTAACTGGATGATGGTGGCTGGTCTCACAGGTGGAAGACTCTCTAACAGGGTGTCTAAGTTCTTTCTCCCACCAGTCTAGCTTAGGTTTCTTTGCAAGGCAGTTGCAGGGTTGCAAAAAGCAGTAAGAAAAGGCAAGTTCCATTGTTCAAAAAGACTTCAAATATCTGCTTGCATCACATTTGATATTGTACCAATGGCCAAAACAAGTCACATGGCTAAGCCCAGTCTCACTATTGGCGGGTGTATCCAAGGAGGTGAGAGAGTATCCAGGGCCATGTTACAGTGATGACAAGAATGTGGCCATTTTCAGAAATCACACAAGTCCTGATTCCCATATTATATCCCTATTCCTGTGTTTATAGTGACTCTATCTTCCTTGCTGAAACTTGGTTATTATAGAATTAATAATTAAATCAAGACAGACTAGCTTAAGAGTTAGCACAAATCTTGATCATAATGTTGTATTACCTCTCCAAATCTGCACAACCAGAGGGCTTATAGGAGAGAAGCCTACACATTTCTGATTATTCTAAGAGATAGGATACAAATAAAAACCATGAAATGATTAAATGTACTAGCCCATGTGGTGCAAACATGGAGGAGTTATAACTAATTTTGATGGGGAGATGAGTTGGTTAAGAATACATAATGAAAGAAATATTGACCTATTTCCTGAGCTTCTAACTCACCGTACTGTCAGGTTTCCTGTTGGAAAGCTTCATGTGAATTTCTCCCTAATGTTTTATGCATGTGTTCAAAATCAATTGATAATCTTCTCTTACTTTAATCTTCCTACAAGCTCCATATTTTGACACACTCGTTGATTCATTTAACAAGAATTTATTGAATGGCTACTAGGTACTAGGTAATTTTCCAAATGTGGGGATAGGGTAAACAAAAAAGATTTCTCCCCTAAAGGACCTTTCATTTTAACAAATGGATAGAAAATTTAAAAAGTA
This sequence comes from Pongo pygmaeus, assembly GCF_028885625.2. Lineage (NCBI taxonomy): Eukaryota > Metazoa > Chordata > Mammalia > Primates > Hominidae > Pongo > Pongo pygmaeus. Next base: position 78,204,290 of record NC_085930.1, read on the forward strand.
AGAAGTCTTAGAATAGATTATTGACTTGACATAAATTGAAACAAAAAAATATTAAGCAAGCAAACTCTGCTAGTAGGGAATGAAAATTTGGCCACCTTGGAAAACGGTGTTGCATTACTTTCTAATTTGAATATTCATATATCCTATGACCCAGCAATTCTATTCTGAGGTATATATCCAAGATAAATACTTTCACATATACCAAAACATATATGAAAAAATGCTAAAAATACCATTGTCCATAATAGCAAAAAATCTAGGAAAAAATTCCAAATGTTTATTAATATCTAATAGAGTATTTGTAGATACATTCTAAGGAAAAAAATAAAGTAGTGTTTGCTGATAAGTAGTATACATTTTGATTGTCACTTCAGAAAACAATTTGGTGGTAACTTTTAAGTTAAACATTCACATATCTTCTAACTCAGTAATTCTACTCTGAAGTATATACCCTGGAGAAATTCTTTTATATGTTTACCAAAATATGTGTAAAAACATTTAGGATACCTTTGTTCATATTAACAAAAAAGTTGAAGATCTCTAAGAACAGAAGAATAATAAATAAACTAAATATATTCACATAAAGGAATGTTATACAGCAGTAAAAATGAATAGGTATTGATGAATCTTAGAGAAATGTAGAAAATAAAAATTATATGACTTCTGCTTCTAGCTATGATGAATTAGCTTCTAACAGGCTAGAAAAGCCAGCTAAAATTCTTCCCTCATGGAGTATATGCTGATTTTTGGAGGAGGATAAGAGGCTGAGTAGCTAAGCAGATGCCAGGTGCTCCGAAGCAGTGAAGACTGCAGGGCATTCAATATTCTCAATATTCTGGGGAGGCAAACATCGAAGTAATGGTCTGCCAAGGCAGTCAGCATGAGAGGGTGAGATTCTAGAAGAAGGTACATATCAGGAGATTGGCATTACAATAGTTTTCCCTTGGAGGTATGTCTTAAATGTTAACTAAACAGAGTGACAGGCTAAGAAGAAGTAATAACTTGCTGAAAAACAAAGGTGTTTCCAGAAGTTCCACACTGCTAAGGAGATAAAAATTGTAGTTAATGACATGCCAAGGAGGAGAAATCCTAGCAAACACACAAAACTGTCACTGGAAACCTGAAGGGCTTCACATTAGAAGTAGGAGTAAATCAGTGGTAGAGAGAAACTTCAAAAGATGTATTTCAGTCCAAGATTAGCCCAGTCCCTTATTAAATTCAGATGACTTGCCTCAAGGCTAACTGCATAACAAAGGGTAGAGTAAATCCTCCGTGGAGGAAAATCCAATCATCTAGAATCTTTATATTTCATATCCAATGTATGGTATTCAATAAAAAAGTTGTCACTCATCCCAAATGTGTTAGTCAGCTATATATACCATTATGGTGCATAACAAGCAACCATAAATCTCAGAAGCATCCAACAACAGGCTTCTATTTCTTCCTTGAACATCTACAAGTTGACTGGGTGGTTCTGCCTAAGCTTGTGTGTCTGGAGGTCAGCTGAGGTAGTTCCGCTTTAGGTTGCATGGCTGTACATCAACAGAGGTGGCCCTGCTCTACCTATTTCATACTGCAACCCAAGCTGAATGGACAATAGAATACTATGATATTCTTTGGGAATGACAGAAGCACAAGTGAGCAAAATCAATCATACAAACACATTTCAAATTTTTTCCATATCAGTCTGGGAGCAGTGGCGGGCACCTGTAGTCCCAGCTACTCAAAAGGCTGAGGCAGGAGGATTGCTTGGGTCCAGCCGTTCTGGGCTGTATAGTGCACTACGCTGATCAAGTATCTGCACTAAGTTTGGCATCAATATGATGACTTTTCAGCAGGGGACCATCAGGTTGCCTAGAGAGTGTGGAATGGCCCAGGCTGGAAACAGAGCAGGTCAAAACTCCTCTGCTGATCAGTAGTGGATGCCCCTATGAATAACCACTGCACTGCAGCCTGGGCCACATAGCAAGACCCCATCTCTTATGAAAAAAATCCCATATCCCCTCTACTAAAAACCCATTCACCAAAGTCAAAGTCCTTGCAAATTCCAAAGGTATTGGCAAGTTCTTTCTATCATCAATGAGGCCACGGAAACTATGGTGAAAATTACTACTACAGGTCAAACATGATGGCTTACGTCTGTAATCCCAACACTTTGAGAGGCCAAGGTGGGTAGGTCCTGAGGTCAGGAGTTAGAGATCAGCCTAGCCAGCATGGCAAACACCCATCTTTACGAAAAATACAAAAATTAGCTGGATGTGGTGGCACATGCCTGTAGTCCCAGCTATTCAGGTGGCTGAGGCACGAGAATGGCTTGAACCTGGGAGGTGGAGGTTGCAGTGAGCGGAGATCACGCCACTGTATTCCAGCCTGGGCAACCGAATGAGACCCTGTATCAAAAACAGAAAATGTAAAAAAATAAAATTACTACTATAGGGCAGGAAGTTGAGTGAGGAGAAATGGGACCGGGATTCAACCTGTCATAATTTATTTTATTGGCCACAATTATATGTGTCATTCCCATGTGAAAAATATCCTTATACTCATGTCAAAGCTCAGAAATCTTTCCTTGTATGACATTGGGTATACCTAGGTGTGTTTATTCAATAATGCAAGATTTTACATTATTTAAAAAGATAAACAAATCGAATGAATTACATTCATAAAATAACGAAGAAAAAGCATATGATCTTCTCAAAAGATGTGATAAATCAATTGATAAGATTTAATACACATTTATAATAAAATATCTTAGTGAACTAGGAATAGAAGGGAACTTTCTAAATCTGACAAAAGATTGCTACAAAACTCTGCAGCAAACATCACATTGAATGGCAAAATTTTAAAAACTATTTCTTTGAGATTGTGACTAAGATAAAAATGTTCATTGTTACTACTTTTATTCATTATTGTCTTAGTGATCTGAGCCAGTGGGGTAAATTAAGGAGAAAATCATATATAAGAGTAGAAAAGAAATATGTAACATTGTCACTATTCATGCATTACACAGTTGTTTATATAAAAATCCAAAAGAATCTTCAAATTATTAGATGTGATAAGTTAACAAGTTTATTGAAAATTTGGTCAATATAAAATAATTATGTTTCTATATAGCAGATACATTAAAATAGGCAATAAAATGAAAAAAGATACCCTATCAATAACATAAAATACTTAAAATATCTGGAAACAAAGATATACAAAACCTCTATGCAGATGTTATTGAGAGAAATTAAAGACCTAAATAAAAAAAGAAATGTATGATGCTTATAGATTGGACAAGTCAGTATTATTAAGATGTCCTTTTTCCCCATGTTGATCTATAGGTTTTATTACCTATGATCAATCTAATTTTCTTTAGATTGCATCAGCCTGTGTGTGCGTGTGCATATAAATTGACACAGTGATTCTAAAATTACATAAAAATGAAAATGGTCAAAACCAGTCAACTCGGTAATAAAAGGAACAATGCTGGAAGACATATTTTTAGTATTAAGATAAAGCCACTGACATTATATTGAACTGGAGTCACCCACTTTATAGCAGAAGTGAGACAGTATGTACCTGGCTATTGTATCTCCTGGTTCTAACACATATACACACTCAGAAGCTGCCAGCCTGGTGAATGATGGAATAACTGTTCAAGGTGCAGTTGAGATATCAGCAAGGACAGAATTATTTGTGAGGATGGGACATCATCCTCCAAGATGAATCATACATCCCAGTAACTCACTTGGGAATGTGAGCTCCTTGGTTCAGTAACTCTAGGTTCTGTGGTCTAAAGGGCATGGGAAAATTCTCTTTGAACTTACCGCTTTGGCTGCTATTTAGTCACTTTGTGCTCTTATGCCAAGAGATACAGAGACAAGGAAGAGACTCAACAAATTAGCAAGGGAACCTAATCATGAGGAGGATATGAGACCGCTGTTACAGAAAGGGACAGTGAAGACTGCTTTTGGCTTTTGGTCATTCACTGGGGGAGACTCTTGGTATTTCCCTGATGAATTTGGCACAATACACAAGTGCAGCTGCTATGGCCCCGGAAGGATGTGGTGAACAGGAGCTCACATGAGAGGTCAAGACCAGTGCCATAAGAGAAACTACAGCTTATCCTAGTGAGCTTCCTCTTGTAAATTTCACCAGGAAAGGAGACCAACCAATCAGGCAAGCCATTCACAGAGGGAATGAACATACCGTGAGAAGCAGGTGGATTTAAGCAAGAAGGTTCCAACCACACTGCATCTCACGGTGTGCTCCCCAGTTCTGGTCTTCTAGACAAGCTACCACCAGCTGCCAAGTAGGTATGTCACTGAAAGCTCACAGCTATGAACTTCTCTGGACTTTGCTGCCATGAAGGGAGCTACCTTGTTAGTGTTTAACGTGGTAGGGCGTGGTCCCTTGCCTCAATTTGGGACAATTCTGAAGGGTTATTCCAGTTCAAGCTTGTGAGGTCAGCTATACCAACTGTTTCATTTTACCTAATTCTGCTTCCTTCATTTTTCTATAGGATTTGTTCACCATTACACTGTCCAATAAACCATGCAAATTTCCATCTGAGTCTGTTTGCATGGTTCCTGTCCTAAGACAGCTTTCCTAATTAGTTTAAAGTATACATATCTAAGTCTAGACTGTTAGCACCTTGAGGGCAAGGACAGTCTCTTTCCTGTGGTATCACTGGCATCTACCAGGGAGCTTTACACGTTGCTGCCTCAATATAAAATTGTTGACTACTTCAAAAACCGTCCTTCCTGTTAGACTGCCATTGTCTTGAGAGCAAGACGATCTCTAAAATTTTTTTATATTCCTACATATTCTATAATAACCATTCAGAGGCACTACATAAATTTGCCTTGTTCTTTAAAAGGAAGAATTAGCTCTTACATAACAAAAGCTAAGTTAATGTATTCATTTATATTGAAAAGTGCTTTCTTCGTTTGCCTAATAGCATTTGCTTGTCCTTTTCAGGAACTTTAGATCAGCACCTTTGATCTATTTACTACTGACTGGCATGGATGGATGAACAGTAACCTTGATGTGGCTTGCCATTCTTTTATTTTAAATTATTTTGACATAGATGCTAAGAAATAGACTTGTGTTAGGAGACACCAGACATTAAACAAATAAATTTTCAGAGGAGATAATGATAGATAATGATGGAAATTAGCTCTTACCGAGTCATCCTAGGTTTGGGCTCTCCAGCGTCAGAAGTTCTAAATTGGTAGAGTACTTCTGTAGCCATGCGAACAAGGACGGTTTGAGGGAAACATCAGGGAGCCCTGATTCTATTAACTGTAATCACTGCAGTGTTTCTGCTCACTGGTACAACACATTTTCCATGTAGCAATAAACGCTGAAGCACATTTCATTAATTCGTGATTTCCCCTAAACAGCAATGTGTTTAGCTGCAGATCAGTGTGTGACTTTATCAAAGAAATGGCAGCAAGGAAAGTACAATAAAACAAACCATTCAATCATCTCCTGGGAAGGCTGCTCTTTACTGGGAGGTGCTTTGGACCAGGCCTACTATAATTAGCTCAGTCAAAGGTCTGCTCCACTGAGGGTCCTAGATTCCCATGGGAAATTCTTCGGGGAACTGAGATTAAGCCAGACCTTGCTACATTCTGCCAAAGTTGCCAGCCAGCTGCAGTTTCTCTCTGGAGGCACTAAGCAGTCAACCTGTCTAAGCTTAAGTCAGGAACTTGAAATTCTAATCACCACCCTGATAGCAGTTTGCAACGTGTCTTTGTGCAGGCCACTTACTGCTTCTGATGCTCTAGCAGTTTCTCAACCGAAACTTGGGAGAAGGGACAGGAGGCTCTAACTATGACTATTCTGAGAATTAATATTGACAGAACACTTGTACATCTGCTGATGAACAGTAAGGTAGCCTTGTAGAAACTCAACAGAGTACAGCGTTTTCACTTGTAGCCACCTACGGGATAAACACTGTACTCCCCACAGTCATTGTATATAGAGGAATTAGTCCAAGACTGAGAGACATAATATGAACTGCATTTGGCATGGAATTGTGATTTCATTATTATTGGCTGCCACCAAATATGTACTGACATGCCAATGTTATAGGCTCATTCAGAAGCATATTGAGATGTTTCTGTTCGGCACCTGCATGCATGAGGAGCTGACACCCTACATAAAGAAATTAAGGGCAGTCTATAGCACTGTATAGAAATGAGCACCCCCTTGCTGGATATTTCCCCTTGGCTACCCAAGATTTATTCTGTCTCCTTCCATACCTCTGCTAGTGAGGCTGACTTTGAGATAGAAAAAACCTCAGAGGCCTTCCTTTCCTCTGGCTTCCTCTTGGCTCAGGCAGTGGGGAGGACCCAAGGACATCAGAGTAAGGGAGGAGAATGAGGTCAAGGTATTGTTTCCCCCTCCTAGGTTCCCTCCCTGTAGGGTCTCCTTTGGACTAGTTGTGAGTCTTGACTGGAGGTAACTACCTGTCACAATGTGGCCCTCTCTATATGGCTGTCTGTTGCCATCTGCTTCCTGCTACACCCCTGACGATGGAGTTCCTTCCCTCTCCCCTCCTTCTTTCATCAAGCTCTGCCTTTCTCAACTTTCTATATGATCTGCTTCCTATCCCACTGTGCACTTAGATCTCTGCTGTCAGAGAATTCACATGGAATCTCACAGGTGCCATCCAATAGGAATATAATTCAAACCACAGACACAAGCCACATATGTAGTTTTGAATTTTCTAGTAGCCACATTTTATAAAGTAGAAGGAAACAAGTGAAATTAATGTTAACAATCGATTTCATTTAACCCAATATACACGGGTACTACGCTCAACTCTTTACAAGTATTATCTAGAACGAATATTACAATAACCTCATGAGGATTATCCTGAGGGATTCCTGGATTCAGAGAGGTTTATTTCTTCATTTATTTGCTCATCAGTAACAACTGATGGAGTGCTTCTGTGTAACAGGCACTATTCTGGACTCTGTGATAATTACAAACTAACATCCTCATTTATGATGTTTATATCCCATTGGGGACAAATCATATAGTAAACAGGCTAAATAACTAAAACATATAGCATATTAGATAGTGGAAAAATTTTGACCAAAAAATGAAACAAGGAAGGGGATGGAAAGAGTTTGAAAGGAATTGAAATGTTATGCATGCGAGTTAGGTCACCTGCTGTAAAAGAGACTTTTGAGTAACACTCTGAAAGTAGCAGCCATGTAGACAACCGAAGGAAGAATAACTCAAGTAAATAATTCAAAGCAGCAAGTGCAGAGGCCCTGGGGAAGGAATGTGCCCGAGGTGTTCAAGGAATAGCAACAAATATAGTGTGGCTAAAATAAGTAGAGTTGGGCCAGGTTCTGTGGCTCATGCCTGTAATCTCAACACTTTGAGAGGCCAAGGCAGGAGGGTCACTTGAGTCCAGGAGTTCAAGACCAGCCTGGGCAAATAGGGACCCCCGACTTCTACAGAAAAAAGAAAAAGAAGCACAAGAATAAGTAGAGTCAGCAGGAGGCAGCATAGAGGAGGGTGAGATCAGAGAAATAACAAAGGAATGTGAGTCAGGCGCGCACATCTCATATGGCTTTTTACTGATACATCACAGTAAGAACTTTCTCTTTCACTCTGAGTGAAATGCAAAGTCATTAGCAAATTTTGAGAAGTGAGACTGGTCAGGAGGCACAGAAACAATTTGGGCAGTGATTAGGGTAGAGAGGGTTGTCTGGGTTAGGGGAGCAGGATGGCCATGGAGGGGATGACAAGAGTTTGAATTATGAATTTATTTCAAAGATATAGGAAAATAGGAACAGTTGAAGGTAACTTTAAGTTTAAGAAGATTGTTCTGGTCACACTGCCAATAAACAAGAGAACTAAGATTTAAATTCAGATCTGCTGACTCCAAAGCTCAAGCTCTTAATTTTGACAGATGAGTCCTTGGTTTCTTCTCAGCTGCAGATGTCTGGGTGTCCCTAAAAAATAAACTCCAATATGTTTTGACGGCAGTTATGAAGGTTCTACAAAAAATAGAGCATAAATTCTAAAATTAAAAGGTGTTGTACTCTGACTTGGAAGTACCTTTTCAAGTATAAAAGCAAGTTTCTGGTAAAAGCATAGAATCAGTGGTCATAGGATCTTCATTTATTCCCAGCGATAGCTGCATGACTTTTCAGTCACCCCACCTAACCTTTTCCTATTTATATATCCTCATTTCTGCATTGTGAATACATATTATTTTTTTCTTAATTGTAAGACTTTTTTTCCCAAAAATATATATATTTTTGATATCAGGATATGAGAGAAAAACTGAACACCTTGAATTGCCTACTCTCCAAAAGAGAGAAATGACAGGACCACTAACCTCTGGATGATAGCAGTGTGGCAAGATAAAGGTCACTTTTACCAAGAGAGCCTGAATTTTCAAGAAAAGATAGTAGGTCAGGTAATAGATGTTAAGTAGCTCAATTTGCTCTTTCCGCAGTGCATACATGGATCAAAGCATTATATTGTACCCTCATAAATATATACAATTATTATTTGTCAGTACAAATAAAATTAAAAAGAAAACGATAGTATGGGAACATGATTGTGTGTGGGAGAGGAGGTTGTGAAATTTCTGATTTTTCCATTTGGGCAACTAATTCAATTCCGTTTTTGGTTTTAATGATGTACAAGCCAGCGCTATATGGTTGCTTCCCCTTTTAATCTCGATATAAGAATACCAAGCTCTCAAGAAATGACCTTAAGGTAACTTAGCTCTTCCATCTCAACTAGATAGATTTATAATTTGATGATGTTCCAAATTAGATATAATATGGTGGGTCAAATTGGTATCATAAAGTGGATGTTTTATATACATATGTAAGGTGTTGAGTAGACTATATATACACAAAGAATATGGGCTTAGTGTGAATGATAAACTAGTTACTAGATGCACTGAACACTGCTAACTTTAAGATATTTCAGTGACTCCTCAGTGTAAAGATGCAAGCATTTTAGACGAATAGTGATATCACTATCATTAACTGAAACAGTGGTTTCAGAAACACATTAATTTAATGTCAAATTTTTATAGTTGTAATTATGGAAATTTTTACTCAGTGAAAAGAAATTAAAAGATGTTTGTGGTAATAAACATTCTGTGATTGTGAAAGTACATAACTCTGCAATTGATGTTTGAACTATTATAAGCAAGCCTTTAAGACAATGAATAGCATTGTCAGCAGCATGACTTTGTCATCTATATAGGTCGGTTGATTTTCCTTTAATTCTGTAGTGTTTTACATTTATATAGAAATGTGTCTTTCGAAAAATGTGTACATTATTTTACAATATCAACTGATATCTGATTTCTCACATTGCACAGCCACATTAATTTGAGAGACTAATTCAGCTGACAGCTCAATTAGTAATTAATTAGTAAAAAACCTAGTAATATTTGGCAGCAAGCAATGGAAGTGGCCTGGGTTGGTGCATTTATTCAAATTTTTAAATAAATAGGGGCCTGATAACTGTCATTAATGTGACAGTAGCAGCCTGGAGAAAAGGAAAATGGGTATTCACGGAATAATTAGAAAAAACAAAAAGAAGACACAGTATTCATATAGAGTAGATCACTTACAGGTTTTTTTTTAAAGAACATCTTTTCCCCAGCCACAGTATAGTTATAAGCTAAGAATAATTTCCAATATTGAACAATGAATGCATCCAGATCCTGTAATATTGACCAAAAGAGTGGATTAAAATGGAATATGATAGCAATTTCATGGAAGTCTCCCTTCCTAAATACTGACAGTTCTTTTTTTAAAAAAAATGTCTGAAAGGTCCACTTATTTATTCCACAAACAATTTTGTAGAATTCACCATGTGACAGATAATACATTTAGTTCTAAATTTTTTAAATGTATTCTCATTTTTCTTCCATGCTGTCATCTTTTTAAAATGTTTAGATATTAAATTGACAAATACCAATTTTATATATTCAACATGTACCATGTAATGATTTGATATATGATACATTGTGTAATGATTACCACAATCAAATCAATTAAAACCTCCATTACCATCCATGCTGTATATTAGGTCTCCAGAAATTACTCATCTTATAAATGAAAGTTTGTGCCCTTTGGCCAACATCTGACAGTTCTTAATTTAATTATTTATATGTTAATAGCTAAAAATTCCTTTAAAGCATTAAAGCAAGCCGGATAGAATTGGAGACTTTTTTTTTTTCGAGATGGAGTGTCACTCTGTCGCCCAGGCTGGAGTGCAGTGGCATGATCTAGGCTCACTGCTACCTCCACCTCCAGGATTCAAGCAATTCTCCTTCCTCAGCCGCCTGTGTAGCTGGGATTACAGGCACCCACCACCAAGCCTGGCTAATTTTTTTTTTTTGTATTTTTAGTAGAGACGGGGTTTCACCATGTTGGTCAGGCTGGTCTCGAACTCCTGACCTCGTGATCCACCTGCCTCGGCCTCCCAAAGTGCTGGGATTACAGGTGTGAGCCACCACACCGGTCCTGGAGACCATTATCCTAAGTGAAGTAATTCGGGAATGGAAAACCAAACAGCGTATGTTCTCACTCATAAGCGGGAGCTAAGCTATGGGGATGCAAAGGCATAAGAATGATACAATGAGCTTTGGGTACTTGGAAGAAAGGACGGGAGTGGGGTGAGAGATAAAAGACTACACATTGGCTACAGTGTACACTGCTTAGGTGATGGGTGCACCAAACTCTCAGAAATCACCACTAAAGAACTTATTCATGTAACCAAACACCACCTGTTCCCCCCAAAAACTATTGAAATAATTTTTAAAAGCCACCCCCCACCCCACCCACCAACTAGACAGTAGCTGAGTTAGGACACAGCCCTGTGATTCCTTTTAGTCAGAATTTCTTCCACCACATGTTGCTTCGATTTCTTTCTCCTCACACCAGTCTTTGAGGTACCGGCGATAGATTCTATGCCTATCATCCAGAGTATGGCCATTAAGATCTCAGCTCTGCAGCTTCCAGCTCTGCAGGCCGTGAGGCTGATTCCCAGTCAGTGCACTATATTCCCCTCCTTCCTCCTTCAGCTTGCCTCCAGGGATTTGCTTTTCCCCTGCCCGTTTTCAAAGCAGCTACCATCTGGGCCATTTCTCCCTTGTACCTCTTACCTGGGACCACCTCCATTGGAAACCGCCTGCCCAGTGCCTTCTTCCTGGGCACTTTGAAACTTTCACAAATCCATTTTATATCAAGGGTTTTATCATTTACAGAGGAAGGAGGAGTTAGAAATGAATTATGGGGGTAGGGGTGGAAGCAAATCCGGTTCTTGAGTCTCACTTAATATTTTCTGATACAGCCTCAGCAGCCCTTCTCTGAATATGTGCCAATGCAAAAACACAATCAGCAGGCATAAAAACAAAACCATCATATTGATAGAGTTAACATATTAAAAGAAATACAAATTCATAAGATAATACATGAGCTTCTCTTTTAGTACCAAGATTTAATGACAGTCACAATAATTACCATAATTACACAGTGCCTAAACAATACTGGCTCTATCTGCCACAATTGTAACATGGTATGAAAATACCTTTGATTTCTTTTGTGGATTACACTAGAGATAATATAGTCTACATTCTTAATGGGAAAAAAACTGCTAACCTTCTATGAAAACAGATTTTTAAAATTTAAGTTCACTGACATAAGTAAAGAACCCTATTGGAATCATTGGCTCTGGAAGGTAGACCCTATTTATAGACAAAACTGCCTGAAATGGGAACATTCAAAGGAGGGAGAGAATACCATCAAAATCGTCAATAATAGTAATAAACACCCAAGGGTCTGCAGCTGGGCTAGATGTTTTCTCCAGACCCTTAGCCATACACTGAGGAATCCACTTCGCCTTTTCAAGAAGTCGTGGAGGAGAAGAAGCAAGTGCACTTAAATAAGTACAGAAATTGTGCAGTACAGAGATGAGGGAGCAATATATTAATAAGGAGGTGAAAGAAGAGAAGACAATGCCTTCTCTGCTTTCAAAGAATTTGCAGTTGAGAGGGAAATACGATTAACCATCCAGAGGTAATTACTAAACAATGAAGAACTAAGCCACATAGATTGTATTACAACATGAAATAAGTTGAAACGTGCATCTTAATAAACAGGTAGAAATAAAAATTCATTGTATTTTGTAATATTCTTACAGATAATAAAAATTCAACAGGCTTTATTTTCTGTTATTAAGCATGGCTTGAGAAGCTCAAAACTCTTTGGGGAAGGATATCCTTGCCAAGGGCACTCCCAGGCTTTTGTGATTTGTTGTCTCTTCTCCAGCACACTTTCAGCTTTCTAAAGGTAGGGCAGGGACTTGTTTCTTTGACCTGGCTTTTCGTAATTGCTCTGGCTACCAATTTTATTTGTCCGATAGTGTCTTGGGAAATACAGTGTGAGAGTATGATGGAAGGGAGCTTTGAATAACTGGTATCCCATTTTGGAAAAATTTCCATGATGTAATTCAGTTAAACTTTGACTGAGGATAATAATAGAGAAGTGTCTTATGTATGATTTATATTCTAATGAATTTTTAAGTAGGATTTTAGTGAGAGCAGAAATAAGGTAGATAAAAATATCCACTTGTAAAATTTTTTACTAACATTTACATTTTGGTTCTGTGGCACTTTAAAAGGGAAAATACAGTTAGCTTTGAGTATATATATTCAGACTTAAACCTTCATTATTTTTCTGAAAAGCACCTGTTTTGGCTATTTCATACATATCCTGATAAGGTGTACTTTATTTTAAAAAGAATGTATGATTGCAGAAATATAGAATGTGATTTTTAATCAACTTTTATCTCTTTTTGTCTGATTCATCATCGATATGAATGGAAATGCCCACTAGAGGTCTCTCCAACCTGAATTATTTCTAATTCCTGAAATGAGATTGTACTTCTTAAATGTTCATTGCTTGCTTGTGAGAACTAGTAAAACTTCGTTGCATTTGACATGATAACTGCCCAGGGTCTTAACATAGGAGAGTGGCACACACATTCAAACTGCTACTCCTGCAAGTCTATTTTATTTACATACAAGAATGTTAGTTTTACCCCCTGTTCTACAGAGTTCATTTGACGCGTTTTATGCTTTTGAGTGAGGATGGAAAGCATGTAAGCCCTTTAAAGAGAGTGACCACGTGCTGTCAGTTTTTTTTTCAGCTTGCAGAAAACTGTGGTAGGATATCAACTGGAAATAATTATTATGATTGTCAATTTTCAGCCCTGCTCTTATCAAATCACAGAAAACATATAAAAATTTCAATTCAAAGGAAGAACTTTCACGTGCAAACTCTAGAGACAACTTTTTGATCTTCTGATACATTTACTTTATTAATTATGTCAAATACATTTCAGGAAGCTTGCTTATGTGCAGTGTGCATTAGAGAGAGTCATCGCATTATGTAATTTTAACATAATGAGTTTGTGTGTATGTGCACTTGTTTACATACATAAAGCAATTCTGACATTGCTTCAGCAAATACATAAATTAGCCTTTACTATATGAGTCTTAAAACATAAAATTAAAAGGCCAGAAAGGTTTAGTAAACCTATATTCTTTCTGTAGCCTTTAATCCCACCCCCTGGTTCAAGACAAGTTAGAGTTGGTGACCAATGGGCAGGGTGTTCTACTGAGAAAAGTCAGGATTTAAGATCAGCTGTGGCCACTGCCCCCATATTCGATGGAGGTCACCCAATTTGTGAACTAATCCTTGGAAGTTAGATTAATTTTCTGTCGTGGCTCAAGGAAACCTGCAAGCCAAATGAAGAAAAAAAGGATAATTGACAAAGTGCAGTGACCCATACAAGTAAACTAAAAATGTGGCTAACAGAAGAGAAAATAACAAATAAATCTATTGTCCTTGAACTCATAATTATTTTTCTTTTCAAAATCAAAGTCTACAGAACCCAGGCATTAGTAAGTTTGCATGTAAGAATTCATTATGGCACCTGTCCTTACTAAAATAACAAAATGCAACAAAAAGGGTTTGCTTTATTCCTGAATCAGCTTGGATGAATAGTAAAGACATGTGGGCAAAATAATCTTAATATACCAACTGTTTGGGCTGGAGGAATCCTAAACCCGTGGTATTTTGCTGCTAGATTACTATAGCAACAACACCAACCCAGACAATATTTGAACTTAAATTCCAAGCCACTGTAAGCAGAAATGTAATGGTTTGGAAACTCTTTCTCTCCATAAAAACAATAGTCAGTGGAAGACTCCTCCAACCTGAGACTGGAGTGGGAATAAACATTGAATCTGTGATCCTTCTAAGCAAAAGGATCTCATTTCCTCACAAAGCAGAGAGCAATAATGTGAGATGGCATGCATTCTTTTCAGGCAGAATTCAAAGTGATTATATACATCAATAACTGTTTAAAAGGAAGAGCTTTGGCTGGGCTCAGTAGCTCATGCCTATAATCTCAGTACTTTAGGAGGCTGAAGCATGAGAATCACTTGAACCCAGGAGTTCGAGACCAGCCTGGGAAATCTAGGAAGCCCTCAACTCTACTAAAAATTTAAAAATTAGCCCAGCATGGTGGCATGAGCTTGTAGTCCCAGATACTTGAGAGGCTGAGGCAGGAGGATTGCTTGAGCTCTGGATGTCAAAGCTACAGTGAGTCATGATTTTGCTACTGCACTCCAGTCTAGGTGACAGAGTGAGATGCTGTCTTTAAAAAAAACAGGGAGGTTTTATAAAATTAATAAGCAGAAGGCCGGGCACGGTGGCTTATGCCTATAATCCCAGCACTTTGGGAGGCCGAGGCGGGCAGATTGCAAGGTCAAGAGATCGAGACCATCCTGGCCAACATTTTGAAACCCCGTCTCTACTAAAGCTACAAAAATTAGCTGGGCTTGGTGGTGCATGCCTGTAATCCCAGCTATTTGGGAGGCTGAGGCAGGAGAATCGTTTGAACCCAGGAGGCAGAAGTTGCAGTGAGCTGAGATTGTGCCACTGCACTGCAGCCTGGTGACAGAGCAAGACTCTGTCTCAAAATAATAATAATAATAATAATAATAATAATAAGCAGAAATAGCAAGCCACAGTACTGGTTTTCTAGTATGTTTACTGACAATACAAAAATCACTTTACATTGTTGTCCTAGACACATTCACACATATATAACTGACACAATATTTATCCTTACTCTACACTATTTACTCAGTTACTTTATAGTCTATTTCTATTAATTACTTTAATGCTTGTTGTTACCCACAAAATCGATTTTCTAACCCACTAATTGGACATAAGTCACAGTTTGAAAATCATTAAATGAAAGAATAATATATGGATGGAATCAATTTTTGTAAACCTAAATTCTCATGGGAAAAGTAATGAAGATCACATATTTTAATATAAAAAACAATTGTCTCTGGGTAATGGATTTTGTGATTTTTTTTCTTACCTTTATTAACATATCTTCCTTAAGGAAGTTATATTTCTTGGGGAAATGGTAAATTGAATCACATCCCATGCAAGAAATATTTTAGAACCTTTCAAATTACGAGAATGTCCTAATTCCCAATATGCATTTGGACTCCCCATTCATCAATAGATTTACCTGGTGAATTTCCTACCAGCAACCATAATGACATCGCTACTCTCTTACTTCCCAACTCAGAGTACCTCAAACAGGAATAAAGAAAGGAAAGAAAGAAGGGCCGGGGGCAGTGGGAGGAAGAAGGAGGGAAGGGAAGGGTGGGAAGGAAGAGTGAATCTCATATACCTACTCCTAGTTCCTTTACCCAAGGTGTTTGTGCGTCGTGGGGGTAGCTTGGTTTGGGGTTTAGGGCTTATTGTTATATTGCCTAGAACCTGGACTGGATTTTTAAAGTCCTGATTGGGCCATTCATTTCATTAGCCCTGTGAATTTGAGAAACTTACATCCTGCTTTTCTGTACCTTAATTTCCCTATTTGTATAATAAATCAGCTTTGCTAAGATTTACTTCCCACTTCTATATCTACTAGCCATATTATGTCAGAAGGAGTTACCTCAATAACTGGTTTCTCACTTGCATATATATCAATTATTGATAATTCAAAATTCATATTTCTTGCTTTATACCAAATTCCAACACAGGAAGAATACTAAAAACTGACTGCCTTTATTATGAATTAAATTTAGCTCCGTGGCTAAATCAGATCTAATGAATCCTTTTGTAAAAATATGTGTTAAGATTTCTACTACTATCTTATTTGACCACTTGAACTTATAACTTCATAAAATTAAAAGAAAACCTATTTACCATGTGTGCAGACATGTCACTCTGCTCCCATAGGAACATATTTAAACAGTCTATATATCCTATAAATATTTGCTTACCTAAGTTTTAGTGTTAAATATCAAAGTAAGTTATATTTAATAGAAGGTCATGCAAGGAGCTTTAAAAAGCTCTATTCATACTCTTTGAGATGCTGCAGATATTTCCAGGGCTCACCCAACTGCCATTCAAAGAAGTCACTCCTGCTATTGACAGTAAGTGATGAAGGAAAACATTCTCTCTGGGAACAGGTTACAAGACTTCCATATTGGCAGGAGGTTTTTTTCTTTTCTTTTTCTTTTCTTTTCTTTTTTTTTTTTTTTTTTGAGATAGGGTTCAGCTCTGTTTCCCAGGCTGAAGTCCAGTGGCATAATCACAACTCACTGTGACCTCCAACTTTTGGGCTCAAGTGATCCTTCCCTCTTACCCCTCTTAGACTCCCAAATAGCTGGGACTACAGGCATAAGCCACCACACCTGGCTATCTTTTAAAATTTTTGTAGAGACAAAGTCTTGCTATGTTGTCCAGGCTGGTCTCGAACTCCTAGCCTCAAGCAATCCTCCTGTCTTGGCCTCCCAAAGCCCTGAGCAACCACACCTGGCCCAATATGTAGGATTAACAGACAATTCTGAATTCATAAGTGGATGGTTGAGAAACTGGCAACATGTGGGCCAAATTTATCTCCAAAGAAGTATTCTTTGGCCCTTGGAGGTTTAATTTTTTTAATTAATTGCAAAACTAAAAAAAATGAGAGATTACACAAGTTTGCTTTCAGCTTCCTTTAAAGAGTCATATAACAAGTCTACCCTGGGTCTACATCCCTAGCAACTCCCTCAATGGACCTGAGTAGTGATGGCCACTTTATGATGAACAGGGGCTTCCCAGGTCAGCATACCCTAACCTGCACCCTTCCATTCATGCAGGTTGTTCTGCCTAGACTTTTTAAGCATTTGAGCTTGAGACCCCTATTGTGAGCAAACATGCTAGGTACAATATCATGAGTTAATCAACAGACAGTTACTTGATGTAATTAATTAGAAAATAAGTAACACCAGTAACAGAAAGTAACCAAAAACAATTCATAATGTTTCATGCAACTTCTCAATCTAAGTGCACTTGTTTTTACCTTATTTTCAAGCCTCTTTGGCTTCATCTTGGTATATTTACCTTTATTCACCCCTTCCCACATGCTTTTGGCCTCTGAGAGATATTTTTGTAAAATGCAGATAATAGCACCTGCTCAGCCCACCTTTCTGAAAGTCCAAGTACAAAAGTGCTACAAGAGTGCAAGGTATTATTATATCCGTTATCATTCATGCTCAGGCACGGGTAGGTTCTTCTAGGCCCTACAGCTCTGGCTGGATTAAAGTCTCATGTATCAGCAGGAACAGGTAAAGCTGGCTAGATGCCTTTTAAACTCATTTACTGCAGTACTTGGTTCTCCCATACTGGTGTTGAAGTAGCTCTTTTTCTCTGTCAGCTCAGCAGTCAGTCCAACCAAAACTAAGTAAATAAAAATCCCCCCCATTTTCCTGTGACAACAACTGAAGCTGCAGACCTACATGCACCAATAGAATCCAGGCTACTAATTAGAAATAGTGGTGATGAATAACACAATAGTGGTGATGAATAACACAAATGTACTATACTAATAAGAAGAGTATCCAAATGTGTCCAAATTTGCCAGTAGGTCCGTTCAAGTGCAACGTGGCTCTGCCAGCATGCAGAAAGGGTGCTGCAGTCCCAAAAAGGAGATGTGTTTTCAAGCCAGTCCATTTCTCCAGAAAGTAATCCACAGTTGTGTTGTCTTTGAATGTTCTGCATCATTGTGTAAAATGTTAAAATAGTTCAATGTAAAAATACAGAAGCAAAGCAATCTGTCAACCAAAGGACTCGCAAATCTATGCATTTACCATGGCCATTGTCTTCTGAGCTTCAGGCTCGTCACCTCACCATC
Organism: Pongo pygmaeus; assembly: GCF_028885625.2. Taxonomy (NCBI): domain Eukaryota; kingdom Metazoa; phylum Chordata; class Mammalia; order Primates; family Hominidae; genus Pongo; species Pongo pygmaeus. The sequence continues at coordinate 78,222,551 of NC_085930.1, forward strand.
ACTCTGACATCTCACAATGGTGTGGAGTTTTTTTGTGTATTTTTTTTAACTCATAAAATTCTCAGTGCCCAGAATGCTATCTAGCATATAGAGAGTACACAATGCCTTCTTGAGTTTGAAGGATACCACCCAATAAATATCTAGAATTCAACTTGTCTAGGATAAGACTTCTGATTTCCATCTTCCACCTCCAAACCTGCCCCTTTCCTGTTTTGTCTTTGCAATTGGCACTGCCATCCTCCCAGTTATTCAGTGACACTGATTCCTCTTTCCCTTACTCCCACTTCCAATCAGCAAGTTATTTTGGCTCTATCTCCGTGATGGGCCCACGTCTGTCCCCTTTTCACCACCATTACTGCTACCCTAATACAAGTCTCTTGGTTGGACAACTCTAGAAACATCCCCCTCCAGCTTCCTGTCTCTCCTCTTTCCTCCTGCAGACCTATTTCTTCACAACCACCAAGGGGAACTTTAAAATATGTAATTCTGCCAAGAATTCTCCAGTGGCTTCTCATGGCACTTAGACTAAGATGAAAACATTTGTGGTTTCCAAAACCTGGCCATAATAGAAGCACCTGGAGAGATGAAAAATATACAGAGCTTGAAACCACATGTTAGACTCATCTAATCAACCTCGCCAGAGGTGAGAGGCTCAGTAGATTCCACATTGAACATTCCCCATTTTTCAACTTCTTTGTTTTATATCCGTCTCCTGTTCACCCACGACACTTCGATCACACGTAGCTTCTCTTCCCTATCCAGAAATCATCAAGCTCTTTCCAGTCTCAGGACTTTTGCTTTTGTTTTACTGTCTATTTGGAATGCCCCTCCTCTTCATGGCTGTTTCTTCACCTCATCCTAGAGTCCTACTAAGCATCTCCTCCTTCTTACCCCTTCAATAACGCAGCCCCAACCTCTGCCCTCAGGTGTTTCGTATGCCATAAGTTGTTATATTTTCCTTCTAGTACTTATCACATTAATTGAAGTAAACTTATCGATTTATGAGTTTATATATCTCCCCCAGTAGAAAGTAAAATCCACAAAGGCAGAGAGATTGTGTTGTTTTTGTTTGTTTGTTTGTTTTTAATTCCTGACTTTCCAGATGTGCTCCATAAGTACATGTGGATCATCAGTATGTTAGTCTTTGTGGGCTCTGTGGCAGCTATTCACCTCTGCCACTGTAGTGTTAAAGCATCCAAAGATGGGATGTGATAAATAAGCATGGCTGCATTCTAGCAAAACTTCATTTATAGATACTGAAATTTGAATTTCATTTGATTTTCATATGTTGAAAGTGTTATTTCATTTTTGTTTGTTTAACCATTTAAACAAATTGTAAAAACCAGCTCATAGCCCATACAAAAACATGTGGCAGACTGGATTTGGCCTGTGGGCTGTAACCTCTGATTAAGAGGATTTGCTTTGTCATTTGGTTTGAAAGTCCAGAACATCTTCAAGAAACACATGGAAGCTTCCTAAAACTCTGTTAGCAGCATTATCATTCTATTTCCTTCTAAAGATGTCTGCAGGTCTAAGACCAATTCAAAAAACATTTGCCAGGTATATATTAGGTTAAATTGAACTGTACTAAGTGGCAGGCCGGAGGCAGCTACTCAAGGTACCAATCTACAACTAAAGCTAAAATATCACTTTAATAAATCTGAAACATTTGACCTCTGAACTCAGTTTTCCACAAGAGTCTTTTTAAATAAATGGCAAAATATAAATTCTTGAAAATGAAGACATCAGTCCTGAATGAGTAGAAATTGAAAATAAAGCACCTATCCATCCTTATTAATATTGAGAAAACATTTAAATATATTTTAAATGGGAAATCAAAATATTTAAATATTTTAGACTTTGCAAACTCTGTTTTTGCATCTTGCGTAACTTCAACCTAAATTGAAGACATTGTGAAAAGACTCTCAAAAAAATACAAAGAATAAAATAGTTCCTCCCTGTTCTTAAAGAGTTTGTACTGACTGTTCCCAACTTTCACCTGCCCAAATATTAATTATACATTTTACTTCAGCTCAAAAGCCAATATTTCTAGTAAGATTTCCTGAATTCCCAGACATAGATTGGTTGTTTTAGGTTCCCAGTATTTCCTCTTCTTTGCATGTATTTATATATTTATTTTGAAATAAAAATATAGTCTTTATATATTTATTTATAAATGCATTTTTTTACATATTTGAATACTTAGTTAATGTCTGTTTCCCTCATGAGACTGCCAAGCATTTTAGGCATGTTTTATGGACTTGGGTGAGTACTGTGCCTACCATTCAGTTAGCACACAATAAATAATTATTCAATGAGTAAATAAGTACCTGAATAAATGTATGTGGTAGACCTTGAAGGGAGGCAAATTTGTGCCTTAACAACTAGGAAGATATTTCTCTCCACTTTTTCCATAACTTTTTATAATGCATTCTGCACACATTCATTATGAATATGATAATCATATTTCTAAGACCCAAACAGTCCACCTTTGGGTGAAGAAAGAATAGAGATGGGGAGGAAATGAAGGCTCCTCTGGAGTGAAAATTCATTAGACACAGAGGGTAGGCTTTCAAACCACAGCATTCATTTTAAGGCTCACATGCTGGTTACTGCAAAAAAGGAAAAAAAAAAAAAACCCACCACATGTATTTAAAAGCAGAGGAAAACATAAAGAAAAGTCTTTCAAAACCATGGGAAGCTTGTTTTCAATCCTGATTCCAAAAGATGAACAGCCCACTCTCCCCTTCATATAATCCTCATTGCTGCCCTTACAATTAGATCCTAGAATGCATGCTGGTGTCAGACACAAAATCAAAAGCTACAGCATAAATGTATTTTCAGATACCCTGCATATATTTTCTGTTTCTTTGGCAAGAGGCAGATTCTAGTGAGATCTCTCACATGGCTAATTGTTCCTGGAAAAGATGTCCCCCTTTCCAGGTGGTGATATTTCAGCATGAGCAAGAAAGAGAAACTTGTGCACTAAGAAGAATATTTAGGCATTGAATTGATGAATCAGATGATAATAGATTTCCTTATCAGAAAGACATGTAGCCTAAAAGTAGGTTATAACCTATAAGACCAATAGAATCCAGGCTACTAATTCTAAATAGTGGTGATGAATAACACTAATATACTACACTAATAAGAAGAGATATATAAGAAGAGGAACTGCTAAAAGAATGTAACCACTTCTGAGCATAGCAAGTGTATCATATTCTCCAGCAAAAGTTTAATGTGAAGACAACAGTTACAGATCTTTCAGCAATCTCTAAATTCGCAGTTGCCTGAAATAAACTGGAAAAATATCAAGCAGTCATATTTATCTGCAGATTCAATACGCAGTTATGAGGCTGTAAAATGAGCATTGCTATAAGACAAGATGCTGGCTATCTAACTGATTATATAAAATTAATCCCTATTAAAACAGCCTTCCCACTTAACACTAGTTTATATATTTGCTGATTCTACTACCCAAACTAAATGCAGTACAAAAAAACTCTAAGGTGCAATTACAAATCTTCCAACTAATGCCGGATTTCTTGAAGTTAATGAAAGTGATATTGAAGAGTTTCTTTAAACTTCAAGCCATTAATAAATAGATTTTTAACAGAGAAAGAACACTTAATGATTAAATATGTAATTATTATCAGGGATAATGGCACAATCATCATTTCAAAAAATAATGATTTAAATATAAAGAGTGAAAGAGATCCATGGGAAAGCTCAGGAAGTCCTGAAGAAAATATGATGTCCTATGTCATTTGTGTAAAAATCAAAAATGAAAGGAAGAATATTCTTTCACACCATCAGAAAATTTTCTCACAGAAAGTGTTCTAGAAAAACATAAGCATAACTCATATTGCTTACTATAGGTATTGGCTTTTTGTTACAATTTCTATCAACATTTTATGAAATAAAATATATAGAATATAAAATAAATATTTTATAAATAATATATGATATATAATATAATATATAAATAAATATATAATTTATATTATAAGTTAAATATATAAATAAACAAAATTTACTTACATAAATAATATATATAATATAAAATAACAATAATAAAATGAAAACATGAAATAAAACATTCATAAATAATATAAAATACTTATATGTGAAATATTTAAAATATAATATCTATAAATAGAATAAATATGAAAGTAAACAATTATTTTCATATTAACTTCAGTTTTTAAGATAACTTGCTAATAGCATATTTCCAGAATTTTCATGACATACTCATGTCCATTTTAAAGAAACTTCCTTGCACCAGTGATCCTTGGTTATGAAGGATCACTTGAGGTAGTAGAGTTTCAACTCCTGTATTGGAGAAATGTTTTTTCTCCAGTTTTTTCATGGTCTCCTACCTCTACATCCACTACTTAGATGTAGGGCTTTGCTAAATTTTAATGATTTTCAAAAAGATGATATACTTTATTGTCGAATGGAGATACTGTTGAGAATGGCACGAGAAATCAAAAATAATGAATAGGCATTGAGTGATTCACAACAGTTGTTAACTACTGAAGTCTCAAGCTTTTGGTCTCCATTCTACTTACTCACTTTATGTGCTTTTCTCATGTGTCAGTCCATTCTCTAATGAAGCTGTAACCTCTTTCCATATTCCCAATCTCAGATATTCCATCTGGTGACTTTAACTCAAAGTCTTGACATAAACATGACTTCTCCACTTCTTGACTCACTTTCAACCCATTCAATCAGCCACCTTTAGCGTGGTTTCACTTTTTTGTGCATGAATACATCTTCTCTATATTTTTAATACTGTTATTAATAAAACCCTCATATTTTCATTTGTATCTCTTACATTGAACTCCTAACAGGTCTTCTCTCTGCTCTCTTTTTCTTTCCAAGTACAACTTATGCCCACTCACACACACAAATACACACAAAAATATCTTACCATGTCAGTCTTTTCTTATCCTGTAGGAAAGACTTAACTAAACATAGGCATGACTCTAGTCCTTATGTGTTTTTTCAATTTAACCTCTCATCACTTCCTACAGCATACTTCATGGCAAAGCAGTAACTTGTTACTAGGGATACAACAATCTTTGGACAATACAAGCTATGACATATGTACATTGTGAACAACATTTCTGGAAAATAATGAAAGAACACGATGACTATAAAATAATTAAGAACCATGATACCAGAGCAAAACCAACCCTAGAAACAATTCATGTGCATTTTCAGTGGAGACAGCTATGAGCTTGTGTAGTCTTTACCACTCACTGTGGTAGATATTTGTGAACTTTGCAAGTTAGTTAACTTTCTAAGCATGTTCCCTTGTATCTAAAACAGGACTGATAATTTTCAGCTTATGTGGCTTATTATGAGAATTAAATGAGATAGTATTTATAAAGTGCTTATGTAGTTTTTCACCCAATAGTAGTTTAGCAATGATACTAATAAAAACAATGAAGAAGAGGATAATAATACATCAACATATTTCTCACTAATAAGCTTTTCTTTGTTATTCCATCTGCCTAAAAAACACTTTTTTCTTACATTTTACCTGAAAATTTAATTACTCTTCAAGATACAACTCAGCCTTCATCTTCTTCAAGAGCTCTTTCCTTACCTGCCCCAGACTGAGCAAAGTGCTTCATGTTTTCATACTTCTGCATATCTTCGTAGAAGAGAAACTGCATTTCATTGAAATGATTCATAAATATCTCCCCAGTCAGAATATAAGTTCCTTAAAGTCAAAGACTGTATCTTATTATCTCTTTATCATCAGTGCCTTGCACAGTAATTGGCACACAGTTATAGAGGATTTGAAGGCTTTGGGAACTGATTAAGGAAAAAGATATTAACACAAGGGGCAGTAGCACACCATAAGCTTTATTAGGCAGTGCTTCAACAGGGTTGCATGAGAAAAGAAGTTCCTCATAACATAAGACAGTCCCAAGGCTGCCATCCAGCAAAAAAGGAGGGCAAGGGGATTGAAGGATTGAAGACAGGGATCAAAGAGGGGTCCACTGATGGTGCTTAGCAGCATTTGAAAGTCCCTGGGTCAGAAAGCTCCGAAGTACAACTTGGGACTTTCTAACTGCAGGGCTCTATCTAGTCAATGGGTATCAGCTGCAAGGTGAAGTTTCATGGAGTATGCAAAACAGGTGAGCTCTAAGTGGCTAAAACTGCTTGTTTGGGCTGTTATAAAAAATAACTGGATGTATAAAAATTTAAATTTGGTGCCAGCAGGCTTTTGCCTGGCTGCCAACCTAGAGGCCAATACACAGAAGCCAACTTTGGCTCATTTATACAACAATAGTAGGTTCTCTGTAATTGTCAAACTTATATGAACTTACTAACTACAATTTTGCTGTATACTCAGAAGTTCTCAAAGGAACATCCTACTTTAATTGGGGTCAGAGTCAGAGTCCAGAGGTAGAGAGCCTGGTTCATTTGTTTCTTAAATGTGTCCCTTAATCTATTCAGTTCCAGAATTCAGGACACTTAAAAGATCCCTCTAGTAACTGAAGGTATCATGACTCTCCTTTTTTTTTTTCTCCAGCAAGCATACTATTCTGTGTATAGTGTGTACTTAATAAATCTTCATTGATTGGAATAAATGAAATTAATGATTCCAAAACTCCTCAAGCACATATTCTTTAAGATGTTCAGAACAGATAACATTTTGTTAGGCTTAACATAACTATCTTCTTGAAGAAAATAGCTCAAATCCAACCTATTTGGAAATATTTGGTTAAATTTATTAAATTAAGATATATGGGTATTTTTTTCCAGTTGAAAAATATTGAATACAAATCTTTATGTACAAGAAACACTAAATAATGAAGGCAAGTTGAGACAATAAGAATCATAATGGGCCAGGTGTGGTGGCTCATGCCTTTAATCCCAGCACTCTGCCAGGCTGAGGCGGGCAGGTCGCTTGAGCTCAAGAGTTTGAGACCAGCCTGGCCAACATGGTGAAACTCCATCCCTACTCAAAATACAAAATCAGCTGGGGATGGTGGCACATGCCTGTAATCCCAGCTACTTGGGAGGTTAAGGCAGGAGAATCGCTTGAACCCGGATGGCAGAGGTTGCAGTGAGCCGAAATCACACCACTGCACTCCAGCCTGGGTGACAGAGGAGAAAACAAAACAAAACAAAACAAAACAAAAAACCCATAATGCCTGAAGTATCACCTTCTTCAGAGAAATGCCTATTCTACCTCCGCAAATTCACAAATGGTAAAGAGGAGAATGGATGGATAGATAGATTCATTTGTTTCTTAATAATCTAGATAGATGATAGATAAGATAGACAAATGTTGCACATTTACTATATGCTAGCTATAGTGATTGGTGCTTTACACACATTATCTCATTTAATTCTCATGACAACCCTCTAAGGAAGAGGTTGTTATTATCACATTTTTAATATAGGAACCAAGGCTTAGGGAAATATTTGCAGGAGACAATGGAGTTATAAGTGATATTTGAATTCAGGTTCTCTAACTCTAGAGTGTGTGTGGTCAGTCACTGAATGAGTACCCATGCAAGCTGAAAGATGAGAATTTCAGCTGTAGAGATTGTATTCCTAAAATAATTGCAACTTTTTTCCATGTTAATCTTTCAACTTGCCTGCTAAGAGAAGTAATTTTGAAAAGTAATTTCAGACACAATGAAAACACAGTAAAATCTATGCGAATTGTAATTAAGTTCCAGATCACCATGTTCTAGAGGAAAGCAAATGAAAGCAGTTGGAAATCTCCCATTTTATGCACTAATAGAATTATATAGCACCCACTCACTGTTCAATTAGTCTAATTATGGTCAACATCAGTCTTTGTTGTTAAAATGACAGAAGAATATGATTCTGCTACTGTTTTAGAACTAGCCTTGCCAGATGGATAATAAATAGATGTTGTGCATAACATAGATAATTACCATCCATCTCCAGTCATTCTATACAGTTAAAGTGATTAAAATTAAAATAAATTTTGTATAAATATCACTTGGATTTTTATTTCTTGTGGTCATTTGTATATGTACTTCCATAGTTGACTGAATGTTGCATGATTTTATGGTATTTTTGTTTCTTTATCCAACAAAAATAAATTCAAGGTATCCTTACAGTTCTAGAATGAACTCAACAACCGCAAACTTGAACATGCTCTACTTAAAGTAGCAAAAAGAATTAATTTGACAATGAAAAAAAATCTTGAGAATTAAGCAGCTCATCAAATTAAATGTGTAATTTAATCTCCATATAAAGTAGAGTTTAAGCTACTGTATGTGTGTATATGCATGTGTGTATTTCGTGTACAGTCTGAAAACTCACCATTAAAGTTTGTAAAACCCAGGAACTTAACTATTAGGTAGCAACAAGAAATTTACTTCAAACACTTCAAGTATTCCCAGTAGAGCAAGCAGCTTAAATTTTCTACAATTTAGGCAAACATTTGTTATTTACATATTTAGGGTAGGCTCATAAAATAAATTGGTGCTTAAGACAACAATTTGTAACCAAGTCACTGGAAGTTATGCACAGAACCAAGAAAATAAGATACAGATTAAGGGAGAGTCATTCTGGTTTTACTATTCCAGCTCTGAGGGAACTCCACAAAGCAAGATGATGGAGTAAATCCCACTGGACACTCTTGTCCAAGAGTCTCTATGAGATGTGATAAACTGGGAGCTCCTGGACACAGTTAGTTCCAGAAATACTTTCCTTGGTCTGCACAATATTTTGGTAGTCTCAAATTTAGTTACCAGTATTTTTTAAAAAATCAAGATATTTTCACATAAAGTCCTTTATTCTGGTTTCTCTTAAAAATCCAATGTATCATCAGAGAAATGCAAATCAAAACCACAATGAGATACCATCTCACACCAGTTAGAATGGCAATCATTAAAAAGTCAGGAAACAACAGGTGCTGGAGAGGATGTGGAGAAATAGGAACACTTTTACACTGTTGGTGGGACTGTAAACTAGTTCAACCATTGTGGAGTCAGTGTGGTGATTCCTCAGGGATCTAGAACTAGAAATACCATTTGACCCAGCCATCCCATTACTGGGTATATACCCAAAGGACTATAAATCATGCTGCTATGAAGACACATGCAAACGTATGTTTATTGCGGCACTATTCACAATGGCAAAGACTTGGAACCAACCCAAATGTCCAACAACAATAGACTGGATTAAGAAAATGTGGCACATATACACCATGGAATACTATGCAGCCATAAAAAATGATGAGTTCATGTCCTTTATAGGGACATGGATGAAATTGGAAATCATCATTCTCAGCAAACTATCGCAAGGACAAAAAACCAAACACCGCATGTTCTCACTCATAGATGGGAATTGAACAATGAGAACACATGGACACAGGAAGGGGAACATCACATTCTGGGGACTGTTGTGGGGTGAGGGGAGGGGGGAGGGATAGCATTAGGAGATATACCTAATGCTAAATGACGAGTTAATGGGTGCAGCACACCAGCATGGCACATGTATACATATGTAACTAATCTGCACATTGTGCACATGTACCCTAAAACTTAAAGTATAATAATAATGATAAAAGAAAAATCCAATGTATCAGCCTTGGGTGCACAGTCCCTGAAGGCAATGGTGCCCTGAATTTAAATGAATGTTGTTATTAGATGAATCTCATGATTCCCTGACGCTAGAGTCCCTGCCACCCCCTATAGTGTGGCATGAGGTCCACTATGGTCATGAAGCTTATTTTGTGACTCCGGTAGAAATAAAAACGTGAGTTTGAGACTTCTGGACTAAGGGATGGAGAGAATAAGAAAAAATTGACCACTTATTTCAAATTTGAACTTAAGTTTCCGTAACAGAGATAGAAGACTTGATTAATATTTTTGTTTCTCTAAAATCCAATGTAGTATCTGGCATTTTGAAAAGTAATTTCAAACACACTGAAAACATAGTAAAATCAATGTGAATTGTAACTAAGCTCCAGACCACCATATTCCAAAGGAAAGCAAATGAAAGCAGTTGGAAATCTCCTCTTATTTTGCACTAATTGCATTATATAGCATCTACTCACTGTTCAATTAGTTTAATTATGGTCAACATCAGTCTTTGTTGTTAAAATGACAGGCGAACGTGGAGTTTGTTGAATTGACAATGATTTGTCTAAGATCATCCATAAACGGTGGGTTGAACTGGGAATAAAAATCTTATGAGATTCAAACATAGTAATTGGATCTGAAACAAATTATTCCATTAACATCCCACCAAATTAACTCATTGCTCAGCTGAATCAATCAAAGCAATACCATTGTTTGATATATCAAAGATACAGACCTAGTGTTTTTTTTTTTCCTTAATACATTTGCTATAATCTGTATAAATGACTTCCACAAAAATATTTCTGAAACTGGGAAACACTTACCAAGCTTCTCTGAAAAATCAAACAACCATAATACGAAGAAAGCAAAATTTTCCCTAAACCCAACAGGATGACCCTGAAAAATAAAAAATGTAGAAGGGGAATTTTTTTATTAAGAAAAATGGTAAATATATAATACTTTTGTTTGGTTTTGAAAGAGCAAAATGTTTGTGCCAACAGGTTTAATCATGATTACCAGGAAAATTTGTCAAAATCCATGTATAATGATAAAAAATTATATTTTTGATAAGGATGAAGCATTCATTCACTAAACTTTCTCCTTCAGAGAAAATGTACTCTATGTTTCTTTAAAGATTCTGAGAAACATGTACTACAATGTATGTTGACATACTCTATTCCTGATTCCTATTAAGCTTTTTAAAATTCTATCTACCTAACATCACATATCAAAATTAAAAAGGAATTCAGATAAAACCTAAGTTTATTTTTTTGACTAATATCAATAAGACATTTGAAAATGCCTTACTTATCATTTTTTTGAAAAGTGCTTGCTGTTATTGGTGTCCTGTAGATGTATATAAAGGAATCAAGGCAGCAAATCAGGTCTAAATCTGAAGAGCAGCTGGAGCTTCATATCATGACATCTCTCTCTTTATTATAAAAGATGGTTTCTTCATAAAGAACAGCTTATCTATCATCAGAGAAGAGGAAGTGCTTTGCCTGACCCTGCTTTCACTCATTCAACAAGTGTTTATTGTAGGTCTATTATTTTAAGTTTGGCATAAAATGCTAGACATAAAGAATACAATTGCAAACAGAAAGTGGTAAAAGAGGATGTTCTGCAATGAGTTAGCTACATAAACTTTAAGGTCTTTCTGAACCCTAAGATAAAAATACCAAGTGTGTTGCATATATATTTAAGAAAATACTCCCAGTCACTAAAGTTATTTTTAATCTGATATATGACCAAAATGATTATAGACACTACTAACAACTTCCTGTGTAGTAAAACAATTAAGTGTTATAATGGAAGGAAAAAATAAAGTATTATAATGGAAGGAAAAAACTTTTAGAGACAATAAGAAAACCTCATTGCCCTAATTATAATTCACAATGTTGGATACTGTAAGATAGTCTTACAGATAAGAACATTTGACTCTGTTAGAATCTCAATACTGAATGATGTTGGAAGCATTAGAGAAGACTATCAGTTTTGTCTTTTCCCATATTAACAGCATTTTCTGGTTCCTATAAAGGTATTTTGTTTGAGTGTGAACATTTATTAGCTGTGAAGTTCTTGGGACAGGGCTGGTACATAGTAAGTACTAAGTAATTATTTATGTCACTGTTTTTGTTATTATTATTGCCATAGGATATCCAGATCAACTAAAACAGATGCAAAGAGAACAAGCAAGGTACATAGTAGATATCAGTTGTGAACCTGATAAAACGCATAAAATAAAATTCCTCCCATTAAAAAATTTTATCATTTAGGCCAGGTGCAATGGCTCGTGCCTATAATCCCAACATTTTGGGAAGCCGAGGCGGGTGGATCACTTGAGTCCAGGCAACATGGCGAAACCCTGTCTCCACTAAAAAGACAAAAAATTAGCCAGATGTGGTGACCCACGCCTGTAGTCCCAGCTACTCAAAATACTGAAGTGGGAGGATTGCTTGAGCCCGGGAAGTCAAGGTTGCAGTGAGCTGTGATTGTACCACTGCACTCAAGCCTGGGCGGTAGAGTGAGACTGTGTGTTGATACATATATATATATACACATATATATATCTCACACACATATGTATATATATGTATAAATCTGTTATATATATATATGATTTAACATTTAACTACTCTTATTTAAATAGTTACTGCTTACAAGAAACTTCTAGGTTAACATCTCCAGTGTTCACTTACTACATCCAAACATAAGAATAGAATATACAAGAAATGTAAAGAAATATATCTCTTTCATCATAAACATTTTAGCCAGTGTGATTTTCTTGAAGGGCATTCTGCTATTTCAGGTTTCTTATATAAACCATATAAATTTGCAAAATTATTAAGATGGCACTGATTCATAAAAAAAACACTAAGCCTCATTTATCATTTTCAGGATATTTGTCCATGCTTTTTTGATTAATACTTTTATTGGAGGCATTCAATATAGATAATGCAAAATTAAATGGATTTTGCCAGAATACATTAGAGCCATTAAAATAAATCAGACTATTAAATGGAGAGAAAAAGTAAAATCTGAAAAAGAAATATAATTCCATATAACTTATGACAGAGTCAATTAATCACATAACTACAATTTGAGACCTTTCCTACGGAAAGAAAGGAATAAAGATCCGTTTAACAGTCCATAATTATTGTTGCATTCTCTGAAGGAAAAACTATGAGCCAAGGACTGGTCTGTAATGACCATGAAGGCAGAATTTTCTTTGTGTTTTTTTCAACTTCCCTTAACTCAACTATACTCTGTTGCCCTTGCCAAGAGATGATATGAAACAAGACATAGACCAATAGGAAAGAACCAAACCAAATGTCAATGCTTTCAAAAACTGTTGGAAATAAGCCATTTGAGAAGAGCACTTGTCTTTTGTCACTATGTCTTCACTGCTGCGTTCTGCTTCTGAATATTTTTCTCCAGTGTTCCATTTCACAAAATCGCCTTCAATTTCCAATTACCTTAATAACAAGATAGAACATTTACTTGACTTTAATTATTGAACTTCACAATTTTTTGGCCTTTAAGATTTCCCCTTAATAAAAAAGACGACAGGATGAACACTTTTTTACAAGTATGTTAGTGCATCCAATATGAATTCACAGAATTATGAATAAGTTCATTTTTACCAAATACCAAATGTCTGCTATGAAGCCTTTTTAATATTGTCTTGTTTTATGCCACTTCTGAAATGTATTATTTATGTATTTAATAGATTTTTAGATGTTAGTTATAGTTTAGTGAATTCAAGGAATAATTGAAAAACTTTTACTCTGCTATTGCATGATGACAAGCTTTATCAATCAAAAAGTTCCACTTCTGACTGTGCAGTTAGAGCCTAGTAGGGGTTGAGTGAGATATGGAAAGCAAAAAACATGATTTTACCATTACAGAACTTACAGGACAGTTGGGAAGACAGACGTAACTTATATGTTCAGAAAATAATAAAACATTCCTAGATATTTGATGCCATAAGAGTTAAGCAGGAGAAGGAAAAAGAATAAGATACATTGGATTTGATGAAGAAGGAGCAGGAAGAGACTTTGGGGACATTTTCAGGACTCCAATTTGATCCCAAGAACAAATTCGGACGGCAAGAGGTGCGGTCAGGAATTACGATGACTCCTTGGTTTCAGGGGAGCTGCATGTGCAGTACAGTAGAAGTAGCAAGTCTAACTGAAAATATTGAAGGGTTTGTTATTAAAGGGATTCAACCTGCCTTTTACTGCAAACTACATCACATAGATATAGCCTTCTAGGAAGCAGCATATTATAATGGCTAGAGAGATAAGCTTGTCTTGGAAACCATTACTGGTTACCTCCCCAAAGGAAAAGAAATTGTTCTATCAAAAAGATACCTGCATGTGTATGTTTATCACAGCACTATTCACAATAGCAAAGTCATGGAATCAAACTAAGTGCCCATCAGTGATGGACTGGCAAAGAACACATGGTACATATACACCATGGAATGCTATGCAGCCAAAAAAAAATATGACCTTTGCAGCAGCATGGATGCAGCTGGAGACCATTATTTTAAAAAAATTCACACAAAAGAAAATCATATACCACATGTTCTCACTTGTAAGTGGGAGCTAAACAATGGGTACACGTGGACATAAAGATGGAAACAATAAAGAAGATATTCCAAAAGTGGAGAGTGAGGGAGGGAGGAATGGGCTGAAAAACAACCTATCAGGTACTACGTTCGCTATTTGAATATTGGGTTCAATAGAAGCCCAAATCCCAGCATTATGCAATATACTCTTATAACAAACCTGCACTTGTACTCCTGAATATACAATTTTTAAAAACTGCCTCCTTCAATTCTTGAAGAATATAGTTCTCTCCATGTCCCATCCTCGCCTTCTTGTCATGACTCTTAGTGATTTAAACATTTTCATAGATAAGGCTTCCAGTGCACTACTTTCTAATCCTTTCTTCCCTAACATCAACAGCCCCAATGATCTACACTTGTCACCCACTTCCATGGTTACCAACAATGTAAAACACATCACCTCCTTGATCTGTATTACAAACATTGTACTCTCCAAACCCCACTTCCTGTCTTTCAACTTTGTCCCTCTCATATCCCATCTCCCAAAGTTTTTTGTTTTTTTTTTTTTCTCCTTGGGACATCTAATTTATTTACCTTTTCACCTTTTGACTTTCCATCACTCCCATTATATCCTCACTTCTCTTCTCATGCAGCTCAAATTACAGGGTCAGTCACAGTCATCACTCCTTTGCAAATACTAACTCCCTTGGCCTTTCTTTTTCCATCATTCCGCCTGGAAAAATACCAAATTTGTTTAAATTCAAGTTTTTCCCTACTTAGGGCCCATACCCAAGCAGCTGAAGACTCCTGAAAAAAATATGGAGCCATGCTGACAGGTCTCGTTTTAAATTCATGGCAGAAATCTCAAGTGGGCTCTTACTGCTTGCCTCTCAGTCTCACAGCTTTTCCCCAGCGAATTCACTTTCTGCTTCTACATGGTTCCTATTATAAACCCTTTACTCTTCTTCAACTTTTAATATCTCCTACCTACTTGCTTCTCTCAGCTGAAAGATTTGCTTAAAGATTTCCCTGAGAAGATAAAAGATCAGAAGAATACTTCCATGCACTTCCGGCACCAAATCTACCAACTAACCTGCATCTGTATCCACATCCTCAACTTTCTTCTCCCTTGTCATGAAGTGCTTATCTCAGGTCAACCCTCCACTTGTTCTCTGGATTGCCTGTTCTCATCCCCATGAAAGCACCTGGCTTCGTCTTCCCACTTTCTGGCAAACATCAGATTTTGTCTTCTACAGCAGGGATCAGCTGAGGATGGCTCACAGGCCAAATTTGGCTAGATGCCTGAGTTAAGAATAATGCCTACATTTTTCAATGGCTGAAAAAATGTCAAACCAAATTACATTTCATGGCATGTAAAATAATATGAAATTCAAAAATTAGCATCCACATAGAAAGTTTCATTGGAGCACAGCCTTGCTCACTCATCTATGGTTGCTTTCACACTGCAGTAGCAGAGTTAAGTCGTTGCCACAGAGACTATAGGGCCAGTTAAGCTAAAAATATTTACTATCTGCCCTTTACAGCACAGTTTTTGACCCCAGTTGAACAAAACAATTCACAGTAATGTTTAAGTATGCTGTAGTTACTCGAATGTTAAGAACAGACCTTTCTTCACTCCATGTCTTTCTCCAATCATAGAACGTCAATGCTCTTCTTTGTAGCAAAAATCTTCAAAATAATGCTCAGTACCACAGTTTTCAACTCCATTTGTCCTGTCTGTTTTAGGATCACTCCAGTAATTATTCAAATGAAATAGCCTTTTTAAAGGTCATCAAGAGCTGCAAATTGTGAAATCTAATGACTACCTCATCCTACTCCTACTCTACCACTTAGCAGCATTTGACAGGGATCACACTCTTCTTCACTTACGTTTTGGGACCCAGTCTCTCTTGGTTAATTCCCTTTTTATCTAGTTGATCTTTCTTTATTTCCTTTGCTGTCTATTCTCATTTTCCCAGCTTCTAAAAACAGTAGAGCTATAGGGCTTAGTCATCTGACCTCCTCTCTTTGGTTTCTCTGCTTGCCAGGTGATCTCATCCAGCATCCAAGTTCTAAGTGACATTAATAAACTGATACTCAAATTTATAAGTCCATCCCTGACCTTTCCCTTCAAGACTCATATACACAAGAGCCAACTTGACATATCAAAGTTTATATTCCTAAAAACACACTCTTGATATCCCCCCAAAGCCTACTTTTTCTTTTCTGTCTTTCTCATCTCAGTAAAAGGCAACTTCTGTTCCTACAAATGCCTAATCCAAAATCTTTGTTGTTGCCTTTAATTCCTCTCTATGGTTCATATTTAAATCCTATCAGCTCTTTGATTTCTCTTTATCTCTAACACACTCAAATACTATTAACTCTACCTTTAAAATAACCCAAAAGTTATTCGATTTATTTTATCACCTTCATTCCTTTGACCTTAGTCAAAAGCATCACCCTAGGTCTAGACCATAACAATAGCCTCCTATTTGATCTCTCTCCTTCTGCCCTCGTTCCTTTAAATGATCATTTTCAAATGAAATTCAAATTATGCAATTCCCCTTCAAATGGCTCCCCATTGCACAAGGATATAAACTGAAACAGGTAACCATGGTCTTCATGGCCTCAGATTATTTTGCCCCTGTTTATTCTCCAACTTCATTTTATTCTACATCCAGTCCCCTGTCACATTTTATCACAGTTGTCTGACCTCTGCTGCTCACAACCTCTAAGCCAAGTTCCTGCTGCTGTTCTCTAGGCTTAGATGCTTTTCTTTTCTGTTTATCACATGCTGTCACCTACCCTTCAGAGTCCAGAGAGGCTTTTCCTGGCCACCTGGTCATCCCCACCCTGTCTCATCCACCTACACTTTATCCTGCTCAGTTTCCCCATAGTCCCCTCTCTATCAGATATTATTCCAGTATGTATTTTTATTATCCCACTAGACTATAAATGCTATAAGAGCAAAGCTCTTACCCTATCTTAATCTCCATTGTATCACAAAAGTCTGAAGGAGTTGCCACTCATAAAACATCTGTTGATTTAATATATGAATTAGTAAATAAATGAATGAAAAAAATTCTTATATTAAATGCATTGCTTGGCACAAAGAAACATACTAAATGAATGGAGGTCATTAATAAAAAATAAATATATATATTAAATAAAAACAAAATAATGAATAAAAATCAAAAGATAAATAATACTGTTTTAATTAAACACAGCAATTTAAAAGAGTGGTATGTGGAACATAAATGCTATAAAATAAACCTATAAAAACTTTAATTTTTATAGGTTCAATAGACATGTTATTTTGTAGTGCTGATAATCTTTAATTTTTAGATGTAGTATTATATATTTATTCAAAATACTCAAGCACATATATACAATAACAAAAAGGGATGGAGAGGGATATTCTACAGAAGTCAGTGGCGGCAACGATGGAGAAAGAGAACTGAATTTTCTTTTTTTTGAAGAAAGGAAATGAAGTTGTTGCTGTTCCATGCTTCCTTAAGCTTGAATTTCAATTTGTGTTAAGTCTAGTCTGTTCTAAGTTCTGAATAGAACATTAAATTAAGGACTGCACAGGAAGGGTAACTAATATTCTTTTCTCACTCTTCTAGACCTTTGACTATGCCCTGGGTAACAGACTTTACATAGCTGACTTTGATCTTTTTTCCTTGGTTCAGGTGCTGTATGGGATATTTGCAATAAAATTTATTTTATTTATATGTGGTTGCAAGTGATGAATTTATATTTAAACTGCATAAGCTTCTCATTATTTGATTTAAATATATATATATATGAACACTGAACATCTACTTTCTTTTGAAATTATAATGTTTGTGCAATTTTATTGAGCTTATGTTGTTTGTTTAACTTCAGTGCAATTTATTAAACAAAGGCTGAATATCCACAAGGCTGGAAGCAACATGTTGGGCACATTAGAGGATACCAAATGAAACAAGTATGGAAGATGGAATCTTTTTCCTGAGTAACTCCAGTTGAGTGATTATAGTTGCATGAAGGGATGTATGAGAAGGATTGCAAGGCTGTGATTGGAACTATGGAAAAAAAAGTGATATGATCCATGAATTATATCTGACAGAAGGGACCGAAGCTGAATCACTGCACAAATATTGACTGTTTGCCATGTTAGAATTTGACAGTCATTGCTCTTAGATAGTGGTAATCCACTAAACAAGATTAATTTACATGGTTATACGGCAAGGAGTCATATTAATAAATTTTAAGACAAACCAACATCTGTCTAATTTTATAGGCTCATTTTAACACGTTATCATTAGTTTACCTTATACAAGAATACATAAATTTTAAAACACAGAGGATTTGGTGAATTCTGATCAGCATAATGGAATCAAATCATATAGAAATCTTTAGCTGATACTCATCTTTTAAAATCTCCATTTAAATTTTCATTGAACTATTTATATAATTTTTATATATTTAGCCAGAATGATACTCTCCATACATTAAAAAAAGAAACTGCAAATATTAATAACTAAAATAAATTTTTCAAAATAAATTTCCATTCAGCATAGCAGACTATTTGCATTAATCAAAACAGAATATTTCTCAATATTGTAGTAAAGAATTAAATAATATTTTAATAAAAAATGAAATAGTATAGATTAAAACATATAGGCAGTGGCCAAATCATCATCTCAAAAATCTCCATTATCAGTTCTGCCACAGAAGGTTAAACTAGATATTAAAGAAAGGGTTTCAAAAGAGAGCTATAAACATCGTAAAACCATTTTTAAATAATGAAAATAGAGGTGGCAATCACACATCTAAGACTTTATTTCTTAAGCCATAAATTGACTAAAGTGGATCTCTGGAAAATATAATCAAGAATAAAAGAGCAAAACATCCCTAATTCACATCCATCAGAAGCATTTTGGGTGGTACAAACATCAAATACAAGGGGGAAATGTTGAGAGAAAAGTTAACATCTCAGTTGATACTTTCTAAAAAATGTTTAGAGCCAGGCTCAGTGGCTCATGCCTGTAATCCCAGCACTTTGGGAGGCCAAGGCGGGTGGATCACTTGAACCTTGGAGATGGAGGTTACAGTGAGCTGAGATCATGCCATTGCACTCCAGCCTAGGCAACAAGAGCGAAACTCCATCTCAAAAAAAAAAAAAAAAAAAACTGTTTAGATAGTTTCTGTGAGCACAGATAGTACATCTTTGTAAAGAACAATAGGGTTAGTCCTGAATTATGGCAAGCATGGATGATATTAATTTAATGCAGAAATAATTCTGTGGTTTGTTTCTTTACTGCAACAGACTCAGCAGCAGAAAAATTACATGGGCTTTTTTCTTTTTTCTACTCATAGGAAAGGTAACCAGGTTGCACTGCCTTTGTGGATTTGTAAATCACTGTTTCCTGGGGGAATGTTACCATTCTTTTGCGTTTTAGCTATGTAGGGTTAAGCTGCTTTGATCAATGTCCTCTCAACTATAGACCTTTAATGGTACATTCAAGAAAGATCATCCAATAAGGGTATACGGATAGAAATCAATCATTGTAAGAACTGTGAACAGATCAAACCACAGTATATGCTTGGATTTTGTAATCACAAGGAGCTTTGTACTCACAAAATTCATATGCTGAAATTCTAAGCTCCAATATGGTAGTATTAGAAGATAGGGCCTTTAGGAGATAATTATGCAACCCTTATGAATAGCACTTATAAAAGTGACTTCAGATAACTCTCTAGCTCTCTTTCCACCATATGAGGCTACAATGAGAAATCAGCTGACTGCAACTGAAAGAGGTTCCTCACCAGGACCGTATCATGATGCCACCCTGATCTTGGACTTCCAGCTTTCAGAACTGTGAGGAATACTTTTCTGTTGTTTAAAAGCTACCCAGTTATGGCATACTGTTTAGAAGCACAAACTGACTAAGAAATGAGGACATGGAGGAATGAGAACCTTTCCAGAGGCCAAAATTTTCAGTCTACATGTAACAATTGCTCAGGCGGTATGCAGAGTCCAAGGTAAGTGTGCATGGGACGGGTGCAGAACCACGGAAAATGACCCATATTGGATTTTGCATAGAAAAGAGTGAAGGGCTCCTGAAAGCTAAAGACAACACTATTTTGAAGAATAAAAAATGTGGCATCTTTTGCATCTTAAATAGTGTTATAATGTGGAAGAATAAGATATGTCAAAATAGAAGTACAAAAGTACTTTGAGTATTCAAGAAAAGAAGGAATTCTTTAAAGTTTAGTTTCATGGGGGAGATTATGTTGACAAATACCTGTGTTACAATTCATTTTACATAAACATATTTTCAGGGTCTTGATCAAATGACAAATTTAAGAAATTCTAACCTTTTAAGGACTTTATCAAGGACTTGGGGATATCAACTTTTGTTTAGGTTTTGGTGTCTCTAGTTATTCCAAATACAGTAATTTCTTGGTCAGTGGTAAGCCTCTAACCCTGTACTGTCATCCTTGCCTCTGATATGATATCGAATTAAAATTAAGACAAACTTCCCTGCATTGAAACACCCAAGTACAATGACAGGCCATCTTCTACTGAAATAGCTCTTGGAAACAAGTCATAGTTTGTCCAAATCTGGAAAGAGCTCTGCAATTTTTAGCTCTGTCTAGGGAGCTACCTGTCTTTCTCTTCTGGGTTTTAGATTCTATTCTTTAGACAAGATTTCCTGCTTCTCATATTTAAGAATACATCATGTTTTGGTTTTTGTGTCTATCTTACTTCATCTCATGAAGAATTTACTAGTTACTTGGTTATTTTTTCTTCCTTCCTTTCTTTCTTTTTCTTTCTTTCCTTCTTTCTTTCTTTCTTCCTTCCTTCCTTCCTTCCTTCCTTCCTTCCTTCCTTCCTTCCTCTCTCTTTCTTTCTTTCATTTCTTTTCTTTCTTTTTACAATTTTGTCTTACCCAACATAATCTTGATTGTTTGGTAATCTTGATTAGTTGGCTCCAATGTTCCTCCACTTGTCCTAGATTCACTAAGGAAGGTCACATATTGGCTTAACGTTTTTGTTCTGCATCAAAATACTTATTTGGTCCAAACTAGTGTATTTGTTTAGGTTTTATTAAATTTAAGCTTCTATGCTAGATGTGTTAATTCAGATATTTCAACAACCAGGCACTGATGTATATTCCTGAGGTTTAACAACTTGCAAACCTCATATGATTACATATAGAAAAGTATATGTAATCTGCAGAAAAAGAAATGTACTTATTTTTACCTTTATAGAAGAAGCCATTCATGGAGCATTAAACTTAAAGCATCAGGTGATGATGATATAAACAAGGAAGACAATGAATCTGGGAATAATATTCAAAGTAGAACAAGCAAAATGGCTTTCCTATCTACTTACTAGTACATGATTTTAAATGAAGAACAAAAGACACAATTTCCTCAAATCATTAAGTTTTAGATGGCTCTTTGTGTGTGTGCATGCATGCACACATGTATGTATGTGCAGTTTTGGGCTGGAGCAGTCAACTTGATGTCCTCTCTTGCAAAGAATTTCAGAATAGTGTGTTTGGCTTCAGTTGGAAGTGGCAGGAGTTACAGGCTGAGTGATCTTATGTGTATCATTCAAGTATTCTGAGGCTCAGATTCTTCACCAACCTAACAGAGATTAATATCTAGAAATAAACAAAATACTGCTAATAAAGACATTGTAGGAATGGCTGTTTCATAAAAGTTGTGCAATAAATGATAGCTCCTGATTTTGTATCAATACAGTAACAGTAGTAGTTTTTTAGAATCAATGGTTTTAGCATTAAACAGTAGTAGTGGTGATAGTAAGCAGTAATCATCCTTACCATGAGTTCCCAAATGCTAAGAAAAATGATTGTGTTGTGGCTTTCTTTCTTTGAGATTAAACTTCTCAAAAGAAATGGTCACTTTATTCATACATTGCTCATGAGAGCATTAATTGATACAATCTTATTGGAAAGTAACCTATTGGAAAACTGGAAAAATCTATTCAAGTTCAACATATACAGACTCTGTAAACCAGAAGTTCCATTGTAGCAGGACGAGCCACAGACAAAACCCCTCAGACACCGGGTTAAAGAAGGAAGAGGATTTATTTGGCCGGGACTGTCGGCAGACTTGCATCTCAAGAACTGAGCTCCCCAAAAAAAGAGTTCCTGCTTACAATTCTAAGGGGTTCAAGTGAAAGGGTCACGATATATTGAGCAAGCATGCGGTACATGACTAGGTGGGGGTGGTGAGCAAGGCAAGTATTTCTCCATACCATTATCTGTGATCTATAGGTAGCACAAGCAGTTAGGTTAATTTTTAACCTACAGGCCTGGCCAGTGGCACTGATCAGTCTGTTATTTTTCAGTTTTTACTTCCTCCTTTTCTTTGGATACAGGGGACAGTAGGAGAAATGGCCTGTCTCCTAATTCCCCCCTTTGAGAACCTCACACACTAGTGGGAGTTCTCATTCTCATCCTCACTATCTAGATCTTCCTGTGAGACAGATCGATAGTGATTCATGTAATATACTTGTGCTGAGGTCTTTTGATGAACTAAGGTGCTAGAAATATGGGTAACATACAGGGGAGTAACAAACATGTTCCTAACACTATTATTATTCCTATTATAAAAGTTTTAAATCCTCCTAGAGCTGGAAACTATTTTCCAAACAGGGATCCAGGATCAAACCCATGCCAAACCTGCATGGGTACATGTGCCAGCTTTGTCATGTCTCTAACTATATTTTCGACTACTTGTCCTTGATCATCTATTTGCAGACAGCAATTGGTCAAGTTGAATTTTCCACAGACTCCTCCTTCAGCTGCCAGCAAATAGTCTAAGGCCAATCTATTCTGATAGATGGCATTTCTTATTTGGGGTTTCTGCTGGGCTAAAAGAGTCAAAGCTCTGACAGTTTCATTAGTGATTATTTCTAAGATGGCCTGTAACAGTATGATCCAGTTGAGCATGTAGATAGGGGTTCAGTATCCCCACAAGCCATCTTGTGCCCACGTGGCAGGCCTATAGTACTGTGTGATCCCTTCGGGGGGGCCACTCATCACCTTTCCAATTTCCTATAGCTATGCTCCTCTTTTCTCAGGAGACATAGACAGGGAAACCTAGGAGCTCACCTGTTTTTACAGGCAGTAGGAAAACGGATGGCTTACTGGTGCCAGTGACACAACTACCTGCCCATTGATCAGGTAACTGAGTGTAGACTCTGTGCCTACATATCCAGTATAGTCCAGTAGGAGCCATCCAGTCTCGATGAGATTGTGGATGGGCCAAGCAATCTGTAATTTACGAAATTTACTGAAGGGATTCTTTTCAGTATGGTTTAGATCCCACCAGGTGACTCTCCCTGTTGTACCATTATACAGCCTCTGTCCTAGACAATTGAGCCTTCCTACAGGGATGGTGAAGTCTTTTCATTCTCTAGCTATGCAGTATTGTCCAATAATTGAGGTTTTCAAGACCCAGAAGTCTTCTGGGCTGGAAGTATGTCAGTAGGCACCAATTCTCGGGCTTCCCAAGGCCATCGGTCTCCCATAGTTGTTCCCCCACATATGTAACAGGAAGTAACATTGAGGGAATGAGCTACATTTTCTGCTAACTGGAGAAACAAGTTCTTTTCTTTTTTGTGGAAGCTCTGGTGCTGGCAGATTCAGCTCCTCATAAAAGGTCTGAAACACTGGTTTGGGAGAGAGCCTGTGGACCTCCCCTTGGACTAAAATATTTACTCAGGGATCCAGTCCAGTTCCATCAATTCCTAGAGTTACATACTCTCCTGTTTTCTAATGGGGATCAAGGGGATTGGTAATTAGTAGTTCTAATAGGTTACAGTAACCATGAGTGCATGAAGAGTTACTCTTTCCTTTTTGAAGGTGGACAGGGTCCTTCTCATATTTTTTTCCAGGTGGCCTAAAAAACACAGGACCAGTAACTACATTCATCACTACATAGTCCTAATTCATGACAAACATACTTATTTTCTACTATATAGCCCCTTTCCCAATCTAGAGAACCACCTCTTATTCTATTTCCATACAGGTCACTGTTGATTGCTGCACAGGCATCAAATTTTAAGAAAATTTGTTTGGGGACTCCTTTCTATTCTATTCTAGTTACTACTCTACTCGTATCAGCTTTTCCCCAGCTCCCAGTCCTCAATCTTATTTCAAAAATGGTAGTCATAGGGGGCTCTGATGGGTTATAGCACACATCAGGCTGGTCACTTCCTGGGCTACATAACTTGTATAGCATAGCATTATACAAACAAGTTCCTTTTAGAGTCCCGGTACACTCATAATAACTATAAAATAATGGACTGCAGCAACCTTTTGTCCTACCTCAGTGACTTGATATATACGCTGGGAATAGTCCTCAGTCTGAGGAAGGTCAGTTGAAGTCCTTACTGTACAAGTCCAAAATTTAAGGAAAATGAGTCCCAAGATGAGTTTCCTCATGCTTTGGCCATGCGTGGACCAGTCAGCTTCTGGGTGTGACTGGAGCAGGGCTTGTAGTCTTCTTCAGACTCACTTTGCAGGGGTTGTCCGGGCTTGGTCTTACCTCCCAGGTCTCAGGTGCTGCAGGTTTAATGTGGCTATGGTGGATCCAGGCTGGGATTCCCTCTACCTTTATGGCTGTGATCAAGACGACAGTCTGGGGTCCTTTCCACCATGGCCGCAAGGGGGTTACATTCCAATCCTTAATTCACACCCTGGGGAGAAAGGGTGAACTGGGGAGAATAAGCTGATGGAGCATCTCTCATTTACTCAGGCTGAAATTGTTTGTGTAATTTTCCCTGAAGCCTGTAGCTGTCTCTGTAACTCAATTTCACCTAGGTCTCGAGGAGTACCTGGGAGTCCCCGTAGTATGGGAGGGGGCCTATGATATAATATTTCATAAGGAGAAGAGCCTGTTCTTTTAGAAGGAGTACATTTAATCTTAAACAATACCATAGGGAGAGCTTGTACCGACTTTAATCCTGTTTCTTGACACACTTTCACTAAATTATGTTTTGGTAGTCTGATTCATCCGCTCCACCTTTCCGGAACTTTGTGGTTGGTAGGCAGTATGTAGTTTCCATGTGATCCCCAATACCTTTGCTGTCTTCTGTACCAAGTCAGCCACAAACGCTGGCCCATTGTCCGAGCTGATTCGTAAGTGCAGTCTAAACCTAGGCATGAGATCTTGGAGAAGTACATGGGTTACTTCACGACTTTTCTCAGTTCATGTTTGATAGGCCTCCACCCACCCAGAGTATGTACACACTAGAACTAGCAAATACTTGTTACCTCCACATTTGGGCATCTTGGTGAAGTCTACTTGGAGATCTTCCAAGAGGGCTGCTCCATAAGCTTGTATGCTGGGTGGAACGGTTGGACATTGCCCAGCATCATGCTGCCAGCAGGTAACACATGGCTGCGCCACTGTTTTGGCAAGGGCTGACAGATGCGAGATTTAGAAGTACTGGCCTAACAACTTTTCAAGTGACTCTTGGTCTAGGTGGGTGGTCTCATGCACAGCCAGTATGACTGCGGCTCCTAGCAGTTGTGGCACAGCTATTCTTCTGTCCAATAACAGGATCCACCCCTCTTCTATCACCTGCCCTCCCTCTGCCTGGAGAAAGTACTTCTCTTCTTTAGAATAAGTAGGTACAAGGTCAAGTGCCTGAGGGAGCAGGGGGTGCTGTGACTGATGCCCGGTAGGGTGTGGATGCTGCTTCTTGAGCCTCTGAGTCAGCTTGGGAGTTCCCCAAGGCAATCAAGGTAGAATTTCACTGGTGTCTACTGCAGTGCATGACTGCCACCTTTTGGGGCTTCCACACTGCCTCTAATAATTGCAGGATCTCTTGCTGATACTTTATGTCTTGTCCCCCAGGTTCAATAGGCCTTTTTCCTTGTATAATGCCCCATGCACTTGAAGAGTTAAAAAGGCACACCTAGAGTCAGTGTAAATGTTTAGTCTTACCTTCACTTAGCTCTAAGGCCTGAATTAAAGCAATGAGTTCTGCCTTCTGGGCTAAAGTACCCTGGGGCAACAATTTGGCTTCAATGACACCATCCAGGGTTACCTCTGCATATCCAGCACACCTCTCTCCTTGAGTTGACGAAGCTGCTCCCATCCATGTATAGCTCCCAGTGTAGTGATGTCCAAGGATTGTCTCGGAGGTCGGGCCTGCTAGAATAAACTGAGTCCAATACCTCTACACAGTTATGTTCAACTGGGCTCTCTGATATCAGGAGCAAGGTGACAGGGTTCCGAGTGTTGCAAACTTCAATGGTTATGCAGGGATTCTCACAGAGCAAGCTTTGGTTCCTAGTTAGTCTAGCATTCGTTAACCAATGATGTCCTTTGGTGTTCATTAGTGTTACCACAGCACGGGGGGCCTTTACGTTTAGGTTTTGTCCAACAGTTAGCTTATCTGCCTCTTGTACTAACACGGCAGTTGCTGCCAAGACTCTTAAGCATGGGGGCCAACCTTAGAAACTCCATCTAGCTGTTTGGAGAGGTAGGCTACCTGTCTTGGCCAGAGCCCCATCATCTGGGTTAAAACTCCAACTGCCATTTTTTCTCTTTCTGACACATACAGTGTAAAAGGTTTTGTTAGGTCAGGTAGCCCCAGGGCTGAGGCCGACATGAGCTTCTCTTTTAACTCATGAAAAGCTCATTGTTGTTGGGACTCCCATTCGAAAGGTTCCTTTTCTCCCCACTTTGTGACTCTGTACAGGGGCTTAGCCAATACTGCAAAGTTTGAGATCCACAACTTGCAGAACCCTACAGCTCCCAAGAATTCTCTTAGCTGCCTTCTGGTCTTAGGCTCTAACAGGTTGCAGATGACTTGCTTTCTTTCTGATCCCAGACTGCACTCTCACTGTCGGATAGTAAATCCCAGATAACATACCTGCTGTCTGCAATCTGAGCTTTCTTCTTGGACACTTTATACCCACAGTCCTCCAGGGGCTGGAGCAGGGTATTCATTCCCTTGGCACACCCGACTGCTGTGGGGTGTCCCAGTAGAGGTCGTTGATGTAATGGAGCAGCACGCAGCCTAGGCCTCTGGTGGGAAACTTCTGGAAGTCTCAAGCCAGCACTTCCCCAAAGATGGTGGGGGAGTTCTTGAACCCTTGCGGGAGCTGGGTCCAAGTGTACTGAGTGGTGACACCTGACCCCAGATCCTCCCACTGAAAGGCAAACAGTTTTTGGCTCTCAGGGGCTAGTTTGATACTAAAGAAAGAATCTTTTAGGTCAAAGCAGGTGAGCCAGCTGTCCTCAGCTGGCAGCAACCCCAACAATGTGTAGGGGTTAGGTACTGTTGGGTGCAAAGTCACTGTAGCTTGGTTGACCAAGCACAGATCCTGTACTGTCCTGTAGTCCCTGGTCCCTGGCTTGGGAACAGGTAGGAGGGGATTGTTCCATGGAGACTGACAAGGGACTATAATTCCAAAGGCCCTCAGGTGCTTGAGATGGACCTGGATGCCCTCAGTGGTTTCTCTGGGGACCCGGTACTGCTTTTGCCTGAATGGCTGGGCCCCAGGCTTAGCTTCTAAGTACAGAGGCCTGGTTGATTGCCAACCCTGGAGGGTTGTCTTCCACCCACACCCATGGCCACCACTTAGCCAGAGCTGGTCCTATCTCTTGGCCTGGCTCAGTTAAGAAGAGTCTCCATTCCTCCCCCCAAGGAACCGTAAGAAACACGATAACTCCTGTTCCAGGTAACTTTAGCTGTAAAGAGCCATGCTTTGTAAAAGAGATAGTGGCTCTCAGCTTGCTAAGTAGATCCCTTCCCAGTAAAGGCAAGGCAGTCAGCCATGTACAGGAACTGGTGTATTACCTCATGCCCCCCAACAGTGCAGGTCTGGGGCAAACAGAAAGTTTGCTTTGCCGAAACCCCTGTGGCTCTGATTATATCAATAGTCTTTTTGGATAAGGGGGTGACCAGGATGGTTAATACTGAATGTTCAGCAACAGTATTGACAAGAAACTCAATGTCCTTGCCCCCGACTGTCATCCTGACCATGGGCTCTTTTGGGGCACATGAGCTCGGTGCCCCTCAGTCCAGTAACCCTTCTGCCAGATTGAACAAGGCCCCTTCGTCCTTGTCTGAGGCCTCCTGCTCAGAGCCACCTTGTTTCCCTTTCAACTGTGGGCACTTGTCCTTCCAATGTCCTATTTCCTTACAGTAAGCACACTGGTTACACTGCAAGCGTGGACGGCCAGACTGGGTATTTTTGCCCTGGCCCCCCTTCTCTTGCCCCTTCGGGGGAACCCCTCTAATAGCTTCAGCTAGCAGGTCGGCATTTCACCAGGCTTGGCATTCACTTTCTCTGCAGTTCTCTCTGTGGCTTACCGCATCTCTATTCACAAACACCTGGTTGTCTATCTCCAATAACTGTGAAGTATTCATACCTGCAAACCCAGCCTGTTTCTGTAGTTTTCTTCTAATGTGTTCTGCACTTTGACTAACCAAAGTCATGTTAATCATGCACTGATTTTCAGGGCTATCAAGATCAGAGGGAGTGTATGTACGATAGGCCTCACATACTCTCTCGTAGGATTGTGCCAGACTCTATCTTTTCCTTGAATGACTTTGTTAACATTTGTGGCCTTTGAGATCTCTTTTTTAACCCTTCCAGAAGGGCTTCCCTGTACCAGTTTAGCCTTTGCATACCCTGTCTTTCATTTGGGTCCCACTGGGGGTCTGTTCCTGGTAATTGGATCCTCACATATTCTTGGGGGTTTTGGTAATCAGCCAGAACATGTTCCTCTAGCCACTTAGTTGCTGCTTGGAGCACCCTTCGCCTTTCATCTGAGTTAAAGAGGTACATGAGCAACTGGTGGCAATCAGCCCAAGTAGGGTTGTGGGTCTGGGTAATACTTTGGAGCAAATCAATTATAGCTTGAGGCTTTTCAGTATAGGATGAGGTATTGTTTTTCCAATTGAGGAGACTGGCAGAGGTGAAGGGTTGGTACACAAAGGCATGCATTTCCACAATATGCCCATCCTGGTCTACCCCAGTATACCGTTGCTCTTTCAAGGGCATTTGTATCCCAGTTCTAGGCCTCAAATGGGCTGCCAAGGGAGAGGTTTCTTCCGAGGTCTTGCATCCTTTCTTTTCTACTCTGGGTGGTCTAGGGGTATGTAGGCCTTGTGGAAGCTCGGGTGCAGTGGGCTCAGGAATGGGAGGCCTTCCTTCTTGATGAAGGGGCGGGGGGGCACTGGTGCTGTTTGTTGCCATGAATCCTCTGATGTTGGGTCGGACAGGACTTTAGGAGCTGACTTCTCTCGGCGGGTGGAGCAGGATTCTTCCTTGGCTGTCTGTCCTTTTGCCACTAGTACTGCTGCTGCCTGTCCTCTTAACCACTGTGGCGAGTCTAAAACCAGCTGTAGCCAAGTGTCTATGTACGGAAACTGGCCTGGGAGTCTCGGCTTACCGGTTACCTTCTGCCATACCTTTGAGACTAGGGACCTGTGTAGGCTTCCTTCTGATGGCCAACCCACTTCTAATGTGGCCAGTCTATCTCACACAAGGTCCTAAGTCTTCCTGGGGTCATAGTAACCCCATAATCTCTAATAAAACCTTTTTGGAAATTCTTTAACACAGTCCATAATGGAGTGGGCTTACTTTGCATCTCACCTATCTCCCCCCACCGAGACAAAAATGACGCTCACGACACAAGAAGGGAAAGGGTAAAGGAGTCACTCACTCACCTTGCCTGCCACTTGCCACTTCCCTCACGGGAATCTCAGATCATCTTAGCTTAGGCAGGCTGGTACCAGGTGGCAGCATGAACTGCCACTTAGCCATATGAGGTATCCTATGGAACTGCAGCTCGGGGCTCAACACTCACTTCAGACAGCGACCACTGTCCATCCAGTGCCCGTCTCAAACACAAGCATTCACTCACTTTCACTTCCCTTTTTTTAAACAAGCCAAGCCAAATCAAAATCAAAACTGAGACCAAAGTGCTGATAATGGCACGCTGTGGGTGATCAGGACACACTTCCACTCAAATGGAGTGGACAAGTTCGCAGGACTGGTCCTACAGTATTCCAGATGTCCAGACTCCAAGCACCAGTTCTATCCTGGTGTTCAGCCACTGCATTGATCCTCAGCAGGGGCCTCCCGTGCACCACTCTGACAAGGAGTTCCACCAGGGAAAATGCCTACCCAAGAGCGCTCTCAGGGTCTGCGTTGCCCAAGCTGGCTGGGGTCCCCCACAGGGATGCTCCATGGGGCAGGCCTAATCTGCCTAAGGGGCTGCCTCTACCGACTGTTAATCACCTCGCTTCCTGGTCAGGGAACCATGAAATGTAGCAGGACAAACCATAGACAAAACCCCTCAGACACTGGGTTAAAGAAGGAAGAGGCTTTATTCGGCTGGAAGCATCAGCAAGACTTGCCTCTCAAGAACCAAGCTCCCAGAAGAAAGAGTTCCTGGCCCTTTTAAGGGCTTACAACTCTAAGGGGTCCACGTGAAAGGGTCATGATAGATTGAGCAAGCATAGGGTATGTGCCTAGGTGGGGGTGGTGAGCAAGGCAAGTATTTCTCCATACCATTGTCTGTGATCTATAGATAGCACAAGCGGTTAGGGTGGGGTTAATCTTTAACCTACAGGCCTGGCCAGTGGTGCTGATCAGTCTGTTATTTTTCAGTTTTTACTTCCTCCTTTTCTTTGGAGACAGGGGACAGTAGGAGAAGTGGCCTCTCTCCTCATTATTTTAGAGAATCTCTCTTTCAGAAATAAAAGTAATAGAATATCAAGACATGTTCATATTATTACAGTATTTATATATATATAGCAAAAAATGTAGAGCTAATGTAAAAGCTTATTAATAGGAAATAGTTGAATAAAAAGTGGTGGAAGATTATGTAGCTATAAGAAGAATGGGTTATATCTGTATATTTTGAATGGGGGGATTTTCATGATATATTGTTTAATGACAAAGCATGTTTTAGAATGAAGTATATAGTGTGATCTTATTTTAGATATATTTTAAAAAGGATTGTATATATAAACATACAGACAGGTAGAATTAAGTGTGTGAAACAGCTACTATTGGTTACCTAATGAAGCAGACCAGGAGTAGGGTTGGGAGAGATAGATTGTTGACCTACATATTTTCTTATTAGTTTAACAACACAAGTGTTACTGCGTTTGTAATTTTTTAAAGTTTGGTGATGTTAAAAAACTTGTAAGTCACTGTGTTTATTTGCAGAAAGATAAGTACTACATAAGGGCCACTTACCTTCTGTAGACTTCACTTTATTTAGAGAAGATCTAAAACAGTGGGCATGGAAAGAACGTGGAAAAAGAAATGTTGGAAAATGAGTCAAAGCCAAGAAATCCTTGGCTCTAGAGTATAAAAAAGTTCTATTTTTACACTTTGGTTTTAACTCTAAATACGATTGAGCAGGGCAACAGCAGTAAGCTATTCAAGGAGATCAAAACATGCCGCTTTGGCATATTGATTATTTTGAGTTGCAAAAGCAATCGAGAAACGGCAGATACAGGAAGAGCTTTCTACCCTCCCCCTATCTGCCTTAAACCAGGGCATGCATTTCCCTTGACAAAGTTCCCCTCCCCATACTAGGAAGAGGAGAGCACTCTTATCACCACATACAACGAACTGATGCCAGGATGAGTCTTCACAAATAGACCTTATTAAAATAATTCTTATCTTCTATTATTTCCCTCCATATATTTCCTAGTTACTCTCCCACAACTTATGGGCCCTAGAAAAGCAAAACCTTTTTAACTAGTTCCTCCTACACAATTTATCACCTTAAAATATATACCAAAATCTCACCCATGTTTTAGGGATTTGGTATATATTTTACATATACACCAAACATTAAGTAGGTTATGAATTATTATAACATTTATTGTACTTTAAAAACCCTGATTCCAGATATCAGACTGCTAATTACAGAAATTATGACAGATAATGCAAACTCTAATAAAATGTAATATTTTGGTTTATATTTAATGCTACAGTATAAGGCAGGAGAACAATATATCTGAAATATATAACCTCCCAACTTGTAGTTATATCATAAAAGGAAAGAAAGATATGTTTTTTGTTATTTTCCAGGGTTCTACTTGAGTCCACTCTCTCTATATTCCCATTAATTGATCTAATCTACCACCGTGGCTTCTACAACCCTCTTCTTGATGGTTTTTAAACTGACCTCCAACTAAGGGACCCTTTTGACCTTTGGACACATATGTCTAGCTGTCTAGTGGCCATCTCTAGTTGGATGTCTCATAGTTATCTCCAATTTAATATTACCAAAATGTAAACATGTCGCTACCTGTTACCCACCCCTTGCATATATTTGCTACTGTGCCTATTACTGCTGTTTCATGAAATACCATTGCCATTCAACGTATCTCTCAAGACATATACTAAAGAGTAAAGCATCTTCTTCCTTGCCAACATTCAACTCAAGTGGTCAGCCCTTCACTGATCACTATGACTACAGGATTTCCTGAAACATGAGAGTTTCAGATAAAATGAGAACCTCTGAGGACAAACCTGAATGAGTTGGTCACAATATATTCAATGGGTCTAGTCACAGGAGTTTCTTTTCACCATCCTCACTATCCTTCCATTAGTTTATTACCAAATCTCCAGAACAGCCTCATTATGGGTTTTCACACCATTCTCCCCTTTGCACTCAGGGCAATACTTCTTGTTTTTTAAATTATTTAAATAATATTTTAATGATTTCAGTTAAATACAACTCACAATGTGGTATCACTGAGGGTTGTTTCCTGCTGAATCTCGAAGTATAGATTTATGGGCCATCTCTGCGCATGCACATCAATTCCTACTAAATATTAGTTTTATTATCTCAGGTTATTGGCAGCTTTGTAATAGGAGGTGGGGAACAAGAATGATCAGCTGAAAGGATATGGTTAAGAGACAAAACAAAAACAATGCAAGTGACACTTAAAGTGGTACAGATATTACTAAAACAGAAATACAACCCCAACTATTTATCCCTAAATTATTGGGAAAAAAATACAGGCAAAGTTAAAACAATTACAGTCTTCACAGACTTAGGTAACTTTATTTGCATTTTTTAGTTATTTCTTTTTTATCATTTGTTTTGAGACAGTCTTGCTCTGTTTCTCAGGCTGGAGTACAGTGATGTGATGATGGCTAATTACAGCCTCAATCTCTGCCTGTCTCCCAAGTAGCTAAGACTACAGGTGTGTACCACCACACCTGGCTAATGTTTTTGTTTTTATTTTTTGAAGAGATGAGGTCTCACTCTCTCACCCAGGCTGATCTCAAACTCGTTGCTTCAAGTGATTCTCCCTCCTTGGCCACCCACAGTGCTGGGATTACAGGCATGAGCCACCACTCTTGGCCTGATTTCTTAAGCCCTATGTCCAATGAAATCATTTTAAAAAGTTCTACTGGAATGGGAATTTAGCTATTTATTATACTCTTTCTTTATCAGATCATGAGGTTATTTTTAAAGCAAGCCCCTTCACTTGAAATTAAATTTAACTATTTAAATTAATTGGATTAAGAGGAGTTAAAAACCTCCCTTAAAGAAATATCTATAGTTTCTCCCTCTGGTTTTTGAAATGAAGTCTTAAACTAATGAATATGAAAGTCAGGCAAGGACATGTAATGCATCCTTTAATATCTTGTCAGCCTTTTGTGCTTTTGATTTTCCTTCTTTCTCTTTTAGGCATGTAGTAGCATTTTCTTGTGGTGTTTAAAGTTTTTTTAAAAATGAAGATAATACCTTCATAAAGAAAAGTGCCTAAATTATTAGTATACATCTTGATGAATTTTCACAACACAG
Source organism: Pongo pygmaeus (assembly GCF_028885625.2). NCBI lineage: Eukaryota > Metazoa > Chordata > Mammalia > Primates > Hominidae > Pongo > Pongo pygmaeus. The sequence goes on from NC_085930.1 coordinate 78,256,553, forward strand.
TAACTAACACATTAGTTAGTTACCATGTAACTAACTGGATTCACCATGTAACTAACACATTAAAAAACAGTCATTACCAGCACCCAGAAATTCCTATGATGCCCTTTCTCAGGGACTACCTATACCAAACATAACCAATATCCTTACTTCTTTTTTTGTCTTTTAGAGAGAGTCTCACTCACTCTGTCACCCAGGCTAGAGTGCAGTGGCGCGATCTCAGCTCACTGCAACCTCTGCCTCCCGGATTCAAGTGAATCTCCTGCCTCAGTCTCCTGAGTAGCTAGGATTAAAGGCATGCACCACTACATCCAGATAATTTTTGTATTTTTAGTAGTAACGGAGTTTCACCATGTTGGCCAGGCTTGTCTCAAACTCCTGGCCTCAAGTGATCTGTCTGCCTCAGTCTTTCAAAGTGCTGGGATTACAGGCATGAGTCACCGCCTGTCCTTACTTCTTACATCATACGTTAATCTTGTTGGTTTCCAACATTGTGTAAATGGAATCACAATACTCTTTTTTTGGTCTATATTTTTCCTCACAACATTGTATTTGTGGAATTTATCGATATTTTGGGGTGTAGTTCTAGTTTGGTCATTCTCATTGCTATGTGCAATGAGTATGTATTTATTGGTGAATTTACCACAATTTATTTTCCATTCTATTGTGTTTTGTTGTTATTTCTATTCTTTTCTCCCTCCAGCTTTATTGAAGTATCATTGTTTTAATATATGTATACATTATGAAATAATTACCACAGTCAAGCTAATTAAGATATTCACCACCTCATGTTGTAACCTGTGTGCGTGTGTGTGTGTGTGTGTGTGTGTGTGTGTGTATAGTGGGAACAGTTGAGATCTCTCTTCATAAATTTCAAGTATTCAATGCATTATTATTAACTGTAGTCCCCATGCTGTACATTAGGTCCCCAGAATTTACCTTATAACTGAAAATTTATACCCTTTTACCAATATCTCCCCATTTCCCCTATCCCACAGTCCTTGGTAACTACCATTCTACTCTCTGTTCCTGTGAGTTCAACTTTTTTTTTAGATTCCACACAAAGGTGAGATTAAAAAGTATTTCTCTTTCTGTGTTTGGCTTATTTCACCCAGCATGATGACCTCCAGGTTTATTCATGTTGTTACAAATAGTAGAAGTTTTTTTCTTTTTTTTAAGACTAAATAATATTCCATTGTGTGTGTGTGCCATCTGTTGACAGATGCTTAGCTTGTTTTCATATTTTGGCTAATGTGAATAATGTTGCAATGAACATGAGAGTGAAAATATCTCTTTGAGATAACGATTTTATTTTCTTTGGATATATAGCCAGAAGTGGTATTGCTGGGTCATATGGTAGTTTAATTCTTATTTTTTTCGATAAAACTCCATATTTTTTTTTCTCACGATGCTTGTACCAATTTACATTCCCACCAACTGTGTATAAGCATTCCCTTTCTCTACATCCTTGCCAAGGCTTGTTATCTTTTGCCTTTTTAAATAATCTTTTATAAAATTATAATTTTATAATTGCTAACAGTTGTGATATGATATCTCATTGTCGTTTTGACTTGCATTTTTCTGCTGACTATGATGTTAAACATCTTTTCGTAAACAAATTAGCCATTTGTATGTCTTCTTTGAAAAAATGCCTCTTCAGGTCTTTTGTCCATTTTTTAATTGTATATTTGTCTTTTTGCTATTTAGTTGTATGAGTTTCTTATATATTTCAGTGTAAAATAAGGGTTTGATTTAATTCTTCTCCATATAGATACTTAGTTTTTCCAGAATGATAAATTGAAGAGACTGTCTTTTCCTCATTGTGTATTCGTGGCACATTTTTTTTAATTGGTGAACCACAGATGTGTAGATTTATTTTGGGGCTCTGAACTCTATCCCATTGGTCTATATTGTCTTTATGCCAGTGTTATAGTGTTTTGATTACTGTAGCTTTGTAATATACTTTAAAATCAGGAACTGTGATGCCTTCATTTTTGTGCTTTCTCGTGATCGGTTTGGCTATTTATGGTCTTTTGTGATTCCATATTAATTTCAAAATTGTTTTTTCTGTAAAAAAGTCATTGAGATTTTCATAGGGATTGCCTTAAATTTTGAATTATTTTGGGAAGTATGAACATTGAACCAATATTAAGCCTCCCAATCCATGAGTACAGAATTTCTTTTCATTTGTTTGTGCCTTCAATTTTTTTCATCAGTATTTTCTAGTTTTCATTATAGAGATCTCTCATCTCCTTGGTTAAATTTATTCCTAAATATTTTGTTATTTCTGATGCTAACATAAATGGGATTGTTTTCTTAATTATTTGTTACATAGTTCATTGTTCTAGTATAAAATTCCCACTGATTTTTGTATGTTGATTTTGCATCCTGCAACTCTACTGAATTCATTTATTAGGCAACAGCTTTTGGTAGAGTCTTTAAGGTGTTCTGTGTATAAGATAGTGTTATCTATAAAAAGAGACTGTTTTACTTCTTCTTTTCCAATCTGAATGCCTTTTGTTTCTTTTTCTTATCTAATTGCTGTGGCTTGAAGGTCCAGTATAATGTTGAATAGAAATGGTAAAAGTGGGTACCCTTGTCCTGTTCTTGATCTTAGGAGAAAAGCTGAAAGATTTTCACTATCGAGTACGATGCTATCTGTGGGCATTTCATGTATATCATTTATTATGTTGAGGTAAATTCCTTCTATACCTAATATTTTGAGAGTTTTATCATAAAAGCATCTTGAAATTTTTTCAAACACCTTTTCTGCATATGTTGAGATGATCACGTAATTTTTGTCGTTAAGAGTACTCTTAAGAAAATAACATTTTACATGAGTCAGAATGCTAACATCAAGATAATTACTTTATGAAAATGTAGGAGAAATTGTATTTTATTTTTTTCTAAAAAACATATTTTGATGATAAAGAAATTTTCACCATATTTCAAAAAATAATACTAACATGTACTCTATAGTTTTATACAATACCAAAATTTAGTCCGAAACATGGCTGGTTTTAAAATGATTTTCTAAGGTGAATAAACATGTAAAATATGGAACAGAAGTTTCATCTGTTCTACCAGCTATCAACCCCCTTTTGGCTGTCTGCCCTGTGCTGCTTTCTAAACATAGGCAGCTGGTACATTCTGAAAGACTAGAAATGATAAATGGGGTAGAGACTGCTTAAGGTCTTTGTAAAGTTTAATGAAAGATTTATCTCTTGAGGGTAATGTTCCTCTTTCTTTTACTGAAATGAGAGTTTGATAACCACTCATTGTGCTTTTGATAAATTACACCTCACAGTCATAACTAAAATGACTAAGTGGATTTTTTTTTAATGTAGCTAAGCAAGGTCTAGTTATCACCAAATGGTTTAATACTTAGTATCTACAAAACTAAGTTTGCATTTGAAATATTTTTAATTATTAAGCTGAGAAAAACTATGATTCAATAATTTAACAACAATCACTGGGAGACCCTTTAATATTCTCTATACCGATTATAGCCATAGGAATGAGAGATTATGATTTAGAATTTATAGTCAATTTAAGGCATTCTAATCTACAATCACAAAGGATGTTTTTCACTCGAGTTTGCCATTACCTTTGTTGAAGTCATTAATATTTAATTTTAAATTTAACAGTTTGAATGCGTTTTTATCCTTATATACTCACATGCATAAAAATGGAAAAGACAATTATCCAGCACAATAAAAATAATAAAAAAAAACACCTCAGGTATTTTACTTAATTCAAACTTGAACATTTTCCCAACACACTGAACATTTTTTCTTACATGTTAGGAATTTAAGTTTCATTTTTAGAACTCAATATATCCAAGAGCATTTGAAATGTACAGTTAGAAAAGGGAGATAATTTTCAAGATGTTTATACAGGTTAAAAAGTACATAATGATTATTTAACACATTTCTCAAACCATCGTTTAGAAATAGTGGTTTTCTGGGCATGGAGAGCATTTCTCTGAGACTGATGTGAATGTGGACAAATGCTGCTTCTCAATGTCTCCTGCTGATGCTCCAAGATTACCTAGATTTAGGTGGCGCTTCCTTTTCTCCTAGTAATTATGTTAAGAACTGCATATGAGCAGTGACTATTTTTCGTATTTTTAAATATTTTGAGTGATTTTTATTACAAAATTAATCCATGTTTGAGGTAAAAATCAAATTATACATAAACCTGTGAAATAAAAATAGTAAAATCCTCCAACTCTTTCCACTGCATCCCATCCTAACTTGCTTCCCCAAAGCAGAGCCCCTATATACTCACACAGACACTCCTCCATTCCCATTCCTAAAGAAAAACCAACCTCCTGTAAGTATGTGGAATTATTATGTATCAATTGAAAAATAAAAATCCAAAAAATAACAATAAACTGCAATGTATACTATATACAAAAACTAATCTATAGTATTCATATAATTAAATTGTAAATATGCATTTTATATAATTAAATGTTAATTTTATTAATTATATTATGGAACAGATATTTATTAAATATATAATTATATCATATAATTAAATATACATAAATTCATTTACATATATAGTCATATGTCACTTAACAATGAGGATATATTCTGAGAAATTCATCATTAGACAATTTCATTATTATGTGAACATAATAGAGTGTACTTATCCAAACCTAGGTGGGATAGCCTACTACACACCTAGGCTATATGGCAGAATCTATTGCTCCTAGGCAACAAACCTGTATAGCATGTGACTGTACTGAATACTATAGGCAATTGCAAAATAATAGTAAATATTTGTGTTTTTAAACATATCTAACATAGAAAAGGTACAGTAAAAATATGATATAAAGTTAAAATATAGCACACTTGTATAGGGAACTTACTACAAATGGAGCTTGCAGTACTATAAGTTGCTCTGGGTGAGTCAGTGAGTAGGGAGTGAATGTGAGGTGGAGGACATTATCATACGCTACTATAGCCTTTCTAGATACTGTACACTTAGGCTACACTGAATTTATTTTTAATTGTCTTTTTTAAATAATAAATTAACCTTAGCTTATTGTAACTTTTTTTATCTGTGAACTTTAAATTTTTTTAAACTTTTAGATGCTTTTGTAATAGCATTTAGCTAAAGACCCAAACACATTGTGGAGCTGGACAAAAATATTTTCTTTCTTTGTATCCTTATTCTATAATCTTTTTCCTACATAAACATTATTTTTTTAACTTTTTAAACATTTTTGTTATAAATCAAGACATAAAGACACATATTAGCCTAGGTCTACACAGAATCAAGATCGTCAGTATCACCATCTTCCACCACCACATCTGGTCCCATTGGAAGGTCTTTAAGGTCAATAACACCTATGGAGTTGTCATCTATAGTAACAATGTCTTCCTTTGGAATACCTCCTGAAGGATCTGCCTAGGGTTGTTTTTCATTTAACTTTTTTTTAAATAAATGGAGAGAAAACATTCTAAAATAACTCTATTAATCTAAATGAAATAGTATTTAAGATATAGTAAACACATAAACCAGAAACATAGTATCATTATTATTGTCAAGTATTATGTACTGTACATAATTATATGCACTATACTTTTACATGATTGGCAGTGCAGTGGATTTGTTTACACCAGTATCACCACAAACACGATTAATGCATTGCACTAAGACATTGCAACAGCTACAATGTCACTTCGCAATAGACATTTTTCAGTTCCATTATAATCTTGTGGGACAAGCATTGTATATGTGGTTCATCATTGAATGAAATGTAATGTGATGCATGACTGTGTTAGCATAAAATATAAACAAAATATTGTGTGTATTATTTATATATAAGCAGGATTCTTTCATACACACTCAACTTTATCTTGTTTTTATGTATTTATCATTTTATTTTCATTAACACTCTATCTAGGAAATCCATCCATTTTGGCCCCCATTCTCTACCTGTGTTTCCTGACCTCATTGCACCATAGCTTATGCTTAACTTTGCATTACTGGGCATTGATATTATAACTCATTAGCCATCATTTCTTGCCACTTCATTACCAGCTGTTACTCAGCTATGAGTACAAATATCAGGGCAGACACTGTAGATATCCTTGAGCTGCTAGTGAGTGATTTTTCTACTTCCAGTGTTTATTAAACTCCTATTGGAAATAAAAGTCTTACGGCAGGTTGAGAACAATCTTTTCCTTTTCTGGGCCTTTCCAACACATTGTTAGGTTTGCTAAGGGAAAAGCAGTCTGACTACACAAACCTGGACAAACATTCTGCCTGACAACACAGATATGTTGCTATGAAATGATTTACAAATTCTGACCAATTTTTCAATCACTTTAAATTGAATACCACCTTCTATCACTCAAACCCTGACAATATAAATCTGAGAAGCTTTAGTGTAAATAAATTTCCAGTGTCTTATTTAAAGCAGCTTTTCCATTTACTTCTTTGAGTCAAGAATGATGTGAACCCACAGATAGAGTGCTACTCTTAAGAGGCTATCCGATTATTCTTTATGAAGCATTTTAAGAATATTTTTTAAAAAGAAATACAATCATTTGTTGCAAAACTATTGACTCCTTTTGGGGACTGGCTAATCCAGGCAACTTGGCAATTAGTGAAAGTTCTCCCCTTTCATGAGAAGCAGAGGTGTTCAGTGTTTAGGGAGAAGGGATAAAAGGGAAATTCCACCCTCCATAACTGTTAAAAAAAAGCACACCTGACACTGCTGAAGTGGGTTGTTCATTTCTTTGGATTGTCTATGAGAAATAAACAGCCCAGCTGGCTTTATTCATGATAAAACAGAAAACTTCAAAAATAATTCTACTTTTTTCTTACAAACAGTGTTTACTTGGTATTGGCTCTGGAGTAGTAAGTGAGAGAGCTTGGCTCATGTCTATTATCCTTTCCTGATACACTGTGGACAAAGGAATATTAGAAACAATTGTTTTCTTTGTCATGATATTGGTGATGGGCTCCACAGTAAAGAGTATGGGTTTTGTTCACTGCTTTTCCTGAGCATCATGTGAGATGGATTCTTAATTGAGTTGTATTGGAAGATTTCAGCATTGAAGGAATCATGAAGGTTATGCCAGATGACTAAGACTGTTAACCGGTGGAAGGTCTTGACGATGAGTCATCCATGTTCTTGGAGTTTTGAACAAAGAATTTGACAAAATGCACAAACAAAGCAATGAAAGAAAAAAACAATGAAAGCACAGATTTATTGAAATGAAATTACACTCCAACAGAGTGGGAGCAGGATTGAGCAAGTGGCGAACAGCACCCCTTGAAAAATGTTCTGGGGTTTCAATACCCTCTAAAGGTTTCCCTTTGGTTACTTGGTTACACCCAATGTAAATGAAGACTTGGCCTGCGACCAGTCTGATTGGTTGTGGGAGGGAACCATTCAGAGGTACTTTCCATTTTTCATCTGCAACGCAGTACAAAAGGAGTAGTTTCTGATCCTTTTGTTATGGAGAGATTGATGGTATGGTTTGGCTGTGTCCCCACCCAAATCTCATCTTGAATTGCAACTTTCACAATTCCCATGCATCATGGGAGGATCCTGGTGGAAGGTGATTGAATTATGGGGGTGGGTCCCTCCTGTGCTGTTCTCACGATAGTGAATGAGTCTCACAAGATCTGATGGTTTTAAAAACAGGAGTTTCCCTGCACAAGCTCTCTTCTCTTGTCTGCCACTATGTGAGAAATGCCTTTCACCTTCCACCTTCCCAGCCACGTGGAACTGTATGTCCAATAAATCTCTTTCTTTTGTAAATTGCCCAGTCTCGGGTATGTCTTTATCAGCAGCATGATAATGGACTAATCCAGTGGGGTTTTCCTTTGGATTGAGCTCCAGGAAGTCAGTGGGAATTGGCCTTAGGCTTCCTGCCTCCAGACATTCTTGTCCTGCCTCATGTCCCCCCTGAGAGACATGATTCTCATATATCTTTATGGAAGGCATAGGGACTGATGGTCTTTTTTTCTGTAACTGCTTTATGCTGACTTGAATTTGGGGTGCAGTCCCTACCCAATGGGGCTCACGGAACTCTCTCCTTGCTCTGTCCAGTGGTGACAGGGTAGCTTCTTGATGGCCTGGGGTGGTGTCTTCACCTGGAACTGGCTAGAAACCATGTCACATAGTCATCTGAAGCTTGATGGTCTCTAGGTGAGAGGAAATGAATTTGGGTAAGAGACTTAACAAACAGTCCAAAAACCAAGGCAAGTATAATCATTAATAATGGGCCAGCCAAGGGAAGGGGCCATGAAACCCAAATTAGTGCCCTTCTCCAGGAGCCCCATGGCTCAGACAGCTGTTGTTGTATTTTGGAGGCCCGGACCTCTAATTTCTGGCTGGCATTCCTTACTAATCTGGATTGGCTGACCAAAAAAAAAAAAAAAAAAAAAAAAAAAAACAGCATTTTTATGTTTCTAGAGAAAGACATAAGCCACTTTTTTCATTAGTAGGAGATCCAGTCCCCTTCTATTGTGTAAAGCAACTGCTGCCAAATAATCCGATTTTGTATGTTGATGATACTTTCAGCAATGTCTTCCAAGCTTTCCATAAAATCCTTGAACGAGTATTGGTAATAGGAAAGGGAAGTTGCAGGTCCACTAACTCCCGTTCCTACTCCCACTGTTAAAACTACTACCTCTGAAGGATTAAGTTCTCCATATGTAAACAATGCACACTCATACACATTACAAATGGGCTGAAATAATTAAAAATAAGCAGTCATTTCTACAAATTCTTGATTTAAAAGAGCTTTTCTTTCTGTGCTTCTGGGAAACAACTAGATACATCAGAATGCTACCTGGAAAGCAAAGAATGGAAGAGAATGGAAATTTAGACATTATTAGTAAGGACTTTTAGTTCATACTATCTTTTAACCAATATGTAACAATTTAATTGACTGCATAATTTATTCTTAAAAGTATCCACTGTGTTCTGACCTAAAAACTCACAGTTTTCAGGAGAAAAAAGACCCAGTTTCTCTCTCTCAGATGTGGCTCAACATTGACTAAATTTACAGTATTAGTTAAGTTCTACCTTTCTCATTGTAAAATGAAAAAAAATATATATTATTACTTAAGATTATGAGGAATGGCAAATAGAATACTGGCACCTAGACCAGGGCTTGGGAAACTAAAGCCCACAGGCCAAATTCAGCCTACCACCTGTTCTGTATGGTCTGCAAGCAAAGAATGTCTTAGTCTGCTCGTGCTAACTGCCATAACAAAGTACCATAGACTGAGTGGCTTAAACAACAGATGGTTATGTTCTTACAGTTCTGGAGGTGAGATCAAGCTGCTAGCTGATTGGGTCCTCATGAGGGCTTTCTTCCTAGCTTACAGAAAGGAATCTCTTTCTTCTTACAAATCCACCAATCCTATCAAATTAGCACTATACCCTATGACCTAATTTAATCTTAATTAACTCCTAAAAGCCCTGTCTCCAAATACAGTTACATTGGAAGTTAAGGATTCAACGTATGAATTTTGGGAGGACACATTCAGTCTATAACAAAATGGGTTTACATTTGCAAATGATTGGAAAGAAATAAGAAGATGAGATTTTTGTGACATTTGAAAATTATATGAAATTCAAATTTCAGCATCCATTCAGTAAAGTTTAATTAGGAACACAACTGCACCCATCATTTACGATTTGTTTATAGTTTCTTTCACAGAGTTGACTAGTTGTGACAGAGGCCCAATGACCCACAAAGCCTAAAATGTTTACTATCTGTTCCTTAACGGATAACATTTATTAACCCCCTGACATAGATAATGCCCAATACATGGTAACAATTAAGACATCAAAACACCTGAATAAAAAAATGAAATGTATAATTCTCCAGCATAGATAGAGTGCAACAGAGAGAACATCTGGAAACAACTGGTAGTTTTCTATAAACTGGAGGTCCCAAACACAGGCATCTCCAAGGCCTAGATAGAGAATGTCAGTGAGTGGAGTGAACCAGGTTAGGGAGATAACAGGGAGGCATGGGGGCAGTGGGAATCTGCTGTGGATATGGATCAACTCCAGCAGATTGTTGCCACAGGAAATACAGGTTTGGAATTGCCTGAGAAGTAAAGTTGGAAGTTTTAACTTTTATGAGAATTTTGTTGACAAGCAATTTTTAAAAAACATTTTATTGCTATTCAACAAAGTGTGGAAGAAACAAAATATGTCCATGTGACAAATGCAAGCCAAAAATTAGGATTTTGCAAGATTTGATATGAAGAACAAGAAATAGCCCCAAATTTGATAAGATTTTATATTTTTTGAAATATCTACTCAAGTCAACATAGTTTTGGTCTAGTGATAAGATTATAGCTGATTTTTTTCCTATTTTTGCTGAATAGACATTCTTGTTTTAGAAAAATACAGGGACAGATGTGACTGCATTTTTTCCTTTTAATTTTTTGAAATTTCTAATATTTTGTTCTCATTTTCTTGATTATTTATTCAAATTATGGGGCATAATTGATCAATTACTTTTCTTTCCATATGACTACAAACTCTCTGAGCTGAGGTGTATAATTTTCAGAATCCTTAGGACCTAGATAGTGCTGGCACATGATGTGATTTTAAATGTCTTTTGAGCAAAAATTGAATGAATAATGAGAACTAATGCCCTATTCCATCTATCAAAGTCTCCAATGTAAATAAATTGACAAAAGTGTCAGGGCTTATATACACAAGTGATGACCATTATCCTGAACAATTCTGATGTAAATGTGTGGTTTTTTTTATTACTATAGCAAGATATAATATTACTATGTCACTTCTCTTTATAAACAGACTAGAGAATATATGTGCAACACCTACTGAGTATATTTTTCCCCAGTGTCTAGCCTTGTAGAATATCTATGTACCATAGATACATAAATGTCAAACACTCACTGAGAAACAGCATGGTTCATGGAAGCATTAGTAAGAGATATGTTTTTGTACTTTAACTTTTTATTGTAATTCACTATACAACACAGCTCTTCAAATTGCCAGGGAAAAAGTTATATTTTTCTCTTGAAAGAGAGGTTAGAAATGATACATTTGTAATCATCTGTGTATATAAAACTACTTATTCACCATAGACATAAAATATGGTTGTACTCTTGCTTATAAAGCTTTCAAAGCCTGCAGAAATCATTATGAATGCTGTTAGCATACAGGGAAGCCATGTGGTTTAGGGAAGAAGTAAGGAATCATTGCCATTCACCAGTGTTTTCTTTCCTTTCCCCCACAGTCTTTGATCTTGGGTAGGGTTTTCTATCCCTGGTGTGGTTTCTCTCAAGTGCTTCAAGAAATAAATATTTGCTAGACTATTCTAATATTTTATTAAAATAAACTATAACCTTTGGCTTTAAATGTTTCAATTGTGAGATTTACAGATATATGTTTAGAATCCCTACATATGTGTACCAATAAATAAAAATAGAGATTTATTTGGAGGTACAAGACAATGAATTCACTCCAAAAGATGTAGAAGATTGACATGTTTCAAATTTTCCAAATACTATTGTGGAATGAATCACTATTAAATGAAATGTGCATATGATGCTATTTCTAAATAAACAACCTATCTAAAGAGCTTTAATGCTATCCATTGCCAGAGACAAATTGTTAAATGGCACTTTTACTAATGGCCCAATTTATAACTTAATTACATGCCCTTAAAATTTATTTAATGTATATTGAAATGCTTTATAAATACTACAATTTACAGGGTCGCTTTCTCTGATTATTAGAAATGGTCTCTGTATATAATTTCTCAGAGATCAGCAAGATGCTAAAGTTGTATCTTTGTAATGATATTCTGCAATTGCATAGGATCCTTTGCTTAAAGATCTCAAAGAGCTTTACTTAATATTGAGTGATTAAATCATACGGTACCCTTGAGTGACAAGTTTAATTATACCCATTTCCAGAAAGACAGTATGCTGAAAAACTATTAATCTACAAACTCAAGGTTATCCAGATAATCAGGACCAAAAGGTTATTTTGCTGGGGATAGCCATACCTCTTACAGTGGAGAGGTCACATACGGAAGTGAATTGTCAGACTTGGGGTTTTGCCAATTTCTTCAGCACACATATAAAGCTGAATGTCACCACTAGCAGTATAGTAATCATATCTTTGGAGGATTATCAACACCTTTAATACTCTATGATTCAACAACTATTGCATAGTCTTTTAGAGGAAAAGAATCAAGTGTCAGGCTAATGCTATTTTGTTTTTTGTTTTGTGTTTTATTTTTGCAAAAATACACTAAAATTATTAAAATCATCTGAAAATCAAGAATTCTTTATATATTTATGTACACTCATTTTTAAACAAAATAGACACACACACAGTACAAACACAAACACACATATATAGCTTTTCCTTCAACCAGTCCTGTTGGTTCAACCACCCAAGCAAGGACTTTCACCTAGATTTTTGCCTCTGCCTTTTCATTTCTTCTTTACATCCTGCATGAGAATGTGTTGTTTACAGGTATGAGAGCCATTGTGTAGCCAGAAGTGAACATGTATGAGAACCAGTGGCTAACACATACAAAAAGGATGAAGCTAAAAGTTAGCAATAGCTTGAATCTGATGGCATTGCTAAGCTCTCAGAACATCTCTGAGTCTAATTACCTACCAATATCTTATAAAGTAAACCATAAATATACTTATGATGTAATTGCATTTATTTTGTAGCTTGCAGCCAAACACTTTCCCGTCTGATACACAGTTTATCCTATTTCCCTCTTTCATTATTGTCATAACATTTTTTCCTATATAGGAGTATATTATTTTATTTATAAATTTGCTTATTGGTTTCTTTGCCTTTCTGTGCATTGAAACATAAGCTGCACAAGAGAAGGACTATTTTCTGTCTATTAATGGCTGTATCCACACAACCTAAGTGCTCTGGCACATTGAAGGCTGCAACAAATCATTTTATTATTTATTTTTATTTTTTTGAGATGGAATCTCACTCTGTTGCCCAGGCTGGAGTGCAATGGCACGATATCAGCTCAACACATCTTCCGCCTCCCAGGTTGAAGCTATTCTTCTGCCTCCACTTCCCGATTAGCTGGGATTACAGGCACCTGCCACCACGCCTGGCTAATTTTTGTATTTTTAGTAGAGACAGGGTTTCACCATGCTGGCCAGGCTGGTTTCGAACTCCTGACCTCAGGCGATCCACCTGCCTTGGCCTCCCAAAGTGCTGGGATTACAGGCGTGAGCCACCGTGCCCGGCCAACAAATAATTTTAAATGAATGAATGTATATGTGAGTAAATGAATTTGTGAAATAGCTTACCTATATGTCCAATGACTAAGATGTTATAAACTTCATTCAGGTTGCATTACTGGCTATTGGATTTCTAAAAATTTAATTATCTTTCTTAATAGCTTATAAGAAAAGAGATTTATATAATTTCTTCATAGAAAATTGACATAGAGCATCTGCTGCCTCTGCCTTAATTTCGGTCTTCATCATGAGAAGCCTGGTTTCTGAAAGCAATGACAGAAGCTAGAGACTATAACAAACTGTTTCTGCCAGGGTGAAGGTCCATTGCTGAGATGACAACACTAAAAGGAACAAAGCAGGAAGTAACAAGCCACTTTTAACTCTTCCTGCATGTCAGACTCTGTTTCTCTACTGGAAAATCTAACAGGGAACCAGCTGGAAAAAAAAAAAAAAAAAAAAGAATTATAGTTTTCAGCATCCCAAGCCCAGTATCACAAAGAAACAGATAGAGTATAGGTTTGGGACTGAGCGAAAATAGGTTAATACATGGGGGAAAAAAACCACACACACAAATAATTATGTCTTATGGAATCTTGTCTTGCGTCTTTGTAATTCATTAAAGGGTGATTTTTTTTCCCCTAAAACACAAATCAGATCAGGTAATATCCTGCTCAATATCTTTCAGAAGATTTCCATTTCTTTCAAGCTACTTAATATTATATACATGACCATTTATGATCTGGATCCTGGTTTTCCCTCTTTCCCCATTCCTGGTATACCCCCGGGGTATAACCTTAAGAACAGACTACATTAGGTTCCCCTCAGTAGCACGTTTTCTCAAGCTTTTATATCTTTTTTATAGTATCTTTCTGTATTTATCATTCCATTCCTCTTTCTCTACTCAGCTAATTCTTACTCATATTTGGGAAAGCCTTTGAACTAAGTCTCTCTATACCTGCCAATGGGGATGTTAATAGATGCCATATACCAGGTTGTTGTTAGTAAACCAAATAATGCAGGTAAATGATTATCACCTACCAGCACTTAGCAAACTCTGAATAAATACATGCTCTTATTATTATCATTTCCTTTTATAACTTCACCAAAGTATCCTTTTCTTTCATAAATCCTGTCTAATACCCATGTATATGTTTCCTCAGTGATCCCATAGCATCCCATACCATCATGAGGATACCTATCACACTGGATTAGAATCCCTAGCTGATTGGCAAGTCTTTCCCATTAAGTAATAAAATTCAAAGGTGGTGGCCATGTCTTTGATATATTTAACTTCCATACTTGACACAGAGCAGAGCAGAGAGTAATTTTTCAATAAATATTACCTTAATGAAAATATTGCACTTTTACAAATTTGATATAGTTTTATTGACTACCTTGCATTAAGACAATGCTAGAACACACACATACACAAATAGATTAATTACTATTTAGACAACTGCTACAGCAACTTATTTCATTATAAAGATTCAAGTCATCCCTGGTAGTTACTAACCATACATTTTTAAATTTGTCAAAGCAATGTACTTGTATTTAAAATATTTAGGAGACTATGAAAATGATTCATATGAGCTGTGTCTTGGCCTAAGTTCCACTATGGTCTCAATAAAAGCAGAACCAGAGACAAGGGATCATGTGAAGATTGCTTGTTTGGGGAAGTGATCCCAAGGAAAAGCACAGGGGAGATGGAAAAGTAAAACTGGGAATGAGTGAGAGGCAATATAAGTTTGCATATCGAGCTACAGTGTGCAACTGGGCTTGTTCCCAGTGGAGACACCTTGGTGATTCATTTAAAGTTCACCTTAGAATTGTCCATCCAGGGGAAAGAATAAAGTATTTATCCACTAGTTTCTAGCCCTCATTGATCAAGAGTTATCCCAGGGAGAACTAACTACCTCATACTGCCTGATTTTGAACACTTCAGAATAGTTGAGTGGTTTTCTTACTGACATCACTGTAAGAAGCAATAGAAAACACCCAGGGTAGAAAGCAAGAAAAATACTAAATACAGCTAGGGGTGGTGCTGTCGGGTTATATCTGAGTGCAGCTGGTTGCCACAGCAACTGCTAGAGTTTAAAAAAAAAATGGCTGAGAGAATACTACTCACGTCTTAACCAAGCTGGAATATGTATCTT
This sequence comes from Pongo pygmaeus, assembly GCF_028885625.2. Lineage (NCBI taxonomy): Eukaryota > Metazoa > Chordata > Mammalia > Primates > Hominidae > Pongo > Pongo pygmaeus. Next base: position 78,271,963 of record NC_085930.1, read on the forward strand.
TTTAAAACTTGCTCTATTCATATTAATATCATGAATGGCTTAAAATATACTATTTAAAGAGCTTATAAAAAACTTCTTTTTGTGGTGTACCTTGGAAACATTTATAAATTACTTATTTCCTTTTAATTTCTAAGTAGACGATAGCTTAACAATGTAAAGGGAAATACAAAACCATTTTGAGAAATTTTTGGAAATTTCTCACGGAAAGCCTTCATGTAAAAATTTGAAACATTATCCTAACTAATATGCTAAGACAGAATTGAAATTTCTCAGACTGCTTTTAAATATAAGAGATGTCTAGTGCCATAACTCAGTTAAATATTCAATATATGCCATTACTGAAGAAATAAAAGAGTGAGGAGAGGCAAAGAGATGGGATCAGGAAAGGGCATAAAAATAGTTTCAAATATATTAGGTGATGTTCTGGTACTTCAGTGTGTGATGGGCTTAGAGGTATTCATTTTTGCTTTATAACATAATTATGTTACATGTAGTTTGCATTTGAATATAATATTGCATGGTAAAATTAAAACTAAGCAGATAAATATGATCATATTATGCATTAGAGAAAAATACCATATTATGTTAAAAAAAACTCTAGCCATATAGCTTCTGAGAAACACCCTCAATATAAATGCACAGAAAGGTTGAGAGCAATATGATAGAAATATATTTCATGCAAATATTCACCAACATAAAGCAAAAAGAAAAGAAAAGAAGAAAGAAAACTAAACCAGAAGAAAACAGCTATTTAAAAGCAAAGGTAAAATTTCAGCAGTTCAACATGCTGAGAAGACAAATACTAGACTTCAGAGCTTGCCACAAAGGAGAAGCTGCAGGGTTTCCCATGAAACCCAACAGTCTTAAATCAGCTAAATTTTTATTAGATCCAGGTGATCTGCCTGAACTCTAATGGCCAGGAAATAAAAACTAAAATAAACGACATTCTGAGAGAATGTCATAGGTATGCTTGCTTTCATACCCCAGCCATAAGGAACACAAACACAAAAGACTACTTCTGGCTGAAGACAAGCTCACAGACAAAAATTACAAAGTACCAAACATTCATTTAACAGGATATTTCAAAAAGATAAAAAGAAATATTGTTCATTTTAAAAGATATTATTTAAAAAGAGCAGGTCTGTTCAATAAACACTTAGAGCAATGAAAAACATAGGTATCAAAAGAAATTCTCATTGGATGGGATAAATAGTAGTCTAGTTAAGATAAGGACAGAGAAACTGCAAAAAGGTTTCCTTCACTATGGTACAGAAAGGCTAGGGCAGGGATTGTTGATAAGGCTCTGCCCTATGGTCTCTACAGCACCCAGCGTGTGAATGGGCAGGGCCACTGCTTTCTTTCTGGTGTTCGCCTGGAGTAGGGTGGGTTTAGTCAAAAGGTTCTGCTCTTCAGTTCTACTCTTTTTTTTTTTTTTTTTTTTTTGATCCCTTGGTGAGAGAGTGGAGGCTTTTCTTGTTGCACTGGCTGCACATCCTTTAGGGTTTCTGGGTGGCAAACTTTTCTAGCACCCAGACTGAGATATACTGGAGGCATAAAAAAAATCTCAGGAAACTCACTACTTGATAATTCCTGAAGTCCTGAGGCCAGTTGGCACCCACCTCTTCACCTTCTTGCGTCTCCTCAGATTTGCCTTATGTATTTTGTCAAGACGTTTTAGCCGCAATCAGCAAGAGGAATGCGGTGGAATGCACTTTTTTCATTTGGTCTGGAATTAAGAGCTCCACAAGTGATTCTTAAAAGTTGACATGATAAATCAAAGGATTCGACATTCCCATCAGTAGTACATGAGGGCTACCTCATTGCATTAATATATTTTAAAATATTTTCTTTTACAAAAATTTAGTGTCTGCAACAGAACAAACCAATTGAATGAAAAATGAATAAGCAAGTCAGTTGTTTAAATATACTATTTTTCAAGATGCCAAATATAGAGGTAATTAAGATTTTAAGTGTTAATTTATTTTATTTTTTTCCAGCTAGATATTTTAAAACATGTAAATGAGCTCAAGCTTTTTCTCAATATTATGAGTTTGTAAAATCATTAAGTACCTTCAATATTTTAAGTTTTGTCTTTTAAAAATTTATACATTAATATGGTTTGGATTTGTGTCCCCATCCAAATCTCATGTCAAATTGTAATCCCTAATGGAGGTAATTGGATCATTGGGGCAGATTCCCCCTTGCTGCTCGCCTGTTAGTTAGTGAGTTCTCATAAGATCTGGTTGTTTAAAAGTGTGTAACACCTGCCCTTCTCTCTCTTCCTCCTGCTCTCGCCATGTAAGATGTGCCTGCTTCCTCTTCCACAATGACTGTAAGTTTCCTGAGGCCTCCTGACCATGCATCCTGTATAGACTGCACAACCATAAGCCAACTAAATCTATTTCTTTATAAATTACCCAGTTTCAAGTGTCCCCTTCCCCTTCCCCTTCTCTCTCCTTCTCCTTCTCCTCCTTCTTTTGACACAATCTCACTCTGTCACCCAGACTGGAGTGCAATGGCGTGATCTCTGCTCACTGCAACCTCTACTTCCCAGGTTCAAGCAGTTCTCATGCCTTAGCCTAGCTGAGACTACAGGCATGTGCCAGCACACCAGCCTAATTTTTTCTTTTTCATATTTTTAGTAGAGACGGGGTTTTGCCATATTGGTCAAGCTGGTCTCGAACTCCTGACCTCAAGTGATCTGCCCGCATTGGCCTCCCAAAGTGTTTGGATTACAGACGGGAGCCACCGTGCCTGGCCACAAGTATTTCTTTATAGCAGTGTTATAATTGACTAATACATACGTTTATTAATATTGACTGGATTTTTTTCTTATTACTTTTATTTAACAATTTAAGTAATGACTTTAGAAAACTTTTAAACCTTTATTTATTTATTTTCTTCCTGTGGAAAGAATGCATGTGATTTAAACTGACACAACTTTACCAGACAAGAAAACATAGCTGGCAGGTTTAATGAAACAGAAATTATAGTTGCGTTTATGAGAAAAATAATAATAATAATAATAATGTTATTTGAATATATAGAGAGAATTCAAAGGAAACATGTAACAAAAAGCTTTTTAAAAGCTACTAGTTGTGGTACTTACTTTCAACCCTGGGGGATAAATTTTCATGTCTTTCAGTCATTTTAGCTTTTATAATTTTATAAAATATTTCCCACAAGCACACCCAGCCTAAAGTATATTAACTAGTCCCACATTCACAGTTATTCTTAAACTTCTCAGTTTATATATCCAAAGTACACATGCTACAAAGAGAGCAGAGGGAAGTATCATCAGTAAGCAGTGTGGCTAATGTTTATTTTGTAGAGAAATATCCCCATGCTGGTTTAAAATTTCCATTAAATGAAGAGTCATGCACTTTGGAATTGTTAATAAAACATTATCTACATTATCTTTTTATCATAATACTTGAGATGCTGGCTCTTGTCTTCTTATTCCCCATATACCATTTTGCTCTCAAATCATTGCTGCCAATGGTTCTATTACATAGAGAGGCTGATTTTCCCTTCTGGCAAGAAAAAAATCATTGGAAAAATTTCATTTAAGGAGTGTATAAAGTATACACAGGTCAAATCAAGGAGATTCTTCTGGATTTCATCCAGAAGTTGGGATCTTTGGGAATGTTCCCTGCCACCTCAACCTCTAGGAGTGGTTCCTATTCCTGGAAAACGTTATCTTTTATAATCCAAGTAGGAGGACATATCTTGATCATTGACGCTCAAACTGAAACTTTTCATCAGATTTCAATTCTTAGTGAATACTAGCCTTAGTAACAAACTCTACTTTAATCCTTTTTAAAAATAGTTCAAATGAGAGAAGTGACATCAAATAATCAGAGAAAGGTTATCTGACATTTATTTAGGTTTTTTTAAAAAATAAAATAGCAATTATGAAAGGACTTCTACTTAAATTTTCCCTTTTAAACTTGAAAACATGACCCTCTGGGTTAGGAATTTTTATCCCCATTTTAGAGGAAAGAAACTGAGCTATGGACACTTAAATAACTTTTTAAGCATGGTTCCTAATAAATCGCAGAGGCAAGACATAAGCCCAGGTCTTCTAACTCTTAGTCTAGTACTATTTCAACTGTAATGCAGTTACTTGAAGGAAGGAATAATAATCTTAGAGCTAGATAATTCATGTTAGTCAACCTTTACAAGCTATATATAATAACATTTCTAAACCTTACTATCCTCATTTATTAAAAATAATAATTTTGCTTATTTTCTAGACAGTTGAAGAATAATTTTACATGAAATCCTGTTATAAATTGCAAAGTATTTTCTCCACCCCATCTAACCTCATGAGAAAGGATCTTTTTTTTTCTCCAGGAATAAAGTTGCAGAGGACACCTATGACGATGTTTGCCCAGCAACTATCTTGCTACTTTTCTAGTTACTGCCCCTTTATGCTTCCTTTGCCTTTCCAAATGGCTGAAGAAGGACCAGTTTTGTTAAATGAGACCCTTCCTTAATGCTGGAATTGATTAGTCCAAGAAATATCACTTGTATTAAGCTAAACAATAGCTTCTTTCCTGCAATTTCTGAACTTTAGATTGATAGACATGTATGTCAGTTTCTCAGCAGTCATGTTACCCCATTGAGCAAACCTCAGGAAAATTGGCAACCTGTGGGCCAGAGAAGCAGAGATAACCACTCTATGGAGAGCTAGAGATAGAGATAATGACAGAGAGAGGACGAGACAGTGGTTGAGAGAGATAGAGAGGGAGGTTATTTTTAAAAATAAAGATGTGTAGGAAGAAACAAGAAGAGATGAAGTGCTCTGACATTGTTCATCTCTTTGATTCTAGTTATCCCCAGGCCTCTTCCAGGGCATTGAATATTTGCCATTTCCCATCTCTTTGTAATCAATTTCATTTTTGATTTAGAAAACTCTAACTGGATTTCTATCACTTCCATTCAGTTTAATTTTTTTTTTAACAAAAAGCATAGTAGAGTATTTAGGCTTAAAACTGGCTCCTGAAGTACTCAAGTCCTAATCTCTGGAACCTATGAATGTTACCTTATAAATCAAAGGTGCTTCGCAGATGTGATTAAGCTAAGGATCTGATGATGAAGAGGTTATCATGTATTACCTCAGTGGGTCCTGAATTTTATCACAAGCATTCTTATAACAGGAAGGCAGAGGTACTAGAAACAATCATAAGCCAATAAACCGGAAATCCTAGAAAAAATGAAATATTCTCTAGAAACATACAATTGACTAAGACTGAATCATGAAGAAAAAGAAAATCTGGACAGACCTATAACTAACATGGAGGTTAAATCAGTAATCAAAACCGTTTCAACAAAGAAAATCCCAGAACCAGATGGCTTCAGTGGTGAATTATACCAAATATGTAAAGAATTAATGCCAAGCCCTCTCAAATTCTTTAAAGGAATTACAGAGGAGGTAACACTTCCAAATTCATTTTGTGAGACCAGAATTGTTCTGATACCAAACCAGACAAAATGCTACAACAAAAGAAAATTATAGACTGATATCCCTGACCAATATATAGTACCTCCCCCTTATCCACAAGGGATATATTCCAAGAGTTCCTGTTTGAAACTGCAGATAGTTCTGGACTATGCATTTATATATATATATATATATAGAGAGAGAGAGAGAGAGTTCATTTTTTGTATGACATTATAAATATAAATGAACTACACAGAGAGAGTTCTTTTGTATATATATATATTTTTCCTGTACATACATACCTGTGATAAAGTTTAAATTATAAATTAGGTATAGTAAGAGGTGAAGATGAACAACAATAACAAATAATAAAATAAAAGTTATAACAATGTACTATATTAAACATTGTATAAATGTGGCCTCTCTCTCAAATCATCTTATTGTTCTGTTCTCACCCTTCTTATGATGATGTGAGATGATAAAATGCCTCCATGATGAGATGAGTAAGGTGAATGGTGTAGGCATTGTGACTTAGTGTTAGGCTACTATTGACCTTCTGATGATATGTCAGAAGGAGGAACATCTGATTGAGGTGATCCTGGATCACTGAGCCATGATGATTCTTATGTTAGGATGTCAGGAGCAGATAATATTGATAATTAACAGGCAAGTAGCATACACTACATGGCTACCTTGAAAACAGGAATGATGGATGTCCCAGGTGGGATGGAGCAGGTCAGCACAGGTATCACACTACTCAGAATGACACACACATTAAAATTCATGAATTACTTATATCTGGAATTTTCCATTTAATATCTTTGGGCCATGGTTGGCCATGGGTAACTGAAATCACAGAAAGTGAAATCTCATGTAAGGGAGGACTAATGTACATGTGAAAATTCTTAAAAAATACTAGCAAACAAAATTCAACAGTACATTAAAAGGGTCATATATTATGACTAAGTAGGATTATCCCTGGGATGCAAGGATGGTTCAACATATGAAAATCAATGTAGTGCAGCACATTAACACAGTAAAAGGTAAAAACAGATTATTGTCTTAATAGACGAAGAAAAAACATTTGACAAAATTTAACAAACTGTCATAATAAAAACCCTCAACAAACTAGGAATAGTAAAAACTACCTCAATATAACAAAGGCCATTGATAAAAGCCTGTAATAAACATCATACTCTGGTGAAAAACTGAAAGCTTTTCCTCTAAAATCAGGAGAAAGTCAATTATTCCCACTCTTACCACTTTTATTCAACATATTACTGAAAGTCTTAGCCAGAGCAAGTAAGCAAAAAGAAGGAACAAACTAAATCAAATTTTGAAAGGAAAAGGTAGAATTATCTCTGTTTGCAGATGAAATGACACCATAAATAGAAAACCCTAAAAACTCCACTTAAACACTATTAGACCTAATAAAGAAATTCAATAAAATTAGGATACAAAGTCAACATACAAAACTCAGAAATATTTCTACACACTAAGAACAAACTATCTGAAAGGAAACTAAGAAAAAAATTCCATTTACAGTAGCATGATAATGAATAAAACACTTAAAAATAAACCAAAAATTAACCAAAAGAGCAAAAGACTTATGTGCAGAAAACTAAAAAACATTGATGAGAGAAATTGAGGAAAACACAAATGGAAAGACATTCTGTGTTCATTGATTGGAAGGCTTAGCATTGTTAAAATGTTCATACTTTCCAAAATTATTTACAAATTCAATGAAATCCTCATCAAAATCCCTATGGCATTTTTTTACAGAAATAGAAAAGACAATTCTGAAATTTATATGAAACCACAAAAGACTAGAAATAGCCAAATATCTCTTTTCTCTCTCATGCAGTTTCTGTTTCTTTATTCATTCATTCATTTACTTTTTAAGAACATCTTTGCTTGGTGTTTGCTTTCTATCTCTGTATTCATTTTCCAAGGCATTTTATTTTTTTAATTAACCTTTAAATTTATAATTGATACATAATAATTGCACATATATATGGAGTACGATGTGATGTTTCAATGCATGCATACATTGTACAATGATCAAAGTGGAGTAATTACCATATTCATCACTTTATTTTCATGTCTTTGTGATGATAAGATTCAAAATCTTCTAATGATCTTGAAATATACACTATGTTGTTATGTGCTATAGTCACAATATTGTGTAATAAAACAACAGGACTTACTCTTCCTGTCTAACTGTAACTTTGTATACCAAATCAATATCGATTTAAAAAAAAAAAAAAACTGGAGGCATCACACTTCCTATTTTCAAAATATGTTATAAAGCTAAAGTAATCAAAACAGTATAGTATTGGCGTAAAGACAAACACATAAACCATTGAAACAAAATAGCCCAGAAACATATTAATGCATATAGGCTCAACTGATCTTCAATAAGAATGCCAATAATACATAATGGGGAAAGATCATTTCTTTAACAAATGGTGTTGGGAATATATGCATGCAAAAATACCTGGACATCCACATGCAAAAAAGTTGTACTGTGTTCTCATACCGTACACAAAAATTAATTCAAAATTAATGACATAAATGTAACATCTGAAATTGTAAAACTTATCAAAGTAAACACAGGGAAAAAACTTCATGACATTAATCTTGGCAACAATTCCATGAATATGATTTTGATAGCTCAGGCAACAAAAGCAAAAATAGACAAATGAGATTACATCAAACTAAAAAGCTACTACACAACAAAGAAGACAATCAGCAGACTGAAAAGGTAACCTATTAAATGGAAGAAAATATTTGTAAACCATGTATCTGGTAAAGGGTTAGTCTCCAAAGTATTTTTTTTAACTCCTACAACTGAATAACAGAAAGCTAATAATCTAATTTAAAAATGGGCTAGAGATTTGAGCGAACATTCCCCAAAGAAGACATACAAATGGTCGCAAGTATATAAACAATGCTCAATGTCACTAATCATCAGGGAAATGCAAGTCAAAATCACAATGAGAGGGAGGAGGGAGAGCAAGATGACCAAATAGAAGCCTCCAGCAATCGTCTCCCTCACAGGAATACCAAATTGAACAACTATCCACACAAAAAAGCACTTTCATAAGAACGAAAACTTAGGTGAGTGATCACAGCACCTGGTTTTAACATTATATTAAGGAAACAGGCACTGAAAAGGATTGGAAAGACAGTCTTGAATTACTAACCCCACCCCTCTTTTATCCCCTGGCAGTGGCTATGTGGCACAGAGAAAATCTGTGCACTTCAGCGAGGGAGAGTGCAGTGATTGTGGCACTCTGCATTGGAACTAACTGCTGCCTCTCACAGCAGAAAGCAACATGGGGCACAGTTTAGCTGGAGCCCATGGAGGGAGCATTTAGATAAGCCCTAGCCAGAGGCAAATCACCCATCCCAGTAGTCAGAAGCTGAGTTCTAACAAGCCCCACCACCAGCAGCTAAAGTGCTCTGGGGTTCTAAATAAACTTTAAAGGCAGTCTAAGCCACAAGGACTATAATTCCTGGGCAAGTTTTGGTGCTGTGCTGGGCTCAGAGCCGGAGAATTTGGGGCGCGCACAAACTAGTAAGACACTAGCCGGGAGTAGCCAAGTGAGTAAGTGAGTGCTTGCGTCACCCCTCCCCCAACCGCAGGCAGTGTAGGCAGCTCACAGTTCCAAGAGAGACTCCCTCCTTCTCCATGAGGAAAGGACAATAGTACAGCGAACTTTGTCTTACAACTTACTCAGCCACAGTAGAATAGGGCACCAGGCAGAGTCCTGAAGTCCTCATTCCAGGACCTAGCTCCCAGACAGCATTTCTAGATACACCCAAGGCCAGAAAGCAACCTATTGTTTTGAAGGTAATCACCCCACCTTGTCAGGATTTACCACTTCCTGAATAAAAGAAACCTTGGGCCCTGAATAATCAGCACTTGGTGGCCAGGTGGTACTTGCTGTGGGCCGTGGTTTCAGCTGTGACCCAGCACATTCTCAGCTGTTGTGGTTACAGGGAGAGGTTTCTTTTGCTTGAGGAAAGGAGTGGAAGGAGTAAAGGGGATTTAGTCTTGCAGCTTGGGTACCAGCTTGGTCACAGTGAAGTAGAGCACCAAGCATGCTCCTGGGGTCCCTAATTTCAGGCCTTGGCTTCTGGATGACATTTCTGTACCTCCCCTTGGGTGAAATGGAGGTCACTGCCTTGAAGGGGAAGACCTAGGCCTGGCAGCATTCACCATGAGCTAAAAACCCTCAAAAAATAGGTTATAGAAGGAACACACCTCAACATAATAAAAGCCATATATAACATACCCACAGCTAATATTCTAAGTGGGGAAAACCTGAAAGCCTTTTCTCTAAGATCTGTGTATTAGTCTGTTCTCCCATTGCTATAAAGAACTACCCAGGACTAGGTAATTTATTAAGAAAACGGGTTGACTCATAGTTCCAGAGGCTGTACAAGAAGCCTGACTGGGGCAGCCTCAGGAAACTTACCATCATGGTGGAAGGCAAAAGGGAAGCAGGCATGTCCTACATGGCTAGAGAAGGAGAAAGAGAGAGAGAAGTAGGAGATGCTACACATTTTTACAAACAATCAGATCTTGTGAGAAATCACTCACCATCACGAGAATGGCAAGGGGGAAATAAGTCCCTTCTTCCACTAGGCCCCTTTTCCAACACTGGGGATGACAATTCGACATGATATTTGTGTGAGGACACAAACCCAAACCGTATGATTTGGGTAAGACAAGAATGTCCACTTTCACCACTGTTATTCAACATATTATTAGAAGCCATAGCTAGAGCAATCAAACAAGAGAATGAAATAAAGGGCATCCAAATTGGAAAGGTAAAAGACAAATTATACTTGTTTGCAGGTAATATGATCTTATAATTGGACAAACCTAAAGACTCCACCAAAAAACTATTAGAACTGATAAATTCAGTAAAGTTGCAGGATTAAAAAACATATACAAATTAATATATGTTAACATCACACAATTTGAAAATCAAGAATGTAATCCTATTTACAATAGCTACAGACAAAATAAAATACCCAGCACTAAACTGAACCTAAGGAAAGAAAGCTCTCTACAATGAAAACTATAAAATATTAATGCAATAAATTAAAGAGAACACCAAAAAATGGAAAGATATTCCATGTTTATGGATTGGAATAATTAATATTGTGAAAATATTCATGCTACCAAAAACAATCTACAAATCTAATGCAATTTATATCAAAACACCCATTATATTCTTCACAGAAATGGAAAAAACATTCTAAAATTTCTGTGTAACCACAAAAGGCCCAGAAAACAAAAGATATCTTGAGCCAAAAGAAAGAACTTGAGGAATCACATTACCTGACTTCAAATTATACAATAGTAAACAAAATGGCATGGTACTAGCATAAAAAGATACAAAAGTCAATAGAACAGAATAGAAAACCCAGAAACAAATCCATATATCTACAGTGAACTCATTTTTGACAAATGTGCCAAGAACATACACTGGGAAAAGACAGTCTCTTCTCTGGGGAAAAGACAGTGCTGAGAAAATAGGATTTCCACAGGCAGAAGAATAAAATTAGAACACTATCTCTAGCCATACACAAAAATCAAATCAAAATGGATTAAGGATTTAAATCTAAGACCACAATCTATGAATTTATTAAAAGAAAACGTTCAGAAAACTCTCCAGGACATTGCTCTGGACAAAATTTCTTGAGTAATTCCTTACAAGCACAGGCCACCAAGGCAAAAATGGACAAATGGGATAAGATCAAGTTAAAATCTTCTGCAAAGCAAAGGAAACAATCAACAAAGTGAAGAGAGAACCCACAGAATAGGAAAAAATATTTGCAAACTAACCATCTGACAAGGGATTAATAACCTGAATATATAAGGAGCTCAAACAACTCAACAGGAAAAACTCAAATAATTTGATTAAAAAATGGGCAAAGATCTAAATAGACATTTCTCAAAAGAAGACATACAAATGGCAAACAGTAATATGAAAAAGTGCTCAACATCATTGATCATCAGAGAAATACAAATCAAAACTCCAATGAGATGCCATTTTATCCCAGTTAAAATGGCTTTTATCCAAAAGACAGGTAATAATAAACACTGACAAGGATGTGGAGAAAACAGAACCCTCGTACATTGTTGGTGGGAATGTAAATTAGTATAGCCACTGTGGAGAATAGTTTGGAGGTTCCTCAAAAAACTAAATATAGAACTAAAATATGACCCAGAAATCTCACTGCTAGGTATATACTCAAAAGAAACAAAATCAGCATATTGAAGAGATATCTGCACTTCCATGTTTGTGGTAGTAGTATTCACAATAGCCAAGAGCTGGAAGCAACCTAAGTGTCTATCAACAGATGACTGGATAAAGACAGTGTCTGCATAAACACAAAAACCCAATGGAGTACTATGCAGTCATGAAAAAGAATGCGAACCTATCATTTGCAGCAATAATGGAACTTGAGGAAGGACTTCATGTTAAATAAAATATGACAGGCACAGAAATACAAACTTCACATCTTCTCACTTACTTGTGTGAGCTAAAAATTAAAACAATTGAACACATGGAGATAGAGAATATAATGATGGCTACCAGAGGCTGGTAGAGATGATAATTGATTCAAAAGTACAGTTAGCTAGAATGAATAAAATCTAGTATTTGATAGTACAACAGGGTAAGTACAGTCAACACTAATTTACTGTATATCTTAAAATAAAAGAGTATAATTGGATTGTTTGTAACACAAAGGATAAATGCTTGAGGTAACAAATATCCCATTACCGTGATGTGATTGTTATGCATTATAGCCTTTATCAAAATATCTCATGTATTCCATAAAATATACACCTGCTATGTACCCACAAAAAAGGAAAATTAAAAAATCACAACCAGATATTACCTCACAACTGTCAGGATGGCTATTTTTTAAAAACCCCAAAGAAAACAAGCATTGGAGAACATGTGGAGAAATGGGAACATTTATACCATTATGGAAAACAGTATGGAGGTCCTTCAAAAAATTAATAATAGAACCATGGCATGACACAGAAATCTCACTTCTGGGTATTCTTTATTTAAAAGAATTAAAAGCAGGATCTCAAAGAGGTATTAGCACTCCTATGTCATAGTGGCACTATATCCAATAGCCAAGATGGGGAAAAAAACTAAATATCCATGAAGAGATGAATGGAAAAAGAAAATTATAATGTGTGTGTGTGTGTGTGTGTGTGTGTGTGTGTGTATAATGTAACATTCAGCCTTAAAATAGAAAGAAATTCTGCAATATGAGACAACATGAATGAAAGATGAGGACATTGTGCTAAGTGAATTAAGCCAATAATCCAAAGAGAAATATTGCATGATTCCACTTAAATGTGGTATATAAATCAGTCAAGTTTATAAAATCAAAGACTGAAATGGTGGTTGCCAGGGACCAGGGGGAGTGGTGGGGTGTTATAAACCAATTGACATAAAGTTTTAATCAAGCAAGGTGAATATGTTCTAAAGAGCTGCTACACAACATGGTAACTATAGCCAACAGTACTGTATTGTACACTTAAAAACGCGTTAATAAGGTAGATCTTATGTTAAGTGTACTTACCACAATGAAATAAAATTAATAAAGTTGTTTTTAAAGAGAAAATCAGAGAGAGGTTTGACTACAGAAGATCAAGTCAATGTTAAGACTAAAGCCAGATGCTGCACTGCTGCATCTTGAAATGGAGGAAGATGGAGGAAGGATCTATGGGTCAAGAAATGCAGTTTAGGAGCAGGAACAGACAAAGACAGATTCTCTCTGTTACGGTTTGACTCTGTATCCCCACTGGAATGTCACCTTGAGTTGTTATAATTTCCACATGTCAAGGGCAGGACGAGGTGGAGACAACTGAATCATGGGGGCAGTTTACCCTATACTGTCCTCTTAATAGTGAGTGAGTTCCCATGAGATCTAATGGTTTTATAAGGGGTTTCCCCCTTCACTCAGCTCTCATTCTCTCTCCTCCCACCCTGTGAAAAGGTGCCTTCCGCTATGATTGTAAGTTTCCTGAGGCCTCCCAAGCCATGCAGAACTGAGTCAGTTAAACCTCTTTTCTTTATAAATTACCCAGTCTCAGATATTTCTCTATAGAAGCATGAGAATGAACTAATACACTCCCCTAGGCCCAGTAAAAGTTATTCTAGACTTTTGACCTTTAGAGCTATGAAAGAATGAATGTATGTCATTTTAAGTCACTAAGATTGTGGTAATTTGTTACAACATCCATTGGAAACAAATAAATAGAGTAGAGCATGAAGAAAACTTTTTTAATGGTACCAGAAAGGATATGTGAGGGGTGAGTCCTCGTAAGAACATTGAGTGGTTAAATTAGAAATTATTACCCGAGGACCTTCATCTACCCTGTATGTGCCCAAGAACTAAGCTCTAATAACACTACCATTTCTACTCTAAGAAAAGGGATATGTGCAAATTTGGGTGCATATTCCTTGGCACTTTCCACCCTACTTTCCCATTAGCCCTAAACCCTAGGTAAAGTTCTTAGCAGCAAGGATCTTTGCTCAATGAAATTATGCTACATGCAAAGATAGAGTTTAAAAAAGAAAAACAAACAAAATGTATGGGAAAATCAACTGCATAACATTGGAGTACCAGGAATTTGGAGCTTGATTATTTCTGATTTACAGCATTGATTTGTGACATTCTCACTGAAGTTGATTACTGCCCTAACAAAAATTGAGTGCTGATTTGATGGCCACTTTGGGCCTTCAAACTTGAACTTCAAGCACACACAATTCGGGCCATGTGATGGTTTCAGATTTGGCGTTCCCACTGCTTCAAAGCACTTACGCTTTTTATTTGTATATAACATAGATGGAAGTTCATGGATATTTGAAACAATACTAGCAGCATAGTGACAGTGCTGTGGGAACACCCGAGATGACATATATAGAATATAGTCCATCGCATGCATATGTAAAATTCGTGGATTTAAGGAGAAGCAACTGAAACAAGATGGTAGAAGGTCCTAAAGATAAGGAAACATTTGAGGTTTTTGCATACATATCAACTCTCTCAGATCCATATTGAAGCACTCAGCCTCAGCCCAGGATGCAGCTTTCTCTCAGGAAATATCTTTAAGGTGTTCAAGAAGAGCAGATTTAATAGATGAAATTTTTTAGTGTCTAGAGAAGGGTTCGGCTAAAGTTGATTAAGCGGTTTCTTTTTTTATTTAATGCTTGATATGGCAGCCAAAGGCAGTATTCAATTCCTTAGTGACTTGCTCTGCTAGCTGAGGCATTAGGCCAATTTCCTCAAATAGAACAAACCTGTCTTTTGCCCAAATGTTTGCTCAAGTGGTAACTGCATTGGTTTTTACACCAGTGAAAGGTTTGCTCTACTTTATTTATATTTTGTTGCAAGCTGTCTTCTCAAAATGTGTTTTATTTCATATTTGATCTTCAGGACATGACTGAAGCACAACATTTTTGTGCCCTGCTGACCAGAAGTCAGAATTTATTTAAGTACTCAAACATCCATGCAGTTTATTTTAAGAGAGTTAATATACCTGGTTTACTGATGCTCTTTTTGGAAATTCTGATTCACTGGGTTTTCTTTAAAAAATGCCATAGAAAAGATTGGATACTTTTTATAACTGAATAAAAACTACATTATGAAATGTCTTACATTTAGCATTAATTGTGTCTTCTAAAGAATATACATTGAATATCCAGATGTTCAGGAATTAAACCAAGGGTAATGATCTACTTTTAAGACTTTCTTAGAATTAACATTTGAGTTTTGAGAAAAGTGATATTGTACATCTCAACTGAACTTTCCCAAAATCCAGAATAAACAAGACTGTTAACATTGTGAGAGGTGAGTTGGCAAGAAGATGAAGAAGAATCAATTAGCAACCAATTAGTAATTCAATAATAGAATCATAATATTAAAGATCATCTATGAAAGGAACAATCATTTGCAATTGAGAACATGCTGAAAATGTAGTGGTAAAATCAATTCTCTGCTCTCTACAAGGGTCTTGGAATTGTTGGTAGAAGCAGCAAGTATTTAAACTGCAGCAGTCACAAAGCCATCACTGTAATTCAAGATTTCACTGAGGGGGAAGAAAGGTGGTATTTTATGTGATGACTGGTGTTCTAATTAAGAAGGTACCATACTGAAAAGACCTGTTTCACAAAATTAAAGGGCACTTCTAAAAGAGTCTAGAAAATGAATTGAGTTACTTTAAAAAGCATTGTGAGACATGCCCTGAGAGCTTGAAAAGGAATTAAGGTAAAAATAAATTTATCATGCAAAGAAAGTTTGT
The DNA here is from genome assembly GCF_028885625.2 of Pongo pygmaeus. Taxonomy (NCBI): domain Eukaryota; kingdom Metazoa; phylum Chordata; class Mammalia; order Primates; family Hominidae; genus Pongo; species Pongo pygmaeus. Next base: position 78,287,760 of record NC_085930.1, read on the forward strand.
GAATTATTCGAGCCAGATGTCTGAAATTGACAATAATTTAGAAAAAAATGCCATTTTTAAAATTTTAAAAAATGTTTCAATTTCAGGTTAGTTTGTTGAAAATAAACTTCACATGTATATGAAAATTAACCAGAGGTATTATAAAAGTATTTATAATTTTAAAATATGGATATTATTTATTCACATGCATTTATGTAAAAATTTTTATATTAAAATTTGAAAATAATCAGAAAGAAGGACTGATTCACATAACACCTGGTACTAATAAAGCATTTTGATTGGCATATAAATTTGAAAGAAGAGGTATTCGAATTATAATTAAACATCTTTCATCCAAGAACATTATCACCTGCAAAGTAAATAACCATGAGCAATAATGGTTGTAGAAAGAATGCACTGTAAATCACAATGTAATAAAGTACTTCGAATTTCAATTGATCAGTGCTTCCAAAAGTAATACAAGCAGCATTTTCATTAGCCTAAATGATCTGCAGGAAAATGCTTTTAATTTTCATTTAAAACTCTTTACCATGTCTATGACCTTCAACATGTAAATGGCAAAAGACAAAACATGAAATATGATATGAAAGAAAATTGTATCCTATTATTCGTTGACATAATTTCAATTGTTAAAAGATCCACGTAAAAATAATATATCAAACTAGCTTTTAAGAAAAACCTTGTTCATCATCGTAATTGGCATATCCTCATGTCCAGTGGCATTCTCATTCTCTCCTCACTCCAGTACCCCACACCTGTCTCTGTAGCACACACTCTGATAGCCATTTGAGTAAAAGCCAAATAGATTTTACTTTCCAAAGAGAAAAAGAAATTTTCTTCTTGTGAAAATAGAAACTTGACAGGAAAACAGTGACATATAGGTAACAAATATTATTCAATATAAAATTATTATTATCCAGTAATTGTGAGGCAAGGTGTATTTACAGCTGTTTTGGCAGATTTATTTCTCTTTTAATCTGTCATTATAGCTGATCAGTGTTTTGAGTAATATTTTAAAATGCCCAGACATTGTTATTAACTTTCTTAGGTGTGATAATGACATTGTGGTTCTATAAGAAATTGAGTATACATTTTCAGGGATAGAAAGTTTGTCAGGATATCACTGAGAAGTGGATCTGTGGATCTGGTAGCAGGAAAATCTAATACTTGTTGAAAAAATAAAGCCAAAGAAGTTCAATGACTCAAATGTTGCATATGTGAAAACTACTTCAGGCCAGAACTTGTCAAGAAATATTTGAATTTGGGCCATAATCCTGAAAGATACTATCTCCAATGTTAAAATCCTGAAGGATAAAAATCCCTAAGTTCTAAAATCCTGAAAATCACAATTCCAAATGATCAAAATCCTGAAAATATAATTCTGGAAAGAAAGAATTTTTAAAATTCTTTCAAAGACATTTATTTTAATTTTTAAAAGGAGATTTATTTGAGAGACATTTAAAGACACAGCAGAATATGTCATAGGCCACTTGACACATAAAAAAGGCAATAATAATATACATATTTTTGCTGGCATAAACAGGTATACTAATATCAGTCCCATGGGTATGACAGTTATGAGCAGTCAAACCATATTCATAAAGAAATGGATTAAAAGGCAGGAGGTATAAATACATATCACTGTGGTTGGTAATTGTGTGCTCCTAGCACTGTAACTGTGGTCATCTGAAATACTGTCATTGTCTTTTGATGAGATGGATCAAAAAATATAATGGGCCACCGCTGCATATGCAGTCACCCAAAGAGCTGAGATCTCAAGAAATTCTACCTTTCACAAATGCGGAATTACAAAAGGACATCTCTTCATTTATTGAGGAAACTTCAATATTTTTACATACACACACAATGCTTACACACAGAGTAAACGTTAAGATAATTCCCTTTATAGAGTCAAATTTGCAAAAAAAAATGCATGGGATAAATTAGAACTCTCTAAAAGTCTTTATACAATTTGTACCCCAAGTATTAGAAATTATTTGAAGACAAAATACATAGCATTGCAAACTACAGAAAATAATGATGACAATTTAAAATAGTGGGAAAAAAACAAAAAAATAAAAAATTTGAAATATGAGAACATGTATTACAGAAATATATTATGGGCAATTATATGGAGGTAGTTCGTAAAAGTTGTTACCAAAAAAGTTTGTTTTTTGTTTTTTCCATTCAGCCCAATGCATTTGTTGGAAAATTTGAATTAGTGGATTGGCCATGCAATATGGCAACAGTGAATACTTCAGTGTAACAATGCATCAGTTTTCTGCATTGGCATTTCTTCTAGCTGATGAAATTCTGGGAACTTTTAATGAATTAAAATCACATTTGCCTATAGAAGCCAGCATAATTACTGATGATTGGTTCAAAATTCACTTTTAGAAGTTAGCTCAAACCTACTTTCACATCTGTCATCATGATTTGGGAATTCAATTGAAATCTATTTTCCTCTGCACTGTCCACCAAATCTTCAAACAAACATTTATAAAGTGCTTCATATTTTTTCCTAGTCATTCATACGTAAATGAGATGATAAGTTCTACAATTTCTCGATCCAACAGAGATATCACTTACATAGTTGATTTAAAAAAAGTAGGAAAAGTTTTGGAAGTGCCATCCATTAGCAAAAGTGAACGCAGCATGCACTAGCTTTTCTAAGTTAGATTTAGTAGTAAATACAAAGTCTACCTTCTTCAACAGTCAAATTCCTTACCAAGAATAGGTCGCCATTTGATGTGTTTTGTAACATTGGAGGAACCTCTATATCATCAAATGTCTTTGCTTCAGAAGGTCTCTGAGCTTTAAATTTTTTTTTAATCATCTGACAAAGGGTATTTGTTTGTTTTCTTCTTTTAGAGACAGGGTCTCTCTATGTGGCCCAGGTTGGAGGATGAAGAGCAGTGGCTATTCACAGGTGCAACCGTAGCATACTACAGCCTTGATCTGGGCTCAAGCAATTCTCCTGCCTCAGCCTCTGGAGCAGCTAGGACTACAGGCGCAAGCCACCACATTTGGCTTGAAGGGCATTTTTTGAGGGCAAGCTTGGCACTATGTGTGAATAGGCAGAAGTCACACATGATTGAATAATTTATCAGGGAAGATTTCTTGTATGTTTTGCCTGTGTTTTCTCTCCTTCTGTGATCCCAGAAACACTCAAAACATTGAGGGCAGATCTTTCCCACTTACTTCACTCAGACTCATATACTAATCTCCACTGGACCCATCCTCACAGACACACCCAAAATAATACTATATAAGGTTTCTAGGTATTCCTTAATCCAGTCAAGTTGACACTTAAAATTAAGTCCACAAATCTCCTCAACTTGGCACCTGTATACATCTCCCTCCATCATACTTAATTTCCAATAAAGAAAATAACAAAGTAATAGTTCCACCTAACATGGCGCAATTGATATGATGAAGCTACCTTGTATAACTCCAAACCCACTCATCCTTTCTCCAGAGTTCAACTTTCAAGATTTCAACATTCGGATTTTAATCTTTTGGACTGTGATGTTTAGAATTTTAGATGTTAGGAGATTTGAGGGATTTTGTCTTTCAGAAATCCAACATTTGGGACTATCTTTCAGAATTCTGAATGGTACCACATATATTCATAGTATTCATAGCATCAGTAAGTATGCCCTTGATTTGCTTTCAACATCATGTAAGAATCAATATCCAACCAGATCTAATAGGATGGACAATGAGATGAAAATAAGATAATACAATCATCTACTTTTTATGGGATAACTTTTTAATTAGATTTTTCTTAAAAAGCTGCCTGAGTTCCATGATTTCCATGTATTCAGGAGTTATTTTCACCAGTATGTTGTTCAATTCCACAGGTTAAGCCTTCTTCATTATTATTAAAAACTTTAGATATTAGAGAAGTTGCTATTCATTTCTTTTTCATCTTTTAGGATAGGCAGAGGCAGACTTGCTAAATTAAAGCTGACATCTTTAAAGGCTTGCAACAAGAATATCCCCACAACGATTATAAAAAGCCACTCAAAGTACCAATGACATTATCAACAGACATACCTTGACATGGCTTAAAAAGAATAGCTGAACAAGTTAAAACTAATGTTGTAAAAAATGCTTCATGTATTGGAGTCACTATAAAATTGTTGAATATATTCAGGGCCTTATTTAGGTAATTAATCTGTGGGCTCACTCAGACAACAAAGCTCAGCAGCGAAATCAAGCCAGGGCACGTCAAAGCCCAGGCGACAACTCTTCAATAGCAATGCCTAAGCCCTTCACACACAAGACTGAAAATGCTCCAATTACAGAGTCAATGGTTATATACACAAGAACATTTATCTGTCCATGGCAAAGTCCCACTATAGAGATTAATAATCAGGGACACAATGACCACGAGTGTTGCAAAGACCACAAAACCTGAATCACCTAGCTTGTGAAACATTTCCTATAAGTTCTCTAACCCCTCTTTTTTTAAAGCACGGCCTACTGACCATAACTGTAGATCCTAAAATACTTAGCAACTACCCAATATTCCCATGAAATTAAGTCATTCATTTAAAAAGTATGAAGAAAGAGTAGCACTTTCTAGGTCTCCAAGAACTCCTAATGGAGTCACCAGTGTGGCTCGTGCAAATGCATCAGTGACACTGGCCATCTCCCCAGCTCTCATCAACAACAATTCCATCTACAACCTCCATTCTCTAAAATGTGTATGCCCACCTTGACCAGTTGTCATGAGGCTTTTCTCACAAGTGGCAGACCATTTTTTTTTTCTTTTGGAAAATGAAACTCCCTCCAGTGAAAATATTAGAGCTCATAGCCAATCCCAGACCGATATAAAAGTCATCTTTTCCATGCCTGTGGCTTATTTCATTTGTTACTTTAGAGGTTCTTGTGAATCACATTGACCACAAAACAGAAAAACTGTTAGTACTGAAGGAAGGATGATTCCATCTTCATAGAGTTTGAAAAGAGAAAGAACATCAGCAAGAATGTCCTAAAAGCAATGAACTCTTTGCTATTCTCGGACCTGGGAATTATCCACTTTCAACCCTTGGAACTGAAGCCCTTGTAACTGAAGGGCGATCACAGTTGGGAGAGCATGTAAATTTAATATGGACATTCTCCTGAGAAAACAGCTGGAAGAGGTTAGAGGTGACTTATTTACTTTCATTTCATCGTAAATATTACTCGTTATTCTCATTTAAAGCTTTAAATCCTAGCTGTTTAGCTTTGGCCCCAGTTGGCAGGCTGCCACATAGCTTCCCCTCTACCACCCAGCCCTAGGTCACCTAGGCTCACATGCAGCCACAGAGACTGCAAGGGTCACCACCTCCTGCGCTGATGTGTCCACCACATCCATTGCAGTCCATTGGGAAGTACTAGCATCCAGGCTGCAGCCTGCTAGAGGGAGTGCCTAAGGAACTTGTCCTAACTCTCCTTGACCAAGGGCAGCCACCCAGGAGGAAGAAGATACATTTAATAACAAAAAAATTATTAGAGTCCAATAAATGTAAAAAGTTTTCATATTTACTGTAGTTTTTTAGAGAGGATTAAAGTTTTAGTTCACTGAAAAAGATTTGAATGCATTGTTTGACAAAGAAGGAAGTTTTGGGATGAAGAAGAGGAAAGACAGGTGGGAAGGAAGAAAGGAATGATAATTTTCTTCGAATTCTTTAACAAATTTCTTTTTTTACTACTTACTAAGATATGAATTGTTCATTAAAAAGGATGTATGTGTTTGCATGCTTCAAAGAATAATGACCAAAACACGCATTCATGTCCTTACCATCTTATTTAAGAAATAAAGCATCAACAACTTTGAAGCCCACTCTGCTCCTTCCCCACTCGCTTTCCTCTACCTCATTCTTCTATGACAGAGAGAAACACTGCAACATTTTGTGTCTATCACTTTCTTTCCTTTTAAAACATTATCGAGTCACTGATATAGTATACATACTGAAATATATTGCTTAGGTTTGCAATTTATGCAAAACATTTTTTGAAGTTTACATATAAGACAGCATGATATATGCATATTTTTACCACTTGCTTCTTTTCACTGAAATTAAATTTGTGAGACCTATCCATGTTGATGCCTGTAGACTGTGTTCATTCACTTGTATTGTGATACTGTATTCCATTTTGTGAATATGTCACAGTTTATATGAAAATTTTACTGCAGATGTATGTTTGGATTATTTCTCAAACAAGGACTACAAAAAGGACATCTATGAAGGTTCTTGTGCATGTTTTCTGGTACACATACGCAAGAGATTCCTCAGTGTTTGTGCTAAGAAATGAAATTGCTGGCTCTGAGGGTGCATGCATTATTGCTTTACTGGATAATTTCAAATTGCTTGACAAGTAAATTTTGAATATGCACAATTTGAGTATGAGTGTTCTTTGTTCCTCATTTTTATCTATACTAATACTGTCATATTTTACAACTTTTGGCATGTTTGCCAATCTTGAGGATATAAAATGTAACATTACTGTTTTAATTTGCATTACAGTTATTACTAAGATCAACCATGTGTTTAAATCATTATTGGTAATTCATGTTGTCTGTTATGTATGCTTTTAAATCTTCTTCCTTTTTGATTTGTCAGAGAATTTTTATTTGTTTATTTTTACTTATTTATTGATTGATTTTTAGAGATGAAGTCTTGCTCTGTCACCCAGACTGTGAGTAGTTGCATGATCAGAGCTAACTGCAGCCATGAACCCGTGGGCTCAAAAGATCCTCCCACCTCAGCCTTACAAGTAGGGCAGGGGAATACAAGTACGTGTGACTATGCCCAACTGAGAAGTTTTTAAATACATGATTCATTTTGCATGTTTTTATTATATATATATCATGTGTATTTTACATACACACACATATATGTGTATTTATACATAGTCACAAATATCTTATCCCAGTGTGTTGGCTACTATTTGTATTTGCTTTATAGCACATTTTTTAAAAATTGTGGTACGAACAATTAACACCAGATCTGCCCTCCTAACAAATTTTTACCTGCACAAGACAGTATTGTTTACCATAGGTACAATGTTGTATGGCAGATCACTAGAGATTATTGTCTTGCTTGACTAAAATTTTATGCCCTTTCATTAGTAACATCCCATTTTCCCCTTTTCTCCAGCCCCTGGAAATCACCATTCTATTCTTTGATTTTATGAACTTGACTGTTTAAATACTTCATACAGTTAAATCACGCAGTATTTGTCTTTCTGTGACTGGCCAATTTTACTTAGTATAATGTCCTCAAGGTTCATACATGTTATCACTTATTGCAGAATTTCCTTCTTTTTCAAGGCTGAATAATATCCCATTGCATATGTGTACAACACATTTTTTAAAAATCCATTCATTTCTGACATTTACATTGTTTTCATTTCTTGGCTATTGTAAATAGTGCTGTTATGAGTATGAGAGTACTAAGTCTTCTTTGAGGTGCTGATTTTAATTATTTTGGATAAATACCTAAAAATGGAATTGCCAGGTTATATGGTTCTATTTAATTTTTGAGGAAACTCCACACTGTTTTCCATAGTGACTCTACTATTTTACATTTTACCAAGAGTGGAGCAAATAGGGTTCCAATCTCTCTACATCCTCTCTAACTCTTGTCTTCTGTTGCCTTTTTATAATAGCCATCTTGACAAGTGTGAGGTGATATCTCATTGTGATTTTGATTTGCATTTCCCTGACATTAGTAATGTTGGGCATTATTTCATATAACTCTGTAAGTCTTATTTGGATAAATATTTGTTCAAGTCCTTAGCCCATTTTTCAATTGGCTTGTTAGCTTTTGTGCTATTGAGCTGTGTAGGACTTCCTTATATATTTTGGATATTAACCGCCAATCAGATATATGGTTTGCAAATATTTTCTTCCATTTTATAGGTTGCCTTTTCACTCTGCTGATTGTCACCTTTGCTGTGCATAAGCTTTTTAGTATGATATAGTACCACTTGATTATTTTTGCTTTTGTTGCCTGAACTTTTGGTGTCAGAATTAAGAAATCATTCCCAAGACCAATGTCATGAAGACTTTGTGTTTTCTTCTATGAAGTTTATAGTTTCAGTCTTATATTTATGTCTTTGATGCATTTTGAGTTGATTTTTATGTCTGGTGTAAAATAAAGTGTCTAATTTCATTCTTTTGCATGTGGATATCCAGTTTTCCTAACACAATTTGTTGAAGGGACTATCATTTCCCTATTAGATATTCTTAGATCCCTTGATGAAGATCAGATGACCTTATGTGTGTTGATTTGTTCCTGGGCTCACGATTCTGTTCCATTAGTCTGTATGTCAGTACTGTAACATCTTGTTTACTTTAGCTTTGTAATATATATTGAAATTAGGAAATGTGATGCCTCCATCTCTGTTCTACTTTCTCTGGATTGATTTGGCTTTTGTGGTTCCATATGAATTTTATTTTGTTTTTTCTTAGTTTGTTTTTCTTAACCATTTGTGCTGCCTAGAACCTCCATTTTACAGTGAATGAAAATGTTAGTAATATGCATCTTTGTCTTGATCTTGATTTTTAATGTGAATGCTTTATGCTTCCTCTTTGAAGATGATGCTTTTTCATGGATAACTTTAGTAAGAATTTGTTTAAATTCACTATATAAAAGATATTTTAATCATAAATGGTCATTAAATTTCATTCAATTATTTTTAAATCTATTGACATGGTTATCTTATTTTTCTTTTTTCGTTATGGAATTTCGAGAAATAGATAATGCAGAATTAACCTTGTATTACTGGATAAAATTTAAATTGGTCAAGATGTATACCCTCTTTATATATTTCTGAATTCAGTTATTGAAAATTTTTGTATCTGTGCTGAAAATTAGATTCTGGATAATTTGTTTTCCTCATATAGAATTTTTTGTTATTATAATTATTTGTCACATTGATTTTGTTTATCAAGGCTAATGTAACATTCTAAAAGAGTGGAAATCTTGATTCTCTGAAAAAAGAATTGTATAAAATTGGAATTATCTCCTCGTTGACTATTTGGTAAAAGTTACCTAAAAAAACTAAACCTGATGTTTCTTTTATGATAATTTTTTAAATAGTTAATTCTATTTTTTTTTCATTTCTCCCTGAATGAGTTTTGGCTATATAAGAATATACACTTAGCCCTCCATATCAGTAAGTTATACATCCCGTGGATTCAACCAACCTCAAATCAAAAATATTAAAAAAAATACAAACAAAGAAACAAAACAGTATAACAACTATTTACATAGCATTTATATCATATTAAGTATTACAAGTAACCTAGAAGTGATTAAAAATATACAGAAGACTCCTCTGTGAAGCCCTCCCTGATTCTCCCAGGCAGAATTAGTGACACTGTCAGCACTTTGAAAAGAACAAACCTGCACGTTGTGCACTTGTACCCTAGAACTTAAAGTATAATAATAATTTTAAAAGGCCCCTATTCTAAAAAAAAAAAAAAAAAGAAAAGAAAAGACCCCTCTATATGCCACTTGGCATTTGATTTCTATGTCTACTTGTATATCTCTCAGTAGCCTGCAAGTAATTTAAGAGCAAAAGCTGGCTTATTCAATCAAAAATCCCCACCATTCATCACAATGCCTGGAACACAGTAGGGCTTAATAACCACTGACAGAATGAATAACTAAATCTTTTCCATTTTACTGTGGTTTCTGCTATCTAAAATATAATCCAAAATATAATTTTTATGTGTCTGCTGTTGTTATTCTACATGCCTGAGCTATAATTGGAGCTCAATAAATATTTGCTGACTAAAAAAATACACACACACAAACACACATACAAACACACAGGGGGGTGTGTGTACACTATATGCAAATACTATGCCATTTTATATGAGGGACTTGAATATCTGGATTTTGGTGTGTGTTGGGATTGCTGGAACTTAACCCCTGTAGATACCAAGGCACGACTATAGTTTTTGGTCATGCTTCCCTTTCAATAATGCTTGCAAATGTATTGGTGTAATATGTGAAGAATTGAGAAGGATCTGACACTTTACCTAACTTCCAAGATAAAAAGTTAGCCAACCAAACTTTCATAGATTCCAGCAGAGTACATAATAACTGAATCAGAGACAAAGACAGATTTTTTTTTTTATCACAGCAATAGCAAAAGTCAGAATATCAGCATTTTTGTGCTGGCTTCCCAAACCCCAATTCTCACAGGGCAAACATAAGGGCCAGGTGACACCTATTCAAGAAGTGGGTTACAATATAAAAAACAAATTCTGAATTTAAAAACCCAAATATTTTGTAATGAGCAAAGAATGCCTGACCTTTGTATGAGTGAGAGACATTATCTCCATCTTCCAAAGCTGTAAGCAAAGCCATATTTTGCCTTGAAGAGAAAAGCTTTCTCTCTCTAAATTTGTTTGCTATGAATCATCATACATCCTTGAAAGATTGTATGTACTTCTGGTTTCAGCTGTAACATGTAGAGGACTTCAAAGTCATGACAATCATTCTCACAAGAAAAAAGCTGATCAGGCTAAAAGTCAATGACTTTTCTTGGACCTATCAGAAAATTGAGGCTATTAGGCAAACCATCACCCTGAAATACAGAAAGACAGATGAGCACAGTATCTCACAGCTTATCGGGAGAGAAGTCACTAGAATCAATAAGCAGTAGGAACAATTAAATTGCACTGTGATGAATTGATGGAGGCCAATCAGAGGTTAGCTTGAGAGTTAGGAAATTCTGGGGGCCCAATATTAAGGGATCATCATACTTTCATATGTTTCACCTCCAGAAACACATTCTCACTGTACAGATTGGAGAAAAATTTCCTTATGTTTTGAGCAGAAGGAAAAGTAACCATTTGAAATACTCCCAGGGGAAAAGTAATTGGTTTAAAAGTTTAAAATACTTACAGAGCATTTTCCATAATAAAAACCTATCCTCTATGAAAAAATCACTTTACTAGAGCCTTATCAGGCCTGGGAGAAGGACAGTCAGAAAACTCTAGCCACCTCTAGCCTCCCTGTCTTACATGAAGGAAGAAAATTTAAAAGGCAAGGAAAGTCTTTCAAAGTTCACAAGACATGTCAGAAACAAGGCAACCAGAATGAGACCGGAGTGAAAGTTTTAGAGTTGAGAGAAAAAAATCCTACCAACTTAGAAGTTTTTATTCAGCAAAATCATTTTCCAAAGGAAAGAAAAACAAAGACTTCTTTTTTAACCACAAATAAAAACTGAAGGTCGGGGAATTTGTTATAAGGTGATCTGCCTTACAAGAAATGTTAAAAGAAGTTAGAGAGAAGGAAAATGATATAGGTTACAAACTGAGATCTGCATAAAGACAGGGAGAACAATGGGGCAGAAACAAACGAAGAGAAAAAACAAAATATTTTCTTTTTATTTAAATTGATCTAATCATTTATTTCAAAGTAATACTAGTAAAAATTTATTGGGTAATTATAAGATATGTAAAAGTAAAATAAATGAAACAGTGTTACAAAACAAGAAGGAAGGATTAAGAATATTCTGTTAGGAGATACTTGCATTACATGTGAGTAGTATAGTTTTATTTTAGAGTGGCCTTAGATTAGTTACAAGTGTATAATGCAGACTTTAGGGAAAACAATAACATTTTTTAGAAAAAATTATATTGATATGCTGATAAAGAAAAAGAAATCACAAAAAATAAATACTCTATTAAAACCAGAGAAGGCATAAGTAGAAGGGAAGTTTTAAAAAAGAAAAGAAACAAAGAACAAGTACAACAAACAGAAAATGGTTACAAACAAGGTATTAATCCAACTATACAAATAACACTTTAAATGTGAATGATTCAAATACTCTAATTAAAAGACAGACTGCCCTCGCAAACAGCAAAACCCCACTATATGTTTTCTATATAAGACCCATTTTGAATATAAAGACACAGAGGGACCAAAATAAAGAGATGAATAAAGATATATCATACTAACAATAATCGAAAGAAAGCTGGAGTAGCTCTATTAATTTTATAGAAAGCAGACTTCAGAGTAATGAAACTATCAGGGATAAAGAGTAGCATTACATAATGACAAGGAGGTCAATTCCCTAAAGACAAAATAATCCTTAATACATGCATGCGTAACAACAAAGTATCAAAGTATGTGTGGCAAAAAAATAATAGAACTTCAAGAAGAAATAGACAAACCCACTATTATAGTTAAAGACATCAACACCCCTCTATCAGTAATTGACAGATCCAGCAGGCAAAACACAGGTAAGGACAGCATCATTAGTAAATTGGATCTAATTGTCATCTAAGGAATAAATCATCCAACAACAGCAGAGTTCACACTCTGCTCAAGTTAACATGGAACATTCACCAAGATAGACCAGATGCTGTTTCATAAAACATATCTTAACAAATTTAAAAGATAAGACACTCAGAACCCAGTAGAATTGAAATAGAAACCAATAACAGAAAGATAGCTAGAAAAATCCTAAAATATTTGGAGATTAAATACATTTTAAAATAACACATAGGAAAAAAAGGGGGGTCTCTAGTGTAATTAAAAATATTTTGAAGTAAATGAAATACTACTTTTCAAGATTTGTGGGACGTAGTAAAAGCAGTGTTTACACAATAATTTATAGCATTGAATGTGTATTTTAGAAAAGATTAAAGATATAAACTGATAATCTAAGCTTCTACCTTAAGAAACTAGAGAAAAAGAGAGCAATATAGTCTTGCAGAAGAAAAGAAGTAATAAAAATCAGTGCAGAAATCAATGAAATTTCAAATAGGAAATGAACAGAGAAAATCAGTGAAACCAAAAGCTAGTTCTTTGAAAAGCTGAATGAAAATGATAAACCCACAGACAGGCTAGCCAAGAAAAAAGGAAGGAAGACACAAATTATAAATCACAGATGTCAAAAACAAAAGAGTGGTCATCAATACCAATCTCATGGACATTAAAATGATAAATATGAACAATTGTATTCCCACAAATTCGATAAGTTATAGAAAATGGGCCAATTCCTTGAAAGATATAAACTATCAAACCCATGCAAGGAGAAATGCAAAATTTCAATAGGCCTATATCTGTTTTTCAAAAACTTAATAATTAGTAACCTTCCAAAAAAGAAAGTACTAGGCCCAGATAATTACACTGGTGAATATTACCAAACATTTAAGAAAGAAATATACCATTCTCTACAATCTTTCAGAATATAGGAGAAAATGGAACACTTTCTAATTTTATGAGACCAGCATTACTCTGATACCAAAACTAGACAAACATTCCAAGAAAGGAAAATGACAGTCATACATCTCTCATGAGCATAATTGCAAAATTGGTCAACAAAATACTTATAAATTGAATCCAATAATTTATAAAAATAATTGTATCCATAACAAAGTAGGATTTATTTCAGACATGCAAGGCTGGTTCAACATTTTAAAAATCACCTAGTGTTATCTACTTCAGCAGGTGAAGGAAGAAAAAATCATACAATCACATCAATAGAAGCAGAAAAAGCCTTTGAGACAATCCAACATTGACTCATGATATTAAAAACTACCAACAAATTAGAAATATAAAGGAAATTCTTTAACTTGATAAAGAACACCTATGGCTAAGCTCATACTCAATGGTGAGAAATCAGATGCATTCCCCTTATAATCAGGAACAGAAAGTTTTTTCCTTGTCAGCACTTTTATTCAAAATTAATAGGTGTCCTAGTTACTACAACAAGAAATGTGTTCAGTTTGGGAAGGAATAAATAAAATTGTCTTTTTTTCCACAAATGATATGATTGTCTATGTAGAAAATCCAGACAAAATTTAAAAAAAAACCCTCCTGGAACCAATAAGCAATTATAGCAAGATTTCAGGATACGAGATTAACATACAAAATGAATTGCTTTCCTATGTACAATAAAAGGACAATTAAAATTTGAAATTTAAAAACACAAGAACATTTGCATTAACACTCCTAAAATGAAATACTTAGGCATGAATCAAGCAAAATATGTACAGAATCTATGTGAGGAAAAAGTACAAAACCCAGATGAAATAAATTCAAGATCTATGTGTGTGGAGATATATTTTATGTTTACAGATAGGAAGACTCAGTAGTGTTAGGATCCCAGTTCTCCCCAACTTCTCTTACTGATTCAACTCAATCTCATTCAAAATCCCAGCAAATGATTTTGTTGATATTGACAGAGTGATTCCAAAGCTCACATGAAAAGGCAACAGATCCAGCATAGCCAACACAATACAGAAGAACAACAAAGTCAGAGGACTGACACTACCTAACTTCAAGATTTATGTAAAGCTATAGTAATCAAGACACTGTGATACTGATAAAATAATAGACAAATATGTCAATGGAACAGAATAGAGAGCCCAGAATTAGACCCACACAAGTATCAACTGATCTTTGACAGCGGAACAAAGGCAATTAGATGGAGAATAGGTAGTCTTTTCAACAAATGGTGCTGAAATAATTGGACATCTATAGGCAAAAAACAAAACAAAACAAATCTAAACACAGATTTTCCTGCTTTGACAAAAATTAACTCAAAATGGATTATAGACTTAAATGTAAAATGCAAAACTGTAAAACTAATACAAGATAACATAGCAGAAAATAATATTTGACATAGGACTAATATCTACAATGCATAAAGAATTCTCAAAAGTCAGGGTTAAAAAAACTAACAATCTGATTAGAAAATGAGCAAAAGACATGACCAGACAATTCACTGATGAGGGTATACAAATGGCGAATAACCACTTAAAAAGATGTTCAATCTCTTTACCATTAAGAAAATGCAAATTAATACCACAAAGAAATATCAGTACTCATCTATCACAAAAGCTAAAATAAAAACTAGTGATAATACCAAATGCTGGCAAGAATGGGAACAACAGAAATTCTCATTCATTGCTGGTGAAAATACAAAATGGTATAGCTACTTGAAAGACAGTTTGTCAATTGGTTACAAAGCTAAATACGTTCTTAACATATAATATAGTAATTGTGTGTGCTCCTAGATATTTACCCAATTAGTGGAAAATTTATATCCACACAAAAATGTGCATATGAATATTTATAGCAACTTTATCTGTAAATGCCCCCAACTGAAAGCAAACAAGATAACTTTTCAATACATGAATGGATACACAAACTGTTGTACATCCACACAATAGAAGATTATTCAGCCATCAAATGAAATGAGCTATCAAGTCATGAAAAGACCTGTAGAAACTTTAAATGCATATTGCTAAGTGAAAGGCACCAGTCTGTGTGAATACAACTATATGAAATTCTGGAAAAGCTAAAACTATAGAAATAGCAAAAAGTCAGTGATTTTCAGGAATTTGATGGAAGGCTGGGGATGAATTGATGAAGTACAGATAATAGGGCAGTGAAACTATTCTGTATATTCCATGACATGCATTTTTCAGAATCCACAGAACTGTACATCACAAAGAATGAAACCATGTAAACTGTAGACTTTAGTTAATAATAATGGATTAATATTGGTTTGTTAATTGTAAGAAATGTATCACTCTAATGCAAGATGTTAATAATAAATTATGAAGAGGGAGGGAAAGCATGCGTGGAGCCCCCGAACTATCCATTCAATTTTGCTGTAAAGCTAAAACTGTTCTAAAAAATAAAGATAGGCAGGAACAAAAACTATCTGTTACTCGCAATATATATAGAATGTAAGAGGCCTGTTAACCATAGTACTATAATATAATGATATAATATCTTATCTTACATTGATCACTTAATTATCGATGCATTTGTACATATAAACTTTCTCTTTATTCTGGATATCGTTTATTTCTTCCTCTTTTTTTCTTTCTTTCTTGATTAATATCCTATAAATTTTGTTAACTGTGTCAAACATTTCAAAGGACAGCTTTTGTTTTTGCATTTACTCTCTAGATTGCCTTCTATTTCTCAGTAACTTCTGCTCTTTAAGATTATGCTGGTATTGTTCCTTTGTGTTTTTTTTTTCTATAAATATGAGTGGTTAATTTATTTACTGCAGTATTTTTCTTTGTTAATATAAGCATTAAAACAGTAATTTTAATCCAAGTACTGCTTTAGTTACGTCACAAGTTTTTATATATTTTATTATTCAGTTTTAATTAATTTCTAAAAATTTAGTGCAATCTTGAATATTTAAACCCCTGAAATTAAACACTTTTTGAAATTGTTTTATGTAGTCAATGTTTGCTGATATTTACTCAGACTTTTCTTATTTTACTTCGCATTCTTTTATGTATCTCACCCCTTTCCTATGAATTATTCCCTTTCTACTGAAATGTATTCTTTAAAAGTTGCTTCAGCAAGGGTCTATTGGTAGTATTTTTTAGTATGGTTTATCTGAAGACGTTATTTTGCACTAGTTCTTAATGGAGGCTTTCACTAGATATGGAATTAGAAGTTGACAGTTATTTTCTCTCATCACCATGACATTACTCCACTGTTTTCTACCTTTCAATTTTGCTTGTAAAAAGCAAATTGTCTGTTAATTTTAGCTTTTTTAAAAAGTCATCTGTCTCTGTTAACGAGATCCTTTAAAACTTTTTTTTTCTTCTGGTCATTAGGTTTCTGCAGGTTCCTTCTGATTTGTCTAGGTATGGATTTACTTTTATTTATCCTGCTTAATATTTTGAGACTTTGGGAATTTAAGAATTTATATCTCTTTATCTAATTTTGGTCTTCTTGACAATTTCTCTTTCAGTATGGTTTTACTATCATTTCTTCCTTCTGGAACTCCAATTGACCATCTTGGAAATTGTTATTATTCTGTACTCTAGGTTTCAACCTCCTTTCCATGTTTTACATTTTTTATCACTAAAATTTATCCTGGGTAATTCAGATCTATTTGCTGGTTAAAAAATTGTTTATCTAACTGTGTTAAATGTGATAGATATTCACTGAGTTTTGTGTTTTATTATATTTTAATTTCTTTTCCTTCCTTCCTTCCTTCCTTCTTCCCTTCCTTCTCTCCTTCCTTCTCTCCTTCCTTCCTTCCTTCAAACATCCCTGGTGATTTTTCTTAGTGTAAGATTTACTTTTTAGATATTATCTTTTACATCTTTAAAAATATTAAACATGATTATTTTATAGTCTGTATTTAACATTCAATCAGCTACACTTTTTGTGGGACTGATCCAATTGTTTCTGCTGATTTTCAGAATGGCTCATTTCCTTGTTTTTTACTTACCTATTTATTTGTGAACTCATATTTGTTGGAAGTCTATCTGCAGGTTGTTTAGAAGGTTGGGTTAATAATGATGTATTCTTTTTTTTTTTTTTCTTTTTTAATTAAGATGGAGTCTCACTCTGTCTCCCAGGCTGGAGTGTAGTGGCATGATCTTGGCTCACTGCAACCTCCACCTCCCGGGTTCAAGTGATTATTCTGCCTCAGTCTCCCAAGTGGCTGGGACTACAGGTGCACGCCACCATGCCCGGCTACATTTTTTGTGTGTTTTTAGTACAGACGGGGTTTTGTCATGTTGGCTAGCTGGTCTCAAACTCCTGGCCTCAAATGATCCACGCACTTTGGCCTCCCAAAGTGCTGGGATTACAGACGTGAGCCACCACGGCCAGCCGGTGCATTCTTTTAGAAACAATTTGTGTTTGCTTCTGTTAGGTATTCATGACTTTTAGTCCGTAACTACTTAAAACTAAATTTCTGCTTGGGTTTTCACAACTAATATGCATATCCAGAAATATACATGCTTCCTGATTTTTCTTTAGGAATTGGCAGAGAAGACATTGCCAAGATAGGCACAAATATATATTCATAATCTGTTGGGAGACAAGATATTTTCTAGTTTACTCTCTGAGTACATCATCTTCATAACGACATATTTTTCTGTAGGAGTCTGTCTTTGTTCCTATTTTCTGTGATTGTGGCCCATTAAAACCCAGGCTTGAGATCATTCATAAACAGATGACACTTCCTCAGTGCTCACTTACTCTGTTTTCTTGTCATTTCTGGTCTCTGAGTAGTCACTTTATTGTCAGCTTATCTATGCATGAAAAAAATACCTTTATATAACATTTTATCTAGTATATTTTGGCATTCTGTACCAAAAGAAATTTATAAAACAATCTAATCTCCCATATTGGTATAAATGAAATGACATCCTACATTTTCATGGACAATAAATACTGCCATTTGAAAGAGATATTAAACTTTTTTCTGGTTATTCCATAGGATCAGTCTAAGGCAGTTATAAGAAATAACACTTTTTAACTAAAAAAATCAAGATGCAGAAAATTATGTATAATTTAATGTCATTTTTATAGAATAGTAACCAATGCATGCACACACAGGTAGACACAAAAATACACACCTATATATGTGTGTATATATGTACATATATGAACACACGAATATACATATACATACACTTGTATGTGTGTATCTAAATGTCTGTATACAGTTAAATTGAGCATGTGTGTGTCTTAGTCTGTACTGTTGTAACAAAATACCAAATGCTGGGTAATTTATAAGTAATAGAAATATATCTCTCAAGTTCTGGAGGCTGAGAAGTCCAAGATCAAGGTACCAGCATGTGGTGTCTGGTGATGGCCTTCTTGCTGCATCCTCACA
Source organism: Pongo pygmaeus (assembly GCF_028885625.2). Classification (NCBI taxonomy): domain Eukaryota; kingdom Metazoa; phylum Chordata; class Mammalia; order Primates; family Hominidae; genus Pongo; species Pongo pygmaeus. The sequence goes on from NC_085930.1 coordinate 78,306,396, forward strand.
TGGCAGAAGGAGCAAACATTTCCTCATGGTGGAAGGTGAAAGGGCAGAAAAGGGGCCTATTGCTATGTAAAGCCTCTTTTTAAAGTGCTTTAGGGGCTTAAGCTCATCATGGCGGACAGGAGGCAGGACTAGATTGCAGCTCAGGCTTAGAGGAACAGAGCAGCGTGCGGGGGCTTGCATTGTGAATTTTAGCTTCACATTGACTGCAAAAATAAACCAGAAATCCCAAGAGGACCCATAGGCCCTCTGAAGGAAGCAGACTGATCTTGAAGGACCCGAGAGACACCCCAAATACTGTGAGTGCCCCAACAGCAGAAATGGGAAAGGAAGAGCTTCCTTCCCAGAACACACACCTACACTGGAAAAACTGAAGGTCAGTTTGCAAGAGAAGTTTCTGATCTTACCTGGAGCCAAGTCAATTTAGACAGCCAAGTGAAATACAGGGGTAGAGGAAGGAACAGCAAGGCCCTGAGAGCTCACTGTGTCCCTAAGCAGACCATTCCTGCCTGGCACCACAGGGATCCACTGGGAGGGCAGCCAGAGGTGCAGGGGGTGGCGGGAGGGAAATCTCCAGCTGAACTTTGTAACAATTGAATGGACCAGAACTCCCGGCCAGAAATCAGGGCAGGGCACAAATACGGTGTGCAGACTCCACAGTGGGGGAAGAACAAAGCTCCTTTCTTTCACAGCTGGGAGGCAGGTAGCCGGGAGCAAGTTCTCAAGACCAGCTTGCCTACCACCTGGAAACAGATGCAGGGCTGTTAGGGAGGACAAGGTGGGTGTGAGACCAGCCCTTTGTTTTGCATGGGAGCTGCGTGAGGCCTGTGACTGCCAGCTTTCCCCTAATTCCCTGAAAACCTGCATGACTCAGCAAAGGCAGCCATAATTCTCCTAGGTACACAATTCCATTGACCTGGGCACCTCACCTCCATCTTCACAGCAGTCACATCAAGACCCACCCAAGGAAAGTCTGAGCTCAGACACGCCTAGCCCTTCCCCCACCTGATGGTCCTTCCCTACCCACCCTGGTAGCTGAAGACAAAGGGCATATAATCTTGGGAGTTCTAGGGACTCAACCACCACCAGTTCCTCTCCATACTACCATAGATGATTCTCTCGGGAAAGCACCATCTCCCAGTAGGAGGCCAACCAGCACAAAAATAGAGCATTAAACCACCAAAGTTAAGAGCCCTTATGGAGTCCATTGCACCCCTGTGCACCTCCACTGGAACAGGCACTGGTATCCATGGCTGAGAGATCATAGACAGTTCACATCGGACTCTGCAGAGAGCCCCAGTACCAGCCCAGAACCGGGTAGACTCACTGCGTGGCTAGAACCAGAAGAGAGACAACAATCACTGCAGTTCAGCTCACAGGAAGCCACATCCATAGGAAAAAGGGGAGAGTACTACATCAAGGGAACACCCCATGGGACAAAAGAATTTGAACAACAGCCTTAAGTCCCAAACCTTCCCTCTGACAGAACCTACCCAAATGAGAAGGAACCAGTAAACCAACCCTGGTAATATGACAAAACAAGGCTCTTTAAAATCCCCCAAAAATCACACTAGCTCACCAGCAAAGGATCCAAACCAAGAAGAAATCCCTGATTTACCTGAAAAAGAATTCAGGAGGTTAGTTATTAAAGTAATCAGGGAGGCACCAGGAAAAGGCAAAGCCCAATGCAAGAATCCAAAAAACAATACACGAGGTGAAGGGAAAAATATTCAGGGAAATAAGCTTAAAGAGAAAACAACTAAAAATGCATGAAATATTGGACACAAACGCGAAATGCTCCAGAAAGTCTCAGCAATATAACTTAACAAGTAGAAGAAAGAAATTCAGAGCTCAAAGACAAGGTCTTCGATTTAACCCAATCCAACAGAAACAAACAAAAAAGAATAAGAAAATATGAACAAAGCCTAAAAGAAATCTGGGAATATGTTAAATGACCAAATCAAAGAATAATCCATGTTCCTGAAGGAGAAGAGAATTCTAAAAGTTTGGAAAACATACTTGGGGGAATAATAGAGGAACACTTCCCCAGACTTGCTAGAGATCTAGACATCCAAATATAAGAAACACAAAGAACACCTGGAAAATTCATCATAAAAAGATCATCACCTAGGCTCATTGTCATCAGGTTATCCAAAGTTAAGATGAAGGAAAGAATCTTAAGAGCTGTGAGACAGAAGCACTGGGTAACCTATAAAGGAAAATCTATCAAATTAACAGCAGATTTCTCAGCAGAAACCCTATAAGCTAGAAGGGATTGGGGCCCTATCTTCAGCCTCCTCAAACAAAACAATTATCAGCCAAGAATTTTGTATCCAGTGAAACTAAGCATCATTTAGGAAGGAAAGATACATTCTTTTTCAGACAAACAAATGCTGAGAGAATTTGCCACTATCAAGCCACGACTACAAGAACTGCTAAAAGGAGCTCTAAAGCTTGAAACAAATCCTGGAAACACATCAAAACAGAACTTCTTTAAAGCATAAATCACACCACATCTATAAAATAAAAATCCAAGTTAAAAAGCAAAAACAAAAAACAAAAACAAAGTACACAGACTGCAAATAGCATAATGAATGCAATGGTACCTAGCATCCCAATACTAACATTGAATGTAAATGGCCTAAATGCTCTACTTAAAAGATATGGAACCACAGAAAGGATAAGAACTCATGAACCAACTATCTACTGCCTTCAGGAGACTCACCTAACACAAGGAATCACATAAACTTAAAGTACAGGGGTGGAAAAAGGCATTTCATGCAAATGGACATGAAATGTGAGTGGGGTAGCTATTCTTATATCAGACAAAACAAACTTTAAAGCAACGGCAGTTGAAAGAGACAAAGAGGGTTGTTACATAATGGTAAAAGGCCTTGTCCAACAGGAAAACATCACAGTCCTAAACATATATGCACCCAACACTGGAACTCCCAAATTTATAAAACAATCACTAATAGACCTAAGAAATGAGATAGACAGCAACACAATAATAGTGAGGGACTTCAGCACTCCACAGACAACACTAGACAGGTCATCAAGACAGAAAGTCAACAAAGAAACAATGGATTTAAACTAAACCTTGGAACAAATGGACTTAACAAATATGTACAGAACATTTCATTGAACAACTGAAGAATACACATTCTATTCAACAGCATATGGAACTTTCTCCAAGACAGACCATATGATAGGCCATAAAATGAGCCTCAATAAATTTAAGAAAATTGAAATTACATCAAGCACTCTCTCAGACCACAGTGGAATAAACCTGGAAATTAACCCCAAAAGTAACCTTCAAAATTATGCAAATACATGGAAATTAAATAACCTACTCCTGAATGAGCATTGGGTCAAAAATGAAATCAAGATGGAAATTTAAAAATTCTTCAAACTGAACGACAGCAGTGACACAACCTATCAAAACCTCTGGGATACATACAGCAAAGGCAGTGCTAAGAGGAAAGTTCATAGCCCTAAACACCTAAATCAAAAAGACCAAACATCATTCTTAGCAAACTATCGTAAGGACAGAAAACCAAACACTACATGTTCTCATTCATAGGTGGGAATTGAATAATGAGAATACTTGGACACAGGAAGGAGAACATCACACACTGGGGCCTGTCGTGGGGTGGGGGGGTGGGGAATAGCATTAGGAGATATACCTAATGTAAAGGACGAGTTAATGGGTGCAGCACACCAACATGGCACATGTATACATATGTAACAAACCTGCACATTGTGCACATGTACCCTAGAAGTTAAAATATAATAATAAAAAAATAAATAAATACAAAACTAAAAAAAAAAAAAGACCAAAAAAGCACAAATTGACAATTTAAGGTCACACCTCAAGGAACTGGGGAAACAAAAACAAACCAAACCCAAACCCAGCAAAGGAAAGGAAATAGCCAAGCTCAGAGCAAAACTAAACAAAATTTAAACAACAAAAAAATAAAAGATAAATGAAACAAAAAGCTGATTCTTTGAAAAGATAAATAAAATTGATAGATCGTTAGCAAATTAACCAAAAAAGAAGAGAGAAAATCCAAATAACCTCACTAACGATGAAAACAGGAGGTACTACAACTGACACCCCTGAAATACAAAAGATCATTCAAGGCTGCTAGGAACATGTTTATCCACGTAAACTGGAAAACCTAGAAGAGACAGATAAAGTCCTGGAAAAATACAACCCTCCTATCTTAAATCAGGAAGAATTAGATACCCAGAACAGACCAATAACAACCAGGGAGATTGAAATCATAATTTAAAAATTACCAAGAAAAAAAAGCCCAGGACCAGATGGAGTCACAGCGGAATTCTACTACATATTCAAAGGAGAATTCGTATCAACCTTTTCAGCACTATTACACAAGATAGAGAAAGAAAGACCCTCCCTAATTTATTCTATGAAGCCAGCATCACCCTAATGCCAAAAACAGGAAAGGGAATATCCAGAAAAGAAAACTACAGACCGATATCCCTGATGAACATAGATGCTAATATCCTTAACAAAATACTAGCTAACCAAGTCCAACAACATATCAAAAAGATAATCCACCGTGATCAAGTGGGTTTCATACCAGGGATACAGGGATGATTTAACATACTCAAATCAATAAATGTGATACATCACATAAACAGAATTAAAAACAAAAATCACATGATCATCTAAATAGATGAAAAAAAAGCATTTGACAATATCCAACATCTCCTTATGATTAAAATTCTCAGCAAAATCAGCATACAAGGGAAACACCTCAGTGTAATACAAGCCATCTATGACAAACCCACAACCAACATAATTCTGAATGGGGAAGAGTTGAAAGCATTCCCTCTGGAAAAGACAAGGATGCCCACTTTCACCCCTCCTCTTCAACACAGTACTGGAAGTCCTAGCCAAAGCAATCACTCAAGAGAACGAAATGAAGGACATCCAAATTGGTAAAAAGGAAGTCAAACTGTCACTGTTTGCTGACAATATGATCATTTACCCTGAAAACCCTAAAGGTCCACCAGAAAGCTCCTAGAACTAATAAAATAATTCAGCAAGGTTTTCTGATACAAGTTTAATGTACACAAATCAGTAGCTCTTCTATACGCCAACAGCGACTAAGCAGAGAATATAATCAAGAACTCAATCACTTTTACAATAGCTGCAAAAAAAATAAAATACTTCAGAATATACCTAACCAAAGAGGTGAAAGACCTCTACAAGGAAAACTACAAAACACTGCTAAAAGAAATCATAGACAATACAAACATATAGAAACACATCCCATGCTCATGGGTAAGTAGGATCAATACTGTGAAAATGACTATACTGCCAAACGCAATCTACAAATTCAATGCAATCCCCTTCAAAATACCACCGTCATTCTTAACAGAATTAGAAAAAACAATTCTAAAATTCATATGGAACCAAAAAAGAGCCTACATAGACAAAGCAAGACTAAGGAAAAAGAAGAAATCTGGAGGCATCACACTACCTGATTTCAAACTATACTATAAAGCCATGGTCACCAAAAACACCATAGTACTGGTACAAAAATAGGCACATAGGTCAATAGAACAGAATAGAGAACCCAGAAATAAACCCAAATACTTATAGTCAACTGATCTTTGGCAAAGCAAACAAAAACATAAAGTGGGGAAAAGACACCCTTTTCAACAAATGGTGCTGGGATAATTGTCTAGCCACATATAGGAGAATGAAACTGGATGCTTATCTCTCACCTTATACAAAAAATTAACTCAAGATAGATTAAGGACTTAAATCTAAGACCCAAAACTATACGACTATAAAAATTCTAGAAGATAATATTGAAGAAACCCTTCTAGGCATTGGCTTCAGCAAGGATTCTATGACCAAGAACACCAAAGCAAATGCAGTATAAACAACAATAAATACTTGAGACTTAATTAAACAAAAGAGCTTTTGTACTGCAAAAGGAACAGTCAGCAGAGTAAACAGACAACCCACAGAGTGGGAGAAAATCTTCACAATCTATACATCTGACAAAGGACTGATATCCAGAAGCTACAACGAATTCAAGCAAATCAGCAAGAAAAAAACAAACAATCCCATCAAAAAGTGGGCTAAAGACATGAATAGACAAGTATCAAAATAAGATATACAAATGGCCAACAAACATATGAAAAAATGCTCAACATCACTAAGGATCAGAGAAATGCAAATCGAAACCAAAATCCGATACCACCTTACTCCTGCAAGAATGGCCATAATCAAAAAATCAAAATATAGTAGATGTTGGCATGGATGTGATGATCAGGGAACACTTCTACACTGTTGATGGGAATGTGAACTAGTACAGCCACTACGGAAAACAGTGTGGAGATTCCTTAAAGACCTAAAAATAGAACTACCATGTGCTCCAGCAATCTAGTCATTATATGAAAAAGTTACTTGCACACACGTTTATATCAGAACAATTCACAACTGCAAAATTGTGGAACCAACCCAAATGCCATCAATCAATGAATGGATAAAAAAAACTGTGGTATATTTATATACAATGGAATACTACTCAGCCATAAAAAAAATAAATTAACAGCATTTACAGTGACCTGGATGAGATTGGAGATGATTATTCTAAGTGAAGTAACTCAGGAATGGAAAACCAAACATCATATATTCTCACAAATATGTGGGAGTTAAGCTATGAGAACACAAAGGCATAAGAATGCTAGATGACGAGTTGGTGGGTGCAGCGCACCAGCATGGCACATGTATACATATGTAACTTACCTGTACATTGCGCACATGTACCATAAAACCTAAAGTATAATAATAATAATAATAATAATAATAAAAGAAAAAAAAAAAAAGAATGATACAATGGACTTTGGGGACTTGTGAGGAAGAGTGGGGTGGGTGAAGGATAAAAGACTACAAATATGGTGCAGTGTACACTGTTCGGGTGATGGGTGCACCAAAATCTCACAAATCACCACTCTTTAGTAACTTACTCATGTAACCAAATATCACCTTTACCCAAATAACTTACAGAAAAATAAAAATAATAATTTAAAGTGCTTTAATCTCATTTGTAAAGGAGGAGCTTTCATGAACTATTCACTTCCTAATGTCCCTACCTCTTAATACTATTGAATTAGAGATCAAGTTTCAACAAGAATTTTGCTAGGGATAGAAGCATTCAAACCATAGCAGCATGCAGTTGAATTGGGAGGATAAGTACTACATTGTTATCATGGATTCTCATGTTGGCATGGCTGATACAATAAAAGAGAGAGGATGGGAAAAAGAAGAATTAACCTAAAAACAAAGGAAAGTGGTGTGTGTGTGTGTGTGTGTGTGTGTGTGTGTGAAAACATGCTAAAATATGATATAATATTTATGTATTTGTGTAAAATATTGTATGCTTAAAGCAAAAGACTTATTCTTCCCAACCCCTGTGTAATAAAGATACAGAGCACATATAGGCAGTCTACTGATTTACTAATGCATTTATAAGTAATCCAATAGTGACACCATTGATTGTGGGAAAATAATTTTCAGAGCACAAATACTTGATGAAGCTGTTTAGGAAGGAATCAAGGAGTGGGATGGGGGTGGGGATTGGCAAAGACAAGGTGACTTCTGAGATTCTTTTTTGAGTATATTACAATTCTGACACTAAACATTTCTAAAGTAGAATATCAAGTCACTTCAATAACAGCACAAAAATCTTGGTTTTGTTGTATGCCTTGAATCTCAATGCAGCCTCAAAATTTACAGTGCCAATTGTGTTTTTCTATCACCATACACGGTGCATCGCATATCCCAAAAGAGATCCTACAGTGTCATGTTAATTTAATCCCAGTGACTGAGCAGCTGAAAACCCCTTTGTTCTTTAAAGGATGTTTTGTGAGCAACTGGTGCAATACAATTTTGCTTTTGCTTTGAACAAGTCCCAATGTCACCTTTACTCTTTTACCAAGAGCTGCATTTTATTTGCCTGAGCAACCATGGAAATGCTGTGTAGATGGGTTTGTAGCATGCTATGTCTTTGTGACTTTCTACTACAAAGAATAGGAGGTTAAACACAGTAATTCTAGCATTATACCCTAATTTCACAGTGCAGATTTTGTATTATTACTATAAATGTGTTTTTCCATTCCAGAGTGTGTTCCATGTGGGTTATTTCCTCATTGATGATCATAGTAATTTAACAGGACTTGAAATTGGATGATCTTTTGTAGAAAGACTGATTTGGGCCAAGCTGGTAAAGAGATGAACACAATGAGAAAAAAAGCCTTAGTAAAGGAAGGGATTAATTTAATTGCTGAGGAGTGTCCATTTCTTCAAATAACTTATGGATCAACAACATATGTTGCCTTGTTTACCCGTCAGATACCGCTGGAACTTGAGTCTTAATGTTGTTTTAGGAAAAGATAAAGTCACAATATCCAGTGTTTTAATATTTATTTAAAAAACAAACACTTCTTAATAAACTGAATGGGATGTGTAATTTAAATTCTATTTGTACTTCTGAGACCAACTTTTATAGGATTAGAGTAAAATAAAGTAACCAGGGAAAGGCCCTCTTTCAGCCTATTCAATGTGCCTTGCTCTCATTTTCTATAAAGATTTTATACATTTTGTTTTCTGTTTAAAATAGTCTCCTTCCTACCTCTCTAGTCCTCCTAGCATATAATTCTTTCTTATCTAGCACAGTCCTGTTTGACCTTCAGATTTTTATCTCACATCCATCTATAGGGAAGGAATTCCCTGTTAGGGAAAATAATCATCTTCTCCTGGAACCATATACTTACTTTTATGCTACAATTGTAATCTTACATTTGTTTGAGTGATAATATAGTTAAAATGTGTCTCCCGCATTAAACGTGAAGCTCCCTAAATGACATGAATATATCCATGTTGGAGGTAACTACTGCTTCCCAAAGTCAAACACACTGCCTGATGCAGGTGAGCTCTCAGTATATATTTATTGAATTTATAAACAAATCAATGATTACATAAACTCGCTAGTATCCCAGGACATAAATTATTCCTGTAATCTCATTCTTACAAGCTTGTTTTTATAAGCAAAATCAACCATCCTCCACCACAGGGCAGCCACTAAAGAATGTTTTTAGTTTCTCTGTGCCATTCAACAGGAATTTCTCTGATGATGGAAATGTTTGTATGTCTAAGATCATCCTATGACAATCAATATAGTAGCCACATGTAGCTACTGAGTAATAGCAATGTGGCTACTGCCACTGTGAAGGTAAATTTTATATTTTATTTAGTTTTATCTTAATTGTAATAGTCATATGTGACTAGTGACTACTGTATTGGAAAGCACAGGATAGTTATTAGGTGACAATTTTTTCTTCTCATACTGGAAAATTCACCAAAAGATTGGAGACATGATGGTGGGAGATAAAGTTTCGTGATTAGTGAAGTCAGATAAACAACAAAACCACTCTCAACTTCTGTAGATAATATCAAATCTTAGCAACACGAGGAGAAAGTATCAGAAAAATGTAATAATATAACTTTGTTTTTCTATTTTCCTTTTGTTCTTCTTCACCAATAACTAAAGTCAAGCACAGCTAAGGATACACTATAATTACTCTTTCACAGTGTCTTCATTTCCGAAATCCAGTTCCAATTCAGCATCTTTGAGTAAATCTCCTCTGACAATTCTAGCCTCCAATGAACTCTCACTTTCCTAATTTGCCTTGCATTTTTGGTGCTGTACAACAAGTGCTTTCTTTAATTAGTATATTCTTTATACACTGCAGCTGGAAAATGATTCTTAAACAGATTAACCTTTTAGGTTAATGGGCTTCTTTTGGTCCATGACTAACACAATGAAGAAAGAGTTAGCTCAATAACTTGAAAGGATTATTGCACTTCTGAGAGAACCTAGCCAGTACCCTGAGAGTTGTTTACCCTCTAGGAGAAATTGACCACAGATGTGACTTCAAATGCACAAGGATATATTTGATTGCATTTTCACTCTTGACCTGTCTAAAATATGTTCTCATTATTGATCACCTCTCTCTTGTTTGAAATTCACTCCTTTCTTGGCTTCCTTGATACAGATTGACCTTATTTTCTTCCCTATTTCTCTATAATTCTCTATCTCCTTTGCTTGCTTTCTATCCCCTCTTTTGTGCTAAGAAACTTGAGGCATTGGCCAGGCATATGTCTCTGTGTCTGTCTCATTTTGCTCCTTTCTTTAAATGTTTCTCCTAAAGGGCAGATTTTGTACATATTTCCTACCACTATTCAAATCTAAACTTATCACATCTAAATTATTCCAGTACTCTCCAGACCATGAAGTTCCCCTGATTATAATCTGAGTTCCTGTGTAATTCATCCTGATACTGCTGGATCATGGTCTTCTCTAAGTTCCGTACTCATCAGGTAACTTCACTGTTGATTTCTTGGCAGTGGTTTCTTAATGACTGGAATCTCAGGTTCCAACTCCATATAGTTATATGAGCTACAAAACTCTTTAACCTTAATCCATACTCCCCTGGAGAGCCCATTAAAAGTTGCTACTACTACTTTTATGACTCATCTACTTATGCTAGGTGAGTCTTCCTACAAAGAGCAAGCACACCACACTAATTGCTTCATTGTCATGTCTTTCACATGTTGAATCTCCTTTGATATATCTGTATTCTTATATAATAGCTGACTACCTCATTCATCAAGGTCATGCTTGACTTATACTTTGCCCATAAATTTTCTCCAACTACTTGAAAATCCAGGAATTTTTTTCTACTTCAATGGTTATAAAATCAAATGGCCTTAGGGACAAGACACATAAGAGTAAAATGGGCAACATAAATTAGATAAAACCTTACTTTTGAATATTAAGCATATAGGATTATTCTTTAATTTCTCCCCAGAAACCAGATCTCATTTTAATCTAAAACACAAAGCTCCGTCAATTACTTAAATTCCCTTGTACTTTTGTTGGAGACACACTGCATGAGAGAAGCAGCAGCACAGTAAGGATGATCACTAGCCACTGATGCTCAACACGTGTCAGCAGGACAACAGGGAATGGTGGAGACTGTGGTAACCTGAGAAGTACGTGCTTATTCTGAAGGATACATTAATTTGCACCAGCTAATTGCCATAAGAAAATATGGGTCTAGTAATAGTAGACAGTACTGTCAGGAAACTCTAGGAATATTGCTACTGTGCAAACTAAACCAAAAGCAGTTATGAGTAGGATACAATCCTTTTACATGAATCTGCTTTCTGTCTTGAAACTCCATAGTGAGGATGCATCTAAATAGTATTTGCTATTGTGAGCTAGTTACTACATACATGAAGTCTCCTTTCACAAAGAGATCCTAAGTTCTATGAAGAAACAGTTCATGGTTTATATGTTTTTGATTTTCTCAGTGCTTAGCACAGTGCTGAGCCCATGAAACTCAAAGTGACTTTCTTGTTTATTACCTGCTTATTTTTACTTTGGCTAACCCCAAAAGACAACCTTGGATAATATAAATTTTCTACATTTGTTTCATATCAATCATTTAAAAATGTATATAAAGGACACATTATATATGCTCAGTTCATTCAGTAACTATTGTCTAATGAATGAATGATATTCAACAAATGAAACAGATTTATGAATTACTATGAGACAAAAGTGTTAATCATAGAGGTTGTTTTAAACTTCAAAAGCTAAATTGCCATAACATTGCTAGTAGGTTACTGAGTCACTCCCTAGTTAATGTCTGGAACTAGCTAAATGATTAGGATCTGATTACTGGAATCAGAAGGGTATCAGATTGGTTCTAACTAAAATGATCTGTTGTAGATGTACAGACCTGGAACAGTGATAATCACGGCCAAAAAAAAAAATCTCAAATGGAAAATAACACCAGGAAAACTTGAATTCAGTGCATGTAAGAGGCTAAGGAGGGAAAGCATGTAAAGTAAACCTACATATATCATATATTTTATCAACTTTCTACAGTACTTATAGGCATTCTTCTCAAAACTGTTCTAAGTAACTAGAAAAGTCAAAATAAATTCAGAGAGCCCCAGAAAATATTTTGACCTTCTCAACTTGTTTTCTTGTCAAGTCTATACAAATTCTTAATTTGCCTTTGTAAGAAATATAACTTTGTAGTATCTGGAATGAGTTTTTAGTTACGGCAGGCTTAACATCACTACTGAAATTTAAAACAAATATTGTGTGCCTTAATTGTTGCCATTCTATATTTTAAAACATATTTACAATTATAAAAATGGGCTGCTGGTTACTAAATGTCAAAAATAGTTCAGCTACAACTGGGCCCAACTTGACCCTTAAAACTGCAAAAATTTATCAATCATGAAAATACCTAATTATCATAGACAATGTTCAATAGGTTAATGTATGCTAGCCATTTTGTTATATCTATCCTTTCCTGGAACTCTTTGTATGTGTTAATGTTTGATGTATTTCAAAACAATGACAAGTTTTATTTCTATTACCTATAGGAAAATTTTCTGACATGCCTGATTTCCCATAAGACTTATGTTTCACTAAAATTGAATATACTGCATAAGCTCTAGGTGAAACTTTCTCATTGTTGAAGCACTTTTTTAAAGTCAGAAACTCAAATATGGAAGATTAATATCACAGTTGTGGATTTATTAATTTCAATGTACATTGAACATTGCTATTTATAAAAAGAACTGTTTGCCGCCTTGTGATTCAATTGAAATAATTATGCATTAGAGCTCCTAGCCAAGACTACTTTGGACGTTTGCATAATATATATAAATCTAGGTGGGGTTGGGAGGAAGTACAGAGTACTTTTGACTCTTTTGATGTTTGTAACTTATTTTGCTTTAAAATTTGAAATGACAAGTAAGGAAAGAGAAAGGAAAGATATACCACAGAAGGAAAGGAAGATAGAAAAGTTCAATTGCACCCCATCACCACAAATCTAAATGACCAAGACAAGGTACAAATTTTGCCTTCTTAATGTTTCTAGGAATTCTATCTCTTTCTATTCTTAATAACCATGTTTCAATCCAGTACTCAATTCTTTGACTCAACAGTAATAAACTCCTAACTGTGACTCCCATATCTCAATCTTTTCTTTTATTATGACTGAATAACCACCTATCTTTTCCTTCCTTCCTTCCCTCCTTCCTTCCTTCTCTCTCTCTCTCTCTTTCTTTCCTTCTTTTTCTTTCTTTCTTTTCTTTCTTCTTTCTTTCTTTTCTTTCTTTCTCTCCTTCTCTCTTTCTATTTTTCTCTTTCTTTCCTTCTTTTTGCTTTCTTATTTCTCTTTTTCTTCTCCCTCTGCCTTCCTGCCTTCCTTTCCATCCATCTATCTTTGTTTCTTTTTTATTTTTGAGACAGCATCTTACTCTATCACTCAAGCTAGAGTGCAGCAACCCAGTCACGGCTCACTGCAGTCTTAACCTCCTGGGTTAAAGAGATCATCCCACATCAGACTCCTTAGAAGCTGGGACTATGTGCACCACCACACCAGGCTAATTTTGCCATTGTAGAAACAGGGTCTCACTATGTTGCCCAGGCTGGTCTTGAACTCCTAGCCTCAAATAATCCTCCAGCCTTGGCCTCCCAAAGTGATGAGATTGCAGGCATGAGCCACAGTTCCCAGCCTCTCTATCTTAATACATAGCAAAAATTTGACCCCAGTCGATCTTTACATTTCTTTCTTCAACTTCCACTTTTGAGTTTTGCAATTCCTAAACTCATAGTAGCTACCCCATGGGCACCATGTCATTTCACACATCCAAACTTATTCAAGTTTCCTCTGCCTGAAATCTGATTCCATGTTTTTTGTTTTTTGTTTTTTGTTTTTTTGTTTTCCACCAGGTTATTTCTTAGTGTACAAAATTTGTTCTTGGTCAACATCTGCCCCCGACAGCTTGCCTTATCTTACTCCCTCCCATACTCCACCCTCAGTCTAGATTGAAGATTTATATTTGTGCTTCTCTAATACCCTGGGTTTACCTCTCTCACTTTACTTACCACATGGCATAAGCTTTATGATAGCAGTAACCATGTCTGCCTAATTCTGGGCTATACATTTGTGCCTAGGGCTATGCTTGGCACATAGTAGGAACTCATTAAATGTTTGTTGAATGAAATAACAAACACATTTCATTATGCATCTGTCAACCATGCAAATAAGACACTAATTTGGCTACATTCCTGTGGACAAGTCTTCATCTTATTCCTTTCCTTATCTATCCCCAGAACCTAACACAGAAACTGGCACACAGTATGTGCTTAGTATATGTGTGTTAAACTGATCATTTTATTTTTCTCCTTTTGTTTCTTCAGGCTGAATTCTGATGTCTTCCCTCCCAAATGACATCTCACTCCCAATCTCTTTATTTCTCTTCATGTTTTGTAGCACCCAATTGGAAACAGAGTAAGAGAAGACTAATCAGTTTAGAGTCTGGCACACTTAACCTCACAAAATAAGAAGTAGGTTTGGAGGACATGAGGACAGTCCTATTTATCTTAGAACGCAGCCAATGGAAAAGTGACCTGAACATCCCATTTCAGGACAAATAGGCTGCATGATCCCATCAGTTCCACACCAGTTACCTAGAAACCATAGAGAGGTTTTGTCAAGCCTTGTCCACCTCTCCTCTGCCCTACAGTGCTAGGTCAATAATGCCAATGTTAGAAAATATTTCCTTTGGGCCACAGCTTCTCTGGTCTGTGTGTGCCTCTTGCATTATCAGGGAAGAGGAGAATGACTGTCCTGTCAGAAAAATACACCAAAAAAAAGCGAATGCACAGAAAACCACAGAAACCCCTACTAATATGATTTTTTGCAAACTTCTGGCCCTCTAGTCTCAGTAATCATGAAAATCCATAAAATGAAAGAATTAGAGAACCCTAGTGTTGTGAGAATGAAATGACATAACTGATTTTGCTTACAACATAACAAACTTCCAGTGATTCACATATTATCGTTGTTGTTGTTCCTGTATTGAAAGGGGCTTTATACTCAATTCAAGAACCAGCTAGCATTTCCAACAGCTTTCACTTAAACATATTCAGGGTCAGATCCTAGGCTCCAGCTTGGGGTTTCTTAAGGGCAGAAATAATGACATAGGACCCAATAATCCTGTGCTGTGTGGTGCTTTCCCGTGCATTGGATGATGTTAGTAGCAGCCCTGACGTTTACTCACCAGATGCTGACAGCGAATCTCCCACTGAGTGGTGACCATCAAAATGTCTCCAAACATTGCCAAATGCCTCCTAGAAACAAAATTTCCCCCAGCTGAGAATGCTGATTTAAACTACCTTTTCCTCCACTATCATAGAGTTTTATTACTTAGATCATTTTTTCCCTTACTGAACTAAATTTTGTCTCCTTGCAATCACAACCCATTAATACACAGCTTCACAGCACACACCTGTTTTTCACAAGTCAGATATTTGACAGTGATGCTTTAAATGCAATGCAGGCTAGACCTTTGTGTAAATTGAGGTAGCCTGTTGATGGCTTATCTTCTCAAATACTTAAATAAATGTGCAATAAGCATTCACCTTCACACCCAGATCTTTCTGAAGTGCTTACAGCCTGGTGACAGTGATAAATTAAAATCTAATCTAAAACAAACACTGGGACAATATTATAAATACATATTAATTATAATCCTCAAGTCTCTAAGATAATTTTAAATTATTTTGTAGTTAAAAATGCAAGAACTAATATTGTATTAAGTTTATAGAATTGAAGATGAAGCAAACAATATTAAGCTCCAATTATACTGTATTTTCTTGGTACAGTGACCAGATAAAGTTTTAAGCACTGATTTATTGTAGGATGATATTAAAATGGTGCATGAATATCAGTTAAGAAGATAATTATTGTTTTAAAAGAAACCTTTTCATCCTATCTCTCAAAGATTTTTTTTAATCCGAGGGCAGTAATAATATTTCTTAACATTAAATACTTTAGATATGCCAAGCATTGTGCTTAGAGGTTTATATATACTGTCACACTGTACTATTAATGTTTGTACCAATCATACAGGCTAGAATTTACAGTGGTAATAAACAACCCCAAATTTTCAGTGTTCATTGTGGGTCAAAATGGGGTTCTTAAAGCATATTTTCCTTGCTTTAGGACAAAACCTTCCCCATCTGAAATACTGCCATTGTAGGGGAAAGAAATGGTTTATATTTCACAGGTGCCTTTAAAGACTTTCAACTGACATTTTATTGGTCAAAGCAAGTCACGTGGCCACATCTAATTCACAGAGCTTGGGAGATGATGAAATCTACCAAGTACCCAAAGGTGGAAAACGGAAATATCTGAGAACAGCATCAATCATCACCACATTATCCCTATTTTATAGATGAGAAATCTGTCATGGGAAGGTTAATTAAACTGCCTGTCTTCACACATGCAATAAGTGTTGGAACTGGGAGTTGAACCCACATGTATCCAGTTTGCTAAGTAACAACTATCCCCCACCCCACTCAAATCTTAAAGGCATAAAATAATAACCATTTATTTACTTCATGATTCTGTGGGTTGGCCATTTGGGCTGGGCTCAGCTCAATGATTCTTTTAATCAGGCTTGGCTAATTTTTGTTGGGTTCCCTCATGTCTCTATGGTCAACTGCCAAGTCAGCTAGGAGCTCACCTGTCTAAGATAGTTGTTAGGATGCCTCTTTTTTGCTCCACATGATGTCTCACCCTTTAGCAAGCTAGCCCAGGCTTGTTCTCATGGCTGCAGGGGTAGGTTACTGAAAGAATAAGAGGAAGTGTGGAAGACCAGTGTCACAACTTTACTTTTGACAAAGCCAATCACAAGGCCAGCCCAGGTTCAATGGATGGAGAAACAGACCCTACCTTTTGATGGGAGGGACAACAAAAATTATCTTACAAAGAGTATTGATAAAAGGAGAGGCAATCTGTTCTAAGTCCCCACATTCTTAAGCACTGTGCTATTGTCCAATGATTATTTTCTCTAATTCAGGGATGTACGTCAAAGGCACTCCCCTGAATATTTATTTGTTGAAAACTTATGATCTGTTCTGTGGGTTTTTAACAGTGCATTTTCATTTAATTTTTTATAAGACCTACAGAGCAAGATCAAAGACAAATAAAACAAGTAAGTGGTACACTGCATCTAATTATTTATCTTCAAAACAGCTGCAAAAATAGCACATCTAGTAATTATCCATATGATGATGTTATTTCAACATTTCAAAACTCTCAATTGGAGCTCAAACATGATAAAAAGCAAGTCAATATCATGTCAAGCAGTGACATTACATGGGAACTGTTAACAAGGTATTGAATTGATACTTGTGAATTTCCCGGTAGTTTTTCAAAGGAAATGTTGCTGGCTAGAGTCACTCTTCATTTTGATGAATCAATTCGTTATGTAAGTCCTTTTTACTCCTCTTGTCTAAAATTTAGAACAATTTCTTCAAAGTCCCCAGTGGGAAAGTGTGACAGTATGTTTAAGAGGCTCTTTGGAGTTAGAATTTGAGTCTGTATCCTGGTACCACCATATAATTATTGAGAGGCTTCAGATCAGTTATTTTACCTCCAAACTCAATTTTTACATCTGCCAAATGGGAATTATCATAGTAGGTACGTTCTGTGTCTCTACACAAAACCAACAGTATAAAGCATGAAACCTTGCAGGTAGTAATTTTTTAATAAATATTTGTTCTAATTGGAGCAGTCTTACTTCAAGCAATAATGGTAATAAAGACACATTTAGAAACTTAAGAAAGAATAAGAGATGTTTAAATTTTTAAATTGTATTCTAGTCCCAAGGCAACTTTGAAAGTAAATGATTTCTGATATTCATGGAAGTATTTTATATTAACCATCATTCAGATATTTTCTAATTCCCTTCCACATGATATAGATAATAAGTAAGAAGAAATCTCTTCCATCCATTGCCCCCATTTTGTCCTCTTTAACTCAGTGAGAGGACTTTTCTTCTATCATTCCCTTTACCCTGGATAGACTTAATCTGCCCAAAGGACCAATTACCTACCAGTGTTCAGTACCTGACCTTTTCCAGGAAGTTAACATTTGAAAGATTTGCTCTAAAGCTGTAAGGACAAAGCAGGTAAGAGAGGTCTGTGGAAGTCAGACAGAAATATAGGGATTCCACGTTCAAGACAATGAAGGCAACATCAGCAGCAACAAGAAAACTAAGAAACAGAGTCAGAGACCCCAGACTTTAAATTTGGGGCATAGTTTTGGAAAGAGAACAGGCCCGACACTACAGATGAAGGCAATTTACTCAACTGACTGTTACCTACATTACCGTCAGCATAAAAGGATAGAAGTTGAAGAATTTTCTAAATTCAGAGAAGTGAAGCATGGGGTAAACTAATTTTGCATACTCTATCCCTTTCTCCCTCTTTCTTTCCCTCTCCAATTCCCTCATTGCTCATTTTCCGTTCCCTCCTTTCTGTGTCTCTTTCAAAAAAACCATAAATAAAGAATACAAATTATCTTTCTATTATTTGCTACATTCTTCAATGGAGATTATGTTCACCAACTTAAATCCACACATGTCTAATAGCAATAATAGCAAATAGATGTTAGTGCTTATTATGTGCTGGTTGCCTTTTTGAACTTTTTTAAAGTTAATAAAAGTCATTTATAGAGTAGTTTTAGGTTCACAGCAAAATAGAATGGAAAATACAGAGGGTCCCCTTGTACCTACCTTCCCCACACATGCACAACCTCCCCTACTATCAACATTCTGAACCAGAGTGGTGTACTTGATACAATTGAACCTATATTCACCCATCATTATCATCTAAAGCCCATAATTTACATTGGGGTTTACTCTCGGTGTTGTACATTTTATGGGGTAGACAAATCTATAATGACATGTATCTATCATAATAGTCTAATACAGGGTATTTACTCTGTCCCAAGAATCTCTGTAATCTTGCCTACTCAT
This sequence comes from Pongo pygmaeus, assembly GCF_028885625.2. Taxonomy (NCBI): domain Eukaryota; kingdom Metazoa; phylum Chordata; class Mammalia; order Primates; family Hominidae; genus Pongo; species Pongo pygmaeus. Next base: position 78,325,360 of record NC_085930.1, read on the forward strand.
CTCACCCTCTCCCCAGTCCCTGGCAACTACTAATCTTTCTGTTGTCTTCCCCCCTTTTCCGGAATGTCACATAGTTAGAATCAAACAGTATGTAACCTTTTCAGATTGACTTGTTTCACTTAATAATATGCATTTAAGTTTCCACTATATCTTTTTATGGCTTGATAGCTCATTTCTTTTTAGCACAGAGTAATTTTTAATTTAATGGATGTATAATTTATTTACTTTCTGAGCTTTTTATGTGTGTAAATATAGAGACAAACAGCTGCATATTATGAAATCTAAACATTTCAATGATCATATTATTCTTATTGAACAAATGAGACCACTGGAGTAAAGAGAAATTGACATGGCCAAAAGCACCTGGATTTTTTAAAATGGTAGCTATAGGCTGTGTATAGTGGTTCATGCTGGTAATCCCAGCATTTTGGGAGGCCGAGGCAGGAAGATCACTTGAGCCCAGGAGTTGGAGACCAGCCTTGGCAACATAGTGAGACTCTGTCTCTGACTTCATGAATTTATGCTTATTACCTGGGTGACAGATAATCTGTATATCAAACTGCCATGACATGCAATTTACATGTGACAAACCTGCACATGTACCCAAAAACCTAAAATAAAAGTTGGAAAGAAAAAAAAAAATGGTAGCTAGAAGAAGACCTGGACTCAGGTCTCTATATCTTCAAAGCCTATCTTCCCTGCTATACCTACATGAGAGATTGTGTTACATATCTCTCTTGAAAGTCCATTAACCAAAGTCTTATCAGTTTGTGCACCACTCCCTTTCATTTTTCTTTCAAGCAGTAAGTTTTGCTAGAAACAAAAAGCACTATAACCAAGACAACTGTATTATTGTGAAGAAATAAAAAGAAGGAAAGAAGAACAGCAACAAATCAATTGTCATGATATATTTTCTGAGCACATCCAGGTAATAAAGCTCTTTATGTCATCCCAAACCATGTACCCACCCTATTTTACACTATGGGTCTTGGAAAGATACGTATTTTCTAAATTACCTTAAAACTTCAAACTAGAAATTCCCCTATTCTTTTTATTCACAGTGAATATAAAACTACACTTGAAGTATTTCACAAGTTTACAGATGTCTAAGTTATCACCCATGAGGCTTAAATGTGGTGAAGTGGAGATTGAAGAAAACAGGAAAGCAACTGGGAAGGCCTGTTTGAAATCTGACATTAGGCTATGACAGGGAACAATGTTTCACTCTCTTACGATGTCCGTACTTTCAAAGCAACTGCCAACTGGTCTTTTTATATCCAACTTGAAAATATATTGTCCACACTTCATGCTTCAGTTTTGCTTGAACAATCATCTGTTTGCCTTTTCAGCAGAATAATCCCACAGGAGTTTTTAATTCTATGTGTAAATGTTGATTTTTAATATGGAATGTTATAGTAGTAATTTATACCATGAGTTAAACCACAGAGATTTCCTTTAAAAATTCTTATTCTCACAGTAATTATCATATTTACAATAAAATTCAGTTCACTTTTCAACGGATTAAGAAGCAAAGAAATATTAAATGGGAAATAAGTATTCAATTTCATTTTCCTTGGGACTTCCAGGGACAAAGAAATATATAAACGACAAAAAAATGTTCAGCCATGATTTAAGTTAGTATACATGTTCTACTGTAATTTTGAGAAACAAAGTCCTTAGTTGGTATAAGCAACTTATTTTTTGATTAGAAAATTATTTATATGGAGAATGAGGAACCTAAAAAAGGAAAAGGTAGACATTCAGTTGATATTGATATTTATGTGCTTGTGGATAAAGAGAAGAACGAAAACATGGATGAGGTTATAAAAATTTCCTTGGCAGTAGGGAAAAGTGGAGAGGAAAAAAGGACAATACGTTTCTTTATGAGAGAGAAGAAAGGAAGAAACCAGTCAGGGCGGTAGTTAGAGTGGGTCCTTGGTTGAATTCTTTCAAACAAAAGGACAGCCTGAAAAATCAAGCTGCAGGCAGAGATAAGGGAACTTGCACAGGGGGGCCTGCCTAAGACATGCCCACAGCCACACAAATAAGAAGGGCCTACCCAAGTAACTTGCCCAGACACGCCCGCCATAGAAAATTCCATCCCCTGACACATGTGCAGTAAGGGGAACAAAGCAGTATGGAATAGCCCAACCTAAGGGCTGTCATGCACATTAGGAGCACAGGGTGGAGCTACTAGAAATCTGTGCCTTATAGAAATGAGACACCCAGCCCTCACGGGTTTCTTATAAAAGCCATTGTATTCAACTGTAAAAATGGTAACTCTCATTTGGGCCCCTTCTCCACGGTGGTGAACTTTCTTATTTCGCTTATTAAACTTTCACTCCAACCTCACTCTTGGTGTCCATGCTCCTTAATTTTCATGGTCATGGGACAAAGAACTCCAGATGATACCTGAAACAATGAGAGACTGCTATATTGTGATGCAATGGTGAGACTGTAACATATTGGTGCCTTGGTGAGACTATAATATTTACATCTTTGCAGACAGTATTGTTTAATTAGTGCCTTAATTTCAGGGTGTAAGAGAAAATTAATGAGAGAAGTTCTATTCCCATCAGAAATGGAGACCCCTGGTATAGCTCCTTCTGTGTTTCATGGGCTGCCTGGATAGCATACTCATGATGGGCCCCATCTTTGCCCAAATTATACAATAGCTTCCCTTAACAAGGTGTCCAGGCTCTTTAAAATCTTGTCTAACCTCATCACACACGTTTTCCTTACTCACTGTACTACACTGACCAGGGAAAGGAGTAAGCAATGTCTTACATTTTGGCCCTCTCATGTCCATATACAGTTTCCTAAGAAAAGTCTGAAAGTACCAATCCAAGTAATGATTTAAAAAGAAAACAAAAGAAAAGTTCGTCATGTGTGGTAATATTTCCTAAGGGAAAAGTGGGAATTAACATATATTGAGAAGTTTTCTTGCTCAGACTTTCCAGTGAGGCTAAAACTATTTTCAAATTTTTATTCCTTCTGAATTTTGGATTCATATTTCTGGCCTCAGATTCCACTAGTATTGGAGGTTGATGAATTTCAGTAAGGAGTTCTTGATTTGTTTAGATAAGATCTCACCCTGTTTAAAGCTATATCTTGAATTGCTACTGTATCTCCTATGACTTCTCTAGGCCAGGACATCATCCTCTCTCACTTGAATTATTGTAATTGACTTTTAAAGGTTCTCCTCATCTATTCAATTTACCACTTCACCCTACTCTAATCCAATCTCAACAGGCCTGTCAGGTCTTTGAGAATGTAAATCAGAGTTTAATTGGAATGTAAAGGGTGAATCAATGATTTTCTCTTGCCCTTAGGGTAAATCTAAAACTTTGACCAGGTCTTGAAGGTTCTTTAAAAAGTTCTGCTCACCCTCATCTTGCACAGCTTTATACCCAAGTACTACACTATTGCTATAATATCTCTTGGCTCCAGCAAGAAATAGTTTGGGAGGAAGGACCAGAGAAGTTTGAGAGTAGAGCTATTGCAGATTTGTACAATGCCTTAAAGCAAATTAGGAAATAATGCTGACCTCCAGCCTGATGAATTTAACAGAAGATACATTTTCAGGGAAGATTAATTAGGAAGAGTTCCCTCTAACACACCCTGGGTGCATGTAGCCTCTCACTAGGTTGGTTATACGACACATTCAGTGGGGTGTACACACTGAGCTTGAGTCCCTTGAGCAGGGTACTACATACTGAACTATTTCCAGTGTTCCTTTCCTAGACTTACAGTCTTCCAAAATTGCCAACATCGTCCTAACCCATTCCCATTCTTCACTACGTACACAATAGTAACTTTCTTAGTCTTAAGTGTTTCCCCCCGAGTTTACATACCACTCATAATGATATGAAGTCATTAAATAATGTTATTGTTCTTTGTTGCTGTGTAATAGCTTATGCCTCATTAGACTGTAAGTTCCATGAGGCCAGAAGCTCTGTGTTCCGTATTCATTGCAGTATCCCTCTTGGGAGTGACTGGCATACAATAGAGCTGCAATAAATATTTAACACAGAACCATTTGTTTAGGTACAGTAGCTTTCGCTCTTTGCTGTGCATTTAAATTATACAGAGAGTATTTTTTTAATTTGATGTTGTTAAAAACTTCAGCTGAATTAAATTTAAAGAAGTTTAATTGAGTGAATCAGGCAGCCCCCAGAATCACAGTAGACCAAGCACAGCCACATGGTTGAAGAAGATTTACAGACAAAAAAAGGAAAGTGATGTACAGAAATTGGAAGTGAGGCACAAAAACAACTGGATTGGTCACAGCTCAGTACTTACCTTATTTGAACACAGTTTGAATACTCAGCAGTAAATGAGTGTTTGAAGTATGGCTGCTTGGATTGGCCAAGACTCAGCTATTGTTACAGTTAAATACTTCAATGTTTTTACCTATTAAGTTAGGATGCAGTTTGTCCACAAGGACTCAAACAGAAATATGGAGTCCTTCTCAGGCTATATTTATTAATAGTTAGCTTAACAATGCCCAGACCCCCACCTCAGATAATTCCATTTAAATGGTCAAAAGTGAGGCACAGACATAATTATTAAAATTTTCCCAGGTGATTATAATTTATAGCTGAAGCTGAGACCTACTGCTCTATTTTAGTATTTTTCTAACTTTAAAGTGAGTGAGAATTTTCTGTAGATTCTGTTAAGTTAGGATTCTAATTTAGTACATTTGGGGCACAGCCTAGGCTACTGCACTTCAGCATCAGTATTACTGATGCTACTGGTCCATGGCCCACACTTTGGGTAACAAAAGTAACAAAACTTTTATAACCCGCTCTTCTCATATTCACTCAATCAAGTCACTGAGAAAATAAACATGCATGGGTCCATGGGCTGTAACAATACCAAAATTATTGGATTGGTTTGAAAAAGAAGGGACTGAATGAAATGAATAACAACAGCTGTGCATTGGATTATCAAATAATGTTACTTAAAATTTCATATATATATAGATGTTCTAGAACCTTGTCATTATAAGTCAACTGTCATGATCACAATGTATTATGCAATCTGTGAAACCTGTGGTTGTCAGTAACATGATTAAAGCCTTAGATCCTGTTAAAATCAATTATACTCTTCCCATAACCCAAGCAAGGATGATATGTGGGTTGGCAGATTATATGTGACATTCAGTTTCTAGAGATATTTTCTCTAGTCACTGGCTTGGAAATCACTTCTTCAATCCCTTCCCCTTGCCCTCATCACTGGGGTAGGAGAGGAGAGCAGAAAAAAAACATGCACAAAGCTCATCTTAATTCTCTCCTGCCCCCAAGAAAATAAGTTCGGCAAAGGTTAACATAATCTCCATCTAGGTTTGAAACTTTTGTGCTTCTACAACCAGCTGGAAGTTATTGTATGACATGAATTCCGTGAAAGAATGGGTAAATTCTTCTATATGCATAATAGATTCTGAAGGGATGCAAATGGAATACCAAACTGACTCTATAAAAGATTAACCCGATAGAAAGTTTGTCTTGCATGATGAGTCTTCAAGCTTATGCAAAAACTGGACTGTTTTCTAACCAACTCTATTTCCAAGGTTTAAGATGTAAATGCATCAAAATAAGCCTTTTTTATATTGAATATGTGACCTCATGTAACAACTAATCTAATATTTATTTTTTCTGGAACTTGTAAAAATCTTTATTAAAAACAGAGAAATCTAGTGATGCTAATACATAAATAAAATGTGTATTTATTTCATTGAAGATTAGCCTCTGTATCATTCTAATGTTTAAAAAACTTACAAAGAGACATATCTGAAAAACTGATCAAATTCTAAGAAGAAAGAAAAGGGAAAAAAATAGCTAAATTTGAACAAAACATACTGCAATCGTGTTATTGCTCACTTCAAAATGAAATACAAGATTCCAGGCAAAATGGCTGACTAGACACAGCCAGAAAATGCCTCTGCCATGGAGAGGAATAAAAATATCGAGTAAACTGTTACACTTCAAACCAATCTTTTAAGAGAAAGTACTGAAAATCAATAGAGAGGCAACACAGACACTGTAGTTGGAGGAGGAAGAAGCTGGGAAGACTGCTCAGAGCTGCTGGATGCCAAGACTGACCCCATTCCTGCACTGGACCCAAGATAGGGTTGACAGAAGGAACTCCAGGGTACCACTCCCATTGTGGACTTCTGGGATCCTGCCTACAAGAATTCCCAGGCCCCTCAAGCCTTTGAACTGGCACGAGGAGTTGCCTAGAGAACAGACAAAGACACAGCTCAAACTAATGCAGACGCCAAAAGATTTTGCTACACGGTACAGCTACAGAAAGACATAATCTTAGGTACCCATCCCCCAAGGCTGTCCATCTTGCACTAAGTGGCTACAGCTTCTGCTGTCTGCCAGGCCAGGAGAGAGCATGGCTGCCATTGCCACAGGACTGTGGTGCATCAAATCCAGATATCCCCTTGCCTGCCTGCTCCTCTTTGTGGGAGGGTGCCTACAGCACAGCCTCCACTGAGCCACCTGAGTGTTTTGCTGGTTGTCTGGGAGCAGTTCACTACCCACTAGAACAGCCAGTGCTTGACCTTGAGGGGCCAGAGAACAGATCTGCAGGCCTGGTCCCAACTAACCAGGACTCACAGTCACCACTCAAGGGTATTAAGCTGGGATCTGTGGCCTGAGCTCTAGCAGGGTAGGATCCCCCAATCTCAGAACACAAGGAAGAGTGTGGCACAGGTTCATGTGATGGCACAGGAGATGGGTGTCCTCTCTTCACAAGACATGTCTAGGAAGGATGTGACCTTATAGCCAGCTGTGATTTTTCCCCCAGTGAGCCCTGTGGTCTGAAACATCTGCAGTGGCTCAACAATCTGGGTGAAAATGGCTTAGGAGAAGCATAGCTGGTGGGGTCTGCTATGAAGGAGGAAACCAGAGGAAGACCTGCCGGGCTGGGGGATCATGAGCTCGGAGAGCCCCACAGCAATCTGCTGGGCTGAAAAACCCCAGAATGTGGGCCCCATGTGGTTGTACACTGTATTGGATTATTCTCACACTCCTATGAAGAAACACCTGAGACTGGGTAATTTATAAAGGATAAAATTTCAACTGACTCACAGTTTTGCATTGCTGGGGAAGCCTCAGAAAACTTACAATCATCGTGGAAGGCAAAGGAGAAGCAGGCATCTTCTTCACAGAGCAGCAGGATGGAGTGAGTGCAAGCAGTGGAAATGCCAGATGCTTATAAAACCATCAGATCTTGTGAGAACTCACTGTCATGAGAACAGTATGGGGGAAACTGCCTCCATGATCCAATCACTTCCTACTGGGTGCCTCCCATGACACATGGGGACTATGGGGATTACAATTCAAGAAAAGATTTTGGGTGGGAACACAGCCAAACCATATCACACACTCATGGCACCACTGCCTTGCCTGATGATCCTCTGCCCTTTATGCACTGCATCACTAGATCATCCACAGACATACCCCACAACCCACTCTGACTTTGGTGAGCCCAGGGGACCAGCAGGTCCCTGGAGAATTGCAGGTATCCTGGTGGCCTAACTCTCAGCTCAGACTGCCCCCTAAGGGAGTAAGGAGCACAGTCTCCCAATGTCCCCCTTGGGGAAAAGAAAATGTGGGTGCTACCAGTAGTTGAAGGGGATACCATCAAGGCCCAAGAAGGGACTTGGTAAGGGAGTGATCTCTTGCTGCACACTTCCTCTCCCTACAGCACTGCTGCAGAGGCACTGAAATACAAATCCACCACAGGATGCTGAGTATGAGCCTCACTCTGTTTACCCTTACTCTTAAGCACCATCTACTGGACTGCAACCTGAGTTTCACTACCAAACAAAAATGCATTGCCTCAACAAACACTTGTAAAACCAATCTACAACCAAGGAACCCATACTGAGCCTTGGCCTTCTTACAGTTCCCAGAAAAAAAAGCCAATCAACTATACACAACATACACCACACCCAAAACCTCTGGGGAAGAAAAGAATATAAAAACAAAAAGCCTCATGCAAACAACAGTAAATTCAAAAAGTAAAAGAAGCACTAGCCCCCTCAGACAAGAAGGAATCAGTGCAAGAACTCTGGAAATTCAAAAAGTCATAGTATTTCATTACCTACAAATGTTTGTATTGGTTCTTTAGTATAGTCTCCTAACCAGATTCAAATTCTGAAATGACAGCCATAGAATTCAGAATCTGGATGGCAAGGAAACTCAACGAGATCCAAGAGAAAGTTGAAATACACTCCAAGGAAGCCAAAAAAACAACACGACATTTGAAAGATTAAATAGCTTTATTAAGAAAGAACCAAACTGAACTTCTAGAATTGAAAAATTTACTAATGGAATTTTGAAATACAACTGGAAGCTTAACGATAGAGTAGACAAAGCAGAGGAAAGAATTTCAGAGCTTGAAGACCAGTCCTACAAATCAACCCAGCAGTCAAAAATACAAAAAAAAAAAAAATTAAAAATGAACGAAGCCTTTGAAAAATATGGGATTATGTAAAACAACCAAACCTACAATTCTTTGGCATTCCTGAGAGAGAAGAGAGACTAAGCAATTTGGAAAACATATTTGAGGATATAGCCCACAAAAATTTCCACAATCCCTCTAGAAAGGTCATCCTGCAAATACAAGAAATTCAGAGAACCCTTGTAAGAAGCTATACAAAATGACCAGCCCCAATGTTCCTAGTCAACAGACTTTTCAAGGTCAACATGAAAGAAAAAAGTCTTAAAGGCAGCTAGACAAAAGAGCCATATCACTGAAAAGGGAACCCTATCAAGCTAACAGTGGACTTCTCAGAAGAAACCTTACAAGACACAAAAGAGTGGGGATCTATTTTTAGCATTCTTAAAGAAAAGAAATACCAACCAAGAATTTCACATATCGCTAAACTGAACATCATAAGCAAAGCACAAATAAAATCTTTCCCAAATAAGGAATCAATAAGGGAATTTGTTACCACTAGACTGGTCTTACAAGAGCTTAAGGGAGTTGTAACATGGAAACAAAAGAATACTATCTGCTACCACAAAAACACACATAAGCACTTAGACCACAGACCCTACAAAGCAACTACATAATCAAGACTAAAAAGCAACAAGTCAACAACTCTGCAAAAGGAACAAAAATTCACATATTTGTATTAACCTTGAATGTAAACGTGTAAACTGTCTAAATCCTCCACTTAAAGGACACAAAGTAGCACTTGGATTGAAAAAAAAAACAACAACAACAACAACAAGATTCAACCTTCTGCTGTCTTCAGGAGACCCATCTCACCTGTAATGACACCCATAGGTTCAACACAAAGGAATGGAGAAAGATCTATCACAAACGTGGAAAGTAAAAAAGAGCAGGGGTCATTATTCTTGCACAGAATAAAACAGACTTTAAAAAAGACAAATAAGGCCATTACATAATGATAAAGCATTCAGTTCAATAAGAAGACTTCACTATCTTAAATATATACACACCCAACAATGGAGCAACCAGATTCATAAAACAAGTACTTCTAGACCTAGGAAAAGACTTAGTCACACAATAATAGTGGAGGACTTCAACACCTCATTGACAGCATTAGACAGATCATCAAAGCACAAAACTAAGAAAGAAATTCTGTATATAAATTTGACACTTGGTAAATTGGATTTAATAGCATCTACTGATTACTCCACTCAACAACCACAGAATATACATTCTTCTCATCTGCACATGGAATACACTCTAAGACTGACCACATGCGGGGTCATGAAGCAAATCTTGATAAATTTTAAAAAAAGTGAAATCATACAAATAATACCTCTCTCAGATGACAATGCAATAAAAATAGAGATAAATACCAAGAGGAACTCTCAAAACAACACAATTATATGAAAACTAAACAAAGTGCTCCTTAATGCCTTTTAGGTTAACAATGAATCAGGCAGAAATCAAAAAATTCTTTGAAACAAATGAAAACAGAGACATAGCATACCAAAATCTCTGGGATGCAGCAAAAGCAGTGTTAAGAGGAAAGTTTTTAGCATTAAATACCTACATCAAGAAGAAAGAAAGAGCTCAAATTAACAATCTACCATTTCACCAAAGGAATTAGAAAAACAAAAACAAATCCCAAAGATAGCAGAAGAAAAGGAATAACTAAAATCAGAGCAGAACTAGACAAAATTGAGACCTGAAAAACCATGCAAAGAATCAATGAAATGAAAAACTGGTGTTTTGAAAGGATAAACAAGATTGATCGAGCACTAACTAGATTAACAAAGACAAAAAGAGAGAAGATCCAAATAAGCACAATCATAAATGACAAAGGTGATATTACAATCAATCCCACAGAAATACAAAAGATCCTCAGAAATTGTTATGAACACACTCATTTGTACAAACTAGAAAAATTAGAGGTAATGTATAAATTCCTGGAAATACACAACCTCCCAAGATTGAATCAGGAAGAAGTCAAAATTCTGGACAGACCAAAAACAAGTTCTGAAATTGAATCAGTAATTCAAAAAGCCTACCAAACAAAAGAATCCCCAGCTCAGATGGATTCACAGTCAAATTCTACCAGATGTACACAGAAGAGGTCTTTCCAATCCTCCTGAAACTATTCCAAAAAATCGAAAAGAAGTGATTCCCCTATAACTCATTCTACAAAAGCAGTATCTTCTTAACACCAAAATCTGGCAAAGTCACAATGAAAAAAGAAAACTATAGGCCAATATCCCTGATGAACATAGTCTCAAAAATTCTCACCAAAATACTTGCAAACCGAATCCAGCAGGACATCAAAAATTAATCCCCCATGATCAAGTCGGCTTTATTCCCTGGATGCAAAGTTGATTCAACATATGCAAATCAATGAATGTGTTTCAACACATAAACAGAATTTTAAACAAAAACCTTATGATCATCTCAACAGAAATAGAAAAAGCATTCAACAAAATCCAATATTACTTAATGATAAAAACCTCCAAAAACTAGGTATCAAAAGAGCATACCTCAAAATAATAAGAGCCATCTACGATAAACACACAGTCAATATCATACTGAAAAGGCAAAAATTGGAAGCACTTCCCTAAAGAGCTGAAACAAGAGAAGGATGCTCACTCTTACCACTCATATTAAACATAGTATTGGAAGTCCTAGCCAGAACAATCAAGCAAAAGAAAGAAATGTAAGGCATCCAAATAGGAAAAGAGGAAGTCAAATTAACCTCTTTTCACTAACAACATGATTCTAGACCTAGAAAACCCTAAAGACTCCAACAAAAGGCTCCTATATTTGATAAACAACTTCAGGAGTCGCAGGATACAAAGTCAATGTACAAAAATCAGTAGCGTTTTACAAGGCTACAGTAACCAAAACAGCATGGTACTGGTACCAAAACAGACATATAGACCAATGGAGCAGAATAGAGATCTCAGAAATAACACCACACATCTACAACCATCTAATCTTCAACAAACCTGACAAAAGCAAGCAATGGGGAAAGGATCTCCTATTCAGTTAATGGTGCTGGGAAAACTGGATAGCCATATGCAGAGAACTGAAACTGGACCACTTCCTTACACCTTATATAAAAATTAACTCAAGATAGAGCAAAGACTTAAATGTAAAACTCAAAACCATAAAAACTGTAGAAGAAAATCTGGGCAATACCATTCAGGATGTAGGCACTGGCAAAGACTTCATGATGAAAACACCAAAAGCAATTAGAACAAAAGCCAAAATTGACAAATGAGATGTAATTGAACTAAAGAGCTTCTGCACAGCAAAAGCAACTATCATCAGAATGAACATGCAACCGACAGAATGGGAGAAAATTTCTGCAATCTACCCATCTGACAAAGGCCTAATATCCAGAATTTACAAGGAATTTAAACATATTTACAAGAGAAAAACACACAAACTCATCACAAAATGGACAGAGGATATGAGCAGATACTTCTCAAGAGAAGGCATTTACATGGCCAACAAACATGAAAAAAAGCTCAACATCTCTGATCATCAGAGAAATGCAAATCAAAACCACAATGAGATACCATCTCATGACAGTCAGAATGGCCATTATTAAAAAGTCAGAAAACAATAGATGCTGGCAAGACTGTGGAGAAATAGGAAAACTTTTACTCTGTTGATGGGAATGTAAATTAGTTCAACTTTTGTGGAAGACAGTGTGACGGTTCCTTAAAGATCTAGGACCAGAAACACCATTTGACCCAGCAATCCCATTACTTGGTATATACCCAAAGAAATATAAATCATTCTACTATAAAGACACATGCACACGAATATTTATTGCAGCGTTATTTATAATAGCAACGACATGGAACCAACCCAAACACCCATCAATGACAGACTGGATAAAAAACATGTGGTACATATACATGATGAAATACTATGAAGCCATAAAAAGGAATGAAACCATGTCTTTTGCAAGGACATGGATGAAGCTGGAAGCCATCATCCTCAGAAAACTAACACAGGAACAGAAAAACAAACACCACATGTTCTCACTCATAAGCGGGAGTTGAACATTGAGAACACGTGGATACAGAGAGGGGAACAGCACACACCAGGGCCTGTTAGCTGGTAGGGGTGAGGGGAGGGAACGTAGAGGATGGGTTAATAGGTACAGTAAATCACCATGGCCCATGTATATCTATGGAACAAACCCGTAAGTTCTGAACATGTAAGCCATTTTTTTTAGAAGAAAAAACAAATCATTTGCGTTTCTATACACCAATAACATTCCAGCTGTGAGCCAAATCTAGAATGCAATCCCATTTATAACAGCCACACGTACCAAAAAAAAATCTAGGAATACATCTCACCAAGAAGGTGAAAGATCTCTACAAGGAGAGGTACAAAACGTTGCTGAAAGAAATCATACCTGACTGAAACAAAGGGGAAAACATTCCATGCCCATTTGTTTAAAGGATATTGAAAATCCTTTAACTATCCATACTGCCCAAAGCAATCTGTAGATTCAATGCTATTCCTATCAAACTACCAATGTCATTTTTCACAGAGTTAGAAAAAAACTATTCTAAAATTCATATGGAACCAAAGAAGAGCCTGAATAGCCAAAGTATTGAATAAAGTTAGAGTCCTCACACCACCCAACTTCAAACTATAATATAAGGCTACAGTAACCAAAACAACATGATACTGGTATAAAAATAGACACATAGACCAATGGGATGGAACAGACCACCCAGAAGAAAAGCTACACACCTACAGCCATATGATCTTTGATGAAGTTGACAAAAATAAGCAATGGGGAAAGGGATCCCTTTTCAATAAATGGTACTGGCATAGCAGGCTAGCCATATCCAGAAAAATGAAACTGGATCCCCACTTTTCACTATATACAAAAATTGCCTTGAGATGGATTAAAGATATAAATACAAGATCTCAAACTATAAAATCCCTAGAAGAAAACCTAGGAAATATCTTTCTGGACATTGGTTTAGGCAAATAATTTATCACCACATCTTCAAAAACAATCACAATAAAAACAAAAATTGACAAGTGGGACCTAATGAAACTAAAGACCATCCGCACAGCAAAAGAAACTATCAACAGTGTAAACAGACACCTAGAGAATGGGACAAAATATTTGCTAACTATGCGTCTGAGAAAAGGCTAATGTCCAGCATCTAGGATATGAACAGGTTTCCTCTCAAAAAAAGTCACACAGGTGGCCAAGAAACACATGAAAAAATGCTCAACATTACTAATCATCAGAGAAAAGGAAATCAAAACCACAGTAAGATACTGTCTCTCACCGGTCAGAATGGTTATTATTAAAAAGTCACAAATCAGCAGATGTTAGTGAGGCTGTGGAGAAAAGCTAATACTTATGTGCTGTTGGTGGGAATGTAAATTAATTCAGACACTGTGGAAAGCAGTTTGGAGATTTCTTAAAGAATTTAAAACAGAACTACCATTTGGCCCAACATTCCCATTACTGGGTGTATACTCAATGGAAAATAAATCATTCTACCAGAAAGACATCTGTATGCATATGTTTACTGTGGCAATATTCACAGTAGCAAAGACATGGAATCAACCTAGGTGCCTTCCAATGCTGGACTGGATAAATAAAATGTGGTACATATACACCATGGAATACTATTCAGCCATAAATAAGAATGAAATTATATCTTTTGCGACAACATGGATGCCACTGGAAGACACTTTCCTAACGAAATTAACACAGAAAGGGAAAATCAAATATCACATGCTCTCACTTATAGGTGGGAGCTAAACCTTGGGTACACACAGACATAAAGATGAGAACAATAGACACTAGGGACTTCAAAAGGAGGAAAAAAGGGTGGAGAACAAGGGCTGAAAATCTTCCTATTGGGTACTATGTTCACTACCAGGTGATGGAATCAACAGAGGCTCAAACTTCAGCATCAGGCAATATAGCCTTGTAAGAAACCTGCACATGTACCCCCTGAATCTAAAATTAAATTAAAATTAAAATAAAAAAAACAAAATTAAATACAAATTGTATTGCATCATTCTATATCTCTTATGAGAGAAGTTGCAGACTATAAATATAAAGATTATCTTGATATGGCTATATTTTAATTAATCAGTTCATTGACTTAATGAGTATTTGAGTTTGCCAGTAGAGGAAATTTTATTTACAGATTTTCTGTCCTGATGGATAGCATTGGTAATATATAACTATACAGCAATAAAGATGTTATTTTTATTAAATATAAGGTTATCATTTTATAAAATGTTTAATATTTCTTAATCATTTCTAAAAATGTCAATCTTTTCACTAAATATTCACTTTTTATCTTTTGATGATTGTGGAAAGTTCCAACATATTGCATTTAGAAAACTCCATGTGGATATGTTTTAAAGAGTGCGAGGGGGGTCTACAATGTTTTCTAGGACTTGATTGAAATTGAAATGTTTGTAATGAACATTATATTAAACGGTGTAATTTGTTGAATATATAAAATGATTACTAAGGAAAGAAATGAGCCGAAACATCAAATTCAACTTAAGAAGTTTTTTTTTCTTTTTTAAAAAAGGTGGCAGGGTATTTTCCAGTCCCCTTTGTAGTAAAAATATCCATCGCTCTAAAGACTATTTTTTTCCCACAATCTTAAAATATTTATATAAAGACATATGTATAAAATAAGTACTAGAATATGTCAAGTATATATATATTACATTATATTAGAATATGTCAACTATATATACATTTGACATATTCTAATACTTTTTACTCTATAAAGTACCTCCGTTGAAACAGAAAATAAAAGGTAATTAAGACAAAATTGAAAGAAAGAATTTTAATTTTGTTGTCTTTTTTTTATGGCTTCGAACTGCTTTGTTTAGTTTCTCTTATTTTCTTGCCTTCTCCTTCCCCCTTCTTAAACTGTTCAGTTCCACCATTCCTACTCTTAGGACATTTTTCTCATGCTTTTGTAACATTCTGACATTTCCTATTTCAAGGATGTGATCCTTTGCCTGGGGCACCTATTTGCCCACTGATTAACAGACAGTGTTGCATTGCTCTCCCCACTCTCTTGGTGCTGGTCACCGCCACCCTCAGCTTCTAACCAAAAGGATATCCTTAGTCAAAAGGAGATGGAAAATCCAGATAAGGTCTAGATAGATTCTTTTGTTAGACAATACAAAATGGATCCTCTTATCTGCTAGATATTTTTAAGAGGATCATGTTGGAAGGGTCCTGTAAAGATCTAAATATCATCAATTGCTAAAGGAATGGCATAATAAAAACAGATTTCGGCAGCCTGGGCTGGGATCCTGACCATTCTTTTGGGCTAGCCCCATTCAATAAGGGACACCATGTCTCATAGTCGAAACATGAGCTCTGGTGTCTGAACACTCAGAGAATTTAAATTCTGAATCCAGCACTAACTCTTTGGGTTCCTTGGAAAAATTATTTAATATCTATGAGCTCAGTTTCTTAACATATAATAGACATAATACTTACCTCACAGTATTGTTATAAAGACCAAAACAAAAAAGTGAGATATGACTGAGATCACTCGTAAGTACCTAATAAATGATGGCTATTTTTAAAAATTTTATAGCAGTTGAATGAAAGTTGTCCTTAATATCAAAAAGATTTACGATATAAATAGTATAAATAGGAACAATGTTTTTATAGTATAGAGTTTATAAATACAAATATTTGGATAGAAATATATGCCTCTAAAGTACCATGGAACAAAGGAAAAGGCTAGATTTCTAAATTCCATGGATATGTACTAAAAATTATATGCACTGATCAATAAAGTGTGAAAGGGCTGATGAAACAGACTGTATTTTTCTGGGACAGTAATTTTGTTCTATGAATTATTTATAAGGAGAATGAAGTAGAAATAAAAGAAATATGAAAGCATAAGTCTTACCTTATCAGTCATAATCTTTCAAACATCAGCAATGAAGTTATAATCATTTACCACATGGTGGGACATCCACGAAAAATGTAACATTGTATCATGTAAAAAAGTATCATAATATGTAAAAGAAATTAATCCCTGTTGAGTTGCTAAGTATCTGCTGTGTTTTCTCTAATTGTGGATTTTTCTTCTCACAGCAAGGTAAAACAAAAAAACTAGGTAAAAGATTAGTAGTGAGTGAGTTTGTCAAGTAAGAACATCTTCTATATGTGGTCTTTTTTAGCATCTGGTACCTCATGACTAGCAAATGCCAATACAGAACAAGAGCCATTTATGTCTTATTTTACATACAGGGAAACTGAGGACTGACGTGTGAGGGAGTAGCACAAGTTAACATAGCTGGCTAGTAGTAGTGGCAAGATGCAGATTGTGGCTTTGTGATTATCAGTCCTTTATCCTTCCCACTTCACCCCCTGCCTAATTTGTAAAGCATTCTGGCAGGAAGTAACAACAAGAAAAACAAAGTCAGACTTCACTTTATGCTAAACTTCACTATTAGATTAAGCAAGCTTTATTGGTGCTATGAATACATAGTAAGAAAAAACAGTAAGAGGGCATTTTGATTTAGATAATAATAGCTAGTGTACAGGGGCCTTTCTGTGTCCCATACCATCATCTAAAGGCTTTATGTGTATTAACTCATTTACCTCCTGATGAAGGCATTATTATTAATTACTCTTAGTTTACAGAGAAGGACATTGAGTCATTGCAAGGTTAAGTCAAAGCCATAATCACATAATCTAATAATATCTTTTTCTCATTTTTGATGGATGCTTATACAAGATCCAAAATGACTGTAGAGAAAGAATAAACACCTTATGATCTAAGAGAAATATATGTCCAGGGTAAACACATAGAATGATTACTTATATAGGAAAATATTATAAGTATATAAGAAAAATGTAGAAGTGATTCAGGCCCAAAATAAATAATATGAATCAGGCTGTACACTAAAATCGCTTTCCCAGTTGTTAATGTCTTACAACTTGAGAATAGCTCCTAAGTCATTCCTTTCTCTCCCTATTTCCTCACATCGGGACCAAGGACTATTAACTTATTGTTGCCTGCTGTTTTGGGTATGTTGATCTAGTCTGGGTGCTGGTGAAGCAGTTAAGCCAGAAATGGCAGAATTTTATATTGAGATAGCAGAGTAAAGGCCATTTTCTCTTAATGCCTTTTTCTCGAGAGTTTTTTCTTCCAATTTAAGATAATTGGAGAGATTTCCCCTTTTTCTGAGAGAGGAGCCTTTGATTTGCACTTAGAGCTTTTGAGCTGGCTGTGTGTCTTTTCAGAAGGGAAAATATCACTTTGTAATAGTGTATTCTGGCAGTGGGGCCTGAAATTGCTAGGGTAAGCATTAGTTAGTGAAGAGAGGATAGACACTTTTTAAATTATTAAAGTACAATTGGTACAGAACATCTCTAACATTTCCAGGGAAAGACCACTGAAGAATTTATCATTTGTAGATTTATTTCCTTGCAAAACTTGTCTCCTTTTAACTTGTCTTCATGAAAATTTCAGTGGTTCACTTCCCATAAAAATATCATTTATGCTAGTTAAGATGACAGCAAAAAAAGGGTCAGAAAGTTACTCTGTGGTAGAGTAAGCTGCCAGTCCTACATAAAACATCTGTGAATAACAACACAAGGAACTCTGTTCTCATTGTGTTCATGCTTTAGATGCTTTGAGGGTCATAAGCATCATTTTCATTACCGAGTCTTCAAAAATTGTCAGAATGATTTCACCCTTTCCTAGACAGCACTGAAATTGCAAAGAAACATTTAAATATTTGACATGCTTTTGAGTTTTCTGGGCCCAATTCTCCATTCATTGTAATGAAGCTATTTCCTCTGAATGCTGACCGGACTCTGCTTGAATTTAATTTGAGGAGCTATTTTCATGTTGGGAAGATTTTTATAATTATTAAACACTACCGATAGACATTAGGGAAGAGACTGTTACTATGGAGATCTTTCTCTTCCCAATGCAAAATAATAATGACTTCAAAAACAGAGAACATAGAGGTGATACACAGTTTTTGTAAACAGAAATGCATGGATGGATGAATGAAAAATACCCAAGGCAGACACATAAGAGGAGCAAATTCAGGATGGTTATTGGCAAGCACTGAAGTATTGTATAACTCTCTCAATCATTAACTAACAGAAAGACCTTAAGATTGTCTTTTTGACTTAACGTGGGGAAAACAACAAAAGAAACATATGATTTATCTAAATAATATAAAACATAATGCTCACAAATGAATAAATACTAATGAACAGTACAAAACCCGTTTGGAAGATAGAGGTAAAGACTAGAGGTTACCAAAACAAAGCCAGTACTACCCACATGGAGTAGAAAACAGGACTATGTCTAGGAAATGCCCTTCCATCAGTGTTTTTCCCCCCCAATGCTATTGCATCTCTTTTGTCATAAAGCAAAAAGTTCTCTGTGAATTAACTTCTGAAAAACATAAATATCTTTGCAAATGCCAGGGTAATATTCCCACAGAATTCACAATACTGTATATAGGTATGAAACTGTCCTGATCACCACCTTGCCGTCATTCCCACTACCAAAACAGACTCAAAGGCATTTTAAGGTTTTGTAGGGCTAGCATCACAGGTGTGTACTGCAGGAACTGTTCAGCTGCTCCCTATTGTTCTTAGGGTCAAGTTCAAATTCCTGAATGGGCCAAAAATGTCCTCAGCTCTCTGTTTACCTCTTTAGCCTTGGCTCCCCTCTTAACGCTTCAAATATATTAAATAATTTCCTAAAATTTCTGATTTTCTTCTGACCTTTGTAAATCTTTGTTTCAAAAACACTCACCTTCCCTTTTTCTTTGACAAATTTTGCTCAGGTTTCCACAAAGATGTCACTTCCTCTGGCTAGACTTCTCTAAAGCACGTCTACTTATATATGTCTCTGCAGCATCCTATGACTCCATTATGTAACTGCTCATCTGTGCCCTTTTCCTGCTTGTCTTCCTCTGCAGGCTGTAAGACCTGAGAATGCAATGGTCTTCTGCACCATTGTGTTCCCACCACTGCACTCCCACCATTCTGAACCATTGCATAGCCCAGCATCTGCTTCACAGTGGTGCTCGATAAATATTTATATCCCACAGGATCTTAGAGTCATACCTTCTTACTATCAATGTCTGAAGTTAATCTTTGGCTAAGGAGAGGAGACAGTCTCTCTGTTGAACATGGTAGTAGGGTGTGTCTTAGTTTGTTTTGTGTTGCTAAAACAGAATACCCTAGACTGGGTATTTTTAAAGTATGTATATTTCTTTAATTTCTGGAGGCTGGAAAGTCCAAGGTCCAGGAGGCTGCCCACATCTGGCTAGGGCCTTTGTGCTGCATCATCCAATGGTAGAAGGCAGAAGAATAAAAGAGCTCATGAAAGAGTAACAGTGGGCTAGAGCTGAACTCACTTTTATCAGGAACCCATTCCTGCACTAATGACATTAGTCTACACATGAGGCCAGAGACCTCATGGCCTAATCACCTCTTAATTGTTCCAGCTTTCAATACCCTCACAATGGCAATTAAATTTAAGCATGAGTTTTGGAGAGATCATTCAAACTCCAGCAAGGTGGAAAGCAAAACACTGTTTATGGAGTAATTTCTCCCCTATTCTAGCTAACTGAAAACTCTCAGCTGATAAAAAAAAATGGTGGGTTGCTGAAGCATATAAAGTAACCTTAATAAATTTTTCTGCCTCTTCATCCAAACTCACCTCATCTTTGTGGTTTAGTTCATATTACACCTCTCCTCTGGAAGACCTGCCTTGATTTCTCTAACAATGTGAGTCTCTACTTATCTCTACCACCCCTTACTATCTATCCACTTGGAGGTGTTTGTAATAAAGACCCATACAGAGTGGTCAGGATGAATCTGCTGAAGGTCAGTGGTTTGAAAATACAGCTTTGCAGAGAAGCATTAAACGTGATGAGTTCCTCATCCGACATCACATTATCATCCTCAACTTTGGGTATTGCATCCTCAGACTGCTCAGAATCCTGAAATTGATCAGTATTGAAGAAATTGTTTTACTCTCATCACTCATAAGAGATTGAAGTTTATAAATCAGGAAGTCTGCTAATTAATTTATAATGAGAAAGATGAGCAATAAGTGCAGCTTACTTTGATGTTAGTCCAATCAGCATTTTCTCCCTGTACCCATGCTACACAGAATTCAAATTATTAAAACTTTGCTTAGTGAACCCTGGAATCAGAACAAGGGGAATTACACAAATATTGAATGGCATCAGGCTCTAATGGCTTTGTTATTCCCTTTTTACAATAGGGCCATAAATATGTTGCAATAAAATTTATCATCCAGACTGAGACATCCTTGAGAGTTGAAGAGAACACTGTTACAACTACACTGGGACAGTAAGTGTCAGGATTGTCCAAGGCAAATTAGGACATATGGTCACTAGAGATTCTAAATGCCTGGAAGACAACGGGATCCATTCTTTTCTAAAGAATATTCAAATGACCATATGGACAATTTTAATTGTTTCTCTCACGATCAAATTTTTCTATACTTTACAGATGACCAACCTATCTTCCTGCTCAAGTGCAGTAGGCTTAATTCTAAGATTATCTACCAGATTCCTACCTCATTAGGTACATACACTGGGATATATGCCCCAATCCTGACTGTGACAAGTGAGTCATTCCCTTGATTAGGATATAATGATAGTATAGTTGCTCCTGTGATTACATTTCTTTGT
The DNA here is from genome assembly GCF_028885625.2 of Pongo pygmaeus. NCBI lineage: Eukaryota > Metazoa > Chordata > Mammalia > Primates > Hominidae > Pongo > Pongo pygmaeus. The sequence goes on from NC_085930.1 coordinate 78,346,579, forward strand.
ATAAGACTCCTTCCTAGCAGACTGGAGATAGTGTCTTCTCCTGGGCTTGGAGAAACAAGCTACTATGTTGTGAACTGGGCCATATGCCAGGGATGAGCAGCTTCTAGGAGTGAAAGGACTCAGTCCAACATCTATAGGAACTGAATTCTGCCAACAGCCAGTGATCTGAGAAGGCCATGCCTCAGTTGAAACCACATCCCTGACCGATACCTTCATTTTGGCCTGTGAGAGGAGACTGAGCAGATGATACTGTTAAGCTATACCCAGATTCATGGAAATGGTGAGATAATAAGTTTGTGTTATTTTAAACCACTAAGTTTGTGGTTACTTATTACTTGGTAATAGAAAACTGATACAGGAAGCTTTACTTGTTAGTTCCTGAAATCAGATAATAGTCAATTCTTACAGGTTGGAGGCAAGAAAGAGTTTTCTCCTTGAGCAAAAAGACAAAAGTTTTATTCTTACTCTGTATATCCCAAAGTGCCTGTTATAATTCTGGGCCAGCAGCCAGTTCTATAAAAATATCAGTCAATGAATCCACCCATCCATCAATCAAAAAATAATTTGTGAATTTACAGTGAATTATGTTTATTTCCTCTAATTTTCTGTATTCCACAAGAGAGTAGAAGGCTATTAAAAACAGTGTTTGTGTCAAACTGTCCTGCTTAAAATATGGCCTTTCTTTCTTTCTTTCTTCTTTCTTCTTTCTTTTTTCTTTTTTTTTTTTTTTTGAGTCGGAGTCTTGCTCTGTTGCCTAGGCTGGAGTGCAATGGCATGATCTCAGCTCATTGCAACCTCTGCCTCCCAGGTTCAACCAATTCTCCTGCCTCAGCCTCCCAGGTAGCTGAGATTACAGGCTCCCACCGCCATGCCTGGCTAATTTTTGTATTTTTAGTAGAGATGAGGTTTCACCATGTTGGCCAAGCTGGTCTCTTGGCCAGGCTGGTCTTGAACTCCTGACCTTGCGATCTGCCTGCCTTGGCCTCCCAAAGTGCTGGGATTATAGGCATGAGCCACCATGCCTGGCCTCGCCAGCCTTTTTTACCCCCATTAGTCTCTCTCCAAATGCTCTAATCACTCTGCACTTCGTTCCAATGATAACTTTATTTTCTGATAGAGATAGTAATATTATTCATGCATTAGACTTTGTGCGAGAATTTCAATGAAATAAACATTAAAAGAAGTTAGAACAATTCCTACCAAGCACACAATAAATGCTAGCTCTTGTTACTAATACTAAGGCCTTTGCATATGCTGTTCCTTTGACCTGAATGTGGGGTCAGAGCCCCCACAAAGAGTCCCCAGTGGGACACTGCATGGTGGAGCTGTGAAAAGAAGGCCACCATCCTCCAGACCCCAGAATGGTAGATCCACCAACAAGTTGCACCATGTGACTGAAAAAGCCACAGATGTTACAAACAAACAAACAAACAAACAAACAAACAAAAAACAAAAAAAAAACCGCCAGGAGGGGACCTGTAACCTGCAAAGCCGCAAAGCCACAGAGGCAAAGCTGCCCAAGGCCATGGGAGCTCCCATCTTGCATCAGTATGGCTTGGATGTTTGGAACTTTAAGATTTAATGACTGTCCTATTGGATTTTGGACTTGCATGGGGCAGGTAGACCCTTGTTTTGGCCAATTTCTTCCATTTGGAACAGATGTATTTATCCAATGCCTGTACCCCTCTTGTATCTAGGAAATAACTAACTTACTTTTGATTTTGCAGGCTCATAGGAAGAAGTTATTTGCCTTATCTCAGATGAGACTTTGGACTGCGGACTTTTGAGTTAATGTTGAAATGAGTTAAGACTTTGGGGGACTCTTGGGAAGCCATGACTGATTTTGAAATGTAAAGACATGAGATTTGGGAGGGGCCAGGGTGGAATGATGTGGTTTGGCTGTGTCCCCACCCAAATCTCACCTTGAATTGTAATAATTCCCTTGTGTCAAGGGCAGGACCATGTGGAGATAATTGAATCATCAAGACAGTTTCCCCCATACTATTCTCATGGTACTGAATAAGTATCATGAAATCTAATGGTTTTATAGATGGGAGTTACCCTGCACAAGCTCTCTTGCCCACCGCCATGTAAGAAATGACTTTTGTCCTCATTTGCCTTCTACCATGATTGTGGTTTCTCCCTAGCCATGTGGAACTGTCAGTCAATTAAATCTCTTTCCTTTATAAATTACTCAGTCTTGGGTATGTTTTTATGAGCAGCATGACAACAGACTAATATAGACTGTAATAATTTTCTTGCATCTCTCTCCCTCTCTGACTAAGTAAGGAGGTGATTCTGCCTTCATGTCTCAGATTAAATATCTTTTGATTTGGAAGCCTTTCTGACATCACCCACCAGTATTGCTAGATTAGGCTTCCATTAGGTAACATCACCCAATTCACTAGATTTTTCTTTCACATCATTTGTTATTATGCCAAATGCTATGGTTTGAATCGCTCCCTCAAATTTCATGTATTGGAAACTTAATCCCCAAATTCATAGGTTGATGGCATTTGGAGGTTTGGCCTTTAGGAGGTAATTAGGATTAGATAAGGTCACCAGGGTGAGGACACCATGATAGGACTGGGGTGGCTTTACAAGAAGAGGAAGAGACACTGGAGTTGGCATGTTGTTTCCCTCTCACCATGTGATATCCTCTGTTATGTTTTGATATAGTAAGAAACCCCTAACTAGATGTAGCCCCTTGACTTTGGACATATCAGGCTCCAAAACTATAAGAAATAAATTATTTTCTTTATAAATTACCCAGTATGGGGTATTCTCTTATAGCAATAGGAAACAGACTAAGACAGTAAATGTTTATGAGTCATGTAATGTCTTCCTCTTTAACTAGACTACAAGCTCTGTGAGGGCGAAGACCCTATCTGTGTTATATATTGTTGTTTTTATAACTTCATTATAGAGCCTGGCATGTAAGAACCATTCAAATATATTGCTGTCTGTTTGGGCTACTATAAAACATACCTGAGGCTGGGCAATTTATAAATAACAGAAATGCATTGCTCACAGTTATAAAGGTTGGAAGTCCAAGATCAAGGTGCCTGCAGATTTGGTGACTGGTATGGGCTCATTCCTCATAGATAGCACTTTCTATGTGTCTTCACATGGTGGAAGAGGCAAGACAGCTCTCTGAGGCATCTTCTATAAGAACACCAATCTCATTCATGAGGGCAGAGCCTTCATGACCTAATTGCCTCCCAAAGGCCCCATCTCTTAATACTATTGCATTGGAGATCAGGTTTAAACATATCAAATTTTGAGGGGACACAAACATTCAGATTATAGCCATTGTGAAATGGCAAATGAATTAATAAATGAAGGAATAATTACAAGAAAAGCAATCACTGAGGAAAGAAGTTTATTAATGGAATGGCTCTTAAATTTTCACCACAACCCTCAAATGAACCAAAAATGAAGAGGGCAAGTCAATTAATTAAAATGAAACATATATGTTTATATTAAGTAAAATTGATTGTGTCAAAGATACCAAACTCAAACTTTTTCAAATATGCAATGACAGAAGAATTCAAAAAATCACTCTAGCTGAAACTACATGCATTATTACAGACATGGCTGGAAAAAAAGCCTGCATCTATAATTTACCTCTCTACCCTTCAAGTGTTAGGCTAATGCTAGCTACTATAATAAAGAGACTTAAATTTCAGAGTCACAATGAATGTTTACTTCAGTGTTGTGACCATCTATTGAGGGTATTTTAGTTAAGTGACTTTCTTTCAGGCAGGAATTCAGGGACTAAGTCTCCTCTCACCTTGTGGCTCTGCCATCCTGTGGCTTGGCTATCTTCCCCCAGAAGGGAAAAGCAAAAAGGGGACCATAAGTGGGAGATTTTTATGAACCAGACTGGAAGTGGAGTGCCTCACTCTTGAGACCATTCTGTCACTTACAACTTCAAGATGGCTATACTCCACTGAAAAGTAGGCTGGAAGTGTTGCTTTCCTGTATCCTCCAGAAGAAGAGGAGGCTGGTGTGGTGAGAGCTAGCCAATGTCTGACACATCATGCAAAATTAAAAGTGCTCTCCTGATTGCAAGCAATTGCAAAGTTGGGAGGTCTGTAAAATTGAACATGGGTTTTTTTTTTTACATGCAAGTCTTCTCTGTGACATCCAAGAATGTAAAATGCTCTAGGCATATGTTATGTCAACATCACCCCAATTGCCCAAAATTAAGCATGATAACAGCAACCTTGAGTAAGTCAAGTATCAACCTTTCTAGTACATAAAAACATTACTAAATTAGGTTTCCCCTGCTCTATTCTTAACAGAATATTTGGGAATTTGATTATTACAGCCCAGTTATTTCTAAAAATGAGTAACACTTCCACAGGGCACTGCTAAAATGCACAGAGGCATTTTAACTGCCTATGAATATTCAAAACCTCATTATTGTTGCAGTTTATAATTATCAAATTCCCTTGACAAAAATGTGCAGCACACGATAAAAAAAGCCAATCCATTTAGAAGTGTTGGCATCCATGTTCAACCATTTCACTTTAATTCTTGGCTATTGAGTCTATATTTCATTTTGGGGAGATGCTAAGATTAAGCACATCTTTACCCATTCAAAATGCAGCCTGTTGATTGTGTACATTTCCTTCTTAAGGTGCAGCATATTTTACACAAGACAGTAGATTCATTGAACTGCTATAAAATTCAAACTGAAGCTTGGAATGGAGATCAAGATTTGTGTACACAAATCCAGTTTTGAAAGCAAAACCGGAAATTGAGAGTATCTTCTCTGGTTTTGGAGGAATCATGATGGCACAGTGGCAGTGGAAACAAATTTGTAATTCAAAGCCTTGAGAAAATGAGAAAAATTTCACTGAAAATTACCATTTTGCAAACAGGTAGAGAGACATGTTTGATCATCAAAACAGACCTGGAAGAAAGTTAACAATAACAACAAAACAAACAAACAAAAAACCTGAAAACAGCAACAACCAAAAAGAACCCTAAGTCATCTCCCAGTATAAGACTGGTTTTGCTTAAAAGTCTGCAGAATGATGGTTTCCAGCTTCCTTCTCAGCGAACTAACACAAGAACAGAAAGCCAAACACCGCATGTTCTCACTCATAAGTGGGAGTTGAACAATGAGAACACATGGACACATGGGGAGGGAAACATCACACACTGGGGCCTGTCGGCAGGTGTGGGGCTAGGGGAGGGATAGCATTAGGAGAAATACCTAATGTAGGTGATGAGTTGATGGGTGCAGCAAACCACAATGGCATGTGTATACCTATGTAACAAAACTACACATTCTGCACATGTATCCCAGAACTTAAAGTATATAAAAAGAGTCTGTAGACCAATTCATTCCTTTAATAAATATTTATGGAATTCCTTCCTTGTGCCAGACACTCTGCCAGTAGGAGGGAACATACTGATGAGTAAAATTAGTATCTCCAAGTAGTTAATCTCCATTTTCTTTGTTCTTTTCTTTCTTTCTTCTTAATTTCCTTTTTTGAAAAAATTATAATTATTCAGCAAACATTAATTGAGTATCAATTTTGTGTCATGGAATGTATAGAATGTATAATTGATGCTACAACATTGCTTATGGTACATTGAGGTAGATAGACACATAAATCTACAATTATAACACGATGTGGAAGCTCAGTGAAAAAGTGGAGAAAAGAGCATTTTTGCTCACAACCCTTCCTATAGTAGATTATCAGGAAAGACATACCTGAGAAGCTGACACCTGATTTGAATAATAAAGAATACACTTAAATTAGTCAGCTAAAGTCGTGAATCTAGAAAAGGTGATCCAAAATTAAAAGCAGGAACAAGGCGAGGTAAAGAGAAAGAACAGGGGCTGTGTAAGGAAATGAAGTTTAGGTTCTTGGTATAACATAAAGGTTGGAGGTAGAGCCCTATCCAGACTACATGGACTGAATAAAGGAAGAGTTAGATCTTAGATCTTTCAATGAAGGAAAAGCGATTGATATTTGGAAGGCAAATAATCCTATCTACAAAGCAATCACTGTGAGATTTCACCTCAGCACTTGCAGTGCCAGATCAAGAAGACCAGAATAAAGAGAATTCTAGCACTGTGCTTCTCCATAGGGCAGGGTAGGATATGGAGATCACAGCAGGCTTGTTGGATGGTTTTTCCTAAATATTCATCACTTCATCTTTATTCTACTCCGAACCCCATAAATCTAATAGACGTTGACTAATCCTTGAGTTGAGAATGTGAAGTCGACAGGGCTCAGGCATATTTATTTTGTAATTTGGATCTCCTTTCTCTGCTCCATCAACATTAAAAATGACACAGAGTATTTGAATAAAATACTACATAACAGATGATTGGATAAAGAAAATATTGTATATATACAAGATAAAATACTATTCAGCCACAAGAAGAATGAAAACATATGTTTTGCAGCAACATGGATGGAACTGGAGGCCATTTTCTTAAGTGGAACAACTCAGAAAGAGACAGGCAAATACTACATGTTCTCACTTATAAGTGGGAGCTAAATAATGTGTACACATGGGCATAGAGTGCGAAATGATAGACACTGGAAACTTGGAAGGATAGAGGTCGAGTCAGAGAGGGGTGAATGATGAGAAATTCCTAATGGGTATAATGTACTTATTCACCTGATGAATACCCTAAAAGCCCAGACTTCACCTCTACACAATGTAACCATGTAACAAAATTATACTTCTACTCCTTAAATTTATACAAATTTTAAAATATACATACAGTAAAAAAACACTTTGAAAAAGATAATACATAATATTTTTTCAATTTTTTATTTTATTATTATTATACTTTAAGTTTTAGGGTACATTTGCACAACGTGCAGGTTTGTTACATATATATACATGTGCCATGTTGGTGTGCTGCACCCATTAACTCATCATTTAGCATTAGGTATATGTCTTAATGCTATCCCTCCCCACTTCCCCCACCTGACAACAGTCCCCAGTGTATGATGTTCCCCCTCCTGTGTCCATGTGTTCTCATTGTTCGGTTCCCACCTATGAGTGAGAACATGCAGTGTTTGGTTTTTTGTCCTTGTGATAGTTTGCTGAGAATGATGGTTTCCAGCTTCATCCATGTCCCTACAAAGGACATGAACTCATCATTTTTTATGGCTGCATAGTATTCCATGGTGTATATGTGCCACATTTTCTTAATCCAGTCTATCATTGTTGGACATTTGGGTTGGTTGATAATATGTAATATTTTTATATGTCCAAGGAACATTAGAAACTTTAAACATATTCCAGGCCACAAGGGAAAGCAAATTTCTCCCAAAATATAAATCATAAAGCTCATGGTTTCTGATTACAAGACAATAAAAATAAAACTTAATAACAAAGGTTTAAACATTTGCCAACTGCTTGGAAATTAAGCAGCAGTCCCAGAATTATTTAGTTCCTAATTTTGATTAAAATAAATGTAACTAAAGGCTATTTAGGAAGTTAAAAATAACAGTGATGGCACAACGTGTTAAGGCATATGGAATACTTTCAACACTTACACACAAATCCAGAGCATTTGTGTACATATGTTATGTGAAACAGCCTTGAATATTTGGCAGACTTGTTTGTGGATTTCTGCTGAGTAATAATAGCATCATTTCTTCCCTATATTCTTAGGATAAAGTTCAAACAATCAATAATCTTAACATTAAATGTTTATCATTTTTGTTAACAGAAAGTAGAAGTTAAGGAAATAATTGAAACATTATGGGAAAATATTATCTTTCATGTACAATAAGCTTTATAAGTGGATAGAATAGGATGAAACTCCAGGAGAAAAAGGAGAAATGACCTTAACAGGTGATTTAAGAAAGAAGAAATACACATAGCTAAGCATGTGAAAAATCTCACTTATTGGTAAACAGAACAGATGTGAATTATAATAAGATGGCATTTTTTTTGCCACTCACAATTTGAGCTAATCTTTATTGAATACTTACTCTGTGGGAAGGCACAGTTCTAAACTCTTTACATGTATCAGCAACCTTAATTCAACAACTTTATTGGTTAGATACTATTATTACCATTATTTTATAAATAATAAAGTGGAGACATGCAAGGTTATGTAATTGTCCTTGGCAGTAGACTTTGAATCAAATTGACAAATTTTTAACATACAGCATTGTCCAGTGCTGAAGTGGTACAGCAGAATGGCATTCTTGTAAATACCTTGAATGTAAATTGGTACAATTTTCCTGGAGAGCAATTTGACAGCATGAATAAATAGCTTTAAATCCCCTAAATCTTTAAAGTGTTCCATCTTTATGAATTTGTACTGAAGGAAAACAAAAGTCAGAAATCAGTGATGTTCAATGATGTGTATTGGAACACTATACTAATAAAAATCCTAATTTTATAATCAAATATTCCATGACAGGGATTTATTTACATACAGTATGGTATAACCAAAAAGCAAAATACTATACAGTCATTCAAAATTATCCCATAAATAATATGTGATAAGGTAAGGAGATGGCCATGATATAATGAAGTTAATAAAAGGAAGAGTCAAAACTATAAATACTAGTAATATCAGAAGATTCAGACTTTACAGTTTTTGTAAATACACACACATATACACACACAAAAACTCACATTCTCACACAGTAAACATAAAGGAAAATAAACCAGTATTTTAATAGAGATGATCAGTGAAACATTAGATGTATATTTTAGTTCCTTTCCTGTATAATTAGGCACCCTGGAATTGGAGACAAGGGGAAACTTGGGTGAGTCACTAAGTTACTCTGTCTCCCTGAGTCCCAGTTACTTTATCTAAGAAAACACTTTTTAAGAGTTAAATTAGAATTCTTAATGTAATAGCATCTGGAATCCCATTACCTAAAACAAATTAAAGCAGAGTTGGTACAGTAGAACCAGAATTTAGGGAGCTGGAGGCCCTCTTGTTTGATCTCTTAGAAGTGCTGGTGAGGACATCCCATCGCTGATTGTATAATTCCAAAGTTAACCAAACCTTATTCCAACAGCTAACCTCTCAGCCCAGCGTTCTCTTCTCTCATGGCTGGAATCATCGTGCTCAACTGGCCAGACAAATAGACACAAGTGATACTTCTTGCCCTCAGAGAAATACCTCTAGTCCTCATGTCACCATTATAGCTTTGAATTCTAGAATGTTCTTCAACACTCATATGTTCACTTTAATCTTAAAACTATCAGCTGATAGGAGGAAAAGCTTTAAAGACATTCTAAGTGGGAAGGAGACCAAGCAGCTAGTGTGGTAAGGTTTCAATAAAGGTGGAGGGAAGGGACCTAAAAGACCAATTTAATTCATTTCTTATCTTAATCCAAAGCAGAGAGTCCTCTCTGCACCAGGCCACGGCATTAGTTGTCAAACCGTGACATAACTTAGTTTATGCTAAGTGATGTACTATTTTCTTTTTTAATTATTATTTTTTCAGTGGCTTGAGAAAACAAGAAAGCGATACACTATTTTCTAATAGTTTACCATAGACTTTCAATCTATGTTAAATGCTAGGTCAATCTGATCCATAATCCTGGACTGAAAACAGAAAAAAAAAAAATGTTTCAAAGTCCAAATTTCACTGTCATAGTTCTTTCTTTTCATGGCTATTGTTATAGGTACCAAGTAAAAACATGATCCTAAAGTGATCTCTGTGTACTCCAGAGAAATTGACACCTTAATGTCAATGCCACAGTAGCCTACAATGGTGCCCAACCTTTTGAATACTAGTCACCTGACTTTAATCACTTGAACTGTACAATTCCAGTGACTTGTCTTTGAAATAAAATGTTATTCTATAAAAAAAAAAATTTACATTGAGACTATTAATCTTGTAATTATAAAAAGAGATTAATTTTTAAAGTGTGCGTTTTACAAGTCTTAGATTTTCAAGCAGGTAGTCAGAGAACATCAACATTGTCACAAAACAACACCTGTTATCGAACATAGGGTCTCACTTAAGTTAATGAATAAATATCCTTCACAAGCAGATAGGTAAACAGGACTTTGATTAATGAATATGCTAACTGTTCTTCTCTACTACACATATTAACCTCTTGTTTTTAACTGCGACATATCCTTATGAGAAAACACTATTAAATTTATCATTTCCTTTCAAATACTGAAGTTACAATTTCAGAACCTTTCTAACACTTTTCGTCCTATCAAGAATCATCTTGGGATAAGGATGACATGTAGCCTCTTGCCACAACCCAAATCTCCCATTTGTTTGGCCTCAGCTCTCCTTGAAAGGCTCCAGTCTAATCCTGCTTAGGGAATGAGTCCTATTCTGGTGGGGTGGGGATAAAAAAGCTAGCTTCACAGAGTAGGAAAGTGTACAGCCAGCATGGCTTGAGCCTGACTCCATATGTCTGTGTCCTGTTCTCATGCACTTGCCTCATTAATTCTTCCTTAACTTTAATTCTTTCTTAGCTAAGTCAGAAACTTAGAAGGTTAGATCCCAGACATAGTACTTTGTAAAACTCCCTTGGTGATTCTAATGTGAAACAAAGGTGGAGAACCACTGCTCTAAGCTTGGTTTACTCAAACTGAAGAAAATCATAATCCTTCCTTTTGAGCCCTCTTCCCCAGGGCAACACTGAGCCTCCTTAGCAGCATCAGGGCACAAATCAACTGAAACTAAAAGTTATCACAATGGCAGGCAACCGAGGTCAATTTACAAAAGTTAGCAAGAATAGTGAACCGTTTCTCACTCTCTTTTTTCCATGCAGTAAAAATAATGACATGCCTGAGTTGTGAGACAAGGTGCATCCAGGAACTATTGATTTATTTTTATTGGATCCCACAGCAGCATCCGGAAAATGGATAGACAAGTACTATGCCCAATAGCCTCTTGGGCACACAGTTTTATTACAGCCCCTTCGTTCCCCCACTCTAAGCCCTTCCCTGACCAATCTTGCTCATGTAATCTACTCTTGGTCATCTAATCTCAAACTACATTTAAATTTGTTTCGAGTAAAGCTCACAAGAATGCGTATCGCCCCATCCTTTATTGGAATTCATTTTATTTGTGGCTTAAAAAAAATCTTGCTGCATGGTCTACTACTTGATGTCACTAATTTGTCAAAATTTGTTTCTGTGAAAATATAAACCCAAATTCATATATGTGTGTGCATATCTACATAGTCACACATTTGATTTTTAAAACTTTTATTATTTATACAACTTAACTCTTTACCTACAAAATTCTCTAATAAAATCAACTGCCCTCCTAAGCAATATCACCTATTGCCTACTTCAGTTAGCTGTGCGGACTGAACGAGAAAGAGCTGAAAAGCTTGCAGAAGAGTACCTAGCAATGGTAAATCACCTAAAAGACGTGAGCAATTACTATTATAGTGACTCAGAGCTGGTATTGACTTTCAGTTAAACCTGCATTTTTTAAGTGCAGCAAATAGATATTGACTGAATATGGCAATTTCTCAAAAATGTAAATGTTATGCAATTTCTCATAAATGAAATGCCTTTGAACTGGAATAATATCTGTTTCATAACCTGACCCCCTTTCATTAGTATTGTTCAACAATAGTCTTTTATTTCTTACTTTGAATTAGGCAAAATTTTCTTGAGAATCAAATGAAAGAAAAGGAATGATGATTGTACTTCTCTTTGTATTTATGAAAACTGATGTATTTTGAAGATAAGAACTGATGAATGCATCCAGAGCCTAAATTAATGAAGGGGAAGAAGAGCAAAACAAATTAAGCTGCAAGCATCTATATATATTTGTGTGTGTGTGTGTGTGTGTGTGTGTGTGTAATACTGTGTGTGTATATACATATATATATATATATGCCTTTTCTACCCCATTCCTCATTGTTTGGTTTCAATGGGTCTCTAATTCTAAGGGAGAATTTAGAATCTACAAGCTGCAGTACGAACAGCTACAAAAGTGTGGGGAACTGTGGAGGTAGGGAGGGCTAGAGAGAGAAAGAAACGCATAAGGAGAGACTAGAAAGAACCTTTTTCAAGATTTCACAATTTCCAGGACCCCATTCTCTTTTGATCTTAGCTATGTCCCCAAGGATCCTGGGTACTATAAATTAAGAAGTAGATGATTGAGATGATATGGGATTTTATGATTAAATGCAATACTCACACCAGGAGAATCAGGCAAAGCTGAATCCCAGCCTAATTCAAGGAGAATGCCTTTCTTCAAGGTTTTCTAAGTTCTAATATCATAACAATTCCCAAAACCTTGCCATGAAATCCATCACCTTCAGACTTGAAAGCACAGTGGCCACCCTTCTTAGTGGGAGCCTTGAAGGCGAAGTGACCGTTATAAGGAGAGACAACCTGAATTTTCCATCTTAATCTTCTTTCTTGAACAGTCCGGTTGTACCCTTTGATATACACAATGGTTTCTAAAGAGACCTGACATACTTTCACATCTCTAAATTTTAGATTTTATGCGCCAAAACAGTAAAGCATTATTCCTGTTTGCTACTAAGACAGTTATTTTTGGAGAGATTTAGCTGCAGGAATGTTTGTGTAAAACAGACATTTTCATTATTATTAAAAAACACTTAATATAGCACATAAATATGCAGTGCTGTTCAAACGTTTACGAATGTCAGACTCATTGAATCTTCATATTAATTTTAAGTGGTAGATGATATTACTATTATTTTAAATCTAATTTTTAAAAGAGGAAACCTGAAATGCAGATAAGCTAAATGACTTGTTCAATGTCAAATAGGTAGTAGATAAAACACAGGGAGCACAGGTTTAGGGGCAGTGCCTCTAAGTGCTGGGCCATGCTACCTCTGATTCTGCAAAGCCCACCTGCCTCAGAGAGTTCCTGCTGAGATTGGCAGAAGGGTCATAGATTTCAAGTGTCTCATTTCACTTATAATTTCACTTTCATAGGATATAGTCACATGATTACTAATAAAACATATGCTAACACAATCAGCAGTTTGAATGAAACTGCTGCATATGAAATCCTATTGGAATACATACTCCCGGATCCTGAACTATAGACCTCTAGCTTTTAGAACTCCAGTTCGATGCTAACATTAAGTAAAGGCTTGCCATGTGCTAGATACTTGTCAAAATTATTTAATGCTAATAACTTATTAATTTCTCATTATAAATCCTATGAGGTAGATGCTACTATTATTCTTACTTCACATAATGAAACTATAGAGACGGTAAATAGCTACGCTAGTGCTTACTTATGTTCAAGTTTGAATCATGAAAGGTAAATAAAATATTTGTAGGTTGATAATTTTGTACTATAAAATGCTTTAGCAAGTTCCTGAGTTTGTAACTCTCCATCTAGTTTTCAGATTAATGTAGGCTGAAATTCTCAGGATTATTTAAGAAATTCAGTTTTCATTCTGTTTTATTTTGTAGGGAAGCAAACAAGTTAAAAGAAAATGTTAAAGTGTTCCTTTGTTGACTGGCCTGAGAAAGCCACCACCAGTTTTGAAGGTGTCATCTCCAGTCTATGAAACATAGCCAGATTTTTAATATAATCTAGAAAAAAATTATTAGTAGAAAGGGGCTTGGAGATTTTCGCATTCTTGACTTTCACTCTTTGAAGTTAAAATTGAATCTTTATTATGAAAAGACTGGTGATCTTTGAAATCTTCTCATGACTCTTCCTTGAACTGGTAAACAATTTAGAGATCAAAGATTCTAAGAGACTTTTCCTTTTTCTTTTCTATTCTACTATTTGAAACACATGTAAATGAGTACTTGTCAATTAATAAGGCTGCAAAGAACTTGGGGACTATAGTGGCAAATATTTCATTTTAATCTAGAGTTCATGAAGCCATCATTAAATTGATTCATTAAACAATTGATTCATTAAACAATAAATTTGTTTTCATTTATTCATTATTTCATTACATCTTTAAGCACCTAATGTGTGAACAAACAAAAACAAAAAACTTCTTATTTTCTGGGAACTTGGGAATAGCTATAACTGAGGTTTAAAGATGTTTGATTAATAGATCTGCTCTAAATCAATTAGCTGGGAAGAAAAGAAAATAAGTAGAGCCATGTTGCAAATGTGAGTCATTTAATGTCATTCTTTGGAAAGCTCCAGCAGAGATTGTGGAAAAGGTGGTGGTGGTTTAAAGAGGATGGATGTACAATTAAGTTTTTGAGTAAAATTATAAATGCGATACAAAAGGAAGTACTGTGTGCTATGAGGTTATATTTAAGGGGGACCTGAGGTATTGGGGGATGAGGAATCATCAGAGAAGTCTTCTCAAAGGATGAGAAATAGGTAACCAGAAAAATAGGTGCTGTGTGTGTGTGTGTGCGTGTGTGTGTGTGTGTGTGGAGAGAGAGAGAGAGAGAGAGAGACAGAGAAAGATTTTTCAGGCCAGCAGTCAGGCAGTAGAGGTACCAGCATGTAACAAGAAAGATAGAAAGATCCTGGCCATTTGAAGACCTAAAACAGCCTCAGGCCATTTCAGTAAGTTGGGGCCCAATTTTGCATTCCTGATATGCTTTGTTAAGCTCCTTTGAATGTTATTCCTAAAACAAGAAACACTGGTGGCTGGACTAGGGCTTGGTAATGCAGATGGCAGGATATGAGTATATGTGAGACACAGTGCAGAGCTTGAATCCACTCAGTCTTTGTTCGATGCTCTAAATAGAACATGTTAAAATCAAATAAATCAGATGGGTTGTTATTTTTTTACATTCTTTTTCTTTACTATTTTAGGAATATACCCATATATTTGTAAAGAGATTTTTAACTTAAAAAGTGCTTCTATCCTAACAACAATAAGTAATTACAAACACTTATTTGATGACTCACCTTGAGCTAGAAGTGGGAATCTCAAGCTTAAAGAGCTTAAGCTCTAAGCACTTAACATACACGTGTGCTCTAACTTAATTCTCACAACTATCTTCTTAAGGAAGTATAGTCAAGTGCCCCATAATGACATTTCAGCCAGTGACCAACCGTATATACAATGGTGGTCTCATAAGATTATGGTGCAGTGTTTTTACTGCACCTTTTCTGTGTTTAAAAACACAAATGTCACGGTCTTATAACTGCCTGCGGTATTCAGTACAGTCACTTGCTGTGCAAGTTTGTATGCTAGAAGCAATAGGCCATACACTATAGTGCAGGTGCAGAGTAGGCTACACCATCTAGGTTTGTGTAAGGACACTCTGTGATGCTTGCAGGACAAGGAAGTCACCTAATGATGCTTTTCTCAGCGTACATCCCCTTCATTAAGTGATGCATGAGTGTAATGCTATTATTGTCTCCTGTTTCACAGATGGGGAATCTCAGGTTTTAGGAGGCTAAGTGATTTATCAAGATAATGTAATTTGGTGGCTCGGGGGTCTTCTATTGTAGGCACTGCAACTGCCTCCAGAAAGATGTGAAATCTGGCCTGAAAAAGTTGATAAAGGTCTCTAAAGGCACGAGAACTCTTCCTTCAGTCAGGTGGCCTGGCATTACCCAAATTGTCTACATTTATATTAAGAGCCTCAGTAAATGATTTATTTCTAGGTTCTAACTTAATTCTTAAATCTTTTGGGAGACTCATACTTCTATTGAATCGTGCAACACACTAACATACTCACGCATGTATATAAATTATCTCTATGAAAATATATGGAAATACGAAATATATTCATGTTGAATATATATAATGTAAACTATATATAGCATGTATAAAATACATATTTGAATATGAAAAAATATGTATGTATTCATGTGTCCCCTAAGAACCTCTCACTAAAATAATTATCTGTTTCCCAATGTGATCTTTCTCCTTAGCTATTCTTGCAAAATCAAGTGCATACCTCACAGCACTATGAAAATCCTGCAATAGAGCTCAGGACATGACTCCTTCTGTAATTTATAAAAGCAGAAACTAGTCCCTACATGCTGAGCTATCAGCCTTAAGAAAGAAGGAAGCACAAGGAGATATTGAGGCAGCTTTCAAAAACATGGTGTACCTATCAGCAGCCAGCATGCAAACATGTAAAAACTAGAGAATTGAGCATATATAGTCATGCCTATTTCTCTAGTGGTTCAACAGCTAAATCTGCACTCGAAGATGGGTGTTAGTTTTAGAGAATGAAAAGTAACCATGGCTTTCTCTCTTTAAAAATAAAAGAATCTAAAAAATGTACTAACCAATCATTTCAGATATCCACTAGTTTAAGCTGCTCTGTGTTAGAACATCAAATATTTATACTAAGCCATCATCAGAAACTGGGAGATTTGTCAGTGGAATGATTCATCTGTAAGTCAAGTAATCAATAACAATGGACTTGAAATTTTAATTCTTGTGGTAATTCAGAAAATGAGGAGAGTGATTAATTTTTCAGTAAATTTTTATTGTTTGCATGCTATGTGCCACTTACAGTTCTGAAAACTAGGGAGTAATGAACAAGACAGGTGTTTCCCCTGTGGTAGGTGGAATTCCAAGATGATCCTGGATGACCTACGCCCTTGCAAAACCTCCTTCCCATAACAGTGGGTGAAACCTGGAAATATGATGAGGTAGCATTCCTGTGGTTAGGCTACTAATCAACTGAATCTGAATTAATCAAAAGGGAGATGGTATTGGCTGCGCCTGAGCTGAGGTCCTCAGCCTTAAACCCACATGGAACTGATTTCTGCCAATTTCCTGAGTGAGCTTTGCAGAGGATCCTGATCCTCAGCTGAGAGGGACCCCCAGGCCCACATCTTGATGAAAGTTCTCTGAGACCCTGAGTAGAGGATCCAGCTAAGTCACACCTGAACCCTTTACTCAGGGAAACTGTGCAATAATACATGCATCTTGATTTAAATTGCTAAGTTTATAGAAATTTTTTACACAGCAATAGAAAACTAATGCAGTTCTTTGCTCGGACATATGATGAAACTCTCAAGCCTTAAAATTTTCCCTTTCTTTTGTAATCCCCTATGCCTTTGTGTTTGAGATTGTATTTCCCTTCATCTCTATGAAAGGTGTCAGGAAGGTGAGCAGAAAAAGCAAACACTAAAGAAAGGGAAAGAAATATATGAGCTCATCAAAGCATATGCTAGACAAAAGGAAATGAAGTCAGTAACCTCATTTTTCCCAGGATGATGAGCTGTGGTAGCACGATGATCAATAACATTAGCTTCAAAGCCATCAACCAAAGAAATGCAAAACCAAAGGGTAACAGATAAGGCCGTCATAAACACCAGTCCCCAAGAAGAATGGGTTCCAAATAAATGAAATGACCAACTTCCAAGACAGTTTATAGCAGGAGCCAGGCCATAGCAGGTAGATTCCCCTAGGTAAAAGGAAATTCAGGAGGAAAAGTAGTTTGGCAATGATATATACTGTAACATGGAAAACTAATTGGCACTAAATGTAAGAAGCAATTTTTACTTTGAGTGTTAAAAGTTTCTGTTCTCTTTGAAATTACACTTTTATCTTGGAAACTCACACAATGCGGACTTCAGCTGCCTCTGCTTCTAGATTTTCATTAAAACACACATGCTGTATGCAGTATTTTGATCTTGGAAGTGCTTGATATGTTAATGGTCTTGCTTTCTATTTGTGGACTTGGCATCACTCTTATTTGGTGGGCGTGATGAACCAAAAAAAGGCTGAATAGTGGGAGGACAGAATGCCCTTCACTGAACAAAGGCAAACATTTCTAAACAGGCTATTATCTGTTCACTCAGCCATGGGCAGGGAACCTATAGATATGAGAATTATAGTCGACTTCTGGGAGAGTAATCCTCTATTAAAAAACTCACTTGGCTTTTTTTTTTTTCCCCATTGCTTGCAAAAATTCCCTTGAATCGCAAACTGCTTAGAGGAGATCATGAACTCCTTTCTACTTAAAATCTCTATGACAGAAACCCACAACACCTAAATAAAAAGAGAATTGAAGTTCTGCTGTGATGATCATTCAAGAGCTAATCTTGGATCCCCAGGTGCCTGTAAAATAAAACCCTTTCTTAGTAGCTATCTCCTATCTTCAGAGTCTCTTTGAACACAGATAGGAAAACTCCCAAAGACAATTCAATTTAGAAAAATATTAGCCAATATGCAATAGTTCTGATATAAGTACAGTTAAGAAACATGTCTAATGTCTTGCTTTGACAATCACTAAAATCATGACAAATAGGTGATCACATGAATATCAAATCTTAACATTCTACTACTGAAAGTCCAATATGGGAAAAGTCTGAGTGATATGGATAGATACAAAATACAAGTGAATAAATGAATGAATGAAAGCACGAATAAATAAAAATAAGATGCCCCTTGCCTTTCAGGTCTTCATGATGTATTGAGACCTATACATAAATGAGGAACTCTGATACCCAGCTGTTCCTGATGGGTGTGATAGTGACATTCCTTGAAATAGAGTCTGTATTAGTCTGTTTTGCATTGCTATAAAGGAATATATGAGGTTGGGTAATTTACAAAGAAAAGATGTTTATTTAGCTCATGGTTCTGCAGGCTGTACAAGAATGGCATCAGCATCTGCTAGGCTTCTTGTAAGTCCCCATGGAGCTTTTGCTCATGGTGGATGAAGAAGGGGGAGCAGGCATGTCACATGGTGAGAGAAGGAACAAGAGTCAGGGGGAGGTCCCAGTCTCTAAGAACTGGATCTCGCATTAACTCATTACCACAGGATGGGCACCAAGCCACTCATTAGGGATCATCCACATGGCCCGAAAACTTCCCACCAGGCTCTGCCTTCAACACTGGGAATCACATTTCAATATGAGATTTGGAAAGGCAAACATTCAAAGTATATCGGAGTCCTAGAGAAAAGAAAAATCAGTTCCTACTGGGGAAACCAGGATGCTTAGAGGAGATTAAAAGTAAGTTTGTGTTTTCAGAGAAAGGTGTTAGTTACTTTAGAATTCAAATAATGATTAACTATGTGTCAGATACTTTACTCAGTGCTTTTTTAATTTTTAATTTTGAGATAATTGTAGATTTACATGTAGTTGTAAGAAATAATACAGAGAAACTCTGTATATGCTTTACCCAGTCCTCCCAGTGCTACTATCTTCTATAACTACAGTGCAATATCAAAGCAGGAAGTTAACATTGATACAATCCCCTGACCATATTCAACCTTGTTTCACCAATTATACACTGTGTGTGTGTGCGCATGCACGTGCACACATGCATGAGTGCATGCACATGTGTGTTTAGTTCAACTATTCTCTATGGGATAAATGGCAGGGGTATTCATTGTTTATATCAGCCTTCTTCATGTAATGATACTTTGATATTCCTCTGGATAATAACCTCCTCCCCCACCACTAGCCTCTCTGCCTTCAGTGGTTAAGTCCTAACCTGAGGTCCAAGATTAAGAAAATAACTCAGGTTTAGACAATCAAAACTCTGTTACTTCTGGCCATGTGATAGGCACACAACATAATCAAGCAATAAAATTGTGTAGATGTTGCTGAGAGTCTTTCCTTTTTCACTGAATGACCTGAAATGTTCTAGATACAGAAGTGCCGGCAGTCATCTTGACACCTGGTGGATACTGACAATGATACCAGCATGTAGGAGAGTAGTTGACAGATTGAGAGAGACAATATTCTCATGATGTTTAAACTCCAGAATCCAGAAGGGAGCCATATTTCCATTTAACTGAGTCATATTCCTATTTAACTGAGTCATAGTCCTAGTTTCTTTAAGCAAATTTAAACCAGGTTTTCTGGGATTTGCAGCAGAAGAATCCGAACCGGTACACAGGCACATGTTATTTACTTTATACATTTTTACACATGAGAATATGGAGATGCAGAGATTGTAAAATATATTGTTATTTTGAAGAAATCAGAAAGAGGAAACCCAGTTAGTGCATGATGGAGCCAAGGATAAATCCAGATTGTGTTCATCCAGGTGCTGTACCTCCAGGGTTAGGATATTGTACACTATGTCATTTGGACCCAATCAACAGGAGTTGTGATTCTTCATTTTATACAAAAGAAAACAAGTCTGAGAGATTAGGCAGCTAATAGTGATAGTCATCTATTGCAGCATCATAAAAAGTACTTCAAAACTGAGTAGCTTAAACAATAATCATTTGATTTGCTTGTGGTTCTATAAATCAGCAAATTGGAACTATTCAGTGGGAATGGTCTTCTGCTTGTCTCTCCTGAAGTTACTCATGTGGCTGCAGTTAGCTAGAAGGCTAGAGGGTGGTTGATATGAGGGCCATTAGCTAGGATGGTGTATTTCTGATCGATGTGGCCATCCATTCTGTGCAGGTCAACCAGAAATAGAGGTAGTGGAAGAGTGTCCACCAGCAAGAGGGGACAAGTAGGCAAGTGCTTTCTGAACTTCTGCTTGTGTCACGTTTACTAATGTCCTATTGGCCAAGGCAAGTCATGTGGCTTTGGTTTTTGTATCATATCATATTACATCTCTCAAATAAATGAGGAATGGGTTACCAGGAAGAGGGAATAGGAATGGGAAGATATTAATTACGAGTAAATAAAGTGAAAGATTAGGCTAGCAGGTATAAGAGGAGATACTTTCATGGAGAAAGTGACATTCGTGTACCTCCTAGTAGCAGTTGGAAAAGAGAAGAAGAAGGGCGTGTAGGGAAGAGAGAAGCCTTCAATAGAGGATGCAGCTCATTATGTTCCTGGAGCCAGGTGGGATAGAGTACAGAAGGGAGGAGCAGGAATGGACTGAGACCAGCTCACAAAACACTCAGAGGACATATTGTAAAAAGTTAGGAACCTTCTGCCGTCTACGCCAGGAAACTATGGATTGCTTGGGCAACATGGCATTTCAAATTCTACAAATTTTATTCACTTATTTTGAGACCAAGTTTCACTCTGTCACTCAGGCTGGAGTGCAGTGGCACAATATAGGCTCACTGCAACCTTTGCCTCCCGGGTTCAAGTGATTCTCGTGCCTTAGCCTCCCAAGTAACTGAGATTACATGTGCGTGCCACCATGAAAACTCTCCAGATCTTAACATTTCCTAATTAATTGCCCTTTTGGCTCCTCTGCCCTATTGCTATTATGAAGGACCTATATTTTTAGATCATAGATTTTTTATACCTTTCAACTTAAAAAAATAAATACGTGTACTTTAAAGTTATGAATATGTTTAAAATAACATTTTAAAGTCATCAATTTCTATATAAAATGTAGAAAGTTATAGACATTTCTTATCTTTGATCATTTCTAGAATTACCAGAAATGTAATTATGCAACTGCTAATAATTATAATCTCAGTTATTTAGCTTTTATAAGGTAATAAATTTTATAAGGCAATAAATCTTATTAAATGTTCCCTAAGAGTATCAATTGATTCATGAACTTGTAATAAATGCTTTTAATGATTCCCAGGCAAGATGGCCAAGTAGGAACAGCTCCGGTCTGCAGCTCCTAGAGAGACCAAAGCAGAAGGCAGGTGATTTCTGCATTTCCAACTGAGATACCTGGTTCATCTCATTGGGACTGGTAAGACAGTGGGTGCAGCCCATGGAGGGCCAGCAGAAGCAGGGTGGGGTGTTGCCTTAGCCAGGAAGCCCAAGGGGTCAGGGAACTCCCTCCCCTAGCCAAGGGAAGCCATGAGGGACCCTGCTGTGAGGGACAGTGCTACCCGACCCCCAGATACTATGCTTTTCTTTTTTTTTTTTTTTGAGATGGAGTTTCACTCTGTCACCCAGGCTGGAGTGCAGTGGTGAGATATTGGCTTACTGCAAGCTCTGCCTCCCAGGTTCATGCCGTTCTCTTGCCTCGGCCTCCCCAGCTCCCCAGTAGCTGGGACTACAGGTGCCCGCCACCACACCAGGCTAATTTTTTTTTTTTTTTTTGTATTTTTAGTAGAGACAGGGTTTCACCATGTTAGCCAGGATGGTCTCAATCTCCTGACCTCGTGATCCGCCCGCCTCAGCCTCCCAAAGTGCTGGGATTACAGACTTGAGCCACTGTGCCTGGCTACTACACTTTTCTCACAGTCTTCGCAACCACTACTAGCAGATTCCCTCGGATGCCTACACCACAAGGGCCCTGAGTTTAAAGCACAAAACTAGGTGGTCCTTGAGGCAGACACTGAGCTAGCTGCATGAGTTTTTTTTCATACCACATTGGTGCCCGGAACCCCAGTGAGACAGAACCTTTCACTTCCCTGGAAAGGGGGCTGAAGCCAGGGAGCCAAGTGGTCTTGCTCAGCAGATCCCATCCCCACGGAGCCAGCAAGCTAAGATCCACTGGCTTGAAATTCTCGCTGCCAGCACAGCTGTCTGAAGTCAACCTGGGAAGCTGGAGCTTGGTGGGAGGAGGAGCGTCTGCCATTACTGAGGCCTGAGTAGGTGGTTTTCCCCTCACAGTGTAAACAAAGCAACCAGGAAGTTTCGACGGGGTGGAGCCCACCACAGCACCACAAAGCCCTTGTAGCCAGACTGCCTCTCTAAATTCCTCCTCTCTGGGCAGGCATCTCTGAAAGAAAGGGAGCAACCCCAGTCAGGGGCTTATAGATAAAACTCCGGTCTCCCTGGGACAGAGCACATGAGGGATGGGGCGGCTGTAGGTACAGCTTCAGCAGACTTAAATTTTGCTGCCTTCTGGCTCTGAAGAGAGCAGTGGATCTCCCAGCACAGCCCTTGAGTTCTGCTAAGGGACAGATTGCCTGCTCAAGTGGGCTCCCATGCCTCCTGACTGGGAGACACTTCCCAGCAGGGGTTGACAGACACCTCATATAGGAGAGCTCCTGCTGGCATCTGGCAGGTGCCCCTCTGGGATGAAGCTTCGAGAGGAAGGAACAGGCAGCAATCTTTGCTGTTCTGCAGCCTCTGCTGGTGATATCCAGGCAAACAGGGTCTGGAGTGGACCCCCAGCAAACTCCAACAGACCTGCAGAAGAGGGGACTGACTGTTGGAAAGAAATAACAAAAAGAAAGCAATAACATCAACATTAACAAAGAGGACTACCATGTAAAAACGCCATCTGTAGGTCTGCAACAGCAAAGACCAAAGGTAAATAAATCCACAAAGATGAGGAAAAACCAGCACAAAAAGGCTGAAAATTCCAAAAACCGGAATGCCTCTTCTCCTCCAAAGGATCACAACTCCTAAATAGCAAGGGAACAAAACTGGACAAAGAGTGAGTTTAATGAGTTCACAGAAGTACGCTTCAGAAGGTGGGTAATAACAAACTCCTCTGAGCTAAAGCATGTTTTAACCCAATGCAAGGAAGCTAAGAACCCTGATAAAAGGCTACAGGAATTGCTAATTAGAATAACCAGTTTAGTGAAGAACATAAAAGACCTGATGAAACTGAAAAACACAGCATGAGAACTTTGTGAAGCATACACAAGTATCAATAGCTGAATTGATCAAGTGGAAGAAAGGATATCAGAGATTGAAGATCAGTTTAATGAAATAAAGTGTGAAGGCAAGATTAGAGAAAGAAGAATGAAAAGGAACAAACAAAACCTCCCATAAATATGGGACTATATGAAAAGACCAAACCTACATTTGATTGGTGTACCTAAAAGTAATGGGGAGAATGGAACTGAGTTAGAAAACACACTTTGGGATATTATCCAGGAGAACTTCCCCAACCAAGCAAGACAGGCCAACATTCAAATTCAGGAAATACAGAGAACACCACTAAGACACTCCTCGAGAAGAGCAACCCCAAGACACATAATCATCAGATTCACCAAGGTTGAAATGAAGAAGAAAATTTTAAGGGCAGCAAGAGAGAAAGGTTGAGTTACCCACAAAAGGAAGTCCATCAGACTAACAGCAGATCTCTCTGCAGAAACCCTAGAAGCCAGAAGAGAGTGGGGGCCAATATTCAACATTCTTAAAGAACAGAATTTTCAACCCAGAATTTCATATCCAGCCAAAAACTAAGCTTCATAAGTGAAGGAGAAATAAAATCCTTTACAGACAAGCAAATGCTGAGGGATTTTGTCACCACCAGGCCTGCCTTACAAGACTGCCTGAAGGAAGCACTAAATATGGAAAGGAAAAACCAGTACCAGCCACTGCAAAAACAAACCAAAATGTAAAGACCAATGACACTATGAAGAAACTGCATCAAGTAATGGGCAAAATAACCAGTTGGCATCATAATGACAGGATCAAATTCACACATAACCATATTAACCTTAAATGTTATTGGGCTTAATGCCGCAATTAAAAGGCACAGACTGGCAAACTGGATAAACAGTCAAGATCCATTGGTGTGCTGTGGTGTTCAAGAGACCCATCTCATGTGCAAAGAAACAAATGGCTCAAAATAAAGGGATGGGGGAGGACTTACCAAGCAAATGGAAAGCAAAAAACAAAACAAAACCAGGGGTTGCAATCCTAGTCTCTGATGAAACAGACTTTAAACCAACAAAGAACAAAAAAAGACAAAGAAGGGCATTACTTAATGTTATAGGCATCAATGCAATAAGAAGAGCTAACTATCCTAAATATATATGCACCTAATGCAGGGGCACCCAGATTCATAAAGCACATTCTTAGAGACCTACAAAGAGACTTAGACTCCCACACAATAATAAAGGGAGACTTTAAAGCCTCACTATCAATATTAGATCAATGAGACAGAAAATTAACAAGGATATTCAGGACTTGAACTCAGCTCTGGACCACGTGGACCTAAAAGACATCTGCAGAACTCTCCACCCCAGATCAACAGAATATACATTCTTCTCTGCACCACATAGCACTTATTCTAAAATCGACCACATAATTGGAAGTAAAACACTCCTCAGCAAACGCAAAAGGTGGCAAATCAAAACAAACACTCTCTCAGACCACAGTGCAATCAAATTAGAACTCAGGATTAAAAATCCTACTCAAAACCACACAACTACATGAAAACTGAGCAACCTGCTCCTGAATGACTACTGGGTAAATAACAAAATTAAGGCAGAAATAAATATGTTCTTTGAAACCCATGAGAACAAAGACAAAATGTACCAGAATCTCTGGGACACAGATAAAGCAGTGTTTAGAAGGAAATTGATAGCATTAAATGTCCCCAGGAGAAATGGGAAAATCTGAAATCAACACCTTAACATCATAATTAAAAGAACTAGAGAAGCAAGAGCAAACAAATTCAAAAGGTAGCAGAAGACAAGAAATAACTAAAATCAGAGCAGAACTGAAGGATATCGAGTCATGAAAAACCCTTCAAAAAAACAGTGAATCCAGGAGCTGATTTTTTGAAAAGATTAACAAAATAGATAGACCACTAGCCAGAATAATAAATAAGAAAAGAGAAGAATCAAATAGACACAATAAAAAATGATAAAGGGGAGATCACCACTGATCCCACAGAAATACAAACTATCATGAGAGAATACTATAAACACCTCTATGCAAATAAACTAGAAGATCTAGAAGAAATGGATAAATTCCTGGACACATACACCCTCCCAAGACTTAACCAGGAAGAAATCAAATCCCTGAATAGACTAATAACAAGTTCTGAAATTGAGGCAGTAATTAATAGCCTATCAACCAAAAAAGCCCAGGACTAGATGGATTCACAGCCAAATTCTACCGGAGGTACAAAGATGAGCTGGTACATTCCTTCTGAAACTATTCAAACAATAGAAAAAGAGGGACTCCTCCCTAACTCATTTTCTGAGTTATTATATTTATGAGTTATTATATTTATGAGGCCAGCATCATTCTGATACCAAAACCTTGCAAAGACACAACAAAAAAGAAAATTTCAGGCCAATATCCCTGATGAACATCGATGCAAAAATCCTCAATAAAATACTGGCAAACCAAAACCAGCAGCACATTAAAAAGCTTATCCACCAAGATCAAGTTGGCTTCATCCCTGGGATGCAAGGCTGGTTCAACATACACAAATCAATAAATGTAATCCATCACATAAACAGAACCAATGACAAAAACCACATGGTTATCTCAGTAGATGCAGAAAAGGCCTTTGATAAAATTCAACACCCTTTCATGCTAAAAAACTCTCAACTAGGTATCAATGGAACATATCTCAAAATAATAAGACCTATTTATGACAAACCCACAGCCAATATTATACTGAATGGGCAAAAGCTGGAAGCATTCCCTTTGAAAACTGGCACAAGACAAGGATGCCATCTCTCACCACTCCTATTCAACATAATATTGGAAACTCTAGCCAGGGCAATCAGGCCAGAGAAAAAAATAAAGAGTATTCAAATAGGAAGAAAGGAAGTAAAAATATCTCTGTTTGCAGATGACATGATTGCATATTTAGAAAACCCCATTGTCTCAGCCCAAAAACCCCTTAAGCTGATAAGCAACTTCAGCAAAGTCTCAGGATACAAAATCCACGTGCAAAAATCATAAGCATTCCTATACATCAATAATAGACAACAGAAGCAAAGCATGAGCAAACTTCCATTCACAACTGCTACAAAGAGAATAAAATACCTAAGAATACCACTTAAAAGGGATGTGAAGGATCTCTTCAAGGAGAACTACAAACCACTGCTCAAGGAAATATGAGAGGACACAAACAAATGGAAAAACATTCCTAGCTCATGGATAGGAAGAATCAATATCATGAAAATGACCATAGTGCCCAAAGTAATTGATAGATTCAATGGTATTCCCATCAAGCTACCATTGAATTTCTTCACAGAATTAGAAAAAACTACTTTAAATATCATATGGAACCAAAAAAGAGCCCATATAGCCAAGACAATCCTAAGCAAAAAGAACAAAGCTGGAGGCATCACACTACATGACTTCAAACTATACTACAAGGCTACAGTAACCAAAACAGCATGGTACTGGTACCAAAATAGATATATAGACCAATGGAACAGAACAGAGGCCTCAGAAATAACACCGCACCTCTACAACCATCTGATCTTTGACAAACCTGACAAAAACAAGCAATGGGGAAATGATTCCCTATTTAATAAATGGTGTTGGGACAACTGGCTAGCCATATGCAGAAAACTGAAACTGGACCCCTTCTTTACACCTTATACAAAAATTAATTCAAGATGAGTAAATACTTAAATGTAAGACCTAAAACCATAAAAACCATTGAAGAAAACCTAGGCAATACCATTCAGGACAGAGGCATGGGCAAAGACTTCAAGACTAAAACACCAAAAGCCATTGCAACAAAAGCCAAAATTGACAAACGGGATCTAATTAAACTAAAGAGCTTCTGTACAGCAAAAGAAACTCTCATCAGAGTTAACAGGCAACCTACGGAATGGGAGAAAATGTTTGCAATCTATCCATCTGACAAAGGGCTAATATCCAGAATCTACCAGGAATATAAACAAATTAAAAAAAAATCAGAAAGTGGGCAAAGGATATGAACAGACACTTTGTAAAAGAAGACATTTATGCAATCAACAAACATATGAAAAAAAGCTCATCATCCTTGGTCATTAGAGAAATGCAAATCAAAACCACAATGAGATACTGTCTCACACCATTTAGAATGGTGATCATTAAAAAGTCAGGAAACAACAGATGTAGGAGAGGATGTGGAGAAATAGAAACGCTTTTACACTGTGGATGGGAGTGTAAATTAGTTCAACCATTGTAGAAGACAGTGTGGCGATTCCTCAAGGATCTAGAACTAGAAATACCGTTTGACCCAGCAATCCCATTACTGGGTATATAACCAAAGGATTGTAAATCATTCTACTATAAAGACACATGCACACATATGTTTATTGCAGCACTATTCACAATAGTAAAGACTTGGAACCAACACATATGCCCATCAACGTTATACTGGATAAAGAAAATGTGGTACATATACCCCATGGAATACACCACAGTGATAAAAAGAATGAGTTCATGTTCTTTGCAGGGACATGAATGAAACTGGAAACCATCTTTCTTAGCAAACTAACACAGGAAGAGAAAACCAAACACTGCATATTCTCACTCACAAGTGGGAGTTGAACAATGAAAGCATATGGGCACAGGGAGGGGAACATCACACACCAGGGCCTGTCAGGGGGTTGGGTGCTAGGGGAGGGATAGCATTAGGAGAAATGTCTAATGTAGATGACAGGTTGATGGGTGCAGCAAACCACCATGGCATATGTATACCTATGTAACAAACCTGCACGTTCTGCACATTTATCTCAGAAGTATAAAAAATAAATGCTTTTAAAATGCAAATTAAATAACTGGAAACACCTCAGTTAAATGCCACCAGGATGTCTATTATATACTTCCACAAGAGATCTGTATTCTTTCCTCATTTTAAAGCAGTGTGTTCATAAACATAGAGTAAATAAGATGTTTATTATAGTGGGAGGGGATCCAGGGGTGTGGTGTGTAGGTATGGAGTGGAGAGGTTGCTAATTTAAATTCTAGCTTAAAATGATCAATTTTAAATTATTCC
Organism: Pongo pygmaeus; assembly: GCF_028885625.2. Taxonomy (NCBI): domain Eukaryota; kingdom Metazoa; phylum Chordata; class Mammalia; order Primates; family Hominidae; genus Pongo; species Pongo pygmaeus. The sequence continues at coordinate 78,374,947 of NC_085930.1, forward strand.
GCTCAGAATATCTCTTTAGAAGTAAATCTTTGTTCAATCACTCTGAAAAGCTACTTGACAATATTTCAAACATGTCCTGTCCTTTCACCAACCATTTCATTTCCAGGAAACTCTCTAAGGAAATACTCAGAAAGCCATTCAAAAACATAGGTGTAAAGATAGTCATTGAAGCTGTATTCTAAATGTGCAATAACATCTAAATCAGTTTTGTATTTTCATCTGATGAGGCATTATTCAGAAACGTTTAATGGTAATTTTAAAAGATAGTTACACAAATGCAATACATATATCATTTATGGCATTGTTATTATATTTTGGGGAAAAGATATAAAACCGTATTTTTAGCTTTATTTCAATTTTATAAACATACACATCTATATAAAAATAGACCAAAAGGAATATATTAAATGTTAAGTGAGGTTATTTTGTATTATGATATAATAAATAATGATTATTATTTTATTTCCTTTCGGTGGTTCCGTGACTATTTTAAAAATTTTTTAAATTTACTACAATCTACTAAATTTCTAATTTGGGGGAAATAAATATGCCACTTGAGAGACAGAGGGAGAGAAAGAAAGAGAAAGCAGAGAAGCAACCTTGTTAATTGAGCGTGATAATGACTTCAGACTTTAATAAATAATATTCTAGTTGATGACAGAAACCTACAATGACTGAGTCTAAGAGAAGCTAATCCAATCACATATTAAGACTAACTTTGTAGAGCTGTGATCATGCAGAGCAAAAGAAAGCTGACAAATAAGAAACTATGACATAGCCAAGTTTTAAAATAAGCCCCAAAACATAGAGTTGGATATATTCTTCATAAGCTAGGTTGACAATAGCCGGGTATTTGAATTGTTTGTGTTTTCTAGCCACTGAAATCATTTTACAAAAGTGTCAAATTTATTTATTTAAAATATCTTTTACTCCACTTTTAGCACTTAATGTAATTTATTTTTATCCTTTTATTTGTAGAGATTTTTTTGTTCCTGTTCCAAAATTAACAGAGTGACTAGATTTCAATGGGTGCCTATACAAAAGCCCCTGTAAATTTGATTTCCCAAGGCAAAAATAAATGTCAGTAACTCTCATATGTCTAAAGAGGGAGCTATTGACTAAGAATGGCTGGAATATGTCAAACTGAATAAAGATATTTCTCAATTCACAGAGGAATTCTCATACCTGTTACTAATTGATTTTGATTCTACTGATACTTAATTGAAAAAAGTACATCACTTTATGAATCAATACCACCACTATGAATCTGAAATACTATTTTTCTATTGGCATCATTTTTCTAGCTGCAACAGTTTCTCATCCCTTCACTGTTGCCTACCCTTACTATAAATTGGTACCAAAAAAATCTTCCATTTTTGACAAGTATTATATTTGTATGGGTTCTATAACAAAGTACTATGGTATTTTCCACATTTCCACTATCCATCCTCTTTGCAATATTCATAAATTATAGTATTATCATTATGCTTAGCCTTTAAAAGCTGAGCCAGAAACTAGACCTTGGGAAGATTTGTTTTCAAAATTAATCCATTATGTAATCTTGAATTACAATGGATGATAATATACTAAAGACGAAACTTCATACTAAGTAAGTAGGTTGAGTAGTAACAATTTCTGAAGCATGAGTTATGCATAGTACATATGTACACCTATTAAAATAAAGATGGCCAACTTCAGGTACTGGTTATTTCAACCTGGTGATTTATAAGTAAGATTTCTGACACATTCTCATAAAATATAATCAGGACAGTTTCTGGCACTTACAATCCTGAATGCTAAAAAGTTTTCAGAGAGTCATGCTGAGCACAACACAATTTGTATTTCTAAAACATTGCAGAAATACGGTGTCAATGAATTTGCAGGTGAAGCTCCTTTGAAAAGAACATCATACATTGACTGACATCTTCCTCTTTTCATAGACAAAATAAAACAACTTGAGAAATCTACCCAGGTAATTTTTATTTTCACAAAGAAGAGATTTTTCATGAAATGACTGTGACTGTGATTTGTGATATGGGTCACACCACTGCTTTCTTCCTATCTATGTCGGGATCGCTATGTGATATGATTTTGATAACTGGCAGAATTCAGTGCAAAGCAATGTTTCCTTCTAGTTTGATTTTGATAAGCTCTCAAAATCTAAAACATTCTACTAGGATTTCAAGTTAGCAGGATACTATTAATCAAATTTCTTAAACAATAATTAATGAAAACATAATAAAATTACACTGACAATAAAACTTGAGCAGTTAAACATTCAAATGATAATGAATTATTTGCATTAATGAAAAAGATATAAATTAATCAGATACTTGAATATAGAAGGTAATAAAGTGACTCTACATTAAATGTAGAATTCATTTTAAAATTTATTTTTAATATGATTAAATTTAATTTAACCAAAAATTTAATATTTAAATATTAAATATTTAAGAGAAAAACTGAGACTGTACCTTTACAATTGGTAATAATAGGTGTTGTTTACTGTTTTCAATGAGATGGAGTGCATAGTGATTTAGCTCTTACCTAGACACACTGTAAGGATTTATACAAAAATCATTTTTTGAATTGAATAGAAAATGAACCTGACCATTATTCTTTCACTTATATCAAATTATAGATCATTATCCATTAGCTGAAAGTCATTGAGTTATCAAGAAAGACTAAGAAGATTAATTGCTTTGTGTTTGAGATAAAAATTTCCCCAAGTGAAACAGGTACCCAGGGTTTAGTAGCACATTTCTAATAGATCATTTTTCGTGGCTACATTTACTCACTAGGAAGTTGTGTATTAAGATTATCTTAGGACCTAGGCCACATCTGCGATTTGGAATTTGTAGATATAACCAAAATGTCTATCAAATATGAAGGTAACACTTTTTTGACCCAACTGTAAGTTATAGGTTTTATTATTTTAAAAAATTATTTAAGATGGTGAATTTGCATCAAGCCAATTAAGCTCTTTCACCTCATCAGCATTTGAGTAGCAGACTGGGTTTTTGAGTCAATGATTCAAGACTTCAGTTGCAGGCTGGTCAAGAGATTTTCTCCAAGTGATGCTAAATGGCCCCATGACAATTATGTTATGGCTTTGACCTCCTTGCTGTCAATAATTGACCTAATAGATTCAGATATTTTCTGCAATCTATTTATGGGCCAAGATGGATTTTTTTCTATGAAAAATAACTATCAATATCTTTTTTTTTTTTTTTTTGAGACAGAGTCTCTCTCTGTCACCAGGCTGGAGTGCAGTGGCAAGATCCCAGCTCACTGCAACCTCCGACTCCCCAGTTCAAGTGATTCTCCTGCCACAGCCTCCCAAGTAGCTAGGATTACAGGCATGTGCCACCACGCCCAGCTAATTTTTGTATTTTTATTTCACCGTGTTGGCCAGGATGGTCTCGATCTCCTGACCTCGTGATCCGCCTACCTCGGCATCCCAAAGCTGGGATTACAGGCATGGGCCACTGTGCCTGGCCTTCAATATCTTTTAAAAATACCTTTTTAAGACTTTTGAATAGTCAACACAACGAGTACTGCAAAGATTCTGATTTGTAATTAAAAACATTTTAAACCAGATTATAGGTAAAAAAAAAAACTCCTCATATTACCGCAAATAATTCAAATGGAGGCAAAAACAAAAACAAAAAAACCTTAAATATTATCAACTTAATTGGAAGTATGAGTTTCCCATAGCATTGTTAGCTTTCTCACTGCAAACAATTGGCACTAGGGGTGAAGAGGAAATTAACATCACAATAGGTCATAGTCATCACCCCTCATGGTTTGAAAATTTATTTATAACATCGATTGATACTAACATATTGTAATTGTCTCCTTTAATGCAAAGATGATGACCATGTAGGAATCAATGTGAGCAATGTCTCATTTTTAGAATTGCCGATTTGATTCCAAATTACTGATTAGTTCTGCTCAGAGAACAGGGTCATTATGAACTATTAGAAAGCTCAGTTATTTGTAACAGACATTTTCAGGGTCAGAGTAAGTGAGTAAGAGCAATATTCCTGCACTGTATAAAGCAGTTGTTGCAGTTTGGGAGTCTAGAAGGAAATTAAAATCTATAGAGGTGTCTTTTTGCATTTATATTTCATGGGAGAGAAGTCATCTCATTTTTAAAAAGGTAAAGCTTCATTCAGATTATTCATTTATTCAACAAACATTTACTGAGTAACCAGCACTAAACTGAAGGCTCAAAAATAAATAAAACTTGTTCCCTTTCAATATGTTGTGTTTCCAAATAATTTTTCTTTTGTAACCATTCATTTTGATAGTGGGACTTCTATACCATTTTTAAATATTGTTTGAAATTTTAAAATAAATGAAAAAACATGACTAAAACAAATAAAATAACATTATTTGAGAATTACAAAACACCTCCCAACCACTAGAAATTTCTGATATGAACTCTTTGTTCCATCTCAGCCTGTCACAGACCCCCTTAACTAAAAGTTCTTGGTATGGGATGAGAATCTGCATTTTTCAGATGTTACCAACTATACAGTTTGAGAACCTCTCATAGAGTGAAATGATAGTGTCTTACGAAGAAACAACATAGAAACGGCAGGGCGCGGTGGCTCACGCCTGTAATCCTAGCACTTTGGGACGCCCAGGTGGGCGGATCTCAAGGTCAGGAATCAAGATCATCCTGGCTAACACGGTGAAACCCCGTCTCTACTAAAAATACAAAAATTAGCCGGGGGTGGTGGCGGGCGCCTGTAGACCTGCTACTCGGGAGGCTGAGGCAGGAGAACAGCGTGAACCTGGGCGGCGGAGGTTGCAGTGAGCCAAGATGGCGCCACTGCACTCCAGCCTGGGAGACACAGCGAGACTCCGTCTCAAAAAAAAAAAAAAAAAAAGAACATAGAAACATTGAAAGAAAGATTGCTTTGAAAATGGCTTTCACTGTTGAAGACAATTTTAAAGATTGTACAAACTATGTAGAAATACTATCTTAGTACAAAAAAAAAAAGCAGTTTAACAATGAGATTTTTATGGGTACCTGGACCCTAAATTTTATTTCCTGTTTCATAGAAATTCACACAAGTAGATATTTTATGCCCAATAATTTCTGATAACATTTTATTTTGTAATATTATCAAAACAAAATCTTTAATATTTGTTCAAATATTGCAAACTTAAATGATTTCAAAATTTTTTTCTTATTCTTAACCAAAAGCAATGAACCTTTCCCCACCTCTTAACTCCTTGTCTCTTCTTCTCTCTTCTTTAGAACTTATTTTCAAGATCACAGTGTTTTAGCCTTTATATGTCTTTCAAAGACCTTAAAATAAAAGCAATATGATCTTGAAATCCTAACAAATAAGTTTAATATATGTGTGTATATGGGGTGTGTTTATATTCTTTTACGTGTTTCCTTAAATAAGTATTCAGATACTATTTATAGTGGGAGTAGAAAGAATACCCATTTGGGAGTAAAAATTTTTTGGATCTCTAGACCAAGGTAATACCATTTAATATTCTAGGAAAAATATGGAATCAAATTATTTGTTAAACACTTTCAATACATCAAGTATTTTATTTTTCCCTAAATCCCATAAATAAAATGTCATTTTCATTTTCTACTGAAGAAAAGAAAGGCTTAGGGAAGCTAAGGAACCTGCCCAATATAAGTATCTTATCCTGGTTCAAGATGATTTTATTTAACTTTAATGTCCACATTCTTTCTAAATTATCCTCTATTGTAACAAATGAGCAGAGAACTTTCACACCTGCAAAAGATGCATATCTTTCTTTGTTCATTGTCAGTTTAAGGCAAGAGCAAATCTTGGACTAGTTTCTCTTGACGAGTCATTTATGAGTAGTGGTTGACTAAATAGCAATGAGGAAAAGATTCTGCAGTTGAAGTAGGACTTTCCAGGAGCCAGCTAGTTGGTGATACCTGTGTTCCTTTTAGGAGCAGCCACATGTGTGCATGTTCATTGCCTCTGACTTAGATCCTACAAACAAGATGCAGCATCTGCTTCTTATTCTTAATTCCATAATGTAAGTCCAATGAACAGAATATACTTTACATTATTTGCAAACAACATAAGAATGTTTCACAGACATACAATTTGGTGTTACTGTTTCCCCATGTGCTCAATTTGCTGTTATTGTTTCTCCATGTACTCACTTATTTATGTTTTTAATAGTTTACTACAGTTTTTCAAAGATATATTTTTAAAATGCATATACAGTGTAATAAATAGGAAAAGGTGAATATAAAATATAATTAAACAGGAAATGACAGATCAAAAATTAAAATCAATATTTAATCAAATTAATTATTCCTGACAGGTTACACTGAATTTACTATTTCTGTGTGCTTTCAATATGAATAAAATGAGGCTCATAATTAAGATTTATCATTTATCATAAGTCACAAGAATCCTTTATTTATTCCAGCCTCCACAGTCCCATTAATATGAGCACTTATGAAATACCAGATAATTTCTGGTAATGATAGTGACTTAACTTCTATTGATATGAGGACTTAGGAGTTGACATTCTAAAAATCTATTTCTAAGTTTATGTAGAAAACTATAGACAGCAAAAGAGCAATAGGTCTCACACAAAACTGTCACTTCGATTACATGTCACACTGAAAGAACTTAGAATAAATTTCAGACATCTTACCATACCCTTCAGGGTCCTATACGACCCAGTCCTGCCTATTCCTCTGATCTTAGCACCAATCTCCCCTTCTCCACTTTGTCCCAGAAACCTTGAAATTATCTCCCATCTCCTGAATCAGCAAAGCTTGTTCCAATGTTAAGAACTGTGCACTTCTTGTTTCCTGTGCCTGGAGCCTTTTCCCTCAAATTTTTGTAAGACCGGCCTATCTTGTTACCTACATCTCAGCTCAAATTATAAATTCTCAAAGGGGTCTAACCTGACTTCCCCTTGCCTTCAATCGCTTTCAATCTCAATATCTTATTAATCTTAACCACTGTCTTAAAAATATATAATTTTTGTCTGTCTTCCTCCATAAGGAAATGAGCTCCAGGAAGGCATGACTTTTGTCAATATTGTTTATGCCTATATCACCAGATATGAGACAAGTGTCTAGCCTACAGTATGGGCTTGGAAATATTATTGAAGGATTGAGTTAATAAGTAAAAGAAGAAATGACTGAATGTCAGTACTTTTACTATTTTATTCTATCACAGGATGGTCATATATTCTGAGAAAGTAGGGAATTAGACAATTTTCCCAAGACAAAACTAATCCTAAACTATATAGTGTTAGCTTTTAAATAATTTTATGATTTATTCTCTTTTCTGTAGCATCTCAGCTCTGTATTATTGATATCTCTTGTGGGAAGACAATTCTTATATTGGCTTGCATCTCAAGTTGGTTTGAACTAACTTCTAGAACGTTCTCTTTGTAGTGCCACATTACAATGGCCTCAGGTGGACAAGCATGTGTATGATTACTAGAGTGAGGATTTGTATAGTAATTCCTGACAGGGTTTTTAATAATGCCAGTTAGATTGCCACAGTAAGAGATGACATCAATTCAAAAAGGAAATTTTGTTTTTTTAAAATGCAGAATGTTTTTATTCTGTCAGCACTAGGAGTATATCCAACTACATATAATAGCATTTTATATCAAATCTCCCCTGTGTTAATATGGAAGAAGTGGCTGAAGTGGCTGCAAAATAAAGCTTAGCCTAATAAACTGTTCAATTCTGAGGGTTTCAAATATACTACTGTTTTAGATTATGTATACTAGACTATGACTTTTGATAGACCTTGGACATATTTGGAAATCTGTAATTACCATAAAGCAATATGATATTTATCAAGTGCCTTTTAAACACGTTATGAATATTCTTACTTGTATAAAAATTCACTCTGCCCTCTAAGAGTGAATTACGTAGGATTAGATTGGCTTCAAGAGACCAAAAACTCAATATAATTGAAATATCAATACAGTAGAAACATATTCCATCTCAAATGAAATAAGTGTAGAAAGAGTTTTTTAGGGTTGGTCAGTGCATCACACTGTCAAACACCAACGGTCTTTCTGCATTTCTTCTCAGCCATCCTCAGCATGTGGTCTCCATATCATATTCTGAGGTGGCTGGTCTAGTACCAGCTCCAGGACCCAAATCTAGCCAAGAGAATGAAGAAAGGATCAAAGGATTACGCAGCTTCTCCTTTCTAAGAAGAATTCCCATTGACATGTCATTATCCAGACTTAATCACTTGTATGCATAGGGAAACCAGACTATAAGATTCTTATTTTTGATTACTGTGTGCTCAGCTAAAATTTAAAGATTGTAATTCTAATGAAGAAAGGGAGAAAGGCATTTGGGGACAAATAGATGTCTCTGCTACAAAGAAGTTACCAAAGAAGGAGACAAGATGGAAAATCTAAAAGTTAAATGTCTAATGTTTAAATTATAAATTGGAGACCGGGTGCAATGGCTCACACCTGTAATCCTAGCACTTTGGGAGGCCAAGATGGGTGGATCACCCGAGGTCAGGAGTTCAAGACCAGCCTGGCCAAAATAGTGAAATGCTGTCTCTACTAAAAATAGAAAAATCAGCCAGGCATGGTAGCGGGTGATTGTAACCCCAGATTCTAGGGAGGCTGAGGCAGGAGAATTGCTTGAACCTGAAAGGTGGAGGTTGCAGTGGGTCGAGATCACACCATTACACTCCAGCCTGGGCGACAGAGCAAGACTCTGTCTCAAAAAAAATTAAAATAAACAAAATAAATAAATAATAAGTTGATAGTAATTATCGGGGGGGTTAAGAAATTAGGGCTTTGCAGTTAGGCTGCTGGGATTAAAAGTCTGGTTCTGTCATGTATTTGCAATGTGAACTTGGATAGGTATTTAAACTTTGCAAGACTCAGTTTTTCATGCACCAGTAGAGAATAATAGTAGAATTACATTATTGGGATGACCAAATAAAATGAACATAAGGTCTTTAGTACAGAATATGGCTCATATTGAGCACTTGATAAATACTATTGATGGAGAAGAAGATAATGATGATGATG